>NC_056434.1:8899463-9520483 GCF_018296145.1 Oncorhynchus tshawytscha
TTGGTGTTCAGCGGTCATAAAAGTAGGTCTTATTTACTTAGAAGAACTACTAAAATAGTGATTTTGTCAGACAGGATAAGCAGCAGCTCTATAGAGATGAGTTGATGACTTGGAATGAAATAATAAAGTCATCAAATAAATATTTTAAATTAGAAAGTAAATGATGGTTGATAAGTCATAAACAGTAATGGACAGTCACTACCATCATGGGACTTTTATTCATTGTTTTATTATGTGTTGTTACAGCATTCAACACACATAATCCATAGTGCATTCAATGTCTAAAAAAAGTATTGAAATCCAAAACCGTGATTATTTTTTAAATATTTGAATCGAAACCAAACCAACCTCAAAAAGCACTAATTTCTCAGCACTATTGGAAACAGTTACGTCCCTCTATATTTTTTACTACAAAGCATGGAAATGTGTAATTTTCACATATGGTGATGCTGGAGATGAATATGAAGTTGTTAAATTTCCCTTTAAGAACATACCTCATGGCCCCCTTGGGCAGGTAGCTTCCACTGCCCTTAGTCAGGTAAATCTCCTTGAACTTAAGTTGTGATTCCTGCTCTTCTTCCTCTTCCTGCTCCATACAGTTGGAGGAAGGGTAGGGAGTCGGGATGCGAAAGCTATTGTAAGACTTTCGACTGCCTGGCCTCTTAGGTACACCAGCCTCAGTAAATCTCACGCGGGACTTGGTGTTAGTCTTATCGTCTAACGGACTGGTGAGTGACGCTGTGAGAGATCTCTGTGACAATGGAGAGGAGGCAGCATCTTGGATGCCCAGTAGTTCGTAAAGACCTGGGATGATGATCTGCATCAGCTTGTCCGATAAAAACTGGACAATCCTCAGACACAAGCCGGCAAGCTGTTGTTTTGTCAGCTGTATTCCAGAAACAGAAGAAGTGTTTTAAAATGTTGCATAGTGCGTCTTTCAAAAGCTTATGAACAAGGTTAAACATTAGGCAGAGTTTTCATGGTAATCTAATTAAATTGTCAGTAACATGATCTTACCGGGTCAAACATGCCCTCACGAATCCCCCTCCATTGCCTGAAAACAATATTGTTATAAATGTTGTCATATCAGGATGCGTGGCAGAATAGTTTTTATTTAATTATTTGCCTGATCGTGAAGTTATACTTGCTTTGTGTCAGTTGTTTTGGCAAAATTGCAATGTGACAACTTTTCTAGCAATTAATTTTTTTTCTCCGATTGATCAGTTTCTAATTTGATCCTATTTCCTTGAAGGTGTGATAGTACCAAAGAAAACAGAACATACTTCTCAGTTAGGTTTTGAAGGAAGTCCATCAGTGTCAGATGTTCCACATTGTTGAGCTTCCCCTCTTCTGTGGTTTCCATCACTGAGGTTGCTCTGCTCCTGGTAGAATTGCTCTGCTCCTGGTAGAAATGTAATTATATTGCAAATAATCAAACTTAATATACAACAAATATCATACTGAAATAATTATTAACTGTTAAAGAGTGGAGGAGCATTGGCAACGTTGGACAAATTTAAACAACTGAAACACAACAGAGATGGTTGTGGTACGTCAACATTGCCAATGATAGCATCACTATAACATTTTATTGGATTAATGTTGTAATATGAAATGACAAGGTCAACTTACCATCTCATTGACAGCTTCAGAGGTCAGGTGGTCATCCACCACACAGACAGGCAGGTCTAGAGACTGGGACAAGGCTCTATGGTCATAACCAGGAGAGAATGGAAACAACATCAGAGCAGTCCCAATGGCAGAATCTAACCACTGTCTTCATGTCAAAGACTCACTTAGTAGTTAATACATGGCCACAAATAATGAGCGGTTCAAATAGATCGGCTGGGGACTTGACCCTACAAATGACTCCATGAATGACGCCTGACCTGCCCCATAACAAGTTCTTTCTTATTAGTCTCTCTCTCTTAATCTCCACACAAATATCTAACTGGACAGAGTGTAAGTGGCCTTACCTGACTCTCTCAGTGTCAGAAACATCATAGTCTTGTTGTTCTATGTCCTCCAGGGACATCTCAGCTACAGCAGACGGGGCAAAGCCCGGGATGATCTCTCAAACTGAAAATAATGACTGTTTATGTGAACTGAACCATTTACAGTGGCTTGCGAAAGTATTCACCCCCTTGGCATTTTCCCTATTTTGTTGCCTTATAACCTGGAATTGAAATAGATTTTTGCACTGTCAACTGTGGGATCTTAGGTATGTGCCTTTCCAAATCATGTCCAATCAATTGAATTTACCACAGGTGGACTCCAATCATGTTGTAGAAATACCTCAAGGATGATCAAGGGAAACAGGATGCACCGGTGCTCAATTTCGAGTGTCATAGCAAAGGGTTTGAATACTTATGTAAATAAGGTATTTCTGTTTTTTTCCGTTTTAAATTGCAAAAATGTCTAAAAAACTGTTTTTGCTTTGTCATCATGGGATATTGTGTGTAGATTGATGAGGAAAATGTATGTAATCCATTTTAGAATAAGGCTGTAATGTAAAAAATGAAATGTGTAAAAAGTCAAGGGGTCTGAATACTTTCCAAATGCACTGAAGCAGTCTATAAGATATATCTTATTACAGTTTAGGCCTACCTTGTTATTTTCTTCCATCTGGCAATATCATATTAATGGATTAAATCTATTTAGTTTGTTTTGTTGCTAGTATTTTTATTAATCGTTGGAAAATACAAGTATTATCTACTTTCTGAAGGACAGCCAAGTTGATAGGCAACATAGAACCTACAAACAATTATGACATCATTGGAACACATGCACGTGTCACAAACACCTTTAGCCCAAAAAAGCAGTGTAGCAGTGCTGCCCAAGCTGGGGGCGATACACTTTTATTAGGCTTTTATTCAGATTCACAAACAATGCTCTACTTGAAGTCAATGAGTAAACATGTAGCAACATGGCTGAGCTTTAACGTGTAAGTAGAAGTTGACACTAACCATATGTATAATCCTAAAATGCTTGCCCAAAATACCAGTCTAGAACCCAGGTATGTCTCCTGCTATTTATAGTATCTTTCAAGTACATCTTATTACAGTTTAGGCCTATCTTATTTTCTTCCATCTAGCAATATCATTTTAAGGGCAAATACACACACATGTGTTGTAGGCCAATGAACTCCATAGTTTTAATCAGAGTTTATAATAAGGAAGGGGAATTCTGTAACAGTTTATGACATCAAAGGTATGGCAGCTATGGAGAATCATTTTCAAAACAATGTCCAAAGCGGGAAATCTTTGGATGTGATTCATTCGATTCTATGCAATTTCAACCCTGAACTCAATAACCCCACCCCAGTTTCAGAAGAGATACCAAACCATATCTGGTCATATTGTATTACATACACCCAGGCTGTGCCTGGACAGTGATGGATGGCTATATGGAGCATCCTTGTCCATCATGTTCAGTGTGTTAGTGCTCTCACCACAGCGAGGCAGCAGAGTACCAGTTGAGGTAGGTGCAGGCAGAGCGTAGTAATTAAAGGCAGTGGTAGCCTATCCATCCCCATATCAACACCTGCAGCATCTCATGACACGCGCTCACACTCCCCCATTTACCACAACTTCCAAACTAACTGGACCTAAAACAACGTGTAACTTCGTGGCCATTCCAAGTCAGGATCACACCTAATACCAAATAGCTAAAGAGGATAAACCACAAATAAATTCATGTTTCCTAAAACAATGTGTAACTTCGTGGCCATTCCAAGTCAGGATCACACCTATTACCAAATAGCTAGAGGATAAACCACAAATAAATTCATGTTTTGTAGGGGGAGTTGACGATTATGTGGTGGTTGTTTCACTATCGATGATGAAATTGCATTAAATCAAAAGAGTCAGACCCAATGATTTACTGTTCGTAAGGACAGAGTGCCACTAGTAATATTGAACATTAAGTTGAAATGTAGCTAGGGGAGTTCAAGATCCAAGATCACATTTTCTTTCTATGGATTAGCCCATCTGTCAAGTGTTGGTTGTCCAGTAAAAAACTCAAACTTCGAATTAAGATTATCAATCAGATTCTGTGATCAATGTGAATCTGTGAACAGTCTTGTGAATCTTTACTAGAGTCCCCATTAGCTAACGCTATAACGTTAGCTAATCTTCCTGTGGTCCAACACCAATTGATAAGACATTACAAACAATTACAAATGAAGACTTTACAAACATTTAACAAGTAGACAATACAGACAATTAAAATACCTGACATTCAACATTCAGTTGATGCTTTGTAGGTGATGCAATAGCTGTAAACTATAGAGCTCGTGGCCAAGGTGAGTTAAGCGGCTAGAGTGGTTTCCTGTATGCCCATGCTGCACATAGCCCACCCCAATGCACTAGTTAGCCTAGTAAACAAGCCTATACACCGCGGGTAAATTGCCACTATTCACTGTTACAGTGGTCAGAGATCACAGCCAGAAGCCTACCACTACCAACGGGCTACAACTGTTCAGTATTGTTGTCTAATTTATGGACATCGTCTATGTGACTTTTTTTTAAATGATCAAGTAGGCCCAACACAGCTTCAGAAGATGTAGGTACATTTGACCAATATTCATGTATCCATTTTTCAGTTAGCATGGTCATGTTTCCTTTCACGTGAGAAATATTAACCAAAGCATCATTTTCCCTTGCTTATCTCCTTCAAAATACTGCAAGCTACAGAGCTATATAAATAATGACTGTATTGGCATGATTCCATACCTTATTATTGACTTCAATTGGAGGTGCAATTCACTCCTTTTGACGAGTAGGTTTGGTCCTCATTTCCAGAGCAAATGTGCAACAGTTCTACACACACATATTTAACTGTCTGTTTTCATTACATCATCAGCTACCTTTGTTACATCACAAAGCCAGCTGGCTAAATCTGGCACATTTACAGAAATACAGTAGATTGTCCCTGTCAAATACATTTGATAAAAAATAAATGTCCAAAACAAACAGTGGTGGAAAAAGTCCTCAATCAGTCAGTTGCAAACAGTATGACTCAAGTAAATGTGAAAGTTGCCCAGTAAAATACTACTTGGGAAGTATTTGGTTTGAAATATTCTCAAGTATCAAAAGTAAAAATAATTTTAAAAATTAAGCAAAGCAGACAACACAATTGTATTGCTTTTATTGAATGTAAGAATAGCCAGGGGCACAATCCAACACTTAGACATAATTTATAAACTAAGCATTTGTGTTTATTGAGTCTGCCAGATCAGAGGTTCTCTTGATAAATGTGTGAATTGGACCATTTTCCTGTCATACAAAGCATTCAAAATGTACTTTTGGGTATCAGGGAAAGTGGATGGAGTCAAAAGTACATTTTTGTCCTTTATGAATGTACTGAAGTTGTCAAAAATATAAATAGTTAAAGTACAGATACCCCCAAAACGATTTAAATCATTTTTACTTAAGTACTTTGCACCACTGAAAACAAACCTTTTCTAATGTCTCTATATCACTGGCTTGCAGGGTTTTCACCATTGACCCTTCATGTAATGGTATCGAAGTTCAAGATCCATCTTGGCTTAATGTAGGTAACAAGTATTGAAGGTGTATAACTTAAACTTTTGTTAGTCAACGTTCACGTTCGTAATGATAGTTTATTACACTTGTCTGAGCAGTCAAACTGGTATGAAAAATATCCCATTCATAATAGAAAAGACAATGTTCAGAATACCTGGAGTGACAATTGATGGAAAGGGTTTACAGCATTACAAAAGTTTGATTAAAAACGGAATATTTATTCACCCACAATTTATTCTTGGCGCACTCTTTCAACTTGAAAATTAAGTTATGTTCAAGGATATTTAGATTTTTGTGGCTTAAAAATAGAGTACAAACTCAGTCTGTACATCACTTTAATATTAATAACCAATGTCAAGGCATCATGATACAGAGAAAGACATACAAATGCTACAGTCTACCAACATCAAATAAATGCTGATGACAGACATATTTATGCAAAAACAGGGGGTAAATTAATTTAGATACAGTCACAATAGACGAAGCCTGGAAAAAAATAAAGAAGACTAATTGTGACAACAGACGAGTGCTTTTGCCCTTGTGAAGTTGAAGTTGACCCAGGACAAAACCATGTCACATCTTGCATAATTTAAGTGCTCTGCTTGGAGGTTCTCCTACTGTACACTGTTAAAAATGAATACATGAACAATATTTGTTACCTCATATGGGGTGTGTAGAAACGTTTGCATCGCTTGTTCATGTGTAACGGATGTGAAACGGCTAGCTTAGTTAGCGGTGCGCGCTAAATAGCTTTTCAATCGGTGACGTCACTTGGGGTAACGATGCTTCGTGGGTGACTGTTGTTGATGTGTGCAGAGGGTCCCTGGTTCGCGCCCGGGTATGGGTGAGGGGACGGTCTAAAGTTATACTGTTACACATGTACCAAGGAAGGGCATGCTCTCTAAACCGGTACCTAGAAAAAAAATACAATGATCGCAGAGTGTACAATAACATTCAAACTTGCCATTTGACACCTTATGAAGTAACTTTGAATATTTTTCAGGGGAACTGCCTGTGTTTGCTTCGAGTACCTTATTCCTTACCCCCGATAGTTTTCCAAAGATGGTTCACTTCACTCAATGTCGGCCATGCTAACATGCTACATTTTGTACAGCATGTTTGAAAATTGAATGGCAAACGAGGAGAGTAAGGTGAAAGCAACACTTTGTTGTGGAAGGAGATATTGTAGGAAGGTGGTGTGTTGTGTATGGAAGCTCCGTACCAGTAGACCCGTCCAAAGACATCCTTTCTCCAGGCCCCAGGTCTTGCTCTCTCCTGACCTGTCTGGAGCAGGCGGAGAGCGTCTTCTCTCTCCTTCACCACTGTGTCTCTTCATGGACCTTTCAATCTGAGGACATAAGGGTTGTCTCAATTTCTCTGGACTGGAGTATCTGCATTCATTTTTAAAGGTACTAGTTGGACCAATAACACTTCTCCAAAAGAGACCCATTGATAGCTGTCATTGACATTAATCCTCCCCCTTTGATATTCTTGTATTATTACCTATGCCCTACTAGACATATTTACAGATGTTTAATAATGGTGAACCTGGTCAGATGTTTAATAATGATGAACCTGGTCAGATGTTTCATAATGATGAACCTGGTCAGATGTTTAATAATGGTGTGAACCTGGTCAGATGTTTAATAATGGTGTGAACCTGGTCAGATGTTTAATAATGGTGTGAACCTGGTCAGATGTTTAATAATGGTGTGAACCTGGTCAGATGTTTAATAATGGTGTGAACCTGGTCAGATGTTTAATAATGGTGAACCTGGTCAGATGTTTAATAATGATGAACCTGGTCAGATGTTTAATAATGATGAACCTGGTCAGATGTTAAAAATGGTGAACCTGGTCAGATGTTTAATAATGATGAACCTGGTCAAATGTTTAATAATGATGAACCTCGTCAGATGTTTAATAATGATGAACCTGGTCAGATGTTTAATAATGGTGAACCTGGTCAGATGTTTAATAATGATGAACCTGGTCAAATGTTTAATAATGATGAACCTGGTCAGATGTTTAATAATGATGAACCTGGTCAAATGTTTAATAATGATGAACCTGGTCAGATGTTTAATAATGATGAACCTGGTCAAATGTTTAATAATGATGAACCTGGTCAGATGTTTAATAATGATGAACCTGGTCAGATGTTTAATAATGATGAACCTGGTCAAATGTTTAATAATGATGAACCTGGTCAGATGTTTAATAATGATGAACCTGGTCAGAAGTGCCGTGTCATCTACCTTCTTCAGTCGCTCTGGACTTGGCATCTGAATCCTTTGCCTTTTGGACTCCTGCTCAGTGGTAAGCAGCATGTTCTTCTCTTTCAGGAGCACATACCTGTGAGAACAGTTTAGTTCATGGATATTCATTCTGGAGGTCAGTGCTCATCAATGAGCTCTGTTACATGCGCACAATAATGTGATTGTGATAGGTTAATGTAATAGTTATTTAATGTTTACATGCTTTGCGAGAAGAACAATTTCCTTAATAGTCCTGTTTACATGGACACATCTGAGAATGAGGCTACATGATGGGATTTTGAAAAATGCAGAAAATCGCCAATCACAAACGTTCTACCATGTTATTTTTGTGAAAACTATTTGATTCGGAGTTCGGACATAAAGTTTGCATGTGAAAACTATAAAATACTATAAAATACATACTTTCAGTTTTTCCGAACACACTTCACTCGTGCATACATGGTGCTGACACATACACAGATCATATACACCTCTGGAAAGCAGATGAAGCTGTTTACATGTCCTAATAATTTGAAAGTTGAATCAGAAAACCAGGTGTTTTAATCAACTTATGCTTACTTCGATTATGACCTTACGCAGATTAAGATAAGCAGAGTAAGTTGTTTACATGGCTAATGCCATACTCTGCCTACTGCCATAATCAGTTTAATATCAAATCAAATCAAATTTTATTTGTCACATACACATGGTTAGCAGATGTTAATGCGAGTGTAGTGAAATGCTTGTGCTTCTAGTTCCGACAATGCAGTAATAACCAACAAGTAATCTAACTAACAATTCCAAAACTACTGTCTTATACACAGTGTAAGGGGATAAAGAATATGTACATAAGGATATATGAATGAGTGATGGTACAGAGCAGCATAGGCAAGCTACAGTAGCTGATATCGAGTACAGTATATACATATGAGATGAGTATGTAAACAAAGTGGCATAGTTAAAGTGGCTAGTGATACATGTATTACATAAGGATGCAGTCGATGATATAGAGTACAGTATATACGTATGCATATGAGATGAATAATGTAGGGTATGTAAACATTATATAAGGTAGCATTGTTTAAAGTGGCTAGTGATATATTTACATAATTTCCCATTATTAAAGTGGCTGGAGTTGAGTCAGTGTCAGTGTCAGTGTGTTGGCAGCAGCCACTCAATGTTAGTGGTGGCTGTTTAACAGTCTGATGGCCTTGAGATAGAAGCTGTTTTTCAGTCTCTCGGTCCCAGCTTTGATGCACCTGTACTGACCTCACCTTCTGGATGATAGCGGGGTGAACAGGCAGTGGCTCGGGTGGTTGTTGTCCTTGATGATCTTTATGGCCTTCCTGTAACATCGGGTGGTGTAGGTGTCCTGGAGGGCAGGTAGTTTGCCCCCGGTGATGCGTTGTGCAGACCTCACTACCCTCTGGAGAGCCTTACGGTTGAGAGTGGAGCAGTTGCCGTACCAGGCGGTGATACAGCCCGCCAGGATGCTCTCGATTGTGCATCTGTAGAAGTTTGTGAGTGCTTTTGGTGACAAGCCGAATTTCTTCAGCCTCCTGAGGTTGAAGAGGCGCTGCTGCGCCTTCTTCACGATGCTGTCTGTGTGAGTGGACCAATTCAGTTTGTCTGTGATGTGTATGCCGAGGAACTTAAAACTTGCTACCCTCTCCACTACTGTTCCATCGATGTGGATAGGGGGGTGTTCCCTCTGCTGTTTCCTGAAGTCCACAATCATCTCCTTAGTTTTGTTGACGTTGAGTGTGAGGTTATTTTCCTGACACCACGCTCCGAGGGCCCTCACCTCCTCCCTGTAGGCCGTCTCGCCGTTGTTGGTAATCAAGCCTACCACTGTTGTGTCGTCCGCAAACTTGATGATTGAGTTGGAGGCGTGCGTGGCCACGCAGTCGTGGGTGAACAGGGAGTACAGGAGAGGGCTCAGAACGCACCCTTGTGGGGCCCCAGTGTTGAGGATCAGCGGGGAGGAGATGTTGTTGCCTACCCTCACCACCTGGGGCGGCCCGTCAGGAAGTCCAGTACCCAGTTGCACAGGGCGGGGTCGAGACCCAGGGTCTCGAGCTTGATGACGAGCTTGGAGGGTACTATGGTGTTGAATGCCGAGCTGTAGTCGATGAACAGCATTCTCACATAGGTATTCCTCTTGTCCAGATGGGTTAGGGCAGTGTGCAGTGTGGTTGAGATTGCATCGTCTGTGGACCTATTTGGGCGGTAAGCAAATTGGAGTGGGTCTAGGGTGTCAGGTAGGGTGGAGGTGATATGGTCCTTGACTAGTCTCTCAAAGCACTTCATGATGACGGATGTGAGTGCCTACGGGGCGGTAGTCGTTTAGCTCAGTTACCTTAGCTTTCTTGGGAACAGGAACAATGGTGGCCCTCTTGAAGCATGTGGGAACAGCAGACTGGTATAGGGATTGATTGAATATGTCCGTAAACACACCGGCCAGCTGGTCTGCGCATGCTCTGAGGGCGCGGCTGGGGATGCCGTCTGGGCCTGCAGCCTTGCGAGGGTTAACACGTTTAAATGTCTTACTCACCTCGGCTGCAGTGAAGGAGAGACCGCATGTTTTCATTGCAGGCCGTGTCAGTGGCACTGTATTGTCCTCAAAGCGGGCAAAAAAGTTATTTAGTCTGCCTGGGAGCAAGACATCCTGGTCCGTGACTGGGCTGGATTTCTTCCTGTAGTCCGTGATTGACTGTAGACCCTGCCACATGCCTCTTGTGTCTGAGCCGTTGAATTGAGATTCTACTTTGTCTCTGTACTGACGCTTAGCTTGTTTAATAGCCTTGCGGAGGGAATAGCTGCACTGTTTGTATTCAGTCATGTCACCAGACACCTTGCCATGATTAAAAGCAGTGGTTCGCGCTTTCAGTTTCACACGAATGCTGCCATCAATCCACGGTTTCTGGTTAGGGAATGTTTTAATCGTTGCTATGGGAACGACATCTTCAACGCACGTTCTAATGAACTCGCACACCGAATCAGCGTATTCGTCAATGTTGTTGTCTGACGCAATACGAAACATCTCCCAGTCCACGTGATGGAAGCAGTCTTGGAGTGTGGAGTCAGCTTGGTCAGACCAGCGTTGGACAGACCTCAGCGTGGGAGCCTCTTGTTTTAGTTTCTGTCTGTAGGCAGAGATCAACAAAATGGAGTCGTGGTCAGCTTTTCTGAAAGGGGGGCGGGGCAGGGCCTTATATGCGTCGCGGAAGTTAGAGTAACAATGATCCAAGGTCTTTCCACCCCTGGTTGCGCAATCGATATGCTGATAAAATTTAGGGAGTCTTGTTTTCAGATTAGCCTTGTTAAAATCCCCAGCTACAATGAATGCAGCCTCCGGATAAATCGTTTCCAGTTTGCAGAGAGTTAAATAAAGTTCGTTCAGAGCCATCGATGTGTCTGCTTGGGGGGATATATACGGCTGTGATTATAATCGAAGAGAATTCTCTTGGTAGATAATGCGGTCTACATTTGATTGTGAGGAATTCTAAATCAGGTGAACAGAAGGATTTGAGTTCCTGTATGTTTATTTCATCACACCATGTCACGTTAGTCATAAGGCATACGCCCCCGCCCCTCTTCTTACCAGAAAGATGTTTGTTTCTGTCGGCGCGATGCGTGGAGAAACCCGTTGGCTGCACCACCTCGGATAGCGTCTCTCCAGTGAGCCATGTTTCCGTGAAGCATAGAACGTTACAGTCTCTGATGTCCCTCTGGAATGCTACCCTTGCTCGGATTTCATCAACCTTGTTGTCAAGAGACTGGACATTGGCAAGAAGAATGCTAGGGAGTGGTGCACGGTGTGCCCGTCTCCGGAATCTGACCAGAAGACTGCCTCATTTCCCTCTTTTTCGGAGTCATTTTTTTGGGTCGCTGCATGGAATCCACTCCGTTGTCCTGTTTGTAAGGCAGAACACAGGATCTGCGTCGCGAAAAACATATTCTTGGTCGTACTGATGGTGAGTTGACGCTGATCTTATATTCAGTAGTTCTTCTTGACTGTATGTAATGAAACCTAAGATGACCTGGGGTACTAATGTAAGAAATAACACGTAAAACACACTAAATTATTAGTGTGCATGTAAACATACTTAGTGTCAACATCCACCACCTACCAGAGCTTGTGTACGTCCTCATTACTTTTTGTCCTTAGTTGCTTGGCAATCCATGGTGCTCCTACAATTAATCATGAAAATAATCCATTTCATACTCAGTCCCTTAGTCAGAGGAAATGTATTTATTTTTTAAATTAAAAAAAGCTTTGGTGATCAGATATACGGTCAAAAGGCTAACCTGACTTCACGGTTGCCTCCCCCCAGTTTTCAGGTATGTCGAAAAACTCCTCAAGTCCTCTGCTGGTGGTTGTGTGCAGACGCCGACACTGACGGACAAGGCCCACATGACAGTGCGAACTTGAGCTAAAAAGAGGAGATGTTAGCCTAACAGAGGGGACAACAGCAGATTTGGGTACATGGTAAAATACATTCATCAGCATCTTCACCATTGCATTACATTACATTACAGACAGTGCCATGGTGGTGATAGCTCATGGTAATGACACACAGTTCCATTACATTACACATAAGAATCATTGAACGAAGGCATCTTCTGTACCTGGGAGTTTAGTTAAGAGCTGCTAAACTCAATCTAAACATTAACATGCATCTCTTGTGGTACGGTTTTGGAAGTATATTGAACTATATCTTTCAAATCAATGATAAAAGATTTTCATAAAACAAAGATTACATTGATACATACCTTTTATAGGGTTAGGGTTCCCACACGGTCATATGTTCATGTGTTCATGTGTTTACAGACAGAAAACAGAGGGACCACCTGTGCTAATTATCTATCTAACAGGCACTGAACACCTGAGGACGTCTCATAATAAAGACTGGAATGGCGTGAATGGAATCCATGTGTTTGAGTTCGATACCATTCCATTAATTCCATTCCAGGCAATACTATGATTCCGTCCTCCTCAATTAAGGTGCCACCAACCTCCTGTGGTGTACAGTAAGTGCATATTTTGCATTTGTGAAATTATTTGGATGTGATATGAAAGTTAAGGGCTTTATGTTTTAGAACAATATCGCAATTGAGAATCAAATCACGTTTAGATCGAGTATTTGGTTGTTAGAAACGGTAGGCTTTAGATTCTTACCTGTGAGTATAAGACTGAGATTTGGTCAACGTGAGAGCAGACTGTTGAGCTGATAAGGGTGTAGATATCCTAAAAGCGTTTTGAAACTGTCTGCAAAGTGTCAAAACACATCCGGTTGAGGTCACCGCATTGTTTGCTCTAATACTCTACCCAGGATGCATCATCAAAATAAATAAACACACGTAAATACTTTTAGCAATTTTAATCGTGAACAAAAGCTAATAAAAAGCAACATATTGGAAATTAAATATTTACATAAATTCTTTATTTTGTTATTCGCATATGTTTTCCCTTAGTAAATATGGCTGCTTCGACTCTACATGGTCGAGCCAATCGCAGAGGCATCTGCCAATCTGCTTGCCCTCAGTAGCGATGGTGGGCATGAGTGTTCTTCGATCTGCCGCTGCTTTTGCAGCCAAGCTAAATCCTCTAAAATCGGGGAATTCTGTGGTGAATTTGCTCAGCAGAACTGCACAACGCACAGATAAAGGTAAATGGTATTCCACGTTTCCAACATCTACAATTCCTTCTTTCGTGGTGGGCATTTCTTATTGTGACCTTGTAGCTAGTCCTGTGTGACTGGCTAACGTTAGCTTCCTGCTAACGTATTCGTATCGTTACTAGTTGGCTAGCTAGCCATGGCATGACCTAGTTAGCCATCTTTCTCTCAAGTGTCTCCTCTTGCCAGCACTACAAACGACAACATACACATTTCATTTTACTGATTGATTTTCATAGTTTTCAAACGACTTGTGATGCTCATGAACTTGACGTGTTGTTGACCTGCTTAGTGGACAAACGATAGCTGCTAAGCTAGCTAACAGCCAAGCTAAATACACACAGCCTTGCTAGCACAACACACACCAAAACAACTGAATTTTCTTTCGTCCGAGTCTCACAGTGATGTCAGAATTTCATTTTTGACACAACACTGAACAATAGTTAGCTAGTTGAATGGTAACTAACTAGCAACCTTTCCAATCTGTTCCTCTCTAGGTGCAGCAACACAGTAATGCAATGCTTTATATGCACATATAAATAATGTGTTGCCGTGTTTAACATCCCTGAAAACGTTGCTTTGCAGTGGCAGTCCGCTGGGGAAGCCATGGGAAGCAGATGTTTATCATCAAGCCCACTGGCTTCTATGACCGGAGGTTTCTGCAGTTATTGGTAAGTTTCTAGTTATTCAGACTAAAACTAGTTCTCAAACTCTAGGCACAATTTGATTGAGAATAGCATTTGTCACTTGTGCAGAATACAACAGGTGTTGACCTTACCCTGAAATGCTTACTTACAAGCCCTTAAACAACAATAGTTTTAAGAAAAATTCTGACTTCTCTCTGCGGTTTTCAGCAGTTAGCTTCAGCCAAGACTGGCTCATGTGAACTTCAATACCGACGCTGTGCTATAACGTTTAGAAAAGTCAATCATCGGCTTTAGAAACAAATGGTCCTCAATTTTCGTCAGCGAGAAAGAATCTTTCAAATAAGAAACATTAGCAGTTCACAAATCCATACAGCTATGTGCCTCCATCTGACGAAAATACAGTTACGCTTACATACAGGTGTTCGGAGCATGTTAGATAGCTAATTAGCATAGGTGGTCGCCTCTGTTGTCCGTAAACAAGCGCTGGAACATGGCGATATGGCCGTGTGGGAACACTAACTATATATAGTTGTGTATCAATTTGAGCCTTTTTTGTTTTTCCTTATGCTTCCAAAACCGTACCGCAAGCAGTGCGTGTTAATGTTCAGACCAAGCGTCAGGGCTCTTAATAAAACTCCCCCATACAGAAGATGCCTTCGTCCAATGACTCTTACGTGTAATGTAATGCAACTGTGAGTCATGATCAAGGACTGGAACTATCCTATTTACATCACTGTCCACAGCACTGAACCACTTCATTCACTAACTTATTCCCTCCCCACTTTTCTTCCTAGAAATTCTATATCCTGCTTACTGGAATCCCAGTTGCGGTCTTTGTGACATCCGTTAATGTGTTTGTCGGTGAGTGTGTGTAGATATTTCCATTGTACAGAAATATTCAATTTTTATATGGGACAGGGGTGATGATGATGAAGACACTGGCACTTTCAGTTCATGTTTATGGAGAAATATGGTAAAATATAAATTAACCAAAATATTTTATTCTGTTTTTTTTTTTTAAGGTGAGGCTGAGCTGGCTGGAATTCCTGAAGGTTATGAGCCTGAGCATTGGGAGTACTACAAGGTACTACGATCCCGCGGTTATATTCACTCATCACAATCCATGCCTTATTAGCAAATATCAGAAGTGACTAGTCATTCTATCAGAAAATGAAATGGCATCAGCTAGCCTTTAAATCTGAACAAAACATTCACATTGGAGATACCACTGGAGATTGCTTACAATAAGACTTGGGCAAAGTTGGTTGTGAGTCCTATTGTTGTCCCTGTATTTGCAGCATCCTATCACCAGGTGGATCTCACGGACCTTCTATGACTCCCCAGTGAAAGACTATGAGAAAATGATGGCTCTGATCCAGATTGAGTCTGAGAAGGGTGAGATGAGGTGAGTGTCACACAGTGATGAGCTGCCACTGACTGCATAGCCTGTATCTAATTGGTTTGCTGCCCTAACATTTAGGTCCTCTTGCAACATAGTGCTTGCATTCCTTATGTTTTATTAACAAAAAATGGAAAGTAAAATATTAAAGAAAAGACTGTTGACAATACACATCTACAATCTGTACAAAGGATTTTTTTGGCCAATTTAATGTTTTTGTACCTGCAGACTGAAACAGCTAGAGGTGCGTAAGCAGATGAGAACGAAGGGAGATGGACCCTGGTTCCACATTGAGACACTGGACAAGAATCTGGTCGACAACAGCATCAAATCAACGCCTGACAATTAAACCAACCGGTCCAACCACCCAGTCTAAACTGTCAGTGCCACGTGTTGATGGCTCACTGTTTGTATATTATTTTCTTCATGACTAAAATAAAGTAAATGTCAATACTTTGAAAGGCTGTTTTTCATCTTTAGACATGTATTTTCTGTTAATGGGCTTCACAATTACAATTTGGTTTAGCCGGGGTGCGTTCATTTGGCTAAATGTTTTGCAACAGTACGTACTGAACAGCCCATTCTCTCGCAGTGGTGCACAACTGTCTTTCAACTTTCTTTTGAGTTATTGCTCCCATTTGTTGTGATGAAATTACAATGTTCACCGACAGGTCGTTTATGCTTCCTCATACCTAAAGAAAAGTGACTTTGTCATAACCAATGAATGTCCACTGGCTGTGCTGTGCTCTGAGGAATGTTTCTCCCTCGTTCTGCATTGATATAGAAACAGTGAACGATATGAAACGAAGTGAACGCGCGATCATGTAATGATCGATACTCTCGGGACATTTGCTTTCACAACAATGCAGATCAGATAAGCCTTTTGAGCTGCATCCTTGGACTGATTACAGGAGTTGGGGTAAACTGAAATGACAGGAAACAGACTATGGTAAAAGTTTGCAAGCCAGAATGACTCAGACAGGCAGGAGCCTATCTGCTGTTTTCTGTAGTGTTAGGCAGATTGATGTACAAGTACACCCTACTGGACAGGGTGCTAGTCTAACGCGGGGCCTTACCCCGAGTCTAACGCAACCCGTTCACATCCTCTAAACTTAGTACAATATAAAAATGTGCCACAACAAATTATGTTTTGTGTAAATGCATGTAATTTGGTGTTGGTATAAGTGTCTAGACAGGTCATTATATAGTAAACCTCCAGTGTCGGGATAATAATTACTTCAGCATATGTATTTTGAAATGCATTTCAAAATGAAATTGTTACAAGAATTATATATTTTAACCTATTCTGAGCCCAAAAATGCCAAATATATTACTCAACTCATTGCTGTGCATGGATGTCTCATAGTGGGGTATAGGTCACCGAGCACTTTCTGACCATTTCTACCATCGGCAAACATGGAAGTCAAAAAGTGATTCAATTCATAAGCAAAATATTTTTTTAAATATTTTTTTACAGTTCCCACAAACTAAACATTCAATCAAAGAAACCCCAGGACATCAGACTAAACAACATTAGCGTCAAAGACGTTTATTTGTAAATACATTTAGAATGGTTGGCCTTTCCCACCATGTTGCTTGTAGTAATAACAGGTTAAGCTACAAATACCTTGTTCACGTGCTAGTCAGAACTAGGAGACTCGGTTACTTCCCACTTATTAACTGGTTGTAATTCATCACGTTCCGCGTTCAACGAATTAGCAAGTTGGAAAGTTCAGTTTCCTAGTTCCGACTAGCATTTGAAAGCGGTATTAAGACACTGGCTTGAATCTAAAGGTACACATACCACAGTGGGTGCGAGGCTGTGGCTTTTAGGCCTCCCAAGGTCTCGCACTCACTGAAATTTGGTGGAGGATCGGTGATGATCTGGGGGTGCTTCAGCAAGGCTGGAATCGGGCAGATTTGTCTTTGTGACGGACACATGAATCAAGCCACGTACAAGGATGTCCTGGAAAAAACTTGCTTCCTTCTGCTCTGACAATGTTCCCCAACTCTGAGGATTGATTTTTCCAGCAGGACAATGCTCCATGCCACACAGCCAGCTAAATTAAGGTGTGGATGGAGGACCACCAGATCAAGACCCTGTCATGGCCAGCCCAGTCTCCAGACCTGAACCCAATTGAAAACCTCTGTAATTTGATCAAGAGGAAGATGGATGGTCACAAAGCATCAAACAAAGCCGAGCTGCTTGATTTTTTGCGCCAGTAGTGTCATAAAGTCACCCAACATCGATGTGAAAGACTGGTGGAGAGCATGCCAAGACGCATGAAAGCTGTGATTGAAAATCAGGGTTATTCTACCAAATATTGATTTTTTAACTCAAACTAAGTACACCCTACTGGACAGGGCGCTAGTCTATCGCGGGGCCTTACACCGAGTCTGTCTCAGCCCATTCACATCCTCTAAACTTAGTACAATATAAAAATGTGCCACAACAAATTATGTTTGGTGTAAATGCATGTAATTTGTATTGTGTTGTTTAAAAATGAATATGAACTTATTTTCTTTGCATTATTTGAGGTCTTACAAAACGGCATATTTTTTGTTATTTTGGCCAGTTGTCATTTTCTGCAAATAAATGCTCTAAATGACAACATTTTTTATTTGGAATTTGGGAGAAATGTTGTCAGTAGTTTATAGAATAAAACAAAAACGGTCATTTTACCCAAACATATGCCTGTGAATAGTAAAACCAGACAAACTGATCATTTTGCATTTTCCAGAGTTGTATATAAAAAAAGAGAGCAGAGCAATGTGTGGGGATTTCTTCATATATTATTTTTATATATATTGTTCCAGACAATTATTAAGATTTGAACATGTTTAAGATCTGAGAAAGAGAGAATTCTCTAAAATGACTCACTCTCCAGGCTCCATTGAATTTACATCTACTTGATTTGCTCTAGGGGAGAGAGAGAGCGGATTTCTTAGATATTGTTTTATGTTTTTATAGAGCTGTATATTGGTCCAGGCTATATACTATGCAAGTCTCCATTGAGTTGCATTGGATTTGCTTATACAGAATATACCTTAGCGGGATGTGTGTGTGTGTGAGCGTGTCAAAGCGTGTGTGTGGATTTCTTTACATTTTGTTTTTATATATACACTGAGTGTACAAAACATGCTCTTTCCATGACTGACCAGGTAAATCCAGGTGAAAGCTATGATCCCTTATTGATGTCACTTGTTAAATCCACTTCAATCAGAGTAGATGAAGGGGAGGAGACCGATTTAAAGAAGGATTTTTAACACTTGAGACAATTGAAACAAGGATTGTGTATGTGTGCCATTCAGAGGGTGAATGGGAAAGACAAAAGATTTAAGTGCCTTTGAACGGGGTACGGTAGTGCGCCAGGCGCACCGGTTTGTTGCAAGAACTGCAACGGTGCTGGGTTTGCACGATCAAACGGGTTTCCAATGTGTATCAATAATGCTGCACCACCCAAAGAACATCCAGCCAACTTGACACAACTGTGGGAAGCATTAGAGTCAACATGGGCCAGCATCCCTGTGGAACGCTTTCAAACACCTTGTAGAGTCCATGCCCCAACGAATTGAGGCTGTTCTGATGACATGACGTGATTCATGAAATGTATAAAGAACAGTAACCCCTTGTGTCTAGAGACTAAATATAGTACAATATCACACTTACCTTGTTTATACACCCAATATTGATAAGATGCAGACTTGTGGTACAAAGATAGCATACATTTGAAAGCATTAATCTATGTAGAAAATTAGTTTTAGCACTTATTGTACTCTCAGTACCAACCCTGAAAAGTCACTGTGGTCAAATAAGCTGTTTTCCCTTCATAAAGAGTACACTACATGACCAAAAGTAAGTGGACACCTGCTTGTCAAACATCTCATTCCAAAATCATGGGCATTAATATGGAGTTGGTCTCCCCTTTGCTGCTATTTTTACATTTTCTTATTTCACCTTTATTTAACCAGGGAGGCCAGTTGAGAACAAGTTTTCATTCACAACTGCAACCTGGCCAAGATAAAGCAAAGCAGTGCGACACAAACAACACAGAGTTACACATGGAATAAACAATAACACAATAGAAAAAATCTGTATACAGTGTGTGCAAATGAGACTGCCACCAGACTGCCAGAGAACGGGTGTCCACTGCTCCATAGTCCACTGGTGGCAAGCCGACGCTTGGCATTGTGCTCTGAGATCTTAGGCTTGTGTGAGGCTGCTCACCCATGGAACCCATTTCATGAAGCTCCCGATGAACAGTTGTACTGAGGTTGCTTTCAGAGGCGGTTTGGAACTCGGTAGTAAGTGTTGGAACCGAGGACAGATGATTTTTGCACGCTACGAGCTTCAGCACTCGGCAGTCCCATTCTGTGAGCTTGTGTAGCCTATCACTTCGCAGCTGAGCTATTGTTGCTCCTAGACGTTTCCACTTCACAATAACAACATTTACAGTTGACCGGGGCAGCTTTAGCAGGGCAGAAATTTGACCAACTGGAAAGGTGTCGTCCTATGTTGGTGCCACATTGAAAGTCACAGAGCTTTTCAGTAAGGCCATTCTACTGCCAATGTTTGTCTATGGAGATTGCATGGCTGTGTGCTCGATTTTATACACCTGTCTGCAACAGATGTGGCTGAAATAGCCAAATCCACTAATTTGAAAGGATGTCCACATACTTTTGTATATATACTGTATGTAGTGTCGGCTATATCTGGAGAAAAAGTAAACCTGTTATTACAGTAATGCTTTTATCAGACCTCAGGATAAGACCCAGATGCAGACAGCTAGATTCACAGATGTTTATTGACCCAAACAGGGGGCAGGCAAAAGACAGGTCTAAGGCAGGCAGAGGTCCATAATCCAGGGCATAGTCAAGAAGGTACAGAACAGTAGGCGGGCTTGGAGTCAGGGCAGACAGAATGGCCAGAATCAGGGAAACTAGGAAACAGAACTTGAGCATGCAGGGTGATGGGACAACACGCTGGTAAGACCTGACAAGACGACCTGACAAGACGACCTGGCAAAAGACAAACAGAGAACACAGGTATAAATACACTGGGGATAATGAGGAAGATGGGGGACACCTGGAGGGGGTTGGAGACAAGCACAAAGACAGGTGAAACGGATAAGGGTGTGACAGCTGTTACCTATAGAATATAAGGTATTGTCTGAAATAATTTATTTATCTTACAAAAACTTGAAGCAAATTTGGATACATAGGCCTATGCAGCTTATAAGTAGCCTAGTATGGACTTGAGCGTTTGGGCAAAATATGTCAAATTTATTTCACAATCATAAGGTAGCCCTACGCCTATAGCACAAGCAGTGCAATTTGTAGCCTTCTTCTTCTTCTATGATATTGTGGTGGTCCGCAAACAAACGTTTAAAGTGCATGCCACCAACCAATTGTGCTATCAATCATGAGCTGTGTTCAAATACCCATACTAACATACTGTATACTACATAATTCATGAGTAAATACTACATACTATTAGTTCATTTTAGTATACTGTAAAGAATGGGATCCTTTCAGTTGAGCGTACTAGCTCTTTGCCTGTCTACCGGAAGTTGATGCTGTTGCTATGCAACCTCTTGCTAGCTAGTTAGCATAACACATGACGAGTTAGACATTTTACGACTTCGGGTGTGTTCTTAAATTCAATATGGAGTGCCAGAGTGCGCTTGTAAATTCAGAGCAATTGTCAGATTGTCCGCACACTGGACGCTCGGACAGAGGAGTAGGGTTGATTTGAGCGTTCTGACCTTACAATGGCAGTCAAGCATCCAAGCTAATGTTGGCTAGCTTGCTAGCTACTTCCAGACACAAATGAGACCACTCTGACCATTTTACCCACCCTAGCAGAGCTGGTTAGGCAGTTTTCATGTTATCCAGTGAGTTGGTGACTGTAACTGTGCTGCTGGCAAAAATGTAAGTACACTTTTTTGCCAACCTTTACTGATACCAGCCAGTAATCATAGGAGAGTGCTCTGAAATCAGAGTAGATAGCCAGAGCGAATTTAAGAAAGCAACCAAATGTCCATTGAGAACGCACAATGATATGCTATGTGGTTCGTAAGGACAAATTGTCAGCCAACATAACGTGTAAGGTAACTTATTTGAAAAGTCATTATTTGATTACATTGATCAACATGTTCTTAATATTTGTCATAATTAGTTAAAGCAATTCATTTGTATCTGCAGTTGTTGTACTTGGCTGCATATTTTCCACCATTTTCTTAAAATCTGAAAACGCCGTGAAACCACGCCCATTTCATGAAGAATTGCATTATGGGCCCTAAATTATGGAAATAGTGTCCTCTGCGTCTATACTTCATATTTTGGCGAATTTAGTACGACATCCGGGAAATTTTTGGCATACTATCTATATCCATACCATGAACAATAAGCATACTATATACTCAATTCACGCCACAAATAGTATGGTTAGTGCTGTTAGTATGAGTATTGGAACACAACTATGGTCTTCCTAATTATGTACTACTAAGAAAATACAATTTAAAAACCAAATAAATCCCTACTAGTTTCTACCACACCCTCCCCTCCCCCCAAAACCACTTCAAAAACCAATTGGTAGCCTAATCTAGCATTTCCATTTTAATTTGAACAGAGAATGGTCCTCAGAAAAACAGTGAGGGTGTAGCCATTTGTATGGGTGGTTGTATCAATCAAGTGTGTGGGACCCGTCGTTTGAGTCAAACCGTTCAGTGCGTGACTGCGCCTACGGTAAATACAGCGTTATAATTGTTAAGCAACAGACATACGCAATTGGAAAGATATTATTGATTACATGTTTATAGAGGATAGCTCTCGCATAAAATAAAAATGACTTCCCCCTCCGTTCTGTTTTCAGCGTCATATCCCTCGCCGCTGGAGGAATGTCGAGACCGAATGATTTAAAAATAGCATCTTCTCTCCTCTGACAGCCTTCTCTAGTGACTCCCTTAGCATTGTGGTGCGAGAAGCAGGAATGCGAAGATGGCTGCAGATTTAGGAGAGCTGCTTGTCCCTTATATGCCCACCATCAGAGTTCCCAGAACAGGAGACAGGGTTTTCAAGAGCGAATGTGCCTTTTCCTACGATTCTCCCGTAAGTGTCTCCCCGTATTATGGGGTGTTTGTGTGTTCCAAGCTGTCCTTACTCATCCCGTAAACTGCCCTAACACACGTGAATAGCTGCGCAGTTTTGTGGCAGGATCTGGGGCTTCCATTGCCACCATTCTCTTGAGCTTGAGAAAAATAAATAATTAAATGTTGTTTACATCCCGTGGAATATTTCCTTTGTGAAATTGTACTTGTTCACTGTGCGCCTGTCTACTGTTTTGTCAATGTAATTAATGACACCTACATGGGGTTGGGCTGTGTTTTGGTGCATTACATTATTTTGTGTCCCCCTCTTCTGCATTTTAGGCTACACACTTTGAGTTTTTTCAGTGTGTTTTTTTGTTGTTGTATTGAAAGCGTGACTCACCAGCCACATGTAAAATCACTAGAATGTTATATTGATATGGGAGCTATTTCTAATGGGTTTTTTTGTATTAGAGAAAATAATGTCTTAGATTTTTTGGGGGGTCCGGCATTTTATTTCAATGTGATTGACTTGCCATCTGCAACAACTTCACGAGACCGATGAACCGAAACGCACGCGCGCTATTACAAACTGTTGGGAGTTTGAGGTTACCATGTGTTGGGCTTTTAGGACCAACTACTCACACGTTTTTTTGATGAGGAAACATATTTTATAATCTATAATTGCTCAACTGAAACCATTTTAAAGGTGAGTGACTCAGCTGTCTGGAGTTCATCATGTCAGACTGAAGACTGACAAGTTGGTTATTTTTATCCCAGCGCGGTTGAAGCTTGTGTGTAACTCAGCGCTTTAAAGTTTCATCAGGGCCTATTGACCTAATCCGAACTGCAGATTTTGGTTAGTATAGAGGGTTATTTGTGTGATATTTTTTGTTACACCTCCGTCGTTGAGTGTAGGAAAGAGGATCATGTAGGCCTGTGCCTCGAAGGTGGTTGAGTGTCAGTTGCTCAAGGCATAAATTACATGAACACGTGACATTACTTTGATACTCTGTGGCTGTTGCTGTTTTTTAATAGTGGTAGGCAATTACAGTTAAACTATTTGCAGTCTGCAAAATCCGTACTGGAGTTTCACTGTTTCAAACATGAACCCATATTGTAGGCATATTTCAGAAAATAACGTCCTAAATGCAAGACCACGTCTGCTTTAGTTTACATGAAAATCACATGGATTAAAATCAAATGATAGAATCCACCTGCCACAAATGTGTGTGTCACTGGCAATGACATTGTATTGGCACAACCCTGCTAACAAATCCCAATATACTGGAAACTGACATCCTTTGCGCAGTCCTCTATTGACCCCAAACGTCATTACACCTTGGGAAAAACAATTATAATATAGAATGCAGTCAAAACGGAGAAAATTGCAATTTCCATGTACTGCCCTTGTATCTCATTTATGAATGAGTTCTATCTGGTGAGTCACCATTAGAGACCCAAAGTAAGCACGCAGTAGGAACCCAAACATTGGTATTTTTGTGTGTGGGGAGATGCTTATCTGAATTTCAGATTGTTAAATCACCTCACTTGACATTGTTTTGACAAATACACATCATTGTTCCTTATACATGTGCTACCTCGTGTGTGTGTGTGTGTGTGTGTGTGTGTGTGTGTGTGCGCCTTGCATGTTGTTCACCACATGTTGTTTTTGTTCACAGGAGTCTGAGGGAGGCTTGTATGTGTGTATGAACACATTCCTGGGCTTTGGCAGAGAACATGTGGAGAGACATTACCGTAAAACCGGACAGAGTGTTTACATGCTCCTCAAACGGCATGTCAAAGAGGTGAGGGGTCATACCATATGCTTCTATATTGGTCTACACACAGACAGTGCATAGTGTACGTACATTTGACAAATTATATTATTTAATAGTACATGGGACTTACATAGCACTTTTCAACCCAAAGTCGCTTTACAATAGTTTTTATTTTTAAATGTAACCTTTATTTAACTAGGCAAGTCAGTTAAGAACAAATTCTTATTTACAATGACTGCCAAACCCAGACGAAGCTGGGCCGCCCTATGGGACTCTCAATCACGGCCAGATGTGATACAGCCTGGATTCAAACCAAGGTCTGTAGTGATGCCTCTTGCACTGAGATGCAGTGTCTTCGACCGCTGCGCCACTCGGTAGCCCAATAGTAGAACCTAAACAAAACACAGAGATCCAAAGCAAGACAACACTAAACTAATAGCAGGAAGAAACAAAAACATGAAACAAAATGAAAGGGACGGGCTCAAGAATGGAAAGGACTGTGATGTGTCAGTGTATGAGTGAGCGAGCGAGCGGTTTTGTGTGTGTGTGTGTGGGAGAGAGTGTGTGAGGGGGGGGCGGGCTTCAAGGCATACTTCAGGAGTCTGATGAACTCGTGCATACCATTTGTATGTCTCTGTGCAGTTTGAAGGAAGTTGCTTACTAGTGCAATTTCTAACTAGCGTTATCGCAATGGCTTAAAGTCTATGGGTATCTGCTTTCAGTCACGTTAGCATTGGCTCGCAAAATGAGCTCTAACTTCCTTCATACTGGACACCGAGACATAAAACTGGTATCTACATGTTCATCTGACTCCATTTCCAAAATCCCAAAGTATCCCTTTAAGGCTAGGCAATGGTGAAGAGCTGGGGCTTATGGAGGGACATAAAGATGGTGATGGGCTCGGTCAGGCAATGGTGAAGAGCTGGGGCTTATGGAGGGACTTAAAGATGGTGATGGGCTCGGTCACAGATGGCTGGAAGGAGGGAGTTCCAGAGCTTTGGACTCAGTCACAGATGGCTAGAGGGAGGGAGTTCCAGAACTTTGGACTCAGTCACAGATGGCTAAAGGGAGGGAGTTCCAGAACTTTGGACTCAGTCACAGATGGCTAGAGGGAGGGAGTTCCAGAGCTTTGGACTCAGTCACAGATGGCTAGAGGGAGGGAGTTCCAGAGCTTTGGACTCAGTCACAGATGGCTAGAGGGAGGGAGTTCCAGAGCTTTGGACTCAGTCACAGATGGCTGGCTAGAGGGAGGGAGAGCTTTGGGAGGGAGTTCCAGAGCTTTGGACTCAGTCACAGATGGCTAGAGGGAGGGAGTTCCAGAGCTTTGGACTCAGTCACAGATGGCTAGAGGGAGGGAGTTCCAGAGCTTTGGACTCAGTCACAGATGGCTAGAGGGAGGGAGTTCCAGAGCTTTGGACTCAGTCACAGATGGCTAGAGGGAGGGAGTTCCAGAGCTTTGGACTCAGTCACAGATGGCTAGAGGGAGGGAGTTCCAGAGCTTTGGACTCAGTCACAGATGGCTAGAGGGAGGGAGTTCCAGAGCTTTGGACTCAGTCACAGATGGCTAGAGGGAGGGAGTTCCAGAGCTTTGGACTCAGTCACAGATGGCTAGAGGGAGGGAGTTCCAGAGCTTTGGACTCAGTCACAGATGGCTAGAGGGAGGGAGTTCCAGAGCTTTGGACTCAGTCACAGATGGCTAGAGGGAGGGAGTTCCAGAGCTTTGGACTCAGTCACAGATGGCTGGAGGGAGGGAGTTCCAGAGCTTTGGCGCAACCCTGGAGAAGGCCCTGTCACAAAAGCTCTGGAGCTTGGACCTAGAATGAGACGGTAGTAATATTGTTGTGCCATGTTTATTTGTTCAGTTTGTGTGAATGATTTCCCCCTCTTTTCCCTGATTGTAAAGTTTTATCAAATCAGTGACATATTGTTATTAGTTGCAAGTACATTAGACTTTGTGTGTTCAATTTTGGCACAAAACATTGAAGGAAAATATATTTTGAGCTGATAAGAGGCTGGCTTGTTTCAACTTCATATTCATCATCTCTAGCATCACCTCAACATCAACTTGTGAGAATTGTGCATTTATATGTTTTGGAGACAAAAGGATGGAGAAAGAAAAGTTTTTCAGAGGACATAATCTGGAAACGCTATTGATATTTTCTGGTACTTTACAGAAGATCCTTTTATTTCTTTATTATTTATGCACACCAGATTATTTTATCCCATTGAGACTTAAAGGTTTCTTTCACAAGGGAGCACTGCATACACACAATTTACAAAATACTATATAAAAATAAATATACAAAAATTACAAATATAATACCAGTCAAAAATTTGGTCACACCTACTCATTGAAGTGTTTTTCTTTGATTTGACTATTTTCTACATTGTAGTATAATAGTGAAGACATCAAAACTATGAAATAACACATATGGAATCATGTAGTAACCAAAAAAGTGTTGAACAAACCAAAATATATTTTACATTCTTCAAAGTAGACACCCTTTTCCTTGATGACAGCTTTGCACACTCTTGGCATTCTCTCAACCAGCTTCATGAGGAATGCTTTTCCAACAGTCTTGAATGACATCCCACATATGCTGAGCACTTGTTGGCTGATTTTCCTTCACTCTCAGTCCAACTCATCCCAAACCATCTCAGTTGGGTTGAGGTCAGGTGATTGCGGAAGCCAGGTCATCTGATGCAGCACTCCATCACTCTCCTTCTTGGACAAATAGCCCTTACACAGCCTGGAGGTGTGTTTTGGGTCATTGTCCTATTGGAAAAACAAATTATAGTCCTACTAAGTGCAAACCAGATGGGATGGCATATCGCTGCAGAATGCTGTGGTAGCCATGCTGGTTAAGTGTGCCTTGAATTCTAAATAAATCACTGACAGTGTCACCAGCAAAGCACCATCACACCACCACCTCCATGCTTTATAGTGGAACCACACATGCAGAGATCATCCCTTCACCTACTCTGTGTCTCAAAATAAAAAATGAAATTTCACATTTACATAAGTATTCAGACCCTTTACTCTGTACTTTGTTGAAGCACCATGGGCAACGATTACAGCATCAACTCTTCTTCGGTATGACGCTACAGGTTTTGGCGCACCTGTATTTGGGGAGTTTGTCCCATTTCTTCTCTGCAGATCCTCTCAAGCTCTGTCAGGTTAGATGGGGAGTGTTGCTGCACAGCTTTTTCAGGTCTCTCAGAGATGTTCGATCGGTTTCAGGTCCGGGCTCTGGCTGGGCCATTCAAGGACATTCAGAGACTTTTCTCGAAGCCACTCCTACGTTGTCTTGGCTGTGTGCTTAGGGTCGTTGTCCTGTTGGAAGGTGAACCTTTGTCCCAGTTGGAGGTCCTGAGCGCTCTGGAGCAAGGTTTCATCAAGGATCTCTCTTTACATTGCTCCGTTCAACTTTGCCTCGATCCTGACTAGTCTCCCAGTCCCTGCCACTGGAAAACATCCCCACAGCATGATGCTGCCACCACCATGCTTCACCATGGGGATGGTGCCAGGTTTCCTCCAGACATGACACTTGGCATTCAGGCCAGAGTTCAATCTTGTTTTTCATGGTCCGACAGTCCTTTAGCTGCCTTTTGGCAACTCCGCGCGGGCTGTCATGTGCCTTTTTACTGAGGAGTGTCTTCCGTCTGGCCACTACCATAAAGGCCTGATTGGTGGAGTGCTGCAGAGAAGGTTGTCCTTCTGGAAGGTTCTCCCATCTCCACAGAGGAACTCTGAGTGACCATTGGGTTCTTTGTCACCTCCCTGACCAAGGCCCTTCTCCCCCGATTGCTCAGTTTGGCCGGGCGGCCAGCTCTAGGAAGAGTCTTGGTGGTTATAAACTTCATCCATTTAAGAATGATGGAGGCTACTGTGTTCTTTGGGACCTTCGATAATGCAGAATTATTTTTTGGTACCCTTCCCCAGATCTGTGCCTTGACACAATTCTGTCTCGGAGCTCTACGGACAATTCCTTCAACCTCATGGCTTGGTTTTTGCTCTGACATGCTCTGCCACCTGTGGGACCTAATATAGACACTGCATTTCCAAATCATGTCCAATCAATTGAATTTAACACAGGTGGACCTCAATCAAGTTGTAGAGACATCTCAAGGATGATCAAGGGAAACAGGATGCACCTGAGCTCAATTTCAAGTCTCCTAGCAAAGGGTCTGAATACTTATGTAAATAAGGAAATATATATATATTTCTGTTTAATACATTTTCAAAAATGTCTAAACTTGTTTTTGCTTTGTCATTTTGGGGTGTTGTGTGTAGGCTTCTGAGGAATTTTTTATTTATTTTATTTATTTTAGAATAAGACTGCAACATAACAAAATGTGGAAAAGTCAAGGGGCCTGAATACTTTCCGATGGCACTGTATGTGGATTTTTCAGTAGGGCTGGAGAGCATGAATACAAAGTAGAACATTTTTGACATTTCCCTTTTAACTAATGGTTTCTGTTCACTAATTCATTTGGAAGTTCCCTAACTTCAGATTTGTTTTGGTTCAACCATTTGTTTGGTGGTATGGCACTGACAGGCACACTGTAACCACAACATTTATGGTGAAATTTCAATTTAGTCAGTGATGGATCGTCAAATTAAATAAATGTTTATTCGTCATGTGCACAGCATACAGGGATTTCAGTGAATAATATTTGAGTCATCTGCACTTTGCATAGGCCTATACAGTAGTAATATGTTACAATTGCACAGTTGGGGTGGGAATACGAAGCCCTCAAGCCTGTACTCTAGGATGCGTTATTCAAATTATATTATTGTAGTACTACAGATAGATTTACATCAGATCCTGACACAAAAGCTTCAAAATAGGTAGCAACCTGCTTATTCTTTATATGTTATCACTTATCTTACCATCATGGCCACCTAATCATCCCCAGCTTACAATTGGCTCACTCATCCCTCTTCTCCCCTGTAACTATTCCACAGGTTGTTGCTGTAAATGCGAATGTGTTCTCAGTCAACTTACCTGGTAAAATAAGGGTAAAATAAAATATCACTCACTTGCCTGACAAATGTCACACCTGTTTTTGCCTGACAAATGGATCTAGCCAAGTAGATCTTCCCTACGTCTCCCAGCAACATAACAATCCAGATCAGAATGCTGTTCTCTGTTCTGTTTACAATCGAGTAAGGAAACCGCATGTTCAGTTTAAAATAAAAACAACCTTAGCTGCCACCGTTTCCGTTCGGTCCTAATTGACCCCCAGATAAGTGCATCTATTTTCATGCCTGGATCTGTCCAGAAACAGCTGTCCTCATTCCACCGGCTCGTGTTTCTGTTGTTTTCCCATGATGCTAGTTAGACCCAGAGTTCATTCTTCGTGTCTGTTTGATGTGTTGATGGGAGTCGGTCTGAACTCAATTTGGATCAGAAGGATCCAGTCAGTTCTCAGTGAATGGTCTTGTAACCCTAGCTAGCAATTTGACATATTCACAGTCTACTGACTCTACTCTATGGAGTTTATTAAGGATATGCTTCCAGTATTTATTCATATACTGTTATATTTGACGTTTTGTCAGCCAGCACTAACTAGGCATTTGTATTAGTGTTGGAAAAAAACGACTAAATATATCAAAACTGTTTTAGTATTGTAATTTATAAAGGTAACCATTTTATATTTTAGAAAACTAGTAGTTTCATGGCTTGCCACCGCTGTCTTTGAGAATAGGCCATTTTTAAGAGATATATTTGCTTGATATATATATATATATATATAGCTTTATACGACATATTTTGCTCCATTAATGACCTTTCTACCTGTTAACTTGTTTCCCACAGAAAGCCACAGGTGCCGCAGGAGGCGCCATCTCCAGAAGAAGAAATGGCAGAGTGTTCCTAGGTAAGCCTGATATTGTCCGGAAAATATCCTCATGGGGAGTTCCCCTTAAACTCAGTCTCCTTATGGGTTATTTACAGTACAGTCACATTTCTCTCAGTAGTCTGTTTGTCAGCCCATCTTGAAGAGAAGGACAAGACTCTCCCATCCTTTACTATAGGCCGACATTTCCCCCTTTCTAATGCGATTATTAGGGGAAATTGTCTGTCATCATGTCATGCTGTTATTGTTTTTATTTGGTTATATGGTGGTTGCCCTACTCTGGCCTAAAGTGACATATTCCCATGTCCAGAGCCCGAGGCCTGGCCCCCCGTTCCTTTCCTGCCAGGCAACTCTAAATTTAGCTAATTTATTCGTATATGCAGTTAGTAACCATTCTAAATCCAAAGTGCCACATGCCCGGCCTGGTCTACTCTCCTCCTACACGGGGGTTGGTTTACAGTGGGCCGCACCTGCCTGTCGCCCGGCTGGCCTCAGCTGTTGTGCCCCGTCATCTCCCCCGGCCATCGGCCACAATGACACTTGCAAGGGAGGGCCAGGTGGTGGATTCTCCTCTCGCGCTAGTTTTATTTAAATAATCAACGCTCGCTAGTTACCTCTCCAGTTTATCTGCCCCTGCAACATTCCCTTACCCTCCATTCCCTTATCTCCCATTATCCACTTAAAGCTGTGTAGCCGGCCACTTCAGTGCCCTGCCTCGGTGTAGCCTACATACCCAGAAGCACCAGGCTACAAGATTCACTCTCCCATTATTGGACATGCTGGATTGTTGTCTTTTCACTCTGCAGGCCTGGACACAGAGGTTCTTCCAACCTGATGTGAACTGTATCCTCCCTCCCTCCTTTCCAAATCTCCTCTCGACTTTGATGGCCATTGGAACCCAAGCTAAAGCTCAATGTTGCTTTGGCATTTCTATACCAGTGACGATCTAATCAGTCAGCCAGCAGCCCACACGTCATCATGTAACCAGAGGCTTCTTAACAAAAGCCTTTGAGGAGAGAGGACTAGGGTTGAAAAAGAGGGGGTCAATGTACGCAGTAACATTATCTGGCTACTTACTATATGACTCAACAATTCGTCATCAACTATTTTAATGTTCTGGACATCGTAAAAACAATAGGGGACACAATTAATTTGACTCAAGGTTCTACAAGCGCTGTCTGAAAGTCCCAAATGCATTTCAAACATGTATTGACTTATCGTCAATTATGCCTTGAGTATTCTATTAAATTGATGACATTCTATTGTGAAATTGTTAAAGGAGGACTTTGCATCCTACTACTCTCAGTAGAACTCAACAGTTCAGCATAGAGAGGTCCAGAGCACACCGTGGGATTTTAACATACAGTAGTATTCACCTGACCCCAGACCTCATTAAACAATTGGATCTTTTGACCCTTGTTGACAAGGGATATTTATATTACATTTGACCTCTGTTCTGCAGCTGTGACTTCTAACCCTAAACCTCAAGTCTGGGTTACCTCACTGGATGTATACTGTATCTTATCAAGCCAGCTAACATGGAAGCTCAAATATTCAAGAAATACATACACACCCCATGTGTTATTGGATAACGCACCTAACAAATCACATGATCTCAGAAATGCATTAGATCACCTGAAACAACTACCATATTCTAATTGGATGCTTTTCCAGAATTGATGTGAGTATTTTTATTTATTTTTATTTATTTTACCTTTTATTTAACTAGGCAAGTCAGTTAAGAACAAATTCTTATTTTCAATGACGGCCTAGGAACAGTGGGTTAACTGCCTTGTTCAGGGGCAGAACGACAGATTTGTACCTTGTCAGCTCGGGGATTTGAACTTGCAACCTTCCAGGTTACTAGTCCAACGCTCTAACCACTAGGCTACCCTGCATCTCACTTTTTTCCTGTATAGCCAAGACAAATGCTCAGTGAAAGGCCAATCAAGTGTATGAATCATCAGTCACTGTTTCATGGGAACTGAATGTTGACGTCTGCTTCCTCTCTCTCAGATTTAGAACTGAACCGTGATTTTAACGGGGATGAGTATGAGTGTGAAGACGAGGCCAAGCTCGTCATATTCCCAGACCACTTCGAGATCCCCTTACCAAATATTGAGGAGTTGCCTGCACTGGTCAGTGAGTGTGTACCCATGCCCTCTGTGTGCCATGCATGCTGAATGGAAACAGTGGATCACGTACCACCCTTCTCGCCATTTGCCTTTTCCAGTGCAGTGCTTCCTTATCCTATTTTTCGTTTTTGTATGCCATAGGTATCCTGTGCTTCTCTTTTTTTTTTTTGGGGGGGCATCCTGTGTTAATGGTTTGTTAATCGCAGGGTCTAATTGTTGTGAAAGCCTTTGTGTGCATGTGTACCACTGGTTGTGTTAACCATATGCCGATGTACATCTATTATAATGAGCAGGACAGTAGCTTAGTAGTAGTAGTAGTGACATCACAATCTGATCTGATTATTCTAACCAATGACCAGTCATCTTTTATTTGCATACATATCCTCCTACTTTGAACGGGTAAGTGTGGTAAGCTAGAGTCTAGATGATACTATCAGCCAATCAGGGCTGTGTATGTAATATATGTAAATTTGTATTGATACGCCCACATGATCAAACCGAGCATTTCAATGGCAAAAGGAGGCTCGGGGTTATGTTAATAAATTATTTTCATGAAATAAACGCACAGCGTGAGTTATGAGACGTATAGTGATGATTTAAAATAAAAAGACATTATTACATTATTTGGTGTTATTAATCCTCTGTTACAGGCTTACTCTGTTATCGGTGCTAGTAAAATAGACATATCAGTGAGGAACTACAGTGATACTCTATTATATAATTATCTTAGTTTCAGGAACATATTTATTGTCTCTTTTCCTCACTGATCTAACTGGAATCAGGTTATCTATCCTCCTGTATGCACCACAGTCCTAGACCTGTTACCATAGCTACCCACAGAAAAATCACAATGGAAAAAAATATATATTAAGGAAATTTAAAAATATATATATTTTTCTCAGAAAAGTAGTGCACTGGGCCATTAATAGTCTGGTAATAGGGGACAGAGAGCCGTCTCCAACGCAAACAAAAACGCAAACAAAAACATTATCGACACCCCCAAACTACTACTAGTCTTATGTCAGTGAAACACATCTCCTCAATTAGTAGATCTAATGGGTCCTGTGTGTCCTGTGACTCCCAGGTGACAATAGCCTGTGATGCCGCGCTCAACGCTGCGTCAGCCTACAAAAAGCAGGAGTCTGACTCCTGGGACGAGGAGATCCAGGTGTCCAAACACGCCAGGAGTCTCCGACAGCAGGACAACGGAGTGAGGATCCCACCCAGGTAACAGCCCACTGATTGGACTGACAAGAGTTACGCAATTATTTAGGAAACACCAATATTGTAGACATTGGCCTCAGAACAGCTGCCGTCTCTGTCAGCCTCTAGAGAATATGTATGTCTACAGTGTCATATCATTTTGTGTTACTTTTGCTCTTGTGTTGCTGCTAGTTTGTGGGTCCTCCTGTGTTTCTAGTGTGGTTTGGGGGGTCGTTTTGGGTTACTTGAGCTACTTGTGTGTCCCTCCACCTTACTTGTCGGATTCTGATCCCATATTAAGGAATCTCTCCTTTACCATGATCGAATGGTATATTCCAGTGGACAGACACTAAATATAACCCCAAGCAGACAATAATCACAGATGGACACTAAATGTAACCCCAAGCAGACAGCAATCACAGATAGACACTAAAAATAACCCCAAGCAGACACTAAATATAACCCCAAGCAGACAACAATCACAGATAGACACCCATGTGCAGCTGCATCACTCTGAGGTGCACAAAACATGATGGGACATACCAGAGCAACTCACCAGCTATTTTCTTAAGTGTCTGAAGCCAAGTTACATTACAGAGTACCTTAGGTGTCTGAAGCCAAGTTACATTACAGAGTATCTTAGGTATCTGAAGCCAAGTTACATTACAGAGTATCTTAGGTATCTGAAGCCAAGTTATATTACAGAGTATCTTAGGTATCTGAAGCCAAGTTACATTACAGAGTATCTTAGGTATCTGAAGCCAAGTTATATTACAGAGTATCTTAGGTATCTGAAGCCAAGTTACATTACAGAGTATCTTAGGTATCTGAAGCCAAGTTACATTACAGAGTATCTTAGGTATCTGAAACCAAGTTACATTACAGAGTATCTTAGGTATCTGAAACCAAGTTACATTACAGAGTATCTTAGGTATCTGAAGCCAAGTTACATTACAGAGTATCTTAGGTATCTGAAACCAAGTTACATTACAGAGTATCTTAGGTATCTGAAGCCAAGTTACATTACAGAGTATCTTAGGTATCTGAAGCCAAGTTACATTAGAGTATCTTAGGTATCTGAAACCAAGTTACATTACAGAGTATCTTAGGTATCTGAAGCCAAGTTACATTACAGAGTATCTTAGGTATCTGAAGCCAAGTTACTCTGTAATGTATCTTAGGTATCTGAAGTCAAGTTACTCTAACATTACAGAGGCTTTTGTGTAACATGGAGGTTACTCTTATTATGTACATGTAGCATTAAGAAGCACTAGCATTAAGAAGCACTAGCATTAAGAAGCACTAGCATTAAGAAGCACTAGCATTAAGAAGCACTAGCATTAAGATGCACTAGCATTAAGATGCACTAGCATTCAGATGCACTAGCATTCAGATGCACTAGCATTCAGACAGTCAACAAACAGGTCACTGACCATCTCGAATCCCACCGTACCTTCTCCGCTGTGCAATCTGGCTTCCGAGCCGGTCACGGGTGCACCTCAGCCACACTCAAGGTACTAAACGATATCATAACCGCCATCGATAAAAGACAGTACTGTGCAGCCGTCTTCATCGACCTTGCCAAGGCTTTCGACTCTGTCAATCACCATATTCTCATCGGCAGACTCAGTAGCCTCGGTTTTTCGGATGACTGCCTTGCCTGGTTCACCAATTACTTTGCAGACAGAGTTCAGTGTGTCAAATCGGAGGGCATGCTGTCCGGTCCTCTGGCAGTCTCTATGGGGGTGCCACAGGGTTCAATTCTCGGGCCGACTCTTTTCTCTGTGTATATCAATGATGTTGCTCTTGCTGCGGGCGATTCCCTGATCCACCTCTACGCAGACGACACCATTCTATATACTTTCAGCCCGTCATTGGACACTGTGCTATCTAACCTCCAAACAAGCTTCAATGCCATACAACACTCCTTCCGTGGCCTCCAACTGCTCTTAAACGCTAGTAAAACCAAATGCATGCTTTTCAACCGATCGCTGCCTGCACCCGCATGCCCGACTAGCATCACCACCCTGGATGGTTCCGACCTTGAATATGTGGACATCTATAAGTACCTAGGTGTCTGGCTAGACTGCAAACTCTCCTTCCAGACTCATATCAAACATCTCCAATCAAAAATCAAATCAAGAGTCGGCTTTCTATTCCGCAACAAAGCCTCCTTCACTCACGCCGCCAAGCTTACCCTAGTAAAACTATCCTACCGATCCTCGACTTCGGCGATGTCATCTACAAAATGGCTTCCAACACTCTACTCAGCAAACTGGATGCAGTATATCACAGTGCCATCCGTTTTGTCACTAAAGCACCTTATACCACCCACCACTGCGACTTGTATGCTCTAGTCGGCTGGCCCTCGCTACATATTCGTCGCCAGACCCACTGGCTCTAGGTCATCTACAAGTCCATGCTAGGTAAAGCTCCGCCTTATCTCAGTTCACTGGTCACGATGGCAACACCCATCCGTAGCACGCGCTCCAGCAGGTGTATCTCACTGATCATCCCTAAAGCCAACACCTCATTTGGCCGCCTTTTGTTCCTGTACTCTGCTGCCTGTGACTGGAACGAATTGCAAAAATCGCTGAAGTTGGAGACTTTTATCTCCCTCACCAACTTCAAACATCAGCTATCTGAGCAGCTAACCGATCGCTGCAGCTGTACATAGTCTATTGGTAAATAGCCCACCCATTTTCACCTACCTCATCCCCATACTGTTTTTATTTATTTACTTTTCTGCTCTTTTGCACACCAATATCTCTACCTGTACATGACCATCTGATCATTTATCACTCCAGTGTTAATCTGCAAAATTGTAACTATTCGTCTACCTCCTCATGCCTTTTGCACACATTGTATATAGACTCCCCCTTTGTTTTCTACTGTGTTATTGACTTGTTAATTGTTTATTCCATGTGTAACTCTGTTGTCTGCTCACACTGCTATGCTTTATCTTGGCCAGGTCGCAGTTGTAAATGAGAACTTGTTCTCAACTAGCCTACCTGGTTAAATAAAGGTGAAATAAAAAAAATAAAAAGATGCACTAGCATTGAGGAGTGTTTTACAATGAGAAAAAGTAACACAAAAGTCTGTCTTACCCTGTTCATTGAACATAATTCATTTCAATCAATTAACTCCAATGAGAGAGAATGCTTTTTGGCCATTGTTGCCGTATTTTGTCCTTCAAGAAAAACGACACTGAACAAATGTAATAAGAGCTAATATATTTATCAACATGTGATATGACTCTGCGAATGTTTTCCCCTGTCCCTTCTCTCCTCTCAGTGGTTGGAAATGTCAGAAGTGTGAGATGAGAGAGAACCTGTGGCTGAACCTGACAGATGGAGCGGTGCTTTGTGGGAAGTGGTTCTTCGACGGTGCTGGAGGAAACGGCCACGCCCTGGACCACTACAAAGACACCAACTTCCCTCTGGCAGTCAAACTGGACAACATCACCGCAGATGGAGCAGGTCAGTACCCACTTCCTCTGGCAGTCAAACTGGACAACATCACCGCTGATGGAGAAGGTCAGTACCCACTTCCTCTGGCAGTCAAAACTGGACAACATCACCGCAGATGGAGAAGGTCAGACTTCCTCTGGCAGTCAAAACTGGACAACATCAGATGGAGAAGTAACCACTTCCTCTGGCAGTCAAACTGGACAACATCACCGCAGATGGAGAAGGTCAGTAACCACTTCCTCTGGCAGTCAAACTGGACAACATCACCGCTGATGGAGAAGGTCAGTACCCACTTCCTCTGGCAGTCAAAACTGGACAACATCACCGCAGATGGAGAAGGTCAGTACCCACTTCCTCTGGCAGTCAAACTGGACAACATCACCGCAGATGGAGAAGGTCAGTAACCACTTCCTATGGCAGTCAAACTGGACAACATCACCGCAGATGGAGAAGGTCAGTACCCACTTCCTCTGGCAGTCAAACTGGACAACATCACCGCAGATGGAGCAGGTCAGTACCCACTTCCTTTGGCAGTCAAACTGGACATCAGAGCAGGTCAGTGACACATATTGGGCTTCCGTGCTTCTACACCTGCATTGCTTGCTGTTTGGGGTTTTAGGCTGGGTTTCTGTACAGCACTTTGTGACATCAGCTGATGTAAGAAGGGCTTTATAAGTACATTTGATTGATTGATTAATATTGGGGAAAACATGCAACAATACATTATAAATGCTGATGCATTCATCTAACACTAACGCATCATATCTGGGTTCAACTTTTCCATTGGTAGAAGCATAGAGATCCTATTAAATTCATATTCTATCTATACAAGTAACAACCATCCTATTAATATGAAGAGGCCTTGGCCCTTGTTTGTTTGATGACCAGTAACAACCCCTGTTTCAGATATATATTCATTTGATGAAGAAGAAGCAGTCCTGGACCCTCACATATCCGAACACTTGCAACACTTTGGAATAGACATGCTACAGATGCAGCAGGTATAAGTCTCGCCATCGTTGTAGGAAAGATTGAGAAGCTCTCCTTTTTTTGTCTGTACTCTTACCTGTTTCATAATACGTAACATTTGTGATGTTCAGCACACTGTCAAACAGCCACTTCCATTTCACATAGATCAATGTAAGCCTAGAATAACATCAACCACGTCTAGATTAATGTGACCCCTTTATTTTGAACCTCTACTCCCTCATTTTGTTCTATTGGTTGAAATAGAATGGAACAGAAAATGGCCACCTCAACACAGACAACACAGACAACACAGACAACACAGACAACACAGAGAGCGTTCGGCCTCGGGTCAGCGAGTGGGAGGTGATCCAGGAGTCGGGCATGAAGCTGAAGGAGGTGTACGGCTCAGGTTTCACGGGCATTAAGAACTTGGGTAACAGCTGCTACCTGGGCACCACCATGCAGGTCCTTTTCAGCATCCCAGAGTTCCAGAGGGCGTGAGTATAACTAGCATATGGGGTGTGTGTGTGTGTGAGATATATAGAGAGAGGGGGGCCTCTAGAATAGACCAGAGTAAACATACAAAGTCAGGACACTGCGGGGGTCATGTTCAGCCCTCCTACAACAAGACGAATATAGATGCTGATGACGGAAAACTGACTCACTTGACCTAAAGGTGTTATTACGTGGTGATTGCACAACAATACCTACAGTACTGAGAACAGCAGGCTAATACGAGTGGATGACTGTAGTATTCAATCTCATATTTTCCCTCTTTTACAGTAGCACTGAGTGTCTGTTTTTGAATCTCTAGGTATGTTGGAAATCTACAGAGGATCTATGACTACTCACCTCTTGACCCCACCACGGATTTCAGCACACAAATGTGAGTCAATACACAGTTTGCATAATGTTGCTTATCATCAGTACAGCGTTTTGACCAGGGATCTGGCCCGCGGGCCCGTGGAGGCTGAGTAAATTATAATGGACCTATACATTTTCGAATAACTGCCCTTCTTCTAGCCCGCAAGTTGCCTTTGGCGAACTAAAAAAAATCAGTGTGGCCCTCCCACTGAATTTTGAAATCCCGATGTGGCCCTCGAGACAAAATGATCCCCTGGTCTTGTCTCACACCTCCAAACATCTGACCGGTTCACATAATTGCTGACTTGCCGTTAAAAGCCCCTCTATGCCAACTCTAATATTTTCTAGCTACACTGTATATACACAAGTATGTGGACATAACTTCAAATTAGTCCATTCGGCTATTTCAGCCACACCTGTTGCTGACAGGTGTATAAAATTGAGCGCACAGCCATGCAATCTCCATAAACAGACATTGGCAGTTGAATGGCCTTACTGAATAGCTCAGTGACGTTCATAGGATGCCACCTCCAACATGTCAGTTTGTCAAATGTCTGCCCTGCTAGAGCTGCCCCGGTCAACTGTATGTGCTGTTTATTGTGTAGTGAAAACATCTAGCAGCAACATTGGCTCAGCCGCAAAGTAGTATACCACACAAGCTCACAGAACGGGAACGCTGAGTGCTGAAACTCATAGCACGTAAAAATCTAACTGTTCGTCGGGAGCTTTATGAAATGTGTTTCCTTGGCCGAGAAGCCACACACAAGCCTCCTGGGATCACCATGCACAATGCCAAGCGTCGGCTGGAGTGGTGTAATGCTGGGCGCCATTTTCCTCTGGTGCAGTGGACACATGTTCTCTGGAGTGATACTGTAAATCATGCTTCTCCATCTGGCAGTCCGACGGACGAATCTGGGTTTGGCGGATGCCAGGAGAAGCCTACCTGCCCCAATGCATATTGCCAACTGTACAGTTTGGTGGATGAGGAATAATGGTATTTTTGGGGTGTTTCATGGTTCGTGCTAGGTCCCTTAGTTCCAGTGAAGGGAAGTCTTAATGCTACAGCGTTAACATGATCATGTTAATGACCTTCACCATGTTAATCTGATGCAGATCGTCTCATAAGTCAGGAAGTTGTTTACCACTGGTGTTGCCCAATCGATTTTGTTCTTAGCAGCTGTTAGTAGTTAGAGTAGCCGTTACACTGCAAGCATGTGTAATATAGGTAATGTGTGTTTTGGTTGGTAAATCATTTCATTGCTTTCCTTTTGTGTGTGTTGATGGTGGAGAGGGTATTGGCAAAGAGCTTTTGTTCTTAGCCAAGTTTTGACAGATATTACAATGCTTTCTTGTGTATTAGGACAGGCACCATGGGTTAGCCAAGTTTGTCACTAGTTATATTGGTGTCCTTTTGTTTTTGTTTGTCTTCCAGGGCTAAACTGGGCCACGGACTTCTCTCAGGCCTGTACTCCAAACCACCAATGAAATCCGAGCTCATTGAACAGGTGATGAGAGAAGAATACAAGGTATTAGACTGGGCATGTCCAGCTCCTTATCTGGGAAAAATTACAAACGGGCAACTTGGGAGATCAGAACGTATTTCTTTTGTGTTGCCAGATAAGCAGGGGAAAGAGCTGTACGGTTCTTCTCCATTCATTATTCAGCTGCTAGATTTTCATCTAGTAATGCCAGTGTAATATAATGAGGAGTCTGCATTCAGGTTAGGGCCAGGTTTGGACACACCCAGACATCTGCGTGGAACACCGTTGCCTGGAGAATGGGGAAGGGAGGGGAGGGGACTTGTAGAAATATGAATTCTCTGTGGCAATATTCTTTGTTGCTCATATTTTGAGTACCTTGTAGTTTTGACATTTAAAGGGGTGTGTTGCATGTCTTCAATATCATAACCCAATATCTTTCCCAAATAATTTTTGGATTGTAACTCTTATTTGTTTAACTACTTCCATTAACGTGTACATTGTATTTTCTATTTATAGTATAAACTGAAGCTAACGTTTTGAGATTTGATTGTCTTAGATGCCCCATACATGCTGCAATAACAACCCAATTGTGTTACAAAGTATTCTCTATTCAGGTAGCAAATGTAGTGCCATTTTGGCATTTTTCACTGCATAGATATCTAGCTGCTACATATCAACGTGTCTTGCATGAGCAGTATGAATTGTTGCTAATCCAATCTGACCAATACAGTCCTGAATCCTGAAGTACATGTATATAGTATACAGATTACAGACATACAGGGACTTACACTACAGCACCAACTGTTGTGCGATGTATGATTCATCTAACACTGCCATGTAAAGACCCTCTGGATTTCCTGCAGATTTCATGTTTGTTTAGTGGGGAAAGGATCTTGAGAGTTACTGCCAGTATGCTTCATTGTGCCCAGTGCTTCATTATGCACTGTGGCTGTAGAGCTGTCAGTGGGTTTAGGTACAGCACCGATTAGACATTACACTGTTGTCACCGCTCTCATAACAACAGAAATAGACAAGTTGTACTTGGTTTCTCATTGCAGCACCAGTCGAAGGGCATCTCTCCCAAGATGTTCAAAGCCATGGTCAGCAAGGGCCACCCCGAGTTCTCCTCCAACAGACAGCAAGACGCACACGAGTTCTTCCTGCACCTCATCAACCTGGTCGAGGTGTGTATGTGTGTATGGCTTCATATCCATAAGTAGTAGTGAGTTAAACTACTCAAAAGGCATGTAGTGGTGTATACAGTATACCATTGTTGCAGAGGTACAGCAATTGGCAAACAAATTCACTGGTGTTCAACAAAAGGCTCATAACCGTCAATTGTATCAATCAGTACTGGCTTTTCAGATTGTGCAGATTATACAGAGTGTACTGGCTTTTCAGATTGTGCAGATTATACAGAGTGTACTGGCTTTTCAGATTGTGCAGATTATACAGAGTGTACTGGCTTTTCAGATTGTGCAGATTATACAGAGTGTACTGGCTTTTCAGATTGTGCAGATTATACAGAGTGTACTGGCTTTTCAGATTGTGCAGATTATACAGAGTGTACTGGCTTTTCAGATTGTGCAGATTATACAGAGTGTACTGGCTTTTCAGATTGTGCAGATTATACAGAGTGTACTGGCTTTTCAGCTAGTATAGAATCTGCACTACAGATTATACAGAGTGTACTGGCTTTTCAGTTTGTATAGAATATACTGTGGTGTTGTTTTTTAAAATTTATACAGAGTTTATTTGTACATTTATTTCAATAATGACAATGGCCAAAGTAAAACTGCTTTCATGAAATGGCTACTGCAAAGCATTTTCCTGACCATATCGATGCGCCTCTGACTCTTGTCACGCATGGTCAATCTGGGGTCTTGGGGGAGGGGAGGAGGCACGGGACGATGTCCCCTCGGCCCGGCAGACACACTTGTGCTCTGAAGTGACTTTCTTAACCAGGTTACATTTAGACCTATCTATCTATCACACAGGCCTGATAATGCTTCCTAGTTTGCTTGTTGTCCACACTTATACTCGAAACCTGCCACTTTCTCGGCTCTTGTCCTTGACGCAACAAAACAATTGATCCAAAATCATTTTACTGGACTTAATATGTAGCGTTTATGTTTTAGTCATTTGTGGTGATGTTCTGAATAAGAGATGTTTTTAAAACATGGAGCAGGTTGGTAATGTAAAGTAAGATGCTAAACAGGAGCTAACAAGCCTACTTCATGTTAATGTAAGTTTTAAAAAAAATCAACAGTTTTTTCTCTCGGCTTCAGAACACCTTTTACGATCAGACATTTCTTCCATGAATGTTAATAGAGTTGTATTATCTGTGGTGATATTCAGCTGTTCTTAACCTGCGTGGAGGAACTGAGTCGGTTGGACAGAGATGGACGCACCTGAGTGGCGCAGCGGTCTAAGGCACTTACATCTCAGTTCAAGAGGCGTCATTACAGTCCCTGATTTGATTCCAGGCTGATTCACAACCGGCCGTGATTTGGAGTCCCATAGGGCGGCGCACAATTGGCTCAGCATCGTACGGGTTTGGCCCGGAGTAGGCCGTCGTTGTAAATAAGAATTAGTTCTTAACTGACTTGCCTAGTTAAATAAAGGTTACATTTAAAACATGTAAAAAAAAATGGCAGAGTCTTACAGTAGCCTTCCATCAGCATGTTTAGCCCTGGGTCTGCCTGCCAGACAGCCGGCTGGAATACTTCAATGGTGTTGGGAGTAAAATTATAACCTGAGTATTTCTGTAACTTCTTAGAATAGAAAAGCTGCTGCTGTGACACCCAATACGAGTCAAATGGTTTAATTCAAGACCCATTGCCCCATGAGTCCTCAAATTAACACAACAAACACATTTTAGTCCCCAGTAAACAGCTGCGTACCTCTTTCTGTTTCAGTTTGATATGTTTCCCTCTGTCTTTCTTCAGGAGTTTTAACTGTATGTAATTGTACAGTAATCTGTACACCAGTATTTCCACTTGCACATCTATCACTCCAGTGTTCATTTGCTAAATTGTAATTACTTCGTTACTATGGCCTATTTATTGCCTTACCTCCTTACTTCGTTTGGACACACTGTATACCGATTTTTCTATTGTGTTATTGACTGTACGTTTGTTTATCCCGTGTGTAACTCTGTGTTGTTTTTGCCTCACTGCTTTGCTTTATCTTGGCCAGGTCGCAGTTGTAAATGAGAACTTGTTCTCAACTGGCCTACCTGGTTAAATAAAGATGAAATATAAGAAAGAAATCTTGGCATGTTTCCTCTTGTGATAATTCAGGAGTGTATAAGTTGATGCATATTGTTACTGTTTAAACATACATGCAATTAATGAAAGTCCCAATATTCTCCTGATGGAAACAGTTACATTTCCAAACCCTTTTTTAACTGGAAATTCAATAGCATAGATTGATATCCAGCATACTCTCTCCCTCCTTCCTCACTCTCGCTCCTCACACTCAACGTCAACAAAACTCTCTCTCGATGGAACTTCCTCCTCGGCATACACATCTCTCTCTCCTTCCTCAGACAGCTCTCTCTCAACCTCCTTCCTCACTCTCTCTCTCCTTCCTCCAGAGGGTAGTGAGGTCTCTCTCTCTCTCGCTCTCTCTCCTTCCTCTCTCGCTCTCTCTCCTTCCTCTCTCGCTCTCTCTCCTTCCTCTCTCGCTCTCTCTCCTTCCTCTCTCGCTCTCTCTCCTTCCTCTCTCGCTCTCTCTCCTTCCTCTCTCGCTCTCTCTCCTTCCTCTCTCGCTCTCTCTCCTTCCTCTCTCACTCTCTCTCCTTCCTCTCTCGCTCTCTCTCCTTCCTCTCTCGCTCTCTCTCCTTCCTCTCTCGCTCTCTCTCCTTCCTCTCTGGAAATTCAATAGCTCTCTCTCCTTCCTCTCTCGCTCTCTCTCCTTCCTCTCTCGCTCTCTCCTTCCTCTCTCGCTCTCTCTCCTCTCTCGCTCTCTCTCCTTCCTCTCTCGCTCTCTCTCCTTCCTCTCTCGCTCTCTCTCCTTCCTCTCTCGCTCTCTCTCCTTCCTCTCTCGCTCTCTCTCCTTCCTCTCTCGCTCTCTCTCCTTCCTCTCTCGCTCTCTCTCCTTCCTCTCTCGCTCTCTCTCCTTCCTCTCTCGCTCTCTCTCCTTCCTCTCTCGCTCTCTCTCTCCTTCCTCTCTCGCTCTCTCTCCTTCCTCTCTCGCTCTCTCTCCTTCCTCTCTCGCTCTCTCTCTCCTTCCTCTCTCGCTCTCTCTCCTTCCTCTCTCGCTCTCTCTCCTTCCTCTCTCGCTCTCTCTCCTTCCTCTCTCGCTCGCTCTCTCTCCTTCCTCTCTCGCTCTCTCTCCTTCCTCTCTCGCTCTCTCTCCTTCCTCTCTCGCTCTCTCTCCTTCCTCTCTCGCTCTCTCTCCTTCCTCTCTCCTTCCTTCCTTCCTCTCTCGCTCTCTCCCTCTCCTTGCTCGCTCTCTCCCTCTCCTTGCTCTCTCCCTCTCCTTGCTCTCTCGCTCTCTCCCTCTCCTTGCTCGCTCGCTCTCTCCCTCTCCTTGCTCGCTCGCTCCCTCTCCTTCCTCTCGCTCGCTTGCTCGCTCTCTCCTTCCTCTCGCTCGCTTGCTCTCTCTCCTTCCTCGCTCTCTCTCCTTCCTCTCGCTCAATCGCTCTCTCTCTCCCTCCTTCCTCTCCTCTCTCTCTCCTTCCTCGCTCTCTCCTCTCTCTCTCTCTCTCTCCTTCCTTGCTCTCTCTCTCTCCTTCCTTGCTCTCTCTCTCTCCTTCCTTGCTCTCTCTCTCCTTCCTTGCTCTCTCTCTCTCCTTCCTTGCTCTCTCTCTCCTTCCTTGCTCTCTCTCTCTCCTTCCTTGCTCTCTCTCTCTCCTTCCTCCTCTCTCTCTCTCCTTCCTTGCTCTCTCTCTCTCCTTCCTCTCTCTCTCTCTCTCCTTCCTCGCTCTCTCTCTCTCTCTCGCTCTCTCTCTCTCCTTCCTCTCTCTCTCTCCTTCCTCGCTCTCTCTCTCTCTCTCTCTCTCTCCTTCCTCGCTCTCTCTCCTCCTTCCTCTCTCTCTCCTCCTTCCTCCTCTCTCCCTCCTCTCCTCCCTCTCTCCTCGCTCTCTCTCTCTCCTTCCTCGCTCTCCTTCCTCTCTCTCTCCTTCCTCTCTCTCTCCTTCCTCTCTCCTCCTCTCTCTCTCTCCTTCCTCTCTCTCTCCCTCCTTCCTCCGCTCTCTCTCCTTCCTCTCGCTCAATCGCTCTCTCTCCTTCCTCTCGCTCGCTTGCTCTCTCTCTCCCTCCCTCCTTCCTTCGCTCTCTCTCCTTCCGCTCGCTCGCTCTCTCTCCTTCCTCTCGCTCGCTCGCTCTCCTTCCTCTCGCTCGCTCGCTCTCCTTCCTCTCGCTCGCTCGCTCTCCTTCCTCTCGCTCGCTCGCTCGCTCTCCTTCCTCTCGCTCAATCGCTCTCTCTCCTTCCTCTCGCTCAATCGCTCTCTCTCCTTCCTCTCTCCAGAGAAACAGTGCTGGCTCAGAGAACCCCAGTGATGTCTTCCGCTACCTGGTGGAGGAGCGTGTGCAGTGCTGCCAGACGCAGAAGGTGTGCTACAACCAGAAGGTGGACTACCTGATGCAGCTCCCGGCCCCCATGGAGGCTGCCTCCAACAGAGGTAAGGTCCCACCGGCAGCTGGCCCGGCCACATGAGAACCAGCAGGGCTGCTTGCTCCCCCCACGGCCCTCCTCTTCAAATGGCATGGAGGATCGATATCTCGGAATGCAAAAGTGGGGTGGGTGTTTGTTTTTAAATGCTCAATACTGCGTAGTATAGATTCTTACACATAACTGATACCTCACTGTTGGGGAAACAAAGGCATTTCAAGATGTTCTATATAAAAATCGAATTTTATTTGTCACATGCGCCGAATACAACAGGTGTAGTAGACATTACCGTGAAATGCTTACTTACAAGCCCTTAAATCTTTTTGTACAATTCTTGCCTAAAATGACACCCAAATCTAACTGCCTGTAGGTCAGGATCTGAAGCAAGGAAATGCATAATCGTCATACCATTTGAAAGGAAACACTTTGAAGTTTTTGGAAATGTGAAATGAATGTAGAGGAATATAACGCATTTGATCTGGTAAAAGATAATACAAATAAAAAAACGTGCTTTTTTTCATATTTGAAATACAAGAGAAAGGCCAATATATGACTGAGGAATCTAGGCACAATTTAGATTTTGGCCACTAGAGGGCAGCAGTGTATGTGCAAAGTTTTAGACTGATCCAATGAACCATTGCATTCCTATTCAAAATGTTGTATCCAGACTGCCCAAATGTGCCTAATTTGTTTATTAATACATTTTCAAGTTGATAATTGTGCACTCTCCTCAAACAATAGCATGCTATTCTTTCACTGTAATACTTACTGTAAATTGGACAGTGCAGTTAGATTAACACGAATTTAAGCTTTCTGCACATACAGTGCCTTGCGAAAGTATTCGGCCCCCTTGAACTTTACGACCTTTTGCCACATTTCAGGCTTCAAACATAAAGATATAAAACTGTATTTTTTTGTGAAGAATCAACAACAAGTGGGACACAATCATGAAGTGGAACGACATTTTTGGATATTTCAAACTTTTTAACAAATCAAAAACTGAAAAATTGGGCGTGCAAAATTATTCAGCCCCTTTACTTTCAGTGCAGCAAACTCTCTCCAGAAGTTCAGTGAGGATCTCTGAATGATCCAATGTTGACCTAAATGACTAATGATGATAAATACAATCCACCTGTGTGGAATCAAGTCTCCGTATAAATTCACCTGCACTGTGATAGTCTCAGAGGTCCGTTAAAAGCGCAGAGAGCATCATGAAGAACAAGGAACACACCAGGCAGGTCCGAGATACTGTTGTGAAGAAGTTTAAAGCCGGATTTGGATACAAAAAGATTTCCCAAGCTTTAAACATCCCAAGGAGCACTGTGCAAGCGATAATATTGAAATGGAAGGAGTATCTGACCACTGCAAATCTACCAAGACCTGGCCGTCCCTCTAAACTTTCAGCTCATACAAGGAGAAGACTGATCAGAGATGCAGCCAAGAGGCCCATGATCACTCTGGATGAACTGCAGAGATCTACAGCTGAGGTGGGAGACTCTGTCCATAGGACAACAATCAGTCGTATATTGCACAAATCTGGCCTTTATGGAAGAGTGGCAAGAAGAAAGCCATTTCTTAAAGATATCCATAAAAAGTGTTGTTTAAAGTTTGCCACAAGCCACCTGGGAGACACACCAAACATGTGGAAGAAGGTGCTCTGGTCAGATGAAACCAAAATTGAACTTTTTGGCAACAATGCAAAACGTTATGTTTGGCGTAAAAGCAACACAGCTCATCACCCTGAACACCTCGTCCCCACTGTCAAACATGGTGGTGGCAGCATCATGGTTTGGGCCTGCTTTTCTTCAGCAGGGACAGGGAAGATGGTTAAAATTGATGGGAAGATGGATGGAGCCAAATACAGGACCATTCTGGAAGAGAACCTGATGGAGTCTGCAAAAGACCTGAGACTGGGACGGAGATTTGTCTTCCAACAAGACAATGATCCAAAACATAAAGCAAAATCTACAATGGAATGGTTCAAAAATAAACATATCCAGGTGTTAGAATGGCCAAGTCAAAGTCCAGACCTGAATCCAATCGAGAATCTGTGGAAAGAACTGAAAACTGCTGTTCACAAATGCTCTCCATCCAACCTCACTGAGCTCGAGCTGTTTTGCAAGGAGGAATGGGAAAAAATGTCAGTCTCTCGATGTGCAAAACTGATAGACATACCCCAAGCGACTTACAGCTGTAATCGCAGCAAAAGGTGGCGCTACAAAGTATTAACTTAAGGGGGGGCAAAATAATTTTGCACGCCCAATTTTTCAGTTTTTGATTTGTTAAAAAAGTTTGAAATATCCAATAAATGTCGTTCCACTTCATGATTGTGTCCCACTTGTTGTTGATTCTTCACAAAAAAATACAGTTTTATATCTTTATGTTTGAAGCCTGAAATGTGGCAAAAGGCCGCAAAGTTCAAGGGGGCGGAATACTTTCGCAAGGCACTGTATCAGATATGACTATGTCCTGTGAATTGTTTTTGTTACTTTCAACCTTATGCTAATCACTTTAGCCTTCGTTAGCTCAACCGTCCTGCAGGGGACACACAAATCCTGTAGAGGTTTTAACCAACAATGTAGTTCAAGAAATAGAGTTAAGATATAAAAATAAAAAATATTTACTAAATAAACGAAAGTTTTAAAAATTTTATAAAAAATAACACAATAAAATAACAATAACAAGGCTAAATACTAGGGGTACCGTAACCGAGTCATTGTGTGGGGGTACAGGTTAGTCTAGGTAATTTGTACAGGGTGGAGTGACTATGCATAGATAATAAACGGTGAGTAGCAGCAGTGTAAAAACAAAGGTAACAATGTAAATAGTCCGGGTGGCCATTTTATTAATTGTTCAGCAGTCTTATGGCTTGGGGGTAGAAGCTGTTAAGGAGCCTTTTGGTCCTAGACTACAATCACCAAACTCCAATCACCTGAGTCTGTCGACAACAACAGCATTTCAGTAGAGTGTGTTAAATAGCTTTGTGTTTGTGTGACAGAGGAGCTGATAGCGTATGAGGCCAAGCGAAGAGAGGCAGAGGAGAACATGAGAGCCCCTCCAGAGCCTGTGAGGGCCCGGATCCCCTTCACAGCGTGCCTGCAGGCCTTCACAGAGCCAGAGAACGTCCCCGACTTCTGGAGCTCAGCACTGCAGGCCAAGTCAGCTGGAGTCAAGTAAGCAAAGGTCCTGGTCTATGGCCTTGAAGAAAGGTCAATGCCACACACTATTGAACATTCCCTCAGTTTCAGCAGTGTGTGGGGATATTTCTTTCATGCCTTTGCTTTTTGTACCCTGCACCTGCAAGATATTTTGCACTAACATACAGACAATTACATTGATAGAAGCCACAATCTATCTGCAATATTAAAGCTGACATATTGGTACATAGTATGTAAACTAGGGGGACATTTTACCATTTTAAGTTTTTAATCTTGTAAATTTGTGAAAGATATTTCTTCTTTTAAAATATTTTTCTTTACTATTCTCTTCTTTCCAGGACTTCCCGTTTCGCCTCCTTCCCAGAGTATCTGGTAGTGCAGATTAAGAAATTCACATTTGGGGTTGACTGGGTTCCAAAGAAATTAGGTGAGTAAGAGAACTTGATGTCTCTCCACAAATGGTTTGTCTTGTCTGCATCCAAGATTTTCACTAGTACCAAGAGGATGCTGATTTATGTTTGAAATGTTGTCTACCCGCATTGTAAAATTATATTAAGGTATTTTATGGTTTTTCATTGAAGGCCTAGAATACACTCTCTCCTTGTAGCCTATTATAAAGTAAGTTCTGTAGATCCCCAGCAGAGGGCGCTGTCACACAGTGGTTCTCTGAGGTCCACTGAGGACACAGACAAGACAGTCTGGATCCAAACTGAACTGAAGACTGATTTCATGAAGTAAAACAGAACTATTTAGTTTGGATCCAGGCTAGAAGACGATGCATTGCCCTGAGAAAAAACGGTTATCTAAGCTCTTGCTCTACCTGTGTTTTTTTTAAGTACTCCCAAATTAAAATGCAAAGGATGGAAGAAGGTTAACTATTTATAAGCAGGAGGTTACTCTTGCATCGTGCCATTGACAATTGAGACCTGTTTTTCATCTGGTTTTCATCTTAGTCGACTGAACTATTAAACAAGTCTGGTTTCTTTGAGATTCGTGGCTCTTGATCTTGTGATGTTTCCATGTGTTTAATATGAAGCTGAGTGCCGTGGTGCAGGGCTACCTGGACAGTACAGATGGAATATGCCTTGAACACCTACCTATGTTCTCTGATACTGATACACTACATCTTGTGTTTGGTACTGTGGCTCTAGTGGTGAACATGAGAGCTATCCGTTTGGTTATGTGTAATACGCTGGAATCTTCATGCCCAAGTCTTCTCCAGACTGGTTTTCTCCTCTTCCAGTCCATGCTGTAGTAGAATCTCTGTGTTGCATTTATATGGACACACAACCAAAAAAAAACGTTTTGCAACAGAGAACTAAAATGAGCATTGATTATTGGACAAATTCCGGTAGTCCCTCCCTGTTTGTCCATTTGGTGCCTTATGAACACATCCTAGTTGTTTGACCTCTGACCTACTGTTGTTCCACAGATCTGTCCATAGACGTACCAGACTTCCTGGACCTGTCTCGACTCCGGGGCACAGGGCTGCAGGCAGGAGAGGAAGAGCTCCCTGACCTCACCCCCCCCATCGTCCTGCCTGAAGACACCAGAGGTAAGGATCACTTTCAGGTGTGCCGGGTGGAAGCAGGCCTTGACTTTCTGACTAATGGTCTTGGTCCTAAAGGAAAGCCGGTGTTTGGGGCAAGCTAAATCTGTCACACGTTGTCATCCGTCTAACCAGCCATTTGGGGTCCTGGGATGTTAACCATCCATTTTCCCCTCCTCTCTTCCCCCTAAATGTGAGACTCTTTGTAGTTGATGTGCTCAGTATGCCCGTCTACTCTCTTTGTGATCTTTATCTCCATTCTTCCTTCAGAGTCGGTTGTTTTGGATGGATTTAGCAACAGTGCACTGTTAATATTTTAGCAGGTACCAGGCACATTATGTGCTGTACAGTCCAAAACCCCAAAACACTTGAAATGTGCTCCAGGCAAGTAATAAAAATAACTCTGTAGTGCTCTGTTGATGCAATGGCTGTCTTGTTGAAGATGCCTCAACCTTGTTGAGAATCTCTTAAGCTGAAAGTCCCCGACATCAGGCTCTAGAATTACTTAGAAAAATATCTATATGTTTACATGCCTTATTTTATTGATTTCCCACCGTTTTATAAGTCAGAAGACAGCCATCCAGACCTTGCTAGGACCTTGTAAACATCCTCTGTCGAATAAACTTGTATTTTCCTCCCTCTGGTGGTCAGTTGCATCATTACATCCATTTATATCACTTCACTGCAATGTTACGTCAAATGGGCGTTCATTATAAAAACATCTATCCAGCTTGAACGCTTTACGGCACAGACATGGCAAAGCAATTGCTGAATTTGTCTCGAGCAGGCAGATGTATATACACAACGTTCATAGCTCTACGATGAAAGAATCTGACCTACACACTTCCTTAAACCTAAAATAACTAAGACATTTTGTGTGGTAGTCAAAACATTTTGTTTTACGTCGGAGGCAGACACATTGCATATGCTCAGAACGACAAAATGGAGCCCTTTTACTTTCTCACAGCCTTTCTCACCTTGTCTACAGGATGGCACACTGTTGATTTAGACGTTCACAAATGTAACAGATTTTGACCACTAATGTCATGATATGTTTGGGAAAGTAATAAAGAAGGTGAAATATCTTGGGTAGATGTTCCTAAAACGGATTTGAACTATATATGGACATAGTTATAAAGAATGGAAAAGCTTATTCATTAACAATGTTTTTTTAAATTTCTTTATCATAACATCATATTTGTATACATTTTATTATACTTTTATTGTGTACTAGATCATATGGGTTAAAAAGTTGTTTTCTCAGACATAAAGGATTCCAGGTGAAAGCCAAAGGTCATAGCTTTCTGGAGTGGTTACACTATTGCATTAATAAAATATGGCCCTCTTGCTAGATGGATGACTTAAAACTGTCAGCTCAACTGATTTTAAACTGTGACTCAGGCTTTAAAAGTTAAAACTCTTTTATTTCAACAGACGAGTATAACCAAATTAATGTCTTCTCCCTACCTAAAGTGTTTCTTTTTGGAGGTAATACCCAATGGAGTGATTTTTGAAAACTTTCATATGAGATCTCGTCTTATGGACTGTTGCTGAAAACTGAACAAAGCAGTTGGAGATTTGTTTTCTTGACTATCTTATATCCTATCTTTGAGGGAGGTGTCCAACCGTCCTACCTACATAATGCAAATAGTGATTCACAATGTTGTTTATAAGGTTTTTGGGATTTATGTAGCCTTTTATCAGAGCAGCTTCAAAAATCATATATTAAACACCAGCCCATGTCCCTGGACCTGTATCAATAGATATTCATTACATTTCTGTCTCGGGACAACGCCTAAGGGCTTCTGATTGATTTGCAAACCTTGAAATGCATCATTTCCCATCAATTAGTTTTACGGATTTAGCATTGATTTACCATACGGTACATCAGTTTTTAATAGAGAAAAAAACAGTACAAATAAGTTTACCGCCTTTGAGCTATAATAGTCAATACTTGTTTTCAGTGCACAACATTTGTTATTAAAACTCAAGTGTGACCTGAATTGTAAGGACGCTGTTTAGATCAATGTTACCACATATTGAGAGAATTCATCTATTAGCTTTGATGCTGTATACTACACTGTTGGATTTAGCTAGTCAAAAATACATATTTATGTTGTACCTTGAAAATAATCACTTCTTCACTTTACTTTTCAGATGACTCAATGAACTCCTCAGATTGTAAGTATTCCATCATACCCTTGTGTATGTATGTATGTGTGTGTGTGTGTGTGTGTGTGTGTGTGTGTGTGTGTGTGTGTGTGTGTATCTAACCCAAAGCAAAGATTTACAACTAGGGAACAACTGTTAAGTTCCCAAAGCAAAGATTTACAACTAGGGAACAACTGTTATTCTAGTTCTGCAGTTCTAAGGGAACAACTGTTATTCTGAGTTCTGCAGTAATGACGATATAAGGGAACAACTGTTATTCTGAGTTCTACAGTAATGACGATATAAGGGAACAACTGTTATTCTGAGTTCTGCAGTAATGACGATATAAGGGAACAACTGTTATTCTGAGTTCTGCAGTAATGACGATATAAGCCTGACGACACAAACCCAACAGCTGATGCAACCTCCTCGTAATTTGCCTACTCGCAAAAAATACTTTAAATACAACTCTTTTCTGTGGGGCAGGTTGTTTGTTGTTAGGGAGTTTTTGATTCGTAAGCTCTGGCTAAGATAGTGGTTGCTTTTTGCTTGTTCTCAGCCCCAGATATAGACGAGTCGGCGGCGATGCAGCTGGCGGAGATGGGCTTCCCTCTGGAGGCCTGTCGGAAGGCCGTTTACTACACAGGGAACATGGGCCCTGAAATGGCCTTCAACTGGATCATAGCCCACATGGAGGAGCCTGGTAAGAGCTAGGAGACCATCACACATAGACAGATCGTACCACATGGATGTTAATCTAGCCCGATTCCCCCAGCCTCTTCTGGGTATGGTGCGCGTGTGCAGTACACGCACTGAAACATCACTGAAATGACATGTGTGTCAGAGCAGGAGACAGGCCAGTGTGCCAGTGGGAGTGTGTGTGTGTGTGTGTGTGTCAGTGGTCCTTTGTGGCTGAGTTGTCAGGGAATACTTTGTCACCCTGATGCTCTGGCTCCTTAAGGGCTAATATCGTTGTATAATTCTCCATGGGTAATTCATAACTACATGCTGTAACTCTCTATTTGTTGCTTATACAAACAATGTAAAGAGATTGTTTTAATGTCCAATACTAAAGCGCTCAGGTAATCGTATTCTGCTTAAAATTAAGATGAATAGGTCATAGGACAAAAGGACACAAGTTTTGGAAACTTGACATAGACAGTTGGAAGTGAAGAAATGTCAATTTTATTCCTAGCAGGCGCAACAGTAATGAAAGCTGTGGTGATAGTTGTTTACCAACACACTCCTCGAGCTGTTTGACCTATCACAACTCTCACTTCCTTTACTTCCTTGTTTAGCATGGAGAGATATTATTGGACCAGGGATGAACTATCCGTTATTAGAAGTAACAAAAGAGACAAAACGCCAACATGGCCGTCCATTCTCATTCTTGTCCATTACTACTCTGCCAGGTATACTTACTGTTGATCATGAAAGCATATTTTAGGATATTTTAGGATTTGTTGTTTTAAACCTGTGAGGTGTTAAAGGGGAGGTTAACCTTTGATTTCAGGGGAGAAAACAGACAGAGATTAAAAATGTAATCTAATCTCCATAATAATAATTGACATAATCACCACTGGACCAAAAGGTTTTCCTCCCGCGTCTGGGAAATGATCATCCTGTGTGCATGAAGAATACTTATTTACCTAACATTTTGTTTTGAAGTGGGTTGAAAAAGATATATATATATTTTTTAAAGCTATCCATGACTTAAATTCCTATTTTCATATTTACTTCATTATTTACTTTATTGACACTTTTGTGTGAATAGTTTGTCCCCTCCTCATTACATTACACCAGTTCCCAGAAAGCTGTCAAAAGATGACTAAATAGTTCCCTCCAGATTTGTATGATGGGGTAAATTACTATTCCTGCGACTAGTTAGGTTTCCCCACCTAGGTGGGAATGGAGCATTACCATGGGCCTGTCGCAGCAACGACAACCTTTCTCACATAAACGACACCTTATTAGCAATCCTCTTTTCGTGAAATGACACTGTTTAAGTAAATAACAAGTTATCCTTTGGTAAACAAGGGGTTACCTTCAGATAGAAAAACACAACATTCCGTGCTTGTTTTTTTCAGGCTTCATTACTTGTGTGTGTGTGTGCGTAGCTGTGTCCATTTGTTTGTTTTAAGTTCTGCTAATTGACATGCTTCTGTTTTGAAGAATTTCTTAAGTAAAAATGGTTTCCACAGGAACATGCCAGAGACATATTTACAAGACACGATGATTTTCCTTCAAAATATTAGAAATATTGAGTGTGCTTATGCATGCACAGTACACGTGTGGGAATGTACACGTGTTAGTGGGTTTGTTTTAATAACGGTCTATTTATATGTATGTGGTTGAGAGCACACAGTCAACTTGCACAGGTGTGTGATAACTATGTAAATTAATTGGGCCCTCAACTGGTTCAAACTAGGGTATAACATGTTTATAGAGAATTGACATCTCGCAAAGACAGGGTTGTATTGTAACTTTTTAAAGCTGCCACCTGTTGTTTTTTTCTTTCTTTCTTCCCCTTCCTAAATCTTTAACTGTTTTAGTCTTAAATCCTTAACTGCTCATGTCGAATTGCTTTTAAATATGCATGAGTCACCAGCCAGCCTGATATGCTGCATTATGATGACCTCAGTATTAATGTTCTCCGAGATTTACTGGGACAGTCGTTTTCTGACTGTAAACTCTCCTTCTCCATCTGTCTTGTTCTGCTATAATCATATCAACAGTCCTTTTAACTGATCGACCAGGGTGCTCTTCCTGATTTGGCCTTTGTTTGAATAGGCGATTACTTATTAGGATCAAAGATGATCTATAGATGGAAGGTCGGCGGAAGGAGACGAGGTCAGGTGGGACCATTCTAGCCAATGAGAGGTCAGATGAGCCTGTGAACAACAGACACACCTATGATATGTAGTCGTTTTAAAATAAAGTTGCAGAAATGCCACGTAAGTCCACTTTTATACAAGTTTATTCGTAAAACATCCTAACCATTGCGAAACCTATATTCAAAGAAAAATAAGCCTGACCTACCAAATTAGCAATTACCAATTTTTTTACCAAATCCGACACTCATTATTGATCTCTCTCTCTCTCTCTCTCTCTCTCTCTGTGTGTCTCTCTCTCTCTGTGTCTCTGTCTTCTTCTCCAGACTTTGCTGAGCCCCTGGCCCTTCCTTCCTTCATGGAGCCAGGCCCCTCCATGGCCAGCCTGGGCCTGGCAGCCACCCCCCTGGACAACCAGCCTCCGGAGGAGAGCATCGCCATCCTCACATCCATGGGCTTCCCCCGCCGCCACACAGTCCAGGCCCTCAAAGCCACGGTCAGTGACTCTCTTTCTTCTCCTGCTGCTCACACACTCACTCTGGTGAAAACCACACAAACATATTGTCCTGGCCCAGGATGCGTTCAATAGGCAGTAGTGCTTCGGTCGTTTTTAATGAAGCTTGTTCAAATGTGAGTTGGCATAATGTAGAGGTGTATGTATTGTATTCAGGAGTATGGACAATAAACAGGATCAAAATATGTAAATAATTGAAAGGGAGGGCTTTATCATGTTTTAGGTAGTTTCATTTCCCAAACATTGTTTAACCAATATATTCTATTTCTCCGTCTGATCTTGGGCTTGCTATTTCTGTTTTAGACACATCATGGCCAGAAATAGTGCCATTGATATGCTGCAGGAACGACAGGGAGTTGCTTTCTATAGTACCGAACCGTGCTGGAGTCAGGAGAACCTGAGAATCCTGCTCCCTGAGCTATAAACAACTTGACTGGCCAGCTTGTTGGCTGATATTTAGCCATTTCAATAACCCCTTCATGTTCTTGGTGGCTCCGAGATCCCTGTTCTACATTCTGTTTACAAATAGAGTAATGAGTCTAGCTATGCGCTTTCATCTTTTCAGTTCTATGAGTCAGATCGGGTGTATATATAGCACAGTCATTTTGATGCGTTTGCTTGTGTGTTCCTTAAATGTTTTCTGGCTTAAATGAAAAAGGTACAACTAATTAATTAAATCACGTTATGAGTTGTATATCACCACAATATATATATATATATATATATATATCAGTAGAATTCCATTATTAAGAAATTTTGTCACCTGCCCTGTCAGCATTAAAACAGACCCCCTGATTTCCTTGTTTACCGTCCCTAACACCCCTAAACCCCTTGCCTTCCAGACTTTTCTCATAAAAAAGCCCTGGGTCCTCGTGAGTGGAGTAGGGCTGTGAAACAGCAGAGGGTCTTCTAACAATATCCTATCATAATATCCGAGTGAGCAGGCAGGAAGTGTTCGACCTCACTGACCTGTCTGTCTGCCTGTCTGGGCATGGCCAGTAAGAGCAGGCAGCATCAGATCACCCCCCCCCCATGTGCTCTCAGCACTGGCGTCTGTGGTGAATGAATCACGCCTCTATTCTGGATTAAAGGCTGAGGCTAATTGTGGGAATTGACCATACATGGAGAATGAGAATGAAAGCGGTGTTGGATTATTTATTTTGATGTTACCAATCTTGTTACATTTTGGTTTTGTAACTGTCAATCCTGTTACATACTGGTGAAGCATGCCTGTCAATCCTGTTACATACTGGTGAAGCATGCCTGTCAATCCTGTTACATACTGGTGAAGCATGCCTGTCAATTCTGTTACATACTGGTGAAGCATGCCTGTCAATTCTGTTACATACTGGTGAAGCATGCCTGTCAATCCTGTTACATACTGGTGAAGCATGCCTGTCAATCCTGTTACATACTGGTGAAGCATGCCTGTCAATCCTGTTACATACTGGTGAAGCATGCCTGTCAATCCTGTTACATACTGGTGAAGCGTGCCTGTTACATACTGGTGAAGCATTCCAGTCACAATTGTCCATCTTTTGAGAGTTTGAGAGAAGATTGAGGGGAGACAGGAAAACATACTCTACTGTATGTCCATAACACAAGGCCACTGATTATCAGATAGAGTAAATAAAAATGGTAATTACATGACAATTTAGCATACACTCTTTTAGAAAAAAAAATTAAAACCTAAAAAAACCTAATGGTTCTTTGGCTGTCCCCATAGGAGAACCCTTTGAATAACCCTGTTTGGTTACAGGTAGAACCCTTGTGATTCCAAGAAAAACCTGTTTGAGTTCCATGTAGAACCCTTTACACAGAGGGTTCTACATGGAACCAAAAAGGGTTCTACCTGGAACCAAACAGGGTTGTCCTATGCGGCTAGTCAAAGAACACTTTTGGAACCCTTTTTTTTTGTACCAATTATGACCTTTTCTTTTCTTTGAAACAAGCAAGTTGGTTGTCATTTGTGTTGAATTGTTTACCAATATATACCAGAAAGTACTACTTATTACCAGTTAACACCAGCTGAAATAGGTCTGTGAAATAACATTTGTTGTTTCAGAACAACAACTTGGAGAGGGCTCTGGACTGGATCTTCACCCACCCGGAGAGGGAGGAGGAGGAGGAGGAGGAGCCTAGTGACGACCTTTTGGACATGTCTGACATCATGGAGCCCAACGACAACACCTTCTCCAACGCAAACACGAACAGCCACTCCACGCTGTCCCCAGACCAGGATGCCTCGGGCCCCCGGATCAAAGACGGACCCGGACGTGAGTGACTCTGCATGACCTCTGACCTCATACACTGATCTAAGATCAGCCCCACCCTCCGCAGTCCTGTCCATAACCATTATGAGCACAATGACAAAAGGAGAAGAGTTCCACACATAGAGATGTGCCAGATGGAGCTGGATCTAAAATATATGTAGCTGCTTTGAATACAAAGTGAATGTTCTCTCACTGCTTGCTGAACAAAATCAGCCTTTCCCTAATTGTGAAGGGCTAATCTTTCACTTCCATTCTAACACCATTCTGTAAAAGGAAGGTAAGCGCACTGTTCTTTCATCACATTTTGGGTTTAGCATGTTTGAGGAGACTCATGCTATGCAGGGTCTCAGCATTTTTTATTTTGAACTCGCAAATAGAAATCATGGACCACAGTCTCTCCAACTACCGTCTGCATGCTTGTCGAGGTAAGAAAGACATCCTCAGGTGAGGATTAAACACATCCCATAACACTAGAGATCGGATCAGATAATTTCTGAAAATGATAGTTGTGTTTTATGAGTCAGTTTTACAAGCTACTCCTTATGGCTATACTGAAGGCAACATGCGTCTGTTCTGTTGACAAGGGAGTTGTAGTTGATTGATTTGACTTCCTGTTTTACAGGTTACGAGCTTTTTGCTTTCATCAGCCACATGGGAGCGTCCACTATGTCTGGTCGTTATGTATGTCATATCAAGAAGGAAGGAAGGTAAGTCCGTCACAGTTTACATACTCTCCATTGATCTCTGCTAGATGATTTTAAACCACAATCTCTTTCACAATGAAGGATTTCAAATGAGTGATTTAAACAGACTGTTTTCCCGAACCTAGTCCTTTGGGACCACCAGCCGTTTGCAATGCACATCATATTTGATCTATTCCAACACTAGCACTCCTGATTCAACTAATCAAGGGCATGATCATTAGTTGACGAGTTGAATCACGTTTGCTATATTTGGAGTCAATCAAGTATTATCTTTGCTTGGCCAGTGATCCTCACAGACCAGATTGGGAAACGCTGTCCTAAGAGACTGGTTAGATCATTTTGTAATCAGTAATCTACAATATGGCATGTAGAAATCAAAACGAAACTAAACGTATAAGATGAGGATTTAACACAATGTGTTACCTATGCTTTATTCCACCCCCCTATGTCAGATGGGTGATCTTCAATGACCATAAAGTGTGTTTGTCAGAAAGGCCTCCAAAAGACTTGGGCTACATCTACTTCTACCGTCGGCTGTCTAGCTGCTAGACCTACCCCCCCCACACTTTACCGTCAGCTGTCTAGCTGCTAGAACCCCTCCACTCAACCCTCCAACCTTAGAGAACCACAGCCTGGAAAACAGAGGACAACCATGACATCAGTGGAAAACATGGAAACACCTCAGACCAGCCATGAAACAAAGGAAGCCACTCAACTCATCCAAGTCACTCAAGAGCAACAGGAAAATGCTTCCATACTTCAAGTGCAGTCAAAAAAAAAAGGGAAAGCAAATGTGGATATTTTTTGTATGTCACTGTGAAAATCGTGCTTTTGTGTATTGAAACATGTTATTTTGTGTTGGTACAGAGGGATGTGTGCAATTCTTGTTATTGGAGTGCTCTACGCCTATAGTATTAGCCTATCAGATCGTGCTATTCATTTTCTATGCCTTCAGCTAATGTGCCAGTATATTTATTAATGAAGTGCTACGTTTTATAAACGTGGAGCATGGTCCTGAAGTGGTCACGCATCACTGCCAGGAACTAAAACTCTCTGAAGCGAAACTCAACAAAAAAATCACAATGCTGCTCAATGCTGCTGGGAGCTTTGCATGTACAGATGTAGGATCTTAATTTGAACACAGCAGGAAAATAATCCTCTAGCAACTGGAAATGTGGATTATAATTAATGGACTTTTTTGTAGGGGTTGATACATTTTTATTTAAGACAAATCATATGATGAAAAAACACATCATACTGTGTTTTGACAGTTCTAGATCTTGAAAGCTTGATCGCGGAAATACAAAACATTTTGGGAATGTATCAAATGTGGCGTAATGCAACGAATACTAAAACAGTTTTCTTAGTGATATTTTCCTTTAACGTGTGACGCAGGATGGAAACATAATGGCATTGAATGCAGAGAAATGGGCAGCATAAGCAAGTTTCAGAATAAGGAAACACATTTGAAAAAACGCTCTCGTCTATGATGAACACTTACACATGGGAATCCATGAATATGTAATATCCTTATTGGAGAGTCCGATGTACGTACTGATGGTGTCATAATAGTCGCTCGCATATCTGTCTGGTTTTGACTTGCTGATGACATCCTGTTTTTTTCTGCGATTCAGAGGAGAAACGGTAACAATTGGACGTATCAAGTTGAGTCAAGTTCATTTAATTTCCCACGAGAACAGAATGTTGTTTTTATATTGAAATCTGAAAGCACTTTGACAGATTATTTTATATCCTTGCTTTTCACAGAGAAACAGAGCACTAAGCATAGCAGCTACCTTGGCTCAAATACCACAAACTGATGTATTCGCTTCTCTTGAATGTGGTAAAAGCCATGGGCTGAATGTGTTTTATTTTCAGACCATGTTGCGATTTACTCGTACTGTATTCATACCGTTGTTGCTTCACATATAATTCTTCACATAAGTGAAACATGCCTTGGATTGCCGTTTTCCTCAGATCAGATTGGCCACGGTGACTAGCAATGCAGAATTTTTATTTTATTTTAATCCTTTAGATAAAAGGCCCACCCCAGTTTTGCATAATATCTAGAAATATTTTGTATACAGTATTCTAAGGGGATCCACTTTGGTTGCTCGCCTAATTTGATTACATTTGTTTGTGGAAGGACAGACAACACACTAACTCATGAGGTAAACTTTTGCCCGTTATGGTAGTCCATAAATGTTACCTTGTTTTGTATTCATATTCGACACGCCACCATCTTTTTAAATGCAGAATGGTATGCATCTGAACACATCCAACTTGTGTTACGTTATTATTATAGCAATATGCACTGGGATGGAATCTCATCTCTTGAGAATACACCATGTACTGTAGGTTGTGATCTACCGCTTGTTTCAGAATGCGTTCTCGTGCTTTTATGACGTGGTGCAGTCCTGAATGTATTCCTTATGGTGCTCACTGCAACCAAAACCTATCTTCAGCTTTAATGCTCAAATCTATCACATATCAAAGACCTTACTGACGCATAGTCACCAACCCTTGTGTATCTATTGATACTGTATTCAGCATTTGCTCAAAGACTCTCTGCTCATGCACCGAGTCACTAGGATGTCTTCTTCTCCTGAGCCTATACAGCCACTCTATCAAAGACAGTTTGTCGACCGGCGTAGTTGTACAAATAAAGTGTTGCCTACAGTTCATTACATATCGACAAGGTAGTGGAGTGCAATGTTACATATCAAAAACCCTCTCATATTTTTTTTTTCTTTCTAAAGAATAATTACCTGGGACACTAGCCAATCAAAGACTACTTACCTGCGGCACTATCCAATCAAATAATTGTTACCTGGGGTACTATTCAATCAAAGAATACTTACCTGGGGTACTATTCAATCAAAATACTTACCTGGGGAACTATTCAATCAAAATACTTACCTGGGGAACTATTCAATCAAAATAATTACCTGGGGATCTAGCCAATCAAAGAATACTTACCTGGGGCACTATTCAATCAAAATACTTACCCGGGGATCTAGCCAATCAAAGAATACTTACTTGGGGAACTAGCCAATCAAAGAATACTTACCTGGGGCAGGTTTCTTGAAAAAGTCAACATGATTTTTTTTTTGCATTTTAATACTTCTCAATTAAATTAAAGCACTCCACAACACGAAGGGTGATATGAAAGAAACTAAAACTGCATATAAAGTCAAACATACTTTCTTGCTGTGCAGGATGAATCATGTTTTTGGACCCACACCAGGAACCCAGAAAATGGTTTTGATTTACTAGAGCCTTTGGTTGTGTTTGGGAGAAGATTACAATTCCTCCTCAAGATCTCCCATCCTTGTCAGACACTCCTTGATAATTTGCTGTTGTGTACTTTGCCTGTGCAGTGGGGATTCTTTATGGTCTCTATGTAAGTCTTTGTGTTACTGCAATCTCCCTTCCACATGTGATTGTTTTTCTTATAGAGATAGAATGTATAGAGTGAATCCCTCCTCTTTTCCATGTAGATTGCCAAGGGTCCTAGTGGCCCTTTGTATAACCAGGCCTACTTCACTGCCAAAGGTATTTTTTTATTTGTTTATTTTACTAGGAAAGTCAGTTAAGAACAAATTCTTATTTTCAATGATGGCCTGGGTTAACTGCCTTGTTCAGGGGCAGAAGGACAGATTCGTCAGCTCGGTCCAACCACTAGGCTACCTGCCTCCCCATCTGATTGCTGAGGGAGGGTGTTCTATGCATTCTAGTTCTTTACATTTGTCCTCTACAGGGGCTCCTCCCACCTTGGCACTCATCCTCTTTTAGGCTGGCAGGGTGACCTCTCACCTTCATTTACAGTGGATAGATTTGTAGGATTATGTAGGATGTCTGGGGCTAGATTCTATCAGTTCTGCCTTAACCCGCAATAACCGACAACTGAATAGCAGTTTCATTGTTTTTATTTAGGCGATGTCGGAGGTGTAACTACGTTGGCGCTGTCAAATCTGCAAACGTCTCCCGGCGTTAAACCGATCGTGGACATTGCCATTGGATGCCAGCAAACGTCTCCCGGCGTTAAACCAATCGTGGACATTGGATGCACCGTGTCGCATTAGTAATAATCCCATGTAGCCTTTTTACAAGATTGAATACTGGAATGTGTTTTGTAACCTACACCTCAATTAGGCTGATATTATTCCATAATATGATTTTAAATTTGAGTCATTATTTCTATATAGCCTAGGCTTGCTTTCTCGTTGTGAACTTTAACGCGAATGGATGTGGCTTCGTGACAATGACCACACGAACCGCTTGCTCACCGGTTTGCCAGCTCTGATACAGTTACACCTCCGACATGGCCAAAACACCAGCTATGCAGTGTTCATCTGATTTTAAATCTAGGCCTTCGTCTTCTGCCTTTTTCTCAGCCCTCCATCATCTGTCTCTCCCTCTCCACCACTCGCTCTATCTCCCGAGGTTGTGAATGGTAACTAACGGTTCACCTTTTGTGTCACAAAACGCCTTCGTACTGTCCGCATGTGCACTAAAAGTTGACATTCAGTCATTTGGATTGTACAATTGTATTTGTGTGTTTTCTAATGTAATTTAACTAAATGGTCAATGGTACTTCACCTGTTTTTACTCCTTTTTCTTCTTTTTTTTGCCAATTCTGTAGTTTTCATTACATACAGATTCCCTGAAGGGATTATTTAAAGTAGACTTTTGTAATGTATGTATTCATCCAAATATTGTTTGGGATATCAGTATGGAATATGTGAATACATGGTTATCACAACAATATATCCGCTGGTACTGTCAAATAAACTGCGTATTTCTTGACATTTTGGACACTTGACACAGTGTATCGTCAGTGAGAAACAAGCGTGGTTATGGTTCATCATGATGACAATTCCTCAAGGGGTCCAATTTCTTGGCTTCTCCAGTTCTTTACTTCATAAACAGTAGAATAGCATGCATTTCATGTAACATTTTAATTGAGTACTGTTTTTTTTTTTTAAATACGTTTTTTAAATTATAAATGAGGTGGTTGTGATTTAGTAGGAAAGGAGAGTTGCAGTATAAAGTACCGAACAATGTAATACATACACACGTTGGTAGACATGCAGTCGATGCGATGATAAAATATATATTAAAAAAGAAATATAAAGAGACACTTGTAATATATTCAAAGTTTATTTTAAAAGACAACTTTCATATCATATGTCTGAAAGGTGTTGATGCTTGACTAGTGTTTTAGGTACATCGGGAGAGTATTTATTATGCACTGTTGGTATACTGTAAAGTATTTCATTTTTTTTAAGGCATCAAAAATATTAATAGATCTATTCATACTTGTATATCAGCTATAGAAACAAACCAGAGTAAACCAGCAGGGTACAATGAAATGTATCGTACACGAGACACAGAGAAATTATTGAAAACTGTAGGACTTAATGCTATTACACTGAGCAGGAAGCGTTGTAGTCATTCAGTTGTATACACGCCTGAGAGGATCTGAAACCCTTTAGCCAAACGGTTGGCGTGTGGGCCGAGACCTGCACTCGGTAATCAGTTAGAGAGCACTACTTTTGGTTTCTCTCCAGATTCACTGCAAATGTTTTGTTATTGTATGTTGTGCACAATATACAATAAGTATGTTACATTTCATAAAATGAAGACGTTTTAAAAGTGGATTGGAAAAATATTGCTACATAACATCATGCTATATTTTGTTTTTAGAATTAGGGGAAAGAAAAGCACTGCATGCATGAAAATATAAGATCATTCAAAATAAAGCATAGAAGATCTAGCATGCATTCAACCTGGAGTATGTTCGGTGTAGCTAGGTCATCACACCTGAGAAGGTCAACTGTTCTAGAAAAGGTACTTTGTCATCGGGCATCCTAACTCAACACACATGAATATAAATTCTACAGTAATATATATATATATAGTTGGTAATCCAATAATTCAAAAACTGTTAAAAAAATAATTTAATCTTCTACATAACTACATTTATTTCTGTTCAAAAAGCACAGGCTTACTAGACCATAAGAAATCAGAGTGATTTTGAAGAAATCACTTGATACAGTAAATCCTGGTTCAGCATTGTACTACAGTGTATATGCTGCTGACAGTAAGGGCAACTAGGAGGCATGGGGCCAGAACATTTTCTGTAAATTATGCACTTTGGAATAAAAACAATTCTGTTCTCAATACTATTTTCCATATAAATCTACAGTGTAGAGTTGTCAGCCATCGTTCTATGACTCACTAAGATGTAGTCAATCATGATCGCAGTGACGATCATGATTGGTTACAACTAGATCTCAACCGCCTTTGCTCGCTGGATGGGAGTGAAGGAATATCATCTTGTTGGGGTAGTTGGGCAACAGACTAAATTCATTAATAAATGGAAGGATGCCATAACGTGTTGGCCCAGTTGCCTTTGACGTTGTACAGTCCGCCGATGTGTTTTCTGGTCTTCAAAGCTAGCCTCCTATGCAGATTGCCAGCAGCGTGCACATATGTGCTGTGTCTCTGCAGTTGGCTCTGGCTCCTTGATGTTTTCAACAGTGATTCCATACACAAAAGACTTCTCTGTTTTCCTCCTCTTGCGTTTGCTACTGGACTGTTCCAACCATTTCCCTGTGTGGAAAAATAATATTCATTACGTTTTCAGATCATTTGAGTGGAATAGATTTAATACAAAAAAATACTGAAATTAATCTGTTTTTCAATTACATTTACCCAGCAAGGGGACCAGTCTGTAAACTTGAATTTGGGTATGGTGGCATAACAAGAACATCTTTAGGAGAAATTCAAAGTACATTTTCAGCAGATGGCAGTAGTAGAACATGAATCTGACATTACAGCCCCCCCACCACTCTCTACAAGCCAGCCTCAACCGAATGTGTGGAGATGAGTTTGAAATGAAATTAACCTCCTTTTCACACACCAAGGTTACTAAACCTGAAGGCTTTGGCTAGTGTGAATGGCAGTTTCCATGTGTTCTCGTCTGCATGGAATTATTCGCCCCATTGACGAGCCAAACCTTTCTCTAAATACCCATAAACTTAAATGGAGAATGAAAAGTTCTTAGTCATAAAGCAACAACTGGCCAACTTTTTTTGTTGTTGTTTTTTTTGTCTTCTGATAGATTTCCCCAATCCCCTTGGCTGATACAAACCATGCATGACATCAAAGCGGTACAATTTTTGGGAGATTAATTGTCATGGCGATGGTGTCTCTGCCAGACCCTGATAGCATTCTCTCAAAGCAAAGATAGACTTTTGCTTTTGGTCCATTGATTCAGGCACGGACATTGACTCAGGCAGGGACATTCTATAATAAAAAAATGGCAGTATAAAACTTGACCTTTTGCATAGGATCCTTGAATCAAACACATTTGTTCGTTCGAACAGTAGGCCCAACAGGTTAACACGCCAGTGCAATGCTACAGAACAGTGGTTGTCTTGCTACAGTACCGTGGTGGATATGATGGTGGCATGTGTTTTCCAGAGTGACTTGCAAACTAACATCTGTGACGCTTCTAGACTACTCAGCCATCTAGCGACTAAGCACACTTCTCAGCCATCTAGCGACTAAGCACACTACTCAGCCATCTAGCGACTAAGCACACTACTCAGCCATCTAGCGACTAAGCACACTACTCAGCCATCTAGCGACTAAGCACACTACTCAGCCATCTAGCGACTAAGCACACTACTCAGCCATCTAGCGACTAAGCACACTACTCAGCCATCTAGCGACTAAGCACACTTAAAGGGATAGTGTTTAGAGTAGAATTCTCTCATAGTAGGAATATTGTAGAGTAGTAGTCTCTCATAAGAGGATATAGTTATTTTGGCTTTATTTCAGGGGAATATTTTGGTAACACTTTGTTATGTATGACATTCATTAGTATAGCAAAAAACCTCATACATAAAATGCTTGTATGGGAACATGTAGATATGTCACTGTGTGAACTAGGTAAAGCTGACGTTGACATTTTTTTAATTTTTAATTTTATTTAACCTTTATTTAACTAGGCAAGTCAGTGAGCTGACATGAGCTGATGTCATGTTTTATAACCTTTAACGAAGTGGCCTTTGTGCTGCCTTTGATAAACAATACAGCATATTACACATAAAGATTCTGTATTCTAGAAAAGAGTGTAAGGCCTCTAAAATCCATTCGCTACCACGCGTAATCCTTCGATTTAGTCATTAGTCATGTGACCTGAGTGAATAGTTTTAAAGGTCATCCCAGCCATCACCACCAACATGAACAGATTCAAAACAGGAAGTGTTTTCTGACACGTGTGAAGTACATTACCAGCTCTGATGGAAAAATACGGGTCCATCTTGTCCAGCTAATGTGTGCTTCTCTCAAACCAGTTAGGGTAAAGTGAAACGAGGAGCTGGAAACACCACAAAACGTGAAGAATTCGGAGGATGTCAGGTATTCGAGGAAGTCAAAAATGAATCTGAAAATGGCTTACATTGGTTGCCATAAAAATTGTGTAAATCAATTTCGTTTTAGCATGCGTTTAAGGTAATGCTTTTACAATCTGTCTCGTTTAAGATAAGAGGAAATGATCTGTTTGTTTTTCAAAGTGCAGAGTCCCAAGTAAGGAAAAAAGGTTCTAAGCTTTTAGGTTCAGGCAAGTGCCACCGAATCCATTTAGGAACATGCTTTAGTTTCCATGCAGTGTTGTTCCTCACAGAAAAGAGGATAAAACCAACCCCCCAAAAAAGAATATTGATTCTCTGCTGAAAACTGTCTCCGAGTCCCACGGCTTATGGTGTAGTCTTTATTGATTTTACTCACTAAATCCTTCCTTTAGGTCAGTGTGATAATCTGGACACTCTAAAAGTATCTGGATGAGGAAACCGTTCTTGTCAACCCTCAACACTGTTCAGCAAAAGCATTCTCAGTATTTCTCTTTCTCTCTCTTGCTCAGTTCCAATGAGTTAGTTTTAATTACGGTGTTCTCTAAGGCATTACTTGTACAGTCTTTGCCCGTCCTTGTGCTCTTCGGGGAAATCACAAATTGCAGTGCAAATCCTTCGCAAAATAGACTCTTCGAGCACATGCAGTACTCAAGAAGACTGCAGAGGTACTGAGGAGTAGTAAAGATGTTGTAGTGCTCGCCAAAATAGACCACACACTCGTCATTAACTGGACAAAACAGCTCTTTCCAACTGTACACTTTGGGTTTTTGGCATTTGGTAGGAGTGTAGAGACTCTTCTCCCAGGCCTGTTGATAGGAGTGTAGAGACTCTTCTCCCAGGCCTGTTGATAGGAGTGTAGAGACTCTTCTCCCAGGCCTGTTGGTAGGAGTGTAGAGACTCTTCTCCCAGGCCTGTTGGTAGGAGTGTAGAGACTCTTCTCCCAGGCCTGTTGGTAGGAGAGAAGAGACTCGTCTCCAAGGCCTGTTGGTAGGAGAGAAGAGACTCGTCTCCAAGGCCTGTTGGTAGGAGAGAAGAGACTCGTCTCCAAGGCCTGTTGGTAGGAGAGAAGAGGCTCGTCTCCAAGGCCTGTTGGTAGGAGAGAAGAGGCTCGTCTCCAAGGCCTGTTGGTAGGAGAGAAGAGGCTCGTCTTCAAGGCCTGTTGGTAGGAGAGTAGAGACTTGTCTCCAAGGCCTGTTGGTAGGAGAGTAGAGACTTGTCTCCAAGGCCCATCTCCACTCACATGTCCAGGTTGAAGGCTTTCATGAGGAGGTCCAAGTCTCCGATGTTGGCTGCCTGGAAGAGCTCCGGCTGGTCCATCATGGAGAGGGCTATCCGCAGGGCGGCCCAGATGTTCCCCGACATGACCTGTTGCGAGAGCTGCTGACTACGGCTCTTCCTCTGCAGACTCAGGGCTGTTAGGAAGTTACTGGCCGCCTCCCTAAAAGACAAAGGGAAGGTTTGACCGTTGGAGAACCATGTGATTAGTTTGCTACCATGATGCCCTACATTAAAGCGACTGTTACTAGGTTCAGGCCCAATGTGTTTGATAAGTTTTCAAACAGAGACTTTGCTGTTACTTGTAACATTATAGTTGGTTGAACTGTAAGAGATGGCATTATTAGGCTCAATGTTACTCAGTGTCCCCACCTCACCTCACTCCACTGACTCCACCAGAGCAGAAACTCAAAGCCCTCTGCTGCGGTGCCAGGTGCTGTTTTAGAGAGCACCAGCTGGCTCTTAGTTAGACCCTTCTCCACCCCCCACCCCCCAACCCACTGCTCACCCACCGGTGTGCTCCTAGGTTGATGCAGCTGATGCCCAGGTTGTAACGGGATCTAATGAAGCCCGGCTGGAGCTCCAGGGCTCGGGTGTAGGCCTCTACTGCCTCCTCGCTGCGGTCCCCGTTAGCCAGCGTGGCCCCCAGGCGGTTCCACAGCAGGTAGTCCTGGAGGGGTCATACAGTGGGTAGGAGTCAAAGCCGGAGGAACAGAATGGTGACATGTAGGATAGTGGTTGGTTTTGACATTTGGTTTCAGACAGTTTGCGCGGTCTGTGAACCCAGCCACTGTCGACTGAGATGTTTGTTGTAAGGTTAGTGGGGTGTGATTTTTTTTATTGTTTTCCATCAGATGCTACTGCTAATGCTTTAATTGTTGTGTACTGTAATGGAAAGTCCAATCAGAAAGGAACAGTGCCTGCTTTGGTAGAGAAGATTTGCAAATAAAATGAAGTAGAATTTTGTCTGCGATTAAAAACGGCATCCTTGGAATCGACACAATATAACATGTATGAGAGGAGTGTATCATTTGCGAGTTATTCCCCTGTATCTTTTGTGTGTTAATGACTGTAATGTAGGTACTGTGGTGTGATGGTGTTTTTACACACTTTTTATCACCCTGTGAAAACACACCCTGTGAAAACTAAGCAAAGCTTAAGTTCCAAGGATCATTTGAGGATGGTTCGGTTACATCACTACGTCCGTCCTTGACTCCATGGTTGTGTGTGTCCCACCTGGGGGCAGATCAACATATACAGGGATACGGTGCAGCAAGCCTTTTGTGCGAAGCAGCAAGCTATCATGATCTCCACTTGTATTCAGCACTAAGTTATCAGCAGGGGAGAGGGCATTACCAAGTCAAATGTAGAGGGGGTGGATTTAGCAGCCACTGCTGTGGAACAGGGTTAAAGGATAGTGGTTGAAGCTGCACCAGGCAGATACTAGTGCAGGGAGGGTGAATCAGATGGGAGTTCATGAAACTGGATTTCTCAGCTCAAAGCTCTCCAGTTTGGATGCAGTGTTGTGAGACAGTACGGTGCGTCTCAGTGAGATGCAGTGTTTCAGTGTTGTGAGACAGTACGGTGCGTCTCAGTGAGATGCAGTGTTTTAGTGTTGTGAGACAGTACCGTGCATCTCAGTGAGATGCAGTGTTTCAGTGTTGTGAGACAGTACCATGCGTCTCAGTCAGATTGACAATCAGTGTTTGTGTGTTTACACTGCCGTCTTACCTCTGGCCGCACCGTTAAGGCAGCATTGAAGGCCTCTACAGCTTTGTTGAACTCCGCGCTAATGTTGAACAACACACCCAGGCCCGTCTGCAGGTCCGGGTCAGTGTCCCTGTTGTGCTGGGCTGCCTCCAGAAATAGATCCTTCACCTCAGGCAGTAGAGAGCTGTGGGCAGACACACTGGGACTTAGAGTCTATAGAGAGTAGAGACACACTGGACTGAGAGTCTATAGAGAGTAGAGACACACTGGACTGAGAGTCTATAGAGAGTAGAGACACACTGGACTGAGAGTCTATAGAGAGTAGAGACACACTGGACTGAGAGTCTATAGAGAGTAGAGACACACTGGACTGGAGTCTATAGAGAGTAGAGACACACTGGACTGAGAGTTTATAGAGAGTAGAGACACACTGGACTGAGAGTCTATAGAGAGTAGAGACACACTGGACTGAGAGTCTGGACTGAGAGAGAGTAGAGACACACTGGACTGAGAGTCTATAGAGAGTAGAGACACACTGGACTGAGAGTCTATAGAGAGTAGAGACACACTGGACACTGACACACTGGACTGAGAGTCTATAGAGAGTAGAGACACACTGGACTGAGAGTCTATAGAGAGTAGAGACACACTGGACTGAGAGTCTATAGAGAGTAGAGACACACTGGACTGAGAGCAGAGAGTAGAGACACTGGACGGAGAGTAGAGACATTGGACTGAGAGTAGAGACACACTGTACTGAGAGTAGAGAGTAGACACACAGGACTGAGAGTAGAGACACACTGGACCGAGAGTAGAGACACACTGGACTAAGAGCAGAGAGTAGAGACATTGGACTGAGAGTAGAGAGTAGAGACACACTGGACTGAGAGTAGAGACACACTGGACTGAGAGTAGAGACACACTGGACTGAGAGTAGAGACACACTGGACTGAGAGTAGAGACACACTGGACTGAGAGTAGAGACACACAGGACTGAGAGTAGAGCGTGAGAGAGAACAATTTTGTTATAAAAAGGCTACTAAGCTACCAAACTGCTAGGACAGAACTGACCTGGCTGCAACTTCAATTAGCACTGAAGTGAGAGGTGTGAAAATTCTCGAGCCTAACAATGGCAGGAGAGTTTCACAGCGCCTCCCACCCAAATGCAGAGGCTTTTGAAGCCCCCATGGCTTATCCCGGCGCAGTGGTCATTACAACACAGTCCAGCAACACTATTTGCTGACCGCTACAAAGAGGAGAACGTAAGCAACTTAATGTTCAACACAGACCATCCCCTGGCATGGCACAGTGCTATAAGAGCACACTACCCCTATGTCAAGAGAGAGAGAGTACTGGCCCAGGGTGGAAACTCAAAATACTAGACATTGAGGAAATTAAAACAACCTCTGTCAATGTGTCTGGGACAGTAATGGTGCAGGGCATCCTCATGCAGTTCCAGCAGGACTTTTACGGGATCAAAGAGAAAGCACAGCAGGAAAAGCTCTCTCTCGGTGACGACTCCCCCACCCTTTTCAAACTGTCCTGCAGACAAGGATAGTCGCCCCCCCCCCTCCAGCACAGAATACACCCTAGGTCCCACAACTGCACTGCTCCTCCATCTTTGAGAGGGATAAATTCACAGAGCTGGAGAGAGACATGGTGGAGCTCAGAGAGCTAGTCCACAAAATCCAGACAGAACAAACCCACAAAACAGACCAACACCCCCCTCAACAAGACCCGGCGGGCGGAAGGTAGAGATGGACAGCTGTCTGGGAGAGCTGGCTGCTCTACGGACTGAGGTGAGAGAACTTAGAGACACACATGGCACTGAATGAAGAGGTGAGAAACCTGAGGTGTGACAGAGAGCAGGACACTCCCCCAGAGAATCCAGCAGAACAGCCCACCTCAGACCTGGACCACAACACAACAATAGGACACACAACACAGGACCCACCAACCCAACAGACCCCACCCCCTCCTAACAGCCCCCCTGTCAGCTCACAACGCACACACATCCACTGAGGACACACAAAAGCCAGAGATTTTGCTCCTTATTGACTCAAATGGCAAATACATTCGAGAGGATAAACGTTTTCCCAAACACAAGGCATGCCCTGGAGCTGTTGTCAGAGGACAGACTAGGGTCCCCCAGCCACATCATAATTAACACAGGCACAAATGACCTGAGGGCCCAGCAGGAAAGGGTGGCCACAGCACTCAAGGGAGTGATTGAAAAGGTTACCTCCAACCTGCTGCCACCATACAGTGGGTGAATGCAAGCATTTCACGAGACTGTGCCTCAATACCTAATGTCTACCTGGCCCACCACTCCACCCTGGACTTGAACAGCCATTACGACCAGGTCCACCTCTACAAAGCAGAAATCCCAACTTTTGCCAGGACCCTGAAGGACGTCACCCTAAACCGTAGCCATAGCACCTCACACAGGAGCAACAGAGCAACGGACGCCCCGCCCAGACCAGCGAGACCCCCTCCTGAAGAACCTGCATAGAGAGAACCCACGCCAAGAGGACCTACACCCAGACCACAGCATCACCAGCCACACCTCAACCAGCTAATAGGACACCAAACAAACCCTGGCAACACCCTATTCACACTATATTCACACCCTATTCACACTATAACCCCTATTACTAGCCTGTTCAACCCCTTTCATATCGTCTGATATTCCCAAAGATTGGAAAGCTGCCGCGATCATCCCCCTCTTCAAAGGGGGAGACACTCTAGACACAAACTGCTACAGACCTATCCTACCCTGCCTTTCTAAGTTCTTCGAAAGCCAAGTTAACAAACAGATTACCAGCCATTTCGAATCCCGCCGTACCTTCTCCGCTATGCAATCTGGTTTCAGAGCTGGTCATGGGTGCACCTCAGCCACGCTCAAGGTCCTAAACAATATCATAACCGCCATCGATAAGAGACATTACTGTGCAGCCGTATTCATCGACCTGGCCAAGGCTTTCGACTCTGTCAATCACAACATTCTTATCGGCAGACTCGACAGCCTTGGTTTCTCAAATGAGTGCCTCACCTGGTTCACCAATTACTTATCTGATAGAGTTCAGTGTGTCAAATTGGAGGGCCTATTGCCTGGACCTCTGGCAGTCTCTATGGGGATGCCACAGGGTTCAATTGGAGGGCCGACTCTCTTCTCTGTATACATCAATGATGTCGCTCTTGCTGCTGGTGATTCTCAGATTCACCTCTACACAGGCGACACCATTCTGTATACTCTTGGCCCTTCTTTGGACACTGTTAACTAACCTCCAAACGAGCTTCAATGCCATACAACTCTCCTTCCGTTGCCTCTAACTGCTCTTAAATGCAAGTAAAACTAAATGCATGCTCTTCAACCGATCGCTGCCCGGTCCTGCCCGCCCGTACCGAATCACTATTCTGGACGGTTCTGACTTAGAATGTGTGGACAACTACAAATACCTAGGTGTCTGGTTAGGCTGTAAACTCTCCGTCCAGACTCACATTAAGCATCTCCAATCCAAAATTAAATCTAGAATCGGCTTCCTATTTTGCAACAAAGCATCCTTCACTCATGCTGCCAAACATACCCTCGTAAAACTGACCATCCTACCGATCCTCGACTTCGGCAATGTCATTTACAAAATAGCCTCCAACACTCTACTCAACAAATTGGATGCAGTCTATCACAGTGCCATCCGTTTTGTCACCAAAGCCCCATATACTACTCACCATTGGGACCTGTACGCTCTCGTTGGCTGGCCCTCGCTTCATACTCGTCGCCAAACCCACTGGATCCAGGTCATCAACAAGTCTCTGCTAGGTAAAGCCCCGTCTTATCTCAGCTCACTGGTCACCATAGCAGCACCCATCCGTAGCACGCGCTCCAGCAGGTATATCTCACTAGTCACCCCCAAAGTCAATTCCTCCTTTGGCAGCCTTTCCTTCCAGTTCTCTGCTGCCAATGACTGGAACAAACTGCAAAAATCACTGAAGCTGGAGACTCATATCTCCCTCACAAGCTTTAAGCACCAGCTGTCAGAGCAGCTCACACATCACTGCACCTGTACATAGGCCATCTGTAAATAACCCATCCAACTACCTCATCCCCATACTGTATTTATTTATCTTGCTCCTTTGCACCCCAGTATCTCTACTTGCACATTCATCTTCTGCACATCAATCACTCCAGTGTTTGTTTGGTATATTGTAATTACTTCGCCACCATGGCCTATTTATTGCCTTATACCTCCCTTATCTTACCTCATTTGCACTCACTGTATATAGACTTTTTCTACTGTATTATTGACTATATATTTTGTTTATTCCGTGTGTAACTCTGTGTTGTTGTATGTGTCGAACTGCGTTGCTTTATTCTTGGCCAGGTCGCAGTTGTAAATGAGAACTTGTTTTCAACTAGCCTACCTGGTTAAATAAAGGTGAAATAAAAAATAAATGCAAAAATTCAACCCCCTGACTCAATACAAATTATAATCACATTTGGCAGCGATTACAGCTATGAGTCATTTGGATAATAGTCTCTAAGAGCTTTACACATCTGCATTGTACAGTATTTGCCCATGATTTATTTTTTTATTCTTCAAGTTCTGTCAACTTGCTTGTTGATCATTGCCCCCCTCAGACCTATGCCCCTTCTGCCCACCCCATGCCCCTCACCCCTGCAGCAAGGACCTCAACATGACAGCAGAACATATGCCCAGGCCGTGAGCAAAGCAGAAGGCCCAAGCCCCACTATTACACCTGCCCAAGCCCCATCCTGCGACCTAAGAGGTATGTGACAGATGCTCAACATGCTCTGCTCACACCTACTGTGATGGTCTGGGCCTAAACCATACAAAACCAACACTAGACACTATGGAACACAAAGCTATTACTATCTCATCCTGGAATATATACAAGGTCTGAGGTCATCTGCCTTTGGCCTAAAAAGCAGGAACTCAGACTTCATCAAAGAAATTGGAAATTCAGTCATCCTACAAGAAACATGGTATAAAGGAGCCGGACCCACTGGTTGCTCCCCAGAGAGCTGGTAGTCCCATCCACCAAACTACCACGTGTGAAACAGGGAAGAGACTCAGGGGTATGCTAATTTGTTATAGACCAGACCTAACCCTCTATTAAATGAGTAAAAACAGGAACATTTTATATTTGGAAATTAATAAGGAAATGATCACAACAGAGAAATGTCCACATGTGTGCTACCTATATCCCCCCCCAATAGAATCCCCATACTTTAACAATGACAGCTTCTCCATCCTAGAGATCAACAATTTCCAGTCTCAGGGACATGTACTAGTCTGTGGTGACCTAAATTCCAGAACTGGACAAGAACCTGACACCCTCAGCACACAGGGGAACAAACACCTGCCTGGAGGTGGCAGCATTCCCTCCCCCTGATGCCCTCCTCGGCACAACTATGACAACATAACCAACAAAAAACGGGTCACAACTCCTGCAGCTCTGTCGGACGCTGGGTATGTACATAGTCAATGGTAGGTTCGAGGGGACTCCTATGGTAGGTACACCTATAGCTCGGTTACATCCTGGGTATGTACATAGTCAATGGTAGGTTTGAGGGGACTCCTACGGTAGGTACACCTATAGCTCATCTCTTGGCAGTAGTACTGTCATATACTTTATCACTGACCTCAAACCCAGTCTCTCAAAGCGTTCACAGTCAGTCCACTGTCAGAGGGCAGCAAAATCACACCACTTCAACAGAGCTATGCTCAATCATGAGGCATCAAAGCCAAAGGAACTGAATAATATGAAGAAATGGTATAGATGGAAGGAAAATAGTGGCAACAACAAATAGGCAACAACAAATTCAATCCCTTCTAAGAATTTTTTAAAAAAGTATATATCCAACCCCCAGAAAAAACCTGAGCCTACGCCTTCACTATGGTGAATCACTAAAACAATACACTTTCACTATGGTGAATCACTAAAACAATACAGAAATACACTACTGAAGAAGAAGGAACAGCATGTCATACATCAGCTCAATGTAATTGAAGAATCCATGAATCTAACCACTTCTGGGAAAATTGGAAAACTCAAAAAAAAAATGTATGGATAACCACTTCTCCAATCTTTTTGTCTCTATAACAAAACAAACAAACAGAAAAACTTAGAATCAACTATTAAAGACTACCAGAACACTCTGGATTCTCCAATTACATTGAATGAACTACAGGACAAAATACAAACCCTCCAACCCAAAAAGGCCTGTGGTATTTGGTTTTTGGTATTTTATTAGGATCCCCATTAGCTGTTGCAAAAGCAGCAGCTACTCTTCCTGGGGTCTACACAAAACATGAAACATAATACAGAATGACATAATACAGAACATCATTAGGCAAGAACAGCTCAAGGACAGAACTGCATACATTTTTAAAAAGGCACACTTGGCCTACATATCAATGCATACACACAAACTATCTAGGTCAAATAGGGGAGAGGCGTTGTGCCGTGAGGTGTTGCTTTTGTTTTTGACACCAGTTTTGCAGTTTATTGGAGCAATGTGAGATGGAAGGAAGTTCCATGCAATAAGGGCTCTATATAATACTGTACGTTTTCTTGAATTTGTTCTGGATTTAGGGACTATGAAAAGACCCCTGGTGGCATGTCTGGTGGGATAAGTGTGTGTGTCAGAGCTGTGTTTAACGTGACTATGCAAACAATTTGGGATTTTCAACACAATAATGTGTCTTATAAAAAGCAAGTGATGCAGTCAGTCTCTCCTCAACTCTGAGCCAAGAGAGTCTGGCATGCATAGTTTTAATATTAGCCCTCTGATTACAATGAAGAGCAAAACGTGCCGCTCTGTTCTGGGCCAGCTGCAGCTTAACTAGGTATTTTGTTGCAGCACTGGGCCACACTACTGGACAATAATCAAGATTAGACTAAACTAGAGCCTGCAGAACTTGCTTTTTGGAGTGTGGTGTCAAAAAAGCAGATCATCTCTTGATTACGGATAGACCTCGCAAATTAAACTGCCTGCTACTCGGGCCCAGAAGATATGATATGCATATAACTGGTATATTTGGATAGAAAACACTCTAAAGTTTCCAAAACTGTTAAAATAGTGTCTGTGAGTATAACAGAACTGATTTGGCAGGCAAAACCCAAGAAAAATCCATTCAGGAAGTAGTTTTTTGTTTTGTTTTGTAGTTTTCTATTCAATGCCATTACAGTATCCATTGAATTAGGACTCAAATTGCAGTTCCTATGCCTTCCACTAGATGACAACAGTCTTTATAAATTGTTTCAGGCTTGTATTCTGAAAAATGAGGGAGTAAGAGCAGTCTGAATGTGTGGACCCTGCCGTGTCACAGAGCTTTTTTTATGCGCAATCCTGAGAGCGTGCCTTTCTTGTTTACTTTTTATATTGATGACGTTTTTGTCCGGTTGAAATATTATCGATTATTTAGGCTAAAAACAACCTGAGGATTGAATATACACATCGTTTGACATGTTTCTATGAACTTTACTGATACAATTTAGATTTTTTTGTCTGCCTGTTTTGACTGCGTTTGAGCCTGTGGATTACTGAAGAAAACGTGTGAACAAAACTGAGGTTTTTGGATAAAATGAGACTTTATCGAACAAAAGGAACATTTATTGAGTAAATGAATGTCTTCTGAGTGCAGCCATATGAAGATCATCAAAGGTAAGGGATTAATTTTCTCTCTATTTCTGACATGTGTAGCTCTTCTACTTGGCTGGTTACTGTTTGTAATGATTTGTCTGCTGAGCTATGTTCTCAAATAATAGTAAGGTATGCTTTTGCCGTAAAGCATTTTTTTTTTTAAATCTGACCCCGTGGTTGGATTCACAAGAAGTTAATCTTTAAACCTATGTGAAATATGTTTTGTTTTCTGAATTTTTATAATGAGTATTTCTGTATTTGAATTTGTCGCTCTGCAATCTCACTGACGCTAGCGTCCCACATACCCTAGAGAGGTTAATGAATGATTTGTACCAAATACAATGCTCTTAGTTTTAGAGATGTTCAGGACCAGTTTATTACTGGCCACCCATTCCAAAACAGACTGCAACTCTTTGTTAAGGGTTTCAGTGACTTCATTTGCTGTGGATGCTGATGCGTATATGGATACACATGCTTTGTTTAATGCCTGTGGCAGGTCATTGGTAAAAATAGAAAAGAGTAGGAGTGGCTATAGAGTCAGCTACCATCCTCAGTAGCTTTTCATCTAAGTTGTCAATGCCAGGAGGTTTGTCATTATTGATCGTTAACACTCATTTTTTTCACCTCTCCCATGCTAACTTTACAAAATTCAAACTTGCACTGCTTTTCTTTCATTATTTGTTTTTTTTATACATTAATATCATTGCTCACTGTAAGTTGTTAACATTTCCTGCCTAAGTTTGCCCACATTGCCAATTAAATAATCATAAAAATAATTAGCAACATCGAATGGTTTTGTGATAAATAAGCCATCTGATTCGATGAAAGGTGGAGCTGAATTTGTCTTTCTGCCCATTTCTGTTTTTGTCCAATGTAACGCTGACCAGAATGAGCGTTTGGATATGTATACCAAACGCGCTAACAAAAGAAGGTATTTGGACATAAATAACGGATGTTATCGAACAAAACAAACATTTATTGTGGACCTGGGATTCCAGGAGTGCTTTCTGATGTAGATCATCAAAGGTAAGGGAATGTTTATCATGTAATTTCTTGTTTATGTTGACACCATCGTTGCGGCTATTGTGATTTTTACTTCTGAGCGCCGTCTCAGATTATTGCATGGGTTTCTTTTTTCGGATATTTAAAAAAAAATCTGACACAGCGGTTGCATTAAGGAGAGGTATATCTATAATTCCATGTGTTTAACTTGTATTATCATTTACATTTATGATGAGTATTTCTGTTGAATGATGTGGCTATGCAAAATCACTGGATGTTTTTGGAACTAGTGAATGTAACGCGCCAATGTAAACTCATATTTTGATAAATATTAACTTTATCAAACAAAACATACATGTATTGTGTAACATGAAGTCCTATGAGTGTCATCTGATGAAGATGATCAAAGGTTAGTGATTAATTTTATCTCTATGTGTGGTTTTTGTGACTGGCTGGAAAATCTTTTGCTAGAAAAACTGCTGTGTTTTTCTGTGGCTATGTAGTGACCTAACATAATCGTTTGTCGTGCTTTTGCTGTAAAGCATATTTGAAATCGGATTAAATTAAATTAACAACGAGATTAGATTTAATAGCTTTAAAATGGTATGAGATACATTTTAATTATGAGATTTTTGATGTTTTGAAATTGGCGCCCTGCACTTTGACTGGCTGTTGTCATATCGCTCCCGTTAACGGGATTGCAGCCATAAGAAGTTTTAACAGGTGCATGTTTATAAATAATTGGAAGAAGCAATTTCATAAATTCATCAAGTGCAGCGTCTGGATACTCCTCATTAATCACATCAGACAAACAAATATTTTTAACATCATCCACATAAGAGTCACAGCAAAATCTTTTGTATGATCTCTTATACACTATTTTAGGCCCGGCTTTTGGCACTTTGGCTTTACTGGATATAGCCACTATATTGTGATCACTGCATCCAATGGATACGGATATAAACTCAGCAAAAAAGAAACATCCTCTCACAGCAAACTTAACATGTGTAACTATTTGTATGAACATAAGATTCAACAACTGAGACATAAACTGAACAAGTTCCACAGACTAACAGAAATGGAATAATGTGTCCCTGAACAAAGGGGGGTCCAGTCCAGCCTCTCTCAGCCTATTAAGGACAGTCTGAGCACTGATGGAGGGATTGTGCGTTCCTGGTGTAACTCGCAGTTGCTGTTGCCATCCTGTACCTGTCCCGCAGGTGTGATGTTCGGATGTACCGATCCTGTGCAGGTGTTGTTACACGTGTTCTGCCACTGCGAGGATGATCAGCTGTCTGTCCTGTCTCCCCGTAGCGCTGTCTTAGGCATCTCACAGTACGGACATTACAATCTCACAGTATGGCCACATCTGCAGTCCTCATCCCTCCTTGCCGCATGCCTAAGGCACATTCATGCAGATGAGCAGGGACCCTGGGCATCTTTCTTTTGGTGTTTTTCAGATTCAGTCGAAAGGCCTCTTTAGTGTCCTAAGTTTTCATAACTGTGACCTTAATTGCCTACCGTCTGTAAGCTGTTAGTGTCTTAACGACCGTTCCACAGGTGCATGTTCATTAATTGTTTATGGTTCATTGAGCAAGCATGGGAAACAGTGTTTAAACCCTTTACAATGAAGATCTGTAAAGTTACTTGGATTTTTACGAATTATCTTTGAAAGACAGGGTCCTGAAAAAGGGACGTTTCCTTTTTTGCTGAGTTTAGCTTTAGAACAAAGTTACAGTATTAGTAAAAATCTGATCGATACATGTGGATGATCTTGTTCCTGTAGTGTTTGTAAACACCCTGGTAGGTTGATTAATAACCTGAACCAGAGTACAGGCACTGGTCACAGTGAGAACCTTCCTCTTGAGCGGACAGCTTGATGAAAACCAGTCAATATTCAGGTCCCCAAGAAAGTAGACCTCTCTGTTTAAATCACATACACGATCAAGAATTTCACACAAATTATTTAGATACTGACTGTTAGCACTTGGTGGCCTACAGCAACACCCCAAAATAATAGGCTTTAGATGTGCCAAGTGAACCTGCAACCACAACACTTCAATAACCCTTGACATAAAAATCTTCTCTAAGCATTACAGGAATATGGCTCTGAATATATACATTAACTCCTCCCCCATAAGCATTTCTGTCTCTTCTATAAATATTATATCCTTGTATTACTACTGATGTATCATCAAATGAACGATCTAAGTGAGTCTCAGAAATTGCAAATATATGAATGTTATCTGATGTTAGCAAGTTATTGATTTCATGAACCTTATTTCTAAGGCTACATATATTAATATGGGCTATTTTCAGCCCTTTCCTGGGTAGCTTATCAGAGATAGACATAATATTGATTTGATTTGATTTGATTTGATTTGATATTGAAAAGAGCAGACAAAGCAAGATAAAAAAATATACAATCAAATTGGTGTGTATGTGTGTGTGCTGAGGGGTTGAGGCTATGAACCCATAGGCTTGGCTCTCTCATCCCTTTCAGGCTTCTGGGAGGGTGGACAATGAGCATTTCGTAGCAGATGTACGCAATTTCCCCACACACTCTGGCAGCTCTCATGGCTGGGATCAGTTCTTTCCTTTCTGGCGCACAGCTTCAGGATAGTCCTCGTTGAGGAAGATATACGTTCCTCTCAAGTTCATGGCTCTTTCCAGAACAGCTACCTTGTCCTTGAACCTTGGGAAATTGACCACTATCAGCCTGGGCTGGTGGTGGGTTTTCCAGTCCTGTGGGCACGCTCCACCTCAACCCTCCTGTAGTCCATCATAAATTTCTCAGAGGTCATTTCCCTCACTTTGTCCTCATACTCCATCCAGGTCTCATGTGGAGATTCTGCAATTCTGTCCACAATCATGTTGTTTCGCCTTGATTGTCCCTCGAGATATTCTGATGTATCTGTCATTGCTATCATGGAATCACAGACAGAACAGATGTCCTCTCGCAATGACTTACAGATTGCTGTCAACTTGCCGTCCTCCTGTTTCAACTCATCGAGCTGACCCTGGGAGAACTGCAAACTGTTCTTCAGGTCCTGGACCTCTCTGGTCAGGTCGTCCATTATTTTATTAGTAGAATCCACGAGTATTTGGACAAAACACTTACAACTATTTTCTTGTTGTTGTAACAACTGCTTATAGGTCTCTTTTTGTTTGTTTAAAAGATCCTTCACGTGTGATAGAGAGACACCGCTGGCACTGTTCTTAACGGTACTCCCGTCAGCTTTGGTCTTTGTCGTGGTAGCACCGTTGGTTAGGCTGTTACTCCCCGCAGTTCCAGACAAGGCAGATCATGGGGAAAATTGAAAACAACAAACAGCAGGGATCTAGACAGCAACAAACCCGGAACAATCTGCGGTTCCAGCCACAATGACTAACCTCGTCGCGGGCTGCATTCAAGAACACCTCGCTAGCTTGATGTCCAGCTAGCTAGCAGCTAGGCTAGCTGTGACGCCAATTAGCTCCTCAGACCCGTCCTTTGTCGGCAGGATCAATGGGAAGATACAAGCAGTCCCAACAACTGATGCCAACTGTGTCGCGGTATCCAACATAAGAAGCTTAATTAGCTACCAAGAACTTTCCAATATACTTCTAAACAACAAACTTTCCAACAAACTTTCTAAACAAACAAAACCAAGCTCTTCCTCGTTCCGCGTACAACAGGAAGTGACGATGATGTTCAAGACCAAAGGACAGATTTCCACCGGTTTAATGTCCATTGCTGTGGGGTTGATGGCATCTTAAATGAAATGATAAAATATACAGACCACACATTCCAATTGGCTATACTTAAACTCTTTAACATCATCCTCAGCTCTGGCATATTCCCCAATATTTGGAACCAAGGACTGCTCACCCCATTCCACAAAAGTAGAGACAAATTTGACCACAATAACTACTGTGGGATATGTGTCAACAGCAACCTTGGGAAAATCATCTGCATTATCATTAACAGCAGACTTGTCACGACTTCTACCGAAGTCGGTTCCTCTCTTTGTTTGGGCGGCGGTCAGCATCACCGGTCTTCTAGCCATCGTCGATCCACTTTTCATTTTCCACTTGTTTTGTCTTGTTTTCCAACACACCTGGTTTTAATTCCCCTCATTAATTGTTGTGTGTTTAACCCTTTGTTCCCCCCATGTCTTTGTGTGTAATTGTTTGTTGTAAGTGCTTGTGCAGATGTTTACTGGTGCGGTTCGGGTTTTGTACCCATGTTTGTTATTTCTTTATGCCATTGGTTTTGCAATTAAACTGCTCCAGCTATTACCTAGTTCTGCTCTCCTGCGTCTGACTTCCCTGCCACCAGTTACGCACCCCTTACAAGACTTGTACATTTCTGCAGTGAAAACAAGAAGGGCCTTCTATGCCATCAAAAGGAACATACAATTTGACATAACAATTAGGATCTGGCTAAAAATTCTTGAATCAGTTATAGAACACATTGCCCTTCATGGTTGTGGGGTCTGGGGTCCGCTCACCAATCAATAATTCACAAAATGGGACAAACACCAAATTGAGACTGCATGCAGAATTCTGCAAATATATCCTCTGTTTACAACATAAAACACCAAATAATGCATGCAGAGCAGAAGTGGGCCAATACCAGTTAATGATCAAAATCCAGAAAAGAGTTGTTAAATTCTACAACCACCTAAAAGGAAGCAATTCCCAAAACTTCCATAACAAAGCTATCACCTACAGAGAAATCTACCTGGAGAAGAGTCCCCTAAGCAAGCTGGTCCTGGGGCTCTGTTCGCCAACTCAAACAGACCCCACAGAGCCCCAGGACAGCAACACAATTAGACCCAACCAAATCATGAGAAAACAAAACGATAATTACTTGACACATTGGAAAGAATTAACAAAAAAACAGAGCAAACAAGAATGCTGTTTGGCCCTAAACAGAGAGTACACAGTGGCAGAATACCTGACCACTTTGACTGACCCAAAATTGACTATGTACAGACTCAGTAAGCATAGCCTTGCTATTGAGAAAGGCCGCCAAAGGCAGACCGAGCTCTCAAGAGAAGACAGGCTATCTGCACACTGCCGACAAAATTAGGTGGAAACTGAGCTGCACTTCCTAACCTCCTGCCAAATGTATGACCATATTAGAGACACATATTTCCCTCAGATTACACAGACCCACAAAGAATTTGAAAACAAATCCAATTTTGATAAACTCCCATATCTATTGGGTGAAATACCACAGCGTGCAATCACAGCAGCAATATTTGTGACCTGTTGCCACAAGAAAAGGGCAACCAGTGAAGAACAAGCATCGTTGTAAATACAACCTATATTTATGTTGATTTATTTTCCCTTTTGTACTTTTAACTATTTGCACATCATAACAACACTGTATATAGACATAGTAAAAAAAAAATGTGAGTGTAATGTTTACTGTTAATCTTTTATTGTTAACTTTTGTTTATGATCTATTTCACTTGCTTTGGCAATGTAAACATATGTTTCCCATGCCAATTGAGCTCCTTAAATTGAAATTGAGAGAGAGAGAGAGCTCTCACTGTTGAGTAAAATATTTGATAAAGTCATGCCTTTCCTATAAAGGGGAGAATTCATTAACTGATAAAGTTATTTTCTCGTCATGTGACACATAAAAGCACTACCTTTAAAGTAAAAAGGAAGGAGAACCCCTGAATTGCGGTTGTTTGACGATGAATACGTGAGAGCAAGCTTGCTTAATCGGCAATAAAATGACACCCAGACCAGCTGTGCATGAAAGACCTTGAAATAACTTTTCCTTTCATCGATGACAGGGGTAATAGTCATTACACTGAAACAAATGAGTTTCTAAAACGGCCCGGCTAAAGATATCATAACTGAGTGTGCAACATAAAGCACACCATAGCATAAAATATGCATCAATGAGCCATTGTGTAATATTGTCACGGTGCTCAGGCTAAGAGACTGTAAAGGACAGAGAGATCGTGCCAGCCATTTGCTTTAAAAAAAGTAATGGAGTGTCAGATTTAGTGCTGTCCAATGAAGGCGCCTGACACTTACTCTAGGATGTCATGCTACTCCTGATTGGCCTGTATCTCTTCTCTTTCTCCACATTGTACAGTCATCCTGTAATGTTGTCCTACAAATGAGAATGCACTTACTTACACCTATGGGATCTATGCTAGTCCTATCCAGTCCGTACACCTATGGGATCTATACTAGTCCTATCCAGTCCGTACACCTATGGGATCTATGCTAGTCCTATCCAGTCCATACACCTATGGGATCTATGCTAGTCCTATCCAGTTCGTACACCTATGGAATCTATGCTAGTCCTATCCAGTCCGTACACCTATGGGATCTATACTAGTCCTATCCAGTCCGTACACCTATGGGATCTATGCTAGTCCTATCCAGTCCGTACACCTATGGGATCTATACTAGTCCTATCCAGTCCGTACACCTATGGGATCTATGCTAGTCCTATCCAGTCCATACACCTATGGGATCTATGCTAGTCCTATCCAGTCCATACACCTATGGGATCTATGCTAGTCCTATCCAGTAATTATAGTCTACCTCTCATATCTGCCCACAGTTGAGACACGAGACATCCTACGTTGGGAGCCCGGGGAGCCCGCCAGGTGGCTCTTGCCCTTCAGCAGGTGCTTGTACTTGGAGTTGTGACGGAGCCAGCGCAGCAACGCCTCGCATGCATCCTGCCTCATGCCCGTGTTGGTCAGGCTCACCGCCAGGGCCATGAGGGCTTGGAGGTTATTGGGGTGGAGCTCGAGACACCTGGAGATACAGAGAGAAGAGGCCAAGGGTGGGTTAAGGGTGGTAATTAGTACTTCAAAGGGTTTGACAGACACTAATTGGAACAGGGAACATCAGGAGGCACCTAATGATGCCTGGGGTCAGGTGGCAATGACCACTCACCCCAGATATATTGTCTTCAAAAGCATTTGTTTGTAGGAGTTACTTTGGAACGTAGACTTGAAATTGCTGTTGCTACTGTTCACATGTAAAGTTAACCGTAGTGTCGCTGTTGCATCAGAGGAAAATAGCACTATGTTGGACAAACAACAAGGATTAGAGAGCACTCAGGGATGAGCCAAAAACAGATTTAGCTTTCATCAAGATAATGTTTCACTGAGATGTGACAGACTGACAGTCAATGCTTCAACTTCCTTAAAAGCTTGTAATGACAGGAAAACCCAAATCATTTCTGTCAGACTTGCTACTGTGCCATGGGTCACTGGCTGTTATATAAAGTTTGTATACGATAGGTATGCTGTGCAAATGCTCCGTTCATCGTTTTAAGATAAAAATCTGCAACTATTTTTGTTGTTGTTGCCGTTATATGTTTTCCTCAGAGTTCTCTAATCCAGACAGGAATACACATCAACAATGGGCCTACATTAACTGTCAGCTAAAACACATAATGGAAAATAGAAGCAGTGTAGCATTAATAATAGCAAAGTGCTGGATTTCAGGGGATTACGGTCATTCTGAGAAGATCGTTTAAAAGCTTATGTTTTAAACCATTGGTTTTAACACCAATAATTAATTAACCCAAAAACTGTTGATTTACTTTTTGTAAATCAACAGTTCTATTGTAGGTTAGAAAGATTTTGTTTAACAAGTAATATATATATATATATATATATATATATATATCTTTAAATATGCATAAATTGTTGCCACCCCTGAATATTCTTATAAATAAAATTGAACAAAATTAAATCTGCATTAAAATTCTACTTTTTAAAATTAATCTAATTTTAAGGAACTGTATTGTGGCCTTCCATTGCTTCCTGTTTCACTGGGGTATAAAAATGAGGTAATGCAATTGTAAAATCTATTTGTCAAATAAAATCTAATTCTATTTGTCACATGCTCCAAATACAACTGGTGTAGACTTTACCGTGAAATGCTTGCTTATGAGCCCTTTCCAACGTTGCAGAGTTTAAAATAATAATACAAATAAAATAGTAACACAAGGAATAAAATAAAATACACAAGAATAGAGCTATTTACAGGGAGTACCAGTACCAGATCACTGTGGAGCTATTTACAGGGAGTACCAGTACCAGATCACTGTGGAGCTATATACAGGAAGTACCAGTACCAGATCACTGTGGAGCTATATACAGGAAGTACCAGTACCAGATCACTGTGGAGCTATATACAGGAAGTACCAGTACCAGATCACTGTGGAGCTATATACAGGAAGTACCAGTACCGGATCACTGTGGAGCTATATACAGGAAGTACCAGTACCAGATCAATGTGCAGAGGTACAAGGTATTTGAGGTAGATATGTACATGAAGGCAGGGTAAAGTGACTAGGCCTCAGGATAGATAATAAGAGTAAAATAAAGAACAGACTAGCAGCAGCAAGTGATTAGTGTAAAAAAGTATGTGTGTGCACTTGCGCATGTAGTGTATGTGAATGTGTTTGGGTTTTGTGTGGCAGTGTCAATGTACTGTGTGTCTATGATCTATCCATCATCATGGGAAAAGGCAAAGGATTCCCAAACGAAAATAGACAAATGGTTGTTGACTTTCATATGTCAGGCAATGGGTAGAACAAAATGGCAAAAAAAATGTACACTTACCACAATTAGGGCAACTATTAAGAAGTTTAAAACCACTGGAACAGTGGTCAACCACTATTACAAAATGGTGTCGAAGGAGATGGCTGCCGTTTTACGATCCCATAACCAATTGTGCATGTTTTTTCGACTTATTTGTAACTTATTTTGTACATGTTTCTGCCACTGTGTCTCATAACCGAAAAGAGCTTCTAGATGTCAAGACAGCGATTACTCACCCCATACTGGAGGAATACTTTTTCCTTCAACGAGTCGGACGGGAAGGATTTACTTCAGATGCCCGACAAGGCCCTCACCCCCGTCATTTGCAGCAGAAAGAGACGGACAAATTGTGGATGAAGATCCGGGTGCCTTGTAAGGATACGTCGCCGAGAGGGTAATCTACCTTTACCATCGGTCCTATTCGCCAACGTACAATCAATCGATAATAAAATAGACAAACTACGATCACATATGCTACCCCACCCCCACCCGTAGCTCTGTCTGGAGGGGATTGTCATCAGTGCGACGTAAGTCTTCCTTCTCGATAGGGCATTCCATGCTTCGCCCCTGACCTGTACACAACAGAAAAAGAGAAGGGAAAAGAACCACCTGGTGACCCGATCGCTTGTGTCCTTTCCCCTGGCCATCCAGACTAGGGGAGCATGTTCCTTGACCAGGGGGAAGTGAGTACCTAACAGGTAATACTTGAGAATGTCTAGTGCCCACTTCACCGCTAGACATTCTTTCTCAACAATAGAGTACTTTTTTTCTCTAGGTATCAGCTTTCGGGTGATGTACATGATGGGGTGCTCCTCACCATCGTGTATCTGGGACAGAACGGCTCCTAGTCCTGTATCACATGCATCCGTCTGGACCACCATCAGCACCTGGAAATCGGGCGTTACGAGAATCGCTTCCTTCAGACAGCTGAACGCCGCTTCTGTCTCGTCCGTCCATTTCACTAATTTCGGGGGGTGGGCACTGGTTAGATCGGTGAGGGGGGAAGCTATAGCCGCAAAGTTGGGGATAAACCGGCTATAGTATCCTGCCAGTCCCAGGAAGGACTTGACCTGTGTCTTGGTGCATGGAACGGGCCAGTCACGTACCGCGTGAACCTTCCTCTCCTGGAACCCAGTTTGCATTTCTTGGGATTCGCGGTCAACCCGAATTGTCTGAGCGCATCCAGCACCGCCTGGAGGTGCATCAGGTGCTCTTCCCAACCTTGACTGTGGATGATGATATCATCCAGATAGGCTGCTGCGTACTGCTGGTGGGGTTGAAGCACTCTGTTCATCAGTCACTGGAATGTGGGCGGGTCTCCGTGGAGGCCGAACAGGAGCACCCAGTACTGATACAATCCGTCTGGTGTCAAACGCCGTCTTCTCCCGGGAGGAGGCTGCCAATATCCTTTGGTCAGGTCAAGGGTGCTGATGTACCGGGCCTTTTCCAATCTGTCGATGAGCTCGTCCACCCTCGGCATGGTCGTCGAACAAGCTTATGTATTTCACACCCCGGAAATCATTACAGAAGCGGAGGCTACCGTCCAGTTTGGGCACCAACACGATGGGGCTGCACCATGCACTGTGGGACTCTTCAATGACCCCCATCCTCAGCATAGCCTCCACTTCCTGTTTCCCGGCCTTCCTTCGGGCCTCCGGAATCTGATATGGCCTCTTTCGTACTGTTTCCCCGGGCCGGGTACGGATGTGGTGTTCAATGAGGGTCGTGAGGCCCGGCTTCTCGGAGAACACCGCCGTGTTCCGATCACCAAGCTCCATGAGCTCCTGCTTCTGGGCCGGGTCGACGTCCTCATTGCTCGGGACCACCACTGGTTCCGTTGGCATCCTGGGTCCCTACCATAACACGGCCAAGGCTGTGCCACTCTCGTGCCACTTCTTCAACAGGTTCAGGTGGTAAGTCCGTTGGGGTTTCCGTCTCCCCGGTTGCCGTACACGGTATTTGAGAGGTCCCAGCTTCTCAATCACCTCGTATGGCCCGTACCATGTTGCCAGGAACTTACTTTCGGCCGTGGGGATTAAGACCAACCAACACCCTGTCTCCCACCTGGAATTCTCTGGGGCTGGGCTTCCTGATTGTAGACCTGGTCGGGCCTTCTCCATATGTTCCCTCATGACTGGCCATATGGCTGTCATCCGCTCCCTCATCGTCTCTATGTGCTCTACCACACTGCGTAAGGGGGTCGGTTGGCCTTCCCACACCTCCTTGGCGAGGTCCAGTAGGCCGCATGGCCTCCTCCCGTAGAGGAGTTTGAAAGAGGAAAACCCAGTGGAGGACTGGGGTACTTCTCGGATTGAGAACATTAGGTGGGGTAGTAGCTGGTCCCAGTTATTCCCGTTCTGCTCGATGACCTTCCGCAGCATTTTGTTTGAGCGTTTTATTGAAGCGCTCAATGAGCCCATCCATCTGCGGGTGAAAGACAGAGGTCTGGATCTGCTTAATCTGCAGGAGAGCACTCAACTATTTCATTAGACGGGACATAAACTCAGTACCTTGGTCTGTCAGGATCTCGTTCGGGATGCCCACCCGACTAAAGAGGTGGAACAGCTCCCGGCCCATTCCCTTGAATACCGCCACACATAGGGGAATGGCCTCGGGGTACAGGGTGGCATAATCTACTATCACCAGGATGTACCGGTGTCCTCATGCTGTTTTTATCAGGGGTCCCACCATGTCCATGACAATGCGTTCAAAGGGCACCCCGATGATCGGTAGGGGGACCAGTGGTTTTCGGAAGTGTGCTTTTGGGGCAGTGAGTTGACACTCCGGGCAGCTGCAACAGTAGTCTTCCACGGCCCTCCTCATCCCGAGGCAGTGGAACCGGGTGGCGATCCGTTCCCGGGTCTTCTCCATTCCCAGGTGCGCCCCCAACAGGTGGGTGTGGGCCAGCTGAAGAACGGTTCCCACGTACGGTCGGGGCAGCAACAATACCTCTCGAAGTTCCCCCTGTTGGCATGACACCTGATACAAAAGGTTATTCTTGATTTGGAACTGGGGGTATCGCCAGTCACTCACCCCCGGAAGTAGCTGTCCATCCAAGGCTATCACTGCAGTGGCTTTCAAGTTCGGATCCTCCCACTGGGCCATCCCGAATTGTCCCCTTAGTTGGTCCCCAGCAGGGGTCTAGACAGGCCCCTTGCAATCGAGGAGGGGGAGGCTGGGCTCCTCCTCCAGTAGTTCCCCAGGGGGGTTGGGTTCCGATGCCCCTCCGACTCCGGACCCGTAGATACAGGTTGGTCAACCGGTTGCAACTGGCAGCTCCCTTGTGGCATCACGATGTTGGTCCATACAGTTGGATACCGCTTTGTGTCACCATGAACACAGGAAATGGACATCTCACTACCACGTTTGGTGTCCCGGTTCAGCAGGCTCGTGGTTATGAGCGTAACCAGACTTCCGGAGTCTAATAGAGCTTCCGTGTTGTGTCCGTCAACCTCTGGGACCATGGGGCTGGCAGTCAGCCATTTCCTGGTCACGCGCATTCCACATGATATCCACTTGCGTTCCGTTGCTCCTCAAGACACAAAGGTATTCTCCGGTTGGAACTTTATTGAAGATTTATGATAAGAACATCCTAACGATTGATTCTTTACTCAGTTTGAAATGTTTCTTCGAACTGTAATATAACTTTTTGAAGTAACGCTCGACCAGAACGAGCGTTTGGATATGTATACTAAACGCGCTAACAAAAGGAGGTATTTATTTGGACATAAATAATGGACATTATCGAACAAAACACACATTTAATGTGGACCTGGGATTCCGGGGAGTGCATTCTGAGGAAGATCATCAAAGGTAAGGGAATATTTATCATGTCATTTCTGGTTTCTGTTGACTCCAACATGGTGGCTAATTTGACTATTGTTCTGAGCGCCGTCTCAGATTATTGCATGGTTTGCTTTTTCCGTAAAGTTTTTAAAAAATCTGATACACCGGTTGCATTAAGGAGAGGTATATTTATAATTCCATGTATTATCATCTACATTTATGATGAGTATTTCTGTTGAATCGATGTGGCTATGCAAAATCACTGGATGTTTTTGGAACTAGTGAACGTAATGCGCCACTGTAAACTCAGATTTTGATATAAATATGAACTTTATCAAACAAAACATACATTGTGTAACATGAAGTCCTATGAGTGTCATCTGATGAAGATCATCAAAGGTTAGTGATTAATTTTATATCGATTTGTGCTTTTTGTGACTGTCTGGAAAAGCTTTGGCTGGAAAAATGGCTGTGTTTTTCTGTGGCTATGTGGTGACCTAACATAATCGTTAGTGGTGCTTTTGCTGTAAAGCATATTTGAAATCGGACACTGGAGTGGGATTAACAACAAGATTACCTTTAAAATGATGTGATACATGTAAGACTATTTGCATTGTCCCCCCCTCATGTACGCTGCTGCTACTCTCTGTTTATTATCTATGCATAGTCACTTTAATAACTCTACCTACATGTGCATATTACCTCAATTACCTCGACTAACCGGTGCTCCCGCACATTGACTCTGTACCGGTACCTCCTGTATATAGCCTCGCTATTGTTATTTTACTGCGACACATTAATTTTTTGTTACTTTAAAAACGTTTATTTAAAAAAAAAAAAAATCTTAAAACTACATTGTTGGTTAAGGGCTTGTAACTAAGCATTTCACTGTAAGGTCTACACCTGTTGTATTCGGCGCATGTGGCAAATACAATTTGATTTGTTTAGGGCAACAATTAAGAAGTTTAAAACCCCTGGAACAGAGGTCAACATGCCTGGTATTGGATCCATGTGTATCTTGTCCCTACGCATAGTGAGGAAGATGGTTTGGGAGTGAAAGAAAAATCTCAGGGCCAATGTTTGGGTCACCAAGTCTACAATTAGATGCCACCTCCATGACAATTTGCTCTTTGGAAGGGTCGCCATAAAGAGCCTTTGTTGAGAGCAACCAATACATGTAAGTGCCTGGAGTTTGCTGAACGGCATTGGCTCTTAGCATTGGTTCGAATCCATGGTCAGATGACATGAAAATAGAGCTCTTTGGCCACGCACAGAAGTGGTGGGTTTGGCTTCGAAAGAAGAATGCATATGCCGAAAATAACCTCATATATACGGAAAAATATGTTGGTGGATCTTTGATGTTATGGGGCTATTTTGCTTCCAATGTTTCTGGGGCCCTTGTTAAGGTCAATGGCATTATGAATTTTTAGCAAGTATCAGGACATTTTAGCCCAAAACTTGCTCAAATCTTGCAATGAGCAATGTGGAAGTTTGAGCAAGTTGATGTGACTAAACTGCTTGGAGTAACCCTGTTGATACAACAGTAGCTAGGAGGGGAGAAGTCTGTCCATAATAAAGCGTTGCTCTGCCTTCTTACCAACACTATCAACAATGTCGGTCATACCGACGCTAGTTTTGTCATAGCTGGACTACTGTTCAGTCGTATGTTCAGGTGACACAAAGAGGGACTTAGGAAAATTACAATTGGCTCAGAACAGGGCAGCACAGACAGCCCTTAAAAATGTACACGTGGAGCTAACATTAATGATATGCATGTCAATCTCTCCTGGCTCAAAGTGGAGAGATTGACTTCATCACTACTTGTTTTTGTTGTAAGAAGTGTTGACAAGCTGAATTCACAGAGGTGTCTGTTTAAACTACTAGCACACAACTCCGAAACCCATGCATACCCCACAAGACATGACACCAGAGGTCTCTTCACAGTCCCCAAGTTCAGAATGGACTATGGGAGGAGCACAGTACTATATAGAGCCATGACTACATGGAACTCTCATCAGGTAACTGATGAGCAGTAGAACCAGATAAAAAAAACAGACAAAAATACACCTTATGGAACAGCTGGGACTGTGAAGAGACACACACAGGTACAGACATATGCGTACGAACACAAACGCTAGCACACACACACTCTACACACACGTATATTGTAATATTGTTGTATGGTGGTATTATACATGGCCTTGGCAGCAGCTAATGGGGATCTCTTATAAATAAAAATACACATCTTTAATAGCTGTAGACAAAGCATGAAAAATAAATATTTCAAGATGTCCGAAGGACCTGATAAATGTTGGAAACTAAAGAGAAGTGACATGCATGCATTGTATTGCTGTATTCGTGGTGGAGCCTATGGGACCCCATTGGGCAATAACTCCTCCTTACCTCTGGAGGGAGACGATAGCTGCCTGTTCGTTTTCATTCTCGGCCTGGGTGGTCCCCAACACTTGCCAAGCCTGGGGAGATAACGGGGAGCATTGAACAACAGGGTCATCACCTGGGTCTTGTAATGAAGTGCTATTTCCTATGCAAATGACCAGCTTACTGCTATTGCATTGCTATAATTGAGACAACATATAGCAATGTATTTTCACAGTAAAACATGGTAGGGCCAGACAGGAACGCACACACCTACACACACGCAGCCCCTCCCCTTCTGGATGGGCTCCAAAGACAAAGAACTCTGTCGAGAACCAATGGGATACTGACACCAGGCTGGAGGAGACTGTCTATCATCTACGAACAACCTACCAGGAGCCAGGACTACCAGAATCTACCTACGTCATTTCAATGTATAAAATGAACTGTACAATTGTGACCGGTCTCTTTTTTCTTTCCAATGGTTCGCTTGAGAACTTGACGAAACGGAGCCGTGCACGTAATTGCCAGATATCATTACTTTGAATAAACGGCCTTTACTATACCGTATCCGCCTTGTCCAGCGTCTCGACTTGGTCTCATTTCTCATATACCTATTCATCAACAGTCTTCACCTGGGCTTTACTACCCTCTCTAAGGAGAGACTTTGTTAGGAGAGATGGTGTGGTCTAGATGCAGAGCTCAGCTCTCTCTGAAAAATAGGATGGCTCACTGTCAGTCAGTGCTCTCAGTACCGCTCACACAGCAGGTAAATAGATTGATTCTGCCGTTGGTAAAAAAACAAAAAAACAGAACAGGCAGGAAGCATCATGCATCTCAAAAATCTCTGCAATACAAACTTTTGTCTGAGGTTTGTGTGAAGTGAACTTAGGGCACATCAAAATACAACGGCTGCAATAAACATTGCAAGGTGATTCGCTTTGAGGTTTTTGTCTTCTGACAGTGCTCTGCCAAGTTAATTTAGGATTGTTGAGCCTCCCCTTCCCTCAGGTATTGGGAGTTCCTATTCAGATTAGGCATTCTTGTATTGTATCGTTCTAAAGAGCCAATAGAAATTAATGAGATAATGTTGCAGGGTACATGTCACTTTGGCAACGGATCACTTGAGACATCAAATGATAATTGAGGTCACGACTTCTCAGTCATTGGCAACCAACCAAATTCATTAAGTGTACCTGATGAGTCATGCTTAGTTATTGCTCGATGAATCATGTTTGGGACGAACTAGAAAGTCATGGTTCAGCATTGTAGATGGTAGCTATTGGACTCCTCTTAGCTGGGGAACCCAACTTTGAATCTCCATACTCTCAGAGTAAATGTGCATTTAGACATCTACGAGTTCTAGCTGAATCTGCAATGCAAAACGACTAGATGTTTTGTCTAGTTTGTCATGTCTGTTTAAAGTCAACGAATATGATCTATGTACTTCAATCTGCGTGCTGGTTTATTTTGTGAAATAACATTGATACTCAATTTTGTAGCACAACGCTATAAATCAAGTCTTGAGGAAATTATCTACAAACTATCTAGAGGTCTCCGCAGCAGAGATAAGCCACAAAACACGCTGGGAGGAATTTTAGAATCATATTAGTTCCATGCACTGTGGGATAATCCTTTCCTTGGAATAACCAGCACAGTTATGAACAGCATATTTTACAGGATTCCCGAGTTCCGATTCTATTAATGCTCTCTGGTGATGTAAGATGTCGCCTCTGTTACGATTGAGATGAAATTAGCAGGAGAGAAAAAAACTGAGAAAATAGCTATTACTCAACACTTTGGGCAAATTGAAAATTCTCATTGGGAGATGAAGGTAGTTTTGATGCAGTAAACAGCTCTATTAATGGTATAACTCCCCAGTCCTCCACTAGCAATCAGCGTCGGCCACTTAGCGCTCAGTGAATATCCACCACACGCATGATTTGTGAAGTTCTTCTTTTTTTTTCATCAGAGTATGGTGTTGTCTGAACAGGCTGATTGGCAGTTGGTGCTAGTACATTATGGTACTGTGGGAAAGTCATGCTGGGAAAGTGTGTGTTTATGGTGCCTGCATCTCATCAGCCCCCTGTGCCTAGTCACCTCTGAGTCCTGGGGGTCCTGCAAGATGGCCCCCTCCAGTAGCAGCACAGCGTTGGGCAGGTCTCCCTCTTTGGACTTTCGAAGACCCTCCTCAAACGCGTTGGGCCAGTCCTTGTAGGGGTTGTCCATGTGGAAGTAGTAACCCTGTCACCAATTTTTTTAAAGTTGGGGGAAAAAAGTTAATGGAGCATCACCAATGTAATCTCTCTGTTTTCAAATAAATGGCCGCGCTGAGCGACCGTCCTCTAGGGTGGAATATTTAAGCATACTATCAGCATCAATTTATCTTTTCTAGCTTTCTGCTGAACATCAAACCTGGGCAAAAGTCCTGAGGGTTAGCTGTCTCGTTAAATGTTAATTTTTGCATCCTCAGACTGAAATTACCCTGGTGTGTTGTTGCCGAGTTCTGAACACGAGTTTTGAAACGACTAGACCTCTTAGAACTCGTAGCATTGGGATCAATCAAAAAGTCTGATTATGTACAGTAGCTCAAGTATATCAATGCTCCCATTGCACTAAAGTAAGCATATGCTTATGAGTGCCAAGTTTGAAACCATCTGGATTAGCTATTGACCCCAATTGGGTTAAATCAGTAGATACTGTAGTGTATGTGCAGCACATGATCATCTCTAGATCATCGAGTTCATAGGCTTTATTTCCCCTTCTTTAAGTAGAACATGTTCACATGAGACTCCCGAGTGGCACAGTGGTCTAAAGCACTGCATATCAGTGCAAGAGGTTCCCTGGTTCGAATCCAGACTGCATCACATCTGGCTGTGATTGGGAGTCCCATAGGGTGGTGCACAATTGGCCCAGCGTTGTCCGGGGTAGGCCGTCATTGTAAATAAGAATTTGTTCTTAACTGACTTGCCTAGTTAAATAAAAATATGAAGGAAATAAATGATAAGCATCTTAACAGGTCATATGGACAGATGATAACAGAGTTAAAAGGTGAGAACTATAACCTTCTCGTGAGGCGACACACTGGAGGGGATCTGCGCCTGCTCGTTCTCCGTTAGCCAGTTCCGTCGTGCTAGCTCCTCCCACTCTGCTTGCATCTTGTCCCAGAACTCTGTGTCTGACTGTGGAGGGAGAGAGTGGCGGGAGGATTAGTACACAGAGGACTGCTAGCTTTGATACCTTGACTATGCTGAGGCCCCCTGCCATGGAAATGTCACATCCATCTCACTCATTTATCGGTGGTGTAACGTATGGACTTCTGATGACTCATCACTTGCACTCAAATGTCCAAAATTAGCTTGACCTTTCAGTTGATAGATTGATGTCTGAGAGGATTATTATACAAAGCCCTAGACTCAACAAACAGCCACCTTGATTGGTGTTGTAACTATACTGAACAAAAATATAAACGCAACATATAGTTTTGGTCCCATGTCTCATAAGCTAAAATAGAAGATCCTAGAAATATTCCATAAGCATAAAAAGCCTATTTCTCTCAAATGTTGTTTACATCCCAGTTAATGAGCATTACTCCTTTGCCAAGATAATCCATCCACCTGACAGGTGTGGCATATCAAGAAGCTGAATAAACAGCATGATCATTACACAAGTGCACCTTGTGATGGGTACAATAAAAGGCCACTCTAAAATCTGCAGTTTTGTCACACAACACAATGCCACAGATGTCTCAAGATTTGAGGGAACGTGCAATTGGCATGCTGACTGCAGGAATGTCCACTAGAGCTGTTGCCAGAAAATGTATTGTTAATTTCTCTACCATAAGCTGCCTCCAATGTCGTTTTAAAGAATTTGGCAGTACGTCCAACCTGCCTCACAACACCAGACCATGTGTAACCACGCCAGCACAGGACCTCCACATTCAGTTTCTTCACATGAGGGATCGACTGAGACCATATAACCGGACAGCTGATGAAACTGTCGGTTTGCACAGTTGAAGAATTTCTGCACAAAGTATCAGAACCATCTCAGGGAAGCTCATCTATCTGCTTGCTCGTCGTCCTCACCAGGGTCTTGACATGACTGCAGTTTGGCGTCGTGACCGACCTCAGTGGGCAAATGCTCACCTTCGATGGTCAATGGCATACTGGAGAAGGGTGCTCTTCACGGATTAATCCCGGTTTGAACTATACCGGTCAGATGGCAGACAACGTATTTGGCGCCGTGTGGGCAAGGGGTTTGCTAATGTCAACTTTGTGAGTGCCCCATGGTGGCAGTGGGGTTGTGGTATGAGCAGGCATAAGTTACGGACAACAAACACAATTGCATTTTATCGATGGCAATTTGAATGCACAGAGATTCCATGATGAGATTCGGAGGCACATTGTCATGCCATTCGTCCGCTGCCATCACGTCATATTTCAGCATGATAATGCACAGCTCCATGTCGCAAGGATCTGTACACAATTCCGGGAAGCTGAAAATTTCCCAGTTCTTCCATGTCCTCACCAGACATGTCACCCATTGAGCATGTTTGGGATGCTCTGGATCGAAGTGTACGACGGCGTGTTCTAGTTCCCGGCAATATTCAGACAACTTCGCATAGCCATTGAAGAGGAGTGGGACAACATTCCACAGGCCAAAATCAACAGCCTGGTCAACTCTATGTGAAGGAGATATGTTGTGCTGCATGAGGCAAATGGTAAAAAAAATCGCACCAGACACCAACTGTTTTTTTTGATCCAAGCAACTACTTAATTTTTTTTAAGGTATCTGTGACCAACAGATGCATATCTGTACTCCCAGTCATGTGAAATCCATAGATTAGGGCCTAATTAATTTATTTCAATTGACTGATTTCCTTACATGAACCGTAACTCAGTAAAATTGTTGCATGTTATATATTTCTGTTCAATGTTGATGATTTCTTGTTCAGTGTTGATGATTTCTTGTTTAGTGTTGATGATTTTTGGTTCAGTGTTTGATTTTTGGTTCAGTGTTGAGTTCTTGTTCAGTGTTGATGATTTTTGGTTCAGTGTTGATGATTTTTGGTTCAGTGTTGATGATTTTTGGTTCAGTGTTGATGATTTCTTGTTCAGTGTTGATGATTTCTTGTTCAGTGCTGATGCTGCTTTTTTTTGCCTGCCTCTGTCCAAGCATGCAGGCCATGTCTATTAGACCTCACAGCTACGATACAGCCGAGGCCAAAGACCTCAGTGTGTGTCACTGTCAATTACTCCATGGGCCAGTGAGCAAAGAGAGAAATCAAAGTGAGAACAGTGACTGCTTTCAAAGAGTAAATGTTGCAGGCACCTCCAGAAACCAAACATTTATATTGTATTTTGATGCATCTCTACTTGCCAATCAAATTCCTACTTAGACAAATTTTACACTTTAGGCTACTAGGTTGTTTTGTGATTCACTGCCAAGACTGATAGAATGCTATTATTTCATATCTTAAGTGGATTATTGCCCCTCTGTGCTTTGCCTTAAACTAAGTGGACAATTAAGGATAATTGGAAGACACCTGTGACCTCTACATGGAACCAGGTCAACAAGACATGTGTCAAAAGGTCAAAGCCCATTATCGCGGCCACCAGACAAATGCCTCACTTACTGAACCAATGAAGAGGCAGCAGTGGGAGATGAAGAGCACTGTTAGCTTCATTAAAACTCAAGCTCTCAGCCTGAGAATTAGAGGCACTGTTGTTGTTTTCCATTCCCCGACATTCATCAGATAGCTGTCATAGTGACTACACAGTGCTTGGTTTTGTACATGACTACATCTGGATTAGATTCTTCTTCATGTTCTATACAACACCAAGGCACACTACATTGTGTGCCTTTAACGGGCCACCTCGCAAATCTTTAGGAGAGACAGAATCATCCATAACAGTTATTGAGTGACGCTTGGATTGAAGTCTGGGGTGAGCAATAACATGACAAGGTGACAGTGAAGAACACACATCTTCTTTCCTTCCCTACTCTCTTCATCCTGACCCAGCTAGCAGGACTACAGTACTTCCTGTAAATAGCATCCTGGTAGATGGCCCTGGCTATCACTGCAGACATAGGGGTGTATTCATTAGTCGCAGACCGTTGCAGAATGTTTGGTCTGTTGCAAAACGTTTTGCGACCTATTTTTTTTTACTCCAAACAGAAAATTTTTGCAATTAAAACGAGAGTTTCTATTGGACAAATTCAGGTAGGTACCTCCCCGTTCTGCTTCTGTTCGGAGTAAACGGTTTACGTTGAAAAACATTTTGCAACGGTCTGAGACTAGTTAATACACCCCAGTTGTACTTTATGTTGTTGATGTTCCTGCTGCACGCTGCTGATCACCACAATATAATTCTATTAGGCCCATGATTCTTAGCTGTCTCCCTGTCAAAAAAAGTCCAAATATAGAGTGGAGCTCAGCTGTATATGACAGTGCAGCATAAGTGGGTGCCTTGCCACCTCAGGGGGGATCGAGTGAGGTATGTGTGCATGTGCTAGTGTGTGTCTGTGTGTGTATGTGTCAGTGGGAGTGAGGAGGCATATGTGTGTGAGAGTCAGGAAGTGTGTGTGAGAGTCAGGAAGTGTGTAAAGGAGGAAGGGGAGGTGGGTGGTCACAGCTCTGTTTCCTCTCTCCAGGTGTATGGCAGGCGTCCACCGGAGGTGAGCATCACCTCCTTAATTGGCTGCTCACGCTGAGACAAATTGCCTGTTAGATCATGAGGTGAAATCTCACTGGCTCTGGGAATGAAACAGGGGGGCGTAGTGGAGCTGGAGCTCTGCGTTTTGGGGGCTGGTAGTGGTATTGAGTTATTTACAGCATGACAGAGGCTTTTTGTAGAATTCAAGGTTTCTGTTAGTCTTTTACAGCTAGATACGGGTTGCTACCGATATGTTGCTATGGGAATGATCTGAACAGCCATGGACGAATGTCAACCCACTAATGATCGTGGGGTGTGGCTAATTTCTGTTGTTACCCTACAGAAAATCTAAATAGCTTTGAGATGATAAACATTTTAGATCCACCTAGTGGCATCCAAAGACTTCAAAACAGTCGTAAATCTTTTTTTATTTTTTTATTTTTTTTACGGCCCATTAAAGGTGCTCTGGACAAGTTAGCTTCTCCTCAACTTCTCTATCAGCATGCTATCATAAACTGAGACAGAGTTATGAATCATTTAACGGTCAAGATTATGTGACTAGAAAACATTTTAATTTGATAAATGTTGATTGTGCATACAACCATACTTCATTCCTTGATTTCACAAGTACAGACCCGGGGTCATTTTATGATTAAAATTATAACATCTTTGAGAGAGGCAATTAGTGATACGGCAATATTTCATTCGGTGACAGTATCCCCGCAAATGCTTCATCCTAACGGACTCCGGAGCTAACAAAGCATGTACCTAGAGAAATACCTGCTATTGTGCACTAGTGTCCAATTACTGTTAATATCATCACAAAATCATCACAAAATCAGCCATGATGCCTGTGTGGAAACTGTAATTACACTGTAATTACATTCTTCGATATTACTTTTATGGGTGAATGCACCAACAATTTGCCACGATACTGAATGGCCCTCAATGGCAATGGCTCGACACGTGACAGTATGATGGTAGTCTGTGTAATCAAAACAAACTGTGGCCCCTTTTTATTTTTATTACAAATTGTAAGAAAATCAAACAAACTCACTCTGGTTACTTGAAATGTTTGCAACACAGACAATGGTGTGTTTTGGTCGACAGATCCAGCATTCTCATTCATGAGATTGAGGAAGGTCATCTATATATCATGTATCAATGAAGCAAGCCCCTGCCTGTGACTCTAATTTGACAAAGATGAAAGTTTAAATGTGAAATGCATTCAGTCTTGTTCTCTCTGCCTGACAAAACACGACAAAGCGGAATATAAATGAACTTGGGAGATTAATTTGTTACTTCATGAATAGATTATTGCCAGCAGTAATTATGGAGCCAGAGATAATACTTGTCCTTGGCCGGAACCGTCCGAGTTTGAAACGAAGAGACTTAAAGTTTGGGCCTGAAATGCAATTAGGGCTTCCCCTAAGTCACGTGAGGTGATTTATACAGTAAAAATAGATTTGTATGTACAGTGGAGGCAATTTACTGGAAGAAAATCATTGCTGTCTCAGACATAATGTCAAATGTGATAGCTCTAAACATCTTAGTGCAGTATAACGTATTGGTTTTGGACGTCATCATCATGTTGGCAATTTTCTTGTCCAACATTATGAGACAAACGTTTGCTGGTTGTGCAAAAAATAGTATTAAATAAGTATGGTTGGTAATGAAAGGAAGCAGGAGTCAGGCAGACATGGACGTGCGGGGGGCACTTTTCGTCCAATGGATGTGAGTGTTCTGTTTTAGAGTCATCGTGTTACACAACAGTGGCATGTAGCTACAGTATCTTTTAGTGTTTGATCCCTTATATGGCTCGAACAAGAGACCCACAGTTGTATCCCTGGTGTGTCTGTCAAACCAAGGTTCTTGTGACAGCCGATAATGGGATTTTGCACATCAACAGAAGCATAAAGGTTCAGAAATGTATACCTCTTTGAAGAACATCAAACACACTATTTCAGACATGTAAATTGACTGATTTTATGGCCTCGTTTTAGTCCATATTTAGCGGGCTGAACTCAAATCAAAACGCCACAATGCACTTGATATCCAGTAAATGTATTCAAAAGCGTGATTTTCCTGTTTTTTTTAAATATAAATTTCCACACTATGAAGTTGCAGTAATACTGTGAAATTGTGAAAATTATGATAATGCACTTTTAGTGTATTGAACTGTTTGGGGTTTTTGGGGTGGGGTTTTTGAAAAGCCGATATACGTTAATAGACCAGTAACAAAAAGAGTTTCCTATCCTCTCTGTCAATAACAGCTAGATTTTGTGACACATCCCTCCCATTAGGCTCCTCCAATTAGGTCTCTCTCTCAGACCACTTCCAGACAGTCCTAGAATTATTTTCCTAAGAAGCTATTTGTCACTTATAATCCCTCTCTGGCCTCTAGCTCACCAGACTGATCGTTAGGGCACACACCTGTCACCATCGTTACACACACCAGCGCGTCATCAGACTCACCCGGACTCCATCGCTTCCCTGATTACCTTCCCTATATATGTCACTCCCTTTGGTTCCTTCCCTATATATGTCACTCCCTTTGGTTCCTTCCCTATACATGTCACTCCCTTTGGTTCCTTCCCTATATATGTCACCCCATTGGTTCCTTCCCTATATATACCACTCCCTTTGGTTCCTTCCCTATATATGTCACTCCCTTTGGTTCCTTCCCTATATCTATCACTCCCTTTGGTTCCTTCCCTATATATGTCACTCCCTTTGGTTCCTTCCCTATATATGTCACTCCCTTTGGTTCCTTCCCTATTATTGCCTCTCCCTTTGGTTCCTTCCCTATATATATGTCACTCCCTTTGGTTCCTTCCCTATATATGTCACTCCCTTTGGTTCCTTCCCTAAATATGTCACTCCCTTTGGTTCCTTCCCTATATATGTCACTCCCTTTGGTTCCTTCCCTATATCTGCCACCCCCTTTGGTTCCTTCCCCAGGCATTATTGTTTCTGTTTCATGTCTGTGCGTTGTTCGTGTTTCTTGTTTTGTATTATGTTTCATTTATTAAATGATTCACTCCCTGAACTTGCTTCCCGACTGCAATTGAAAACAATTACAGTAAGGCACTTAATTGTTACCCAGAAATGATTTGATATTGAAATATAAACAGCTGCAAAGAACCTTTTAACCTACAGATTGCCCTATTTATTTTTGTGTTGTCTCATCATGTACTGTGCCTTCAGAAAGTATTCACACCCTTGACTTTTTCCACATTTTGTTGTGTTACAGACCAAATTTAAAATTGATTAAATTGAGATTGTGTCACTGATCTACACACAATACCACACAATGTCACAGGAGAACGTTGTTTTTCAACATTTTTACAAATGAATTAAAAATGAAAAGCTGAAATGTCTTGAGTCAATAAGTATTCAACCCCTTTGTTATGGCAAGCATAAATAAATTGAGAATTAAAAATGTGCTTAACAAGTGACACAATAAGTTGCATGGACTCACTCTATGTGCATTAATAGTGGTACCCCATACATACAATTATCTGTAAGGTCCCTCAGTCGTGCAGTGAATTTCAAGCACAGATTCAACCACAAAGACCAGGGAGTTTTTCCAATGCCTCGCAAAGAAGGACACCTATTGGTAGATGGGTAAAAAAAAGAAGCAGATACTGAATATCCCTTTGAACACGTTGAAGTTATTGATTACACTTTGGATGTATCAATATCAATACACCGTCACTACAAAGACACAGGCGTTCTTCCTAACTCAGTTGCCGGAGAAGAGGGAAATCGCTCAGGGATTTCACCATGAGGCCAATGGTGATTTAAAACCCATTAAAGAATTGAATGGCTGTGAAAAGAGAGAACTGAAGATAGATCAACAGCATTGCAGTTACTCCACAATATACACCTGCATGTCAGAGTGAAATAAGGAAGCCTGAATACAACGTGTTATGTTTGGGGCAAATCCAACACAGCACATCATTGAGTACCACTCTTTATATTTTCAAGCATGGTGGCAGCTGCATCATGTTATGGGTATGATTGTCATTGGCAAGGATTAGGGAGTTTTTGGGGGGATAAAAAGAAACAGAATAGAGCTAAGCACATACAAATTCTAGAGGAAAACCTGGTTCAGTCTGCTTTCCAAGAGACACCGGGATATAAATTCACCTTTCAGAAAGACAATAACCTAAAACATACACTGGAGTCCAAATATACACTGGAGTATCTTATCATGACGACATTGAATGTTCCTGAGTGGCCTAGTTACAGTTTTGACTTAAATAAGCTTTAAAATCTGTGGCGAGACTTGAAAATGGCTGTCTAGCAATGATCAACAAGCAAGTTGACAGAACTTGAAGAATAAAAAAAGAATAACGGGCAAATACTGTACAATGCAGATGTGTAAAGCTCTTAGAGACTATTATCCAAACGACTCATAGCTGTAATCGCTGCCAAAGGTGATTCGAATTTGTATTGACTCAGGGGGTTGAATAATGATCTAATTAAGATATATCAGTGTTTTAATTTCCATAATGACAAAAATATATATAATTGTGTTTTTTTTCCACTTTGACATTTGACATGATTCAAATTATTACATCTTATTAAGTGTCTAGTAGTTAGGGTTCCTTGCAGTATACTCCAAAGAATATAATAATTTCTTCTTTTGATCTCACCTGGGGAGAAAAGACTGGAAAAACTACACTGTAAAAAGTATTTACTAATAGGTCCCTAACAGCGGTGTATCTACAGTATGTGGGAGTTGTATATATACACTACAGCAGTGTTTCCCAGCGCCCAGCACAGCACTTGTTTGATCTGCTCCAGTACTTGCACACCTGATTGTACTGGTTAACTTGTCAATCATCGAGCCCAGTGGTGGGAAAAGTACCCATTTGTCATACTTGAAAATGACTCAAGTAAAAGTGAAAGTCACCCAGTAAAATACTACTTGAGTAAAAGTCTAAAAGTATTTGGTTTAAAAATACTTAAGTATCAAAAGTAAAAGTATAAATGGTTTAAAATTCCTTATATTAAGCAACTCTTTTTAATGTACAGATAGCCAGGGGAACACTCCAACACTCAGACATTATTTACAAACAAAGAATTTGTGTTTTGTGAGTCTGTTAGTCCGCCAGATCAGAGGCAATAGGGATTACCAGGGATGTTCTCTTCATTAGTATGTGAATTAGACCATTTTCCTGTCCTGCTAAGCATTAAAAATGTAACGAGTAATTTTGGGTGTCAGGAAAAATGTATGGAGTTAAAAAGTACATAATTTTCTTTAGGAATGTAGTGAAGTAAAAGTAGTCAAAAATATAAAGAGTAAAGTACAGATTCCCCCCAAAAACTACTTAAGTAGAACTTGAAAGTATTTTTACTTAAGTACTTTAGACCACTGATCAAGCCCTTAATTAGTAGAATACATCAAATAAGTGGGAGTACTATGGGAGAGGTTTAGGAAACCCTGTACTAGTCTATAGTCTACTAGAAGTGCTGCCCGCGGGGGAAAATCTAACAAAACTGTGGCTGTCGCTCATAAGCTTTGCCCAGAGGATTACATTCAGGGCCTAAAACGTATTTTTTGTATACCAGTCACTGTGGCAGGTAGATTTTTTTTAAATTACCAGCTACTCCAATTTTGTAACAGCCCAAATATATGCTTTTGCCATAGTTATGTTTAAAAAAATAAGGATTATAATGCTTAGTAATATTTATAAAGCAAGAAATGGATTACTAATAAGAAGTAATGTGGTTTATTGCTCGATTTAATTTAATATGTACTTTTAACCAAAATATCAGAGAGAAAAAAAATTCAGCTGCCCCTTTAAGGTTACCTTGGTAACATGGCCACTCCAGTCCTCACTTGTGCCTGTTAGAATGTCACTAGTTGAGGCTGACAATGCCTCTTTTTGCTAAAGGAGGAAGCAAACTCAAACAATGAAAAGCACCCTAGCTTGTGAAAAATAAATAGCCAAGAAACGGGAGGACTTTAGAAGACTTTTGAATAAATTAGACCAACTTTTATTCCTGTACGCATTGCTTCAAAAAACTATTTTTTAAGCATTTCACTCACAGCCCCCCAGACAGGCAGTGTTGCTGCGTGAGGTGGGATAGCTATAATGTTTGGATTCAGATTTCTTTGTGCATTACCAGATATGAAACAAAATGGCAGAAATACTTTGAAAACAGCTACTGCAGCATTTCTTTAGCTATAAATCACAACTTGCACTGTAGAGCCCTGAGTGTGACCACCTGCCAACGGGGCTGGTGAATTAGTCATTCTTACCCACCAATGTGGCTGGTGAATTAGTCATTCTTACCCACCAACGTGGCTGGTGAATTAGACATTCTAACCCACCAATGTGGCTGGTGAATGAGTCATTCTTACCCACCAATGCCAAAATCTACCTGCATTTGGCTGGTGTTCATTTTAGGCACTGATTACTGTACTGGGCTCCTGAGTGGTGCAGCGGTCTAAGGCACTCTACCTCAGTGCCTTGAGGCGTCACTACAGACACCCTGGTTCAAATCCAGGCTGTTTCACATCCGGCTGTGATTGGGTGTCCCATAGGGCAGCACCCAATTGGCCCAGGGTCGACCGGGTTTGGGCCGAGATAGGCCATCATTGTAAATAAGAATTTGTTCTTAACTGACTTGATAAAATAAATAAATAAGCTCATTATTTTGGACTAGCTCACCATCAATCAGCAAATGACTCAACCTGTAGTGCAGAATTGAGTGATTCATGACCTTTTATAGTACATACAGTATAGGGCTCCACTCCAGCCGATGCTACGCATTGCGCATGGTGATCTTAGGCTTGTGTGCGGCTGTTCGGCCATGGAAAACCTTTCCATTAAGCTCCCGATGAACAGTTCTTGTGCTGACGTTGCTTCCAGAGGCAGTTTGGAACTCTGTAGGGAGTGTTGCAACGAGGACAGACAATTTTTACGCATTTCACGCTTCAGCACTCGGCGGTCTCATTCTGTGAGCTTGTGTGGCCTACCACTTCACGGCTGAGCCGTTCTTGAGCCTAAACGTTTCCACTTCACAATAACACTACTTACAGTTGACTAGGGAAGATCTAGTAGGGCAGAAATGTGATGGACTAACTTGTTGGAAAGGTGGCATCCTATGACGGGCCACGTTGAAAGTCACTGAGCTCTTCAATAAGGCCATTCTACTGCCAATGTTTGTCTATGGAGATTGCATGGCAGTGTGCTCGATTTTTTTATATATTTTTTACACCTGTCAGCAATGGGTGTAACTGAAATAGCCGAATCCACACATTTTAAGGGGTGTCCACATACTTTTGCGAATGTAACAGGAAGCAAACTACACAATAAATCAGAGGTGTATTCCAATGGGTCTATCTTATCATTGATTCAATAGTTGTGTGTACCATGAGCTCAAGGGTTGGCCTATCAAAGCACAGAGCACCTCCAGTTAAATGGTCGGCATGGAGATGAATTGTAGGTGCTTCGATGTAGGCATATTTAGATCGTTCTCAGTCACACAATCGTAATAAAATTCGGGAGCACAGGACCATGTATGACACATTCATCCATCTGATAACCGGTATGCTCTTCAGAGTGAGAGATCATTTTCATACTCAACTTCCTCTGTAACTTTCTAGAAATTTCTCTGTACCAAAACGACAGTAATCACCCTCCAAACCAAAAGTGCCTCAGGGAAAATCAAGCGGTGAAAAGGTGAGGCTGTCCCCTGCAGCTTTAATCAAATACTCGGCCCACAGTGACCTTGATCCGGTCTTTTATCAGAGCTGTGATTCCGCTATCTCTGACTCACAGCAAAACACTGTTCCTCAGAGCAGGAGTTAACCTGGTGGCTTTGTAGCTTGCAGCCGGCTCTTTATTTAATAAGACAGGGGTGCCTTCATTGGCTCAATGTGATTGCCACCGTCCCCAAACGGCTTCAACGTCACGGCACAACCCTCCCCTGTAGACGTCTCTTTATCACCCTCTGTCCTAATTAAGCACGACCAAAGCATCTGAAGGGCTCTGCTTTTCAGCCCATTATCCTTTTATCATCCCTTTTAATGGTTTTAATGTGAAACGCATGGAAGCCACAACTACTCATCTCTCCTATTATTTTAAAATGTATGATATTTTAGGACATAATTCCTTGGTGTCTTTGCTCTGTCTTTTGATAAATTCCAGACATTTGGCAATTAAAGTAATTGAATAGAATGGCAGCTAGCCTGTGTGACGGAGAGGTATTAGTTTGAGCCACTTGAGCCATCTCCTTCCATTTGTTAATAAGTATGAATGCATGCATATGCTCGGCAATTTAGGGGGAGTGATCTGTGATTACAGGGACCGATATCGACAGTCCAAGCCAGAATTGCTGACCGAGCCAAAAGTGTCTCATGCTCCCAATTGACGCTCCGGGATACTGTTACCAATCGATCCAACATTTGTCCGGGTGCATCTCCAAATATCATCACTTCTCGGAATTACCTGCCCTGAGGCAAGCACTTGTATACTTATCCATGTGATTTGAGAGCCTGGGACTTATGGCTCAGAGTCTCCAACAAGACATCATTAACTCCGACATCACTCACATTGGGAAGTGATCCCTAAGTGGGACAAGAGCTCCTTTTTGGGGAGCTTCCCAACACTTTCTCATTGTATTCCTATCTTTACTCCATTAGTCATTGACCTTCCCAGACACGTCCGTGTGTAACATCGTACTGTAGCCTTCAGTACAGCACATGTAACGCGAAAGGCCCCAGGTCTCTCACATCAGTCAAAACAGGACATGTCCGTTGAACAGGAGCACTACTTACACCTTCTCTAAGAGAATAGTGGAGATACAAGTGCCTTTATAAAGTATCCATACCCCTTGACTTATTCAACATTATGTTGTGTTACAGCCTGAATTCGCCCATCTACACACAATACCCCATAATGACAAAGTGAAAACATGTTTTTAGACATTTTAGCAAATGTATTGAAAATTAAATAGAGAAATATCTCCTTTACATAAGTATTCACACCAATTTGCACTCCAAATTGAGCTCAGGTGCATCCACTTCCATTTGATCATCCTTGAGATGTCACTAGAACTTGATTGGTGTCCACCTGTGGCCAATTCACTTGATTGGACATGATTTAGAAAGAAATACATTTAAGGTTCCACAGTTAACAGTGCATGTCAGAGCAGAAACTATACCCTAAAGTCCAAGGAACTGTCAATAGATCTCTGAGATTGTAAAGAGGGATATATCTGGGTATAAAAAAATGTCTAGAGTGTTGAAAGTTTCTAAGAGCACAGTGGTCTCCATCATTGGGAAATTGAAAACATATGGAACTACCTAGACTCTGTCTAGAGCTGGCCGTCCAACCTAACTGAGCAACCGGGCAAGAAGGACCTAGGTCAGGGAGTTGAACAAGAACCCAATGATCACTCTGACAGAACTACAGAATTCCATAGCTGAGATGGGAGAACCTGCCAGAAGGACAACAGTCTCTGCAGAACTTGTCAAGTTAAATAAAGGTTAAATAAAAATACAAAATTAAACTTCACCAATCTGGGCTTTATGGGAGAGTGGCCAAATGGAAGCCACTCATGAGAAAAAGGCACAGTTATCACACGTCTAGCACCATCCCTGTTCAGAAGCATGGTGATGGCAGCATCATGCTATGTGAATGCTTTTCAGTGGAAGGGACTGGGAGACTGGTACAGATAGAGCGAACAATGATTGGAGCCAAATACAGGAAAATCCATGATGAGAACCTGCTTCAGAGTGCAAACGACCGTAGACTGGGGGCGAAGATTTACATTCCAACAGGACAATGACCCAAAGCATACAGCCTAAGCAACGCTGGAATGGCTTCAGAACAAGAATGTGAAAGACTGGCCCAGCCAAAGCCCAGACTTGAATCCCATTGAAAGTCTGTGGAAAGACTTGAAGATTGCTGATCACTGCCGCTCCCCATCTAACTTAACAGAGCTCGAGAAAATCTGCAAGGTAGAATGGGAGAAAATCCCCAAATCCAGATGTGTGAAGCTGATACAGACATACCCAAGATGACTCAAAGCTGTAATCACCGCCAAAGGTGCTTCTACACTGAACAAAAATATAAACGCAACATGTAAAGTGTTGGTCCCATGTTTCATGAGCTGCACTAAAACATCCCAGAAATGTTCCATACGTACATAAAGCTTATTTTTCTCAATTGTTTTACACAAATGTGTTTACATCCCTGTTAGTGAGCATTTCTCCTTTGCCAAGATAATCCATACACCTAACAGGTGTGGCATATCAAAAAGCTGATTAAACAGCATGATCATTACACAGGTGCACTTTGTTGTGCTGGGGACAATAAAAGGCCACTTTAAAATGTGCACACAACACAATGCCACAGATGTCACAAGTTTTGAGGGAGCGTGCAATTGGCACGCTGACTGCACGAATATCCACCAGAGCTGTTGCCAGAGTATGTATTGTTAATTTCTCTACCATAAGCGGCCTCCAATGTCGTTTTAAAGAATTTGGCAGTACGTCCAACCTGCCTCACAACACCAGACCATGTGTAACCACGCCAGCACAGGACCTCCACATTCAGCTTCTTCACCTGAGGGATCGACTGAGTGGGTGTGATTTTTTTTTTACTGATTTCGATATTCAATTATTCCATTGCTGAGGCACTAATTCCAATCACAGAATCGCAATCGCCTTCTATTATTGCTCTGTGTCAATGGAATTTGAATTGCATCATCCCCTCATTACTATTTTCCCATAACAATATCTGGATCTCTCTCTTGAATTGAAGCTGTTTGCAATGGTGTCTCTTCATACCATTGTAGAGCATATCTGTTTTCACCAGACAGACAGCCTTCAAAGGTGAAAACTCATCAGTGGACCAAATGAGCATGAGTTTTGAACCAAAAGGTATTATTCAAAGCCTGATACGTACTCAGAGACATTTCCATGTTTCATATAATTGCAGCCTATTTGGTCACTGATGGGACCACTAGCTTTGTTCTCCTAATTCTCAATGGATGGGAGCACCACAGCTGAAGAGCTCCTATAATCACATAGTCCTATGATGAATCTACCTAGCTATATCTAATTACGGTGACTGTGCCTCCCCTGCTGTTTTACCTGATATGTCTGGCTCCACAATGGCTGACCCATTTACTTTCCTATTGTTAGATGGTGGAAACTCCCATGACCTCGAGCTGGTGCATTTAGTATGGACTATAATGCTGATAGCGAGTGTCATTGGGAGCGAGGTAGCACACAATCACAACGGAGATAATTTTGCACAGAGATAATCAATCAAAAATAAATCAACCTAAAAGCAGCTTCAAGTAGACAGTGTTATTATACCAACGATGATCAAAGACGGTAAGGATAATGGGCTTCAACAGCGAAGTCGGAAAGTGATATTAGAAACTGTCTCATGGACGTATTTGTCGATAACGATGGAGTTCAACTTAGTTCTCAGACTTATTGCAGTTTGTGAGATCACTGTAGCTTATTGGTTTAAACCTCAATGACTCGAACCAATCAGCATCAACCTGTATCTGTAGGACAGAAGGGCTGCATCTCAATAGTTTCAAGAGGCTTTTTCTCCCTGTCTCCTCTGCACTGACCTGTGGACAGAAGCAATATGGTAGATGGATGGCTACTTAAAGTTGTCTAACTGCCCAGTTCTATCACAGCAACTCTAAATGAAGAGGAGACAAACTATTGAGATTCACCTGAGGGTTAAGAAGCTCTACTCTTTGAGTGTGACCGGCGAGGTTTGACACCCAACATCCTTCACACCATAATACTGTGTTAGCCCACTGTGCTAAAGTCTAAGCATTAGCTCTGGGAAGTCTTCGCATCTCAGGCAAATCACATGAAGCAGTACCTTCAATGTGTGCTTCTGCTATATTATGATTACACCTTGTTGTCTCTATCTTCAGGAACAATTCAAGAGTGAAATACTTGAATGGCCCAGGTGCAGTTGACTGACCTTATACAGGTAAGGTGTCCGAAATCTCTCTCCGCTTACCTCGACATAGGGCTGTTATGGTGACCGTATTACGGCCAGTCACCAGTCATGACCGCAGTCAAATTACATGTGACTGTTGAGTTACAGTAACTAAACTTCACCAAAACTGCACTGATGCAGCTGATGGTCATTAGAGGTCTACCAAACTTGTTAACTACCAGTCACTAACTGCCTGGTACTCAGTGGTCTATTGTCCCTCTAATTACTCTGACATCAATGCTAATGCATTCGAAAATCTAATTAAACACTTCATGAGAGCCCAATGAGCCCATGTTGCGCAACATTTCTATTGGCTATGCAATTGCGTGAGAAAACAGAGTGATGGCCTCTACTAAAAAGAGGAGGATCCCATCAGCTTTCTATAGGCTAGGCCTACTATATTTATTTCTCAACTTTCCTAATTGTAACGGATTTCCTCCTCTTCGTCTGAAGAGGTGTAGCAAGGATCGGACCCATACGCAGCGTGATAAGTGTCCATGTTTTAATAGAAAAGACTGAACATGACACAAATAACAAAGTGAAATGGAAACAAAACAGTCCCGTGTGGCACTGACACAGGAAACAATCACCCACAAAATACCCAAAGAATATGGCTGCCTAAATATGGTTCCCAATCAGAGACAATGATAAACTCCTGCCTCTAATTGAGAACCAATCTAGGCAACCATAGACCTTCATAAACACCTAGATGGAAACAACCCCATAAATCTACAAAAAACCCTAGATAGTACAAACACCCTATATGAGACAAAAACACATATATCACCCATGTCACACCCTGACCTAACCAAAATAATAACGAAAACAAAGAATACTAAGGTCAGGGCGTGACACTAATATTTAGCCCCTTGCTGTGCTTTGCAGCTGGAGTAGCGTACCTGGCTAACTGTCCTCCATTAGCTACTCAAGTGCATACGAATTATCTTTTTTTTTTACCCGCCCACTCTGAAAGGTGCATGATAATGGCCCATTCAAAATGAAAACTCATTTCACACTTATATTATTTAGTATACTGTAAAAACAAGATTAGATTGAGAATAGTCTGGGTAAAAATATGATCAATTGTGAATTTTGCCCAGAGTGTGCAGTCTGAGGCAAGAAACAGCGTATGCATTTGTTTGCAACTTTCTCAAATCATAGTCGCATGCATTATGTTAATTTGTGCATTTTTTATTGAACCTTTATTTAACTAGGCAAGTCAGTTAAGAACAAATTATTATTTACAATGACGGCCTACACTGGCAAAACCCAGATGACGCTGGGCCAATTGTGCGCCGCCCTATGGGACTCCCAATCACGGCCGGATGTGATACAGCCTGGATGTAGCCTAGTCCATAGGCCTATATGTTTTGCTAGGGTTTGCATCAAAACTAAAGTGGCCAAATACTATCATTGTGCAATCGCTTGTGAAAACAGAGTGATGGGCTCTATTAAAAAGAGGAGGGTTCCAGTCCAGTCATTGTGCAATCACGTGTGAAAACAGAGGTTTGACTGGCCACTATTTAGAAGAGGTTCACAGATTTCTTGTGCTGCTATTTTTATTGCTCAATTCTTAACCCAATGAGCCCCACGTGACGCCTTTTAAACAATGGAATGTATTTATTTCTTCTGCATCCATCATTAGTCTGTGTGATTAATGGGAGGTTGAGCTAGAGTGGTGTTTGTGAGACAAGGGCGCATACCACTGGAGCCCGGGGCCAGGTCTTTTTACAAAAACGGCTGTAGAGTCCGAATGGTTTGAGCCACTGTCTATTAAAACCTATCTATGAAAAGCTGAGACTCTCACAAACAAATGTAACATGTATCGCTCTATGATGCTCACAAGCTAGACAGCTAATCCATGGACATAGTGTCTATAATACTGTGATAAGCTCACATAGTTGCTGTCACAAACTCCACACAGTCGTCACTGAGTAGTTGGATATTAATTTCCCACTGAGTAAATCATTTATGTACTTACAGCTTCATATACATTTTGCTTTGTTTTTGCTTTGGCAGACCTTATTGTTGCATTGACATTTGTCAATAAAACTCACGAATACAACTGTTTATGTCAAATTGTTTTGTGTTCTACTTGTAGCCCTGGTTGTCCTGAAAAGAACATGGTAAAGCACTTCATTATGAGGCTAAATATAAGGACTGGTCAGGCAGATAAATAAAAAGACCCTTTTTCCCCCTGGGGTCTCGGGACTGATAGGGACTGATAGGGTTCAACTTAAGCACATTAATCTGCTTTACAACTGGCGTAGCTTACCTGGCATATTCAGAACGTAACCGTGGGAACCACTTCCTCCATTCGCTATTCGAGTGCAGGCTACGGATTGTTTTTGTTTTGTTTTTGTGAGCCATTCTAAATCAAAAATATTTCCACACATATATTAGGCTATATACGTAAAGAACATATTACATTTAGAATTGTCTGTTGGGTGGGAATATTATAAAGTGCTTGTCAAATTGTGAATGAGAGACTGATGTAAGTGTGTGAAGCCTGCGTAGGAAACAGAGCAGATCAAATACAGGCCAGTCATGCAAAATGTTTCAAATCATCATTAGAGTCGCATCATGCAACCTTACAATTTATTAGTAATCAAAACATATAGCCTAAGGTTTTTAAAACTAACGTTGCATAAATAACTCTAATTAAGCATAGGTGAACCTGTTTCAAGTTATCACTCTGTAAACAGCTTAACGCAGAATAGCAGAATGTGTGCCATCCCTTGGAAATCATTTTGTAAAATAATTCTTTTTTTTAAATTCAGCTATGTTCAGCAGTATTCTTCTTCTTATAAAATAATATAAAATAATGCAACAGGAATTATAAGCAAATCTTGCCTGCTACATTTAAAAAAAAAAACTTTATTTAAATTCACTAGTGTATCCCACAGCCATATGGCATAGCCAGATCAGGGCCTAACATAAGGACGACTCAGAATATGCTATTCTGTTCTTCTGAAATAGGCTACGTCATAATGTTTCTTTAGACCTGCTTAAAATAAATCATGGATTTATTGTGACGGTGTAGGCCAGGGGTAGGTAACCATGGTTCTGGAGTGCCTCATGCACTTCATGTTTTACTTTTTTGTGTTTGTTGTTGAATTTAGTCAATAACTGAGCTGATCAATTGATCAGGTGTGGTTTGTAGTTGGAACAAAATCCTGCAGTAGCTGTGGCACTCCAGGAACAGTGTTGCCTATCCCTGATGTAGGCTATATTAAATGGATGTATTAGACTTTTTAAAATGTAGATGTTCCAAAAGTCTGCATTGGTGGCTTGTAGACTATGCGTGGAAGCCCAGAGATGCTAAACGTATTTATGTTAATTTATGTTAATGTTACCTTTGCATGGCAGTTACCGGCTGATAAAATGTCATGACCGCCACAGCCCTAGCTCGACAGCTGCCTTGGTGTGCTCAACTCAATCCCCCTCCTCTTATCTTGACAGCTGCCTTGGTGTGCTCAAACTCAATCCCCCTCCTCTTGTCTCGACAGCTGCCTTGGCTCGCCCAAACTCAATCCCCCTCTTACCTTCACAGCTGCCTTGGCTCGCTCAAACTCAATCCCCCTCCTCTTATCTCCACAGCTGCCTTGGCTCGCTCAAACTCAATCCCCCTCCTCTTACCTCCACAGCTGCTTTGGCTCGCTCAAACTCAATCCCCCTCCTCTTATCTTCACAGCTGCGTTGGTGTGCTCAACTCAATCCCCTCCTTTTACCTTCACAGCTGCCTTGGCTCGCTCAAACTCAATCCCCCTCCTCTTATCTCCACAGCTGCCTTGGCTCGCTCAAACTCAATCCCCCTCCTCTTACCTCCACAGCTGCTTTGGCTCGCTCAAACTCAATCCCACTCCTCTCACCTCCACAGCTGCCTTGGCTCGCTCAAACTCAATCCCCCTCCTCTTATCTTCACAGCTGCCTTGGCTCGCTCAAACTCAATCCCCTTCCTCTTACCTCCACAGCTGCCTTGGCTCGCTCAAACTCTTCCTCCAGGGACTGGTTTCTGGACAGGAGGGCACCGCCACCGAACCGCTCTTTACTCAAACGGCCCTGTCACACACACACACACACACACACACACACACACACACACACACACACACACACACACACACACACACACACACACACACACACACACACACAGAGCCAGGCAAAAGGAGAGGAGACAGACAGACAGAGAGGGGTGCAGGGTCAGCCATCTCTGCCTTCCCCGGGGAGGGGTAAATATCTCTGCCTCGGCAAAGCCTTTGACATGCTCATAACCCTGAAATGTGCTGATGGTAGCATTGTTATAGCATCTGACAATGCCTCATGCTGCTTTTGAAAAGAAGTGGACTAGTTTGCATTTCTACATGTGTTGTACTTTGTGTATATGTATACGTGTTTTGTGACTGAGCAACATATCTAGCAAAACTGGTACCAAATATGAATTGTGCTGAAATAGCGTAATGTGTTTGGATGTAGTGCATTACTAGAGTAACTGGTGATGTTTGTAGCCTAAGGTTAGGGAATCAATTATGAAGACCAAGGAATTAAAATGAAGTACATGTTCCATACAGGGAGACATTTTGTAGCTCTCAGGTAGAACGCAAGGCTGTGGCCTCCCACTGCCACAGCTGCCTGGTTGTCACATTCTGATGACTAATCTGTTCTGTAAAACCCGGTGTCAGCTCAGCCATTACCTGTAACATTCCATGTTCCATTTCCATAGCTGGCCATTAGAAGGACACGATTTATGCGAGGTCTAATTGAAGTTGGCTTATCTAGATATTAATGGCCTCCAGAGAATTAGCTTCCCCCCGCTTAATGTTGCCTACTACGTCATGCGATTTAAAATGGTAAAAAGGAAAAAAAAAAAAAAAACGTGCAGTGTCTAAAGTTTATTTCCCAGCTTTCCAAGCAGTTCTACATGCTGTTGTGTGCAAAATGTCAAGGCCCAGTGGTACAGGAAAGCTGTAGGGAGGTGTGAAGGATTTTAGTCGGTTTTAGTCTTTTTTCATATATAGCCAAGTTATTGTATTTATTCATTGCATTATCATCTTTCTATTTTTCTCTCTGTGTTAATCGGAACGGGACCATAAGTAAGCATTTCACTGTTAGTTTACGAAACACCTGTTGTTTACGAAGCATGTGACAAATAAATGTTTTATTTATTTTTGATTTGACATCATTCCTCTGTCAACATTTTGCGTGCGTGACCACCTGCCAAGTAAAGGAAACCAAAGCCACTGTTTACAGTATCGCTGTCGTTGACTTACAATGGTTCCCCTGGGGTGAAACAAATGTAGCGTTTGTTTGAGTATAACTCCCCATCTTCTGTGGCCATCTTTAATCCAAAATCTATTATTTAGAGGTTGCTTAGCCGGTCTCTGTGAGATACACTGTGGGCTTGAATGGGCTCAAGAGTAAGGCTACTGAATTACTCATGATCTATTCATCTAATAATGGTCGGATAGTAACAGGAGTCTCAGGCTAACCTGTATAGAGACCATGGCCACTGAGGAGGGAAGTGCTCGACATTTGGACCTCAGAGCACCACAAAGGAACAATTTAAAAAGCCAACATGGACCCCTCTCGGTTGAACTACTTTTGTCATCTAAAACGTTACCCTTGTTGTGAACCGTCAACACACATTTCTTCTGTTTTTGGATTCTGTGGTGATGTTGTCTGTTCAGTGCAAATGTCTTTTGATATTATAGGAAAGGATGCGTAGAGGGGCTTACATGTCTTCCACTAATATACTGTCTGTTGAGCTGTAATGGAAGAATATGAGGTGTTAGCACAAGATGGCGGGTAAAAAACACGGTCACATCACAGGGATCCAGTACAGTGACTGGAATTATGGTTTGCATGCGTCTCAATTGGGGTTACAAAGGGAGGCCATGTTACTGGTAACTTTAGAAATGTACCAGTAAACTACTGATTTTTTTTTTTCTTTTAAGGATTTTAAGTAATTTTCATAACATGTCAAATATACAAAAATAATAAAATAAAATGTTTTAAATATGAAAAATAGAATGACAAAGATGTAAAACATTATCCTTGATATAACCCATCAACTTAGTGAATACTATTATATTTTGTACACGTTTTTATTTATTTTATTATGTGATATGTCATATGTTTGTTGTAAATGTCGTGGTGCTGAACTGGTGGAAGTTGTGAAAAAATTCAATCGTTGGAAGAGTTGCAGAGTTAATTGCAAATGATGTCATTGTTGATTCAAAGATTGTTTCATTAATTAGGCTATTTTCTCTTGAGCCATATGGTCTATCCACTAGAAACTCATGAAAAATACACAGATATACACTACCGTTCAAAAGTTTGGGGTCACTTAGAAATGTCCTTGTTTTTGAAAGAAAAGCACATTTTTGTCCATTAAAATGACATCAAATTGATCAGAAATACAGTGTAGACATTGTTAATGTTGTAAATGACTATTGTAGCTGGAAACAGCTGTGTTTCAATGGCACGTTGTGTTAGGTAATCCAAGTTTATCATTTTAAAAGGCTAATTGATCATTAGAAAACCCTTTTGCAATTATGTTAGCACAGCTGAAAACTGTTGTCCTGATTAAAGAAGCAATAAAACGGGCCTTCTTTAGACTAGTTGAGTATCTGGAGAATCAGCATTTGTGGGTTCGATTACCGGCTCAAAATGGCCAAAAACAAAGCACTTTCTTCTGAAACTCGTCAGTCTATTCTTGTTCTGAGAAATGAAGGCTATTCCATGCCAGAAATTTCATAAGAAACTGAAGATCTCGTACAACGCTGTGTACTTCTCCCTTCACAGAACAGCGCAAACTGGCTCTAACCAGAATAGAAAGAGGGGTGGGATGCCTCGGTGCACAACTGAGCAAAAGGACAAGTACATTAGAGTGTCTAGTTTGAGAAATAGACACCTCACAAGTCCTCAACTGGCTTTATTAAATAGCACCCGCAAACATCAGTCTTAACGTCAACAGTGAAGAGGCCATTCCGGGATGCTGGCCTAGACAGAGTTGCAAAGAAAAAGCCATATCTCAGACTGGCCAATAAAAATGAAAGATTAAGATGGGCAAAATAACACAGACACTGGACAGAGGAAGATTGGAAGAAAGTATTATGGACAGACAAATCTAAGTTTGAGGTGTTCAGATCACAAAGAAGAACATTTGTGAGATGCAGAAAAAAATGAAAAGATACTGGAGGAGTGGTTGACGGCATCTGTCAAGCATGGTGGAGGCAATGTGATGGTCTGGGGGTGCTTTGATGGTGGTAAAGTGGGAGATTTGTACAGGGCAAAAGGGATCTTGAAGAAGGAAGGCTATCACTCCATTTTGCAACGCCATGCCATACCCTGTGGACAGCACTTAATTGGAGCCAATTTCCTCCTACAACAGGACAATGACCCAAAGCACAGCTCCAAACTATGCAGCTTGACCGTATGGTACGTAAGAAGTGCCCATCAAGCCAATCCAACTTGTGGGAGGTGCTTCAGGAAGCATGGGGTGAAATCTCTTCAGATTACCTCAGCAAATTGACAACTAGAATGCCAAAGGTCTGCAAGGCTGTAATTGCTGCAAATGGAGGATTCTTTGACGAAAGCAAAGTTTGAAGGACACAATTATTATTTCAATTAAAAATCATTATTTATAACCTTATCAACATCTTGACTATATTTCCTATTAATTTTGCAACTCATTTCATGTGTGTTTTCATGGAAAACAAGGATATTTCTAAGTGACCCCAAACTTTTGAATGGTAGTAAAAATATTTAGAACAAAATAGAAAGGTACATTTCCTGAAGAAAATGTGGTGTGCTTGCTACTTTGTTTTAAAGTATGTATGGTTGTGAAATAGGTTATAGTAGTGGTAGTGACTGCAGTAGTAATGGTGGTGACTGGTTATATTTGAAAAAGTAGGTAAATGGAAAGATTGAATGATTGGTTGATCGGTTGATTGGATAGGATAAGACAGGATAGTATGAAACATGTAAAAGTGGGTTTGGTGTCTCTAGTTACTGTTGGTGAGTTATTTTATGAGAAAGTTGGTTTTGTGTCTCTAGCTTGGACATTTTATGCAGATTTTAAATGGTTATATATATTTTTTTAAAGCATAACTGCCATAAAAAAAATCAGAATGCAAGGAACATCTCAACGTTGGTTTGACGTTGATAGCTTAAACGATGTAAGATCAGCGGCGAATCCAAATACCTCCCAATCAAGCCTATGGAGCTTTTATGAACATTTAAAATGATTATAGTTCAAAAAGTATAAATGGTATAAAAATTCAGAATGCAAGCAATCTAATCTGAATGCAAGCAATTTGAACATCTCAACTTTGGTTTGGTGTTGATAGTTTAAACAGTTTAAGAGGAGAAACGTGCCAAAATGTTCAACCTGGACTCAGAGTTAGACATAACATAGTAAATGTAAATCTATCTCCTCCATTTAGTATAATATGTTACGTTTCGTATGGTATGTATTAATTTATGGATGTCCATTATCTATTTCTTATGACACTGTATGTTTACGAATTACAATTTGTACGATATATTACAAATTGAAATTCGTACAATATGTTAAGAATTTGCAATACATATGACGTAACGAATTCCAATTAAGCTAATGTTAGCTAGGTGGCTAACGTTAGCTAGGCTAGGGGTTAGGGTTAAGGTTAAGATAAGGTTAAATGGTTAGGGGAAGGGTTAGCTAACATGCTAAGAAGTTGCAAAGTAGTTAAAAAAAGGAGTAAATAGTTGCAAAGTGGCTAACATGCTAAAGTTGTCCGTGGTGAGATTCAAACCCGAAACCTTTGGGTTGCTATATGTTCATGTAATAAAGTAAACTTCTGTCTTATGTAACCATACCAAACATAGCATATCACACCAATATGAGTGTATTATATTTACTTTTACTATGTTACAACTAGTGTATGAGACCAGGCTGAAATTTCCTTCATGTAAATGAATGGCCCTTTTATTATCATTGAAATGCATTGGGAGCTCATTTAAATATTGTTGTAGTACAAAAAGTATAAATACTGTCAAAAATATTTTCTCAAGCAATCTAAGCTGGGGCAGTCTGCACATTTGAAAGTCATTTTCGTGTTAATAGCCTGAATCGTTTAATAGCTAGAGCAGGAAGAATAATAATAAGTAGTATGTAAGAAATATAGTTGTGTTGTGTTTTGCCTTCAGCAAGCACATTAATCGATTTCTTTAATATTCATTCATTTCTTAAAAGTTATTCAAGTATAAATTACAAACTTGACGTATTCATTTCCAAAATGACCCAAATTGCAGGTTGTTTTACAACCCTAGTACCAATGAACTTCCATCAAACCTCTCAACATGTCACAAAGAAGCCTACCACACTTCTAATCAAAACAATACACTTTTTAGGTAAAAAGCTTTCAACTTCAAAGGACTGTTGATTTCAAGTGCAGACGGAAGAGACAATAATGGCCTGACTCAGCAATGACTACTCAGGACTCAATAGCCAAGGCACTTACTTGAAATGCTAGAGCTGGCTCGGCCTCTGCTATGGTATTTACTTCCAAAGAGCTCTTGGAGGGTGGCTCTGATTGCGTTTTGCAGTCTATGGACCTAAAGAGAAAGGACAGAAAGGACAGTTGAATCAATAATACATGCATTAATTACTCCCCAAACACGATTAAGTCAGAGCACTTTACTTTCTTCAGCTTTCTTGATGATGCTTCAACAGTGTGCAGACCTTTCTGAAAGGCTCTTTATTTCCAATGTACTGGATGTTCAGGGTTTTGTCTTTATAGCGACCGATTGCTCTGAAGCAATGGGCTGCACTACACTAGATTAATTGAATGAGTGTTTTTTGGTTACCTTTTCTGTGATAATCACAATTTCCAATACCACCTGCAGTAGATACAGTAAGGCAGACATCTAGTGAATAGGGAGGGGATGTCCTTTAGATGACCTTTTCAGCATGCACAAAAGAGGCGGGGGTGCCTGAGAAGACTACCGTCATTAGAATAGCTATGATTGTGGCCCCACTTAGGTAAAAATATTCTCTCATACTTTGAACTACTTCACAATTCAAGTGAATTAAAGTGAAGAGCGATATGGAAGTGGTGAGTAGAGCAGAGTTTCCCAACTCAGGTCCTCCAGTACCCACAACAGCACACATTTTTGTTGTAGCCCCGGACAAACACACCTGATTCAACTTGTCATGGGCTTGATGATTAGTTGACAAGTAGAATCAACTGTTCTTGTCCGGGGCCATAACAAAAATATTTATTTTTGGGGTTACTGGATGACCGTAGTTGGGAACCACTGGTGTAGAGTATAGTGCAAAGACACAGCAACTTACCAGATTTGTAACTGACATAGATGTAACAGGTGCATGAAGGTTACTTACCACAGAAGTTCACTGGAGGAGTTTTTCGATGAACCCCGTCTCTCCAATTTCCACTTTCTGCTGCTGTTTCGTTCAGTGTGGACATTGAGCTCCTCCCATTTCTCCAAAGGAGAGGCAATGTTGACTGAAAGGAGCAATCACAGAGAAATCAGTTAACAGCAGGGTACAAGCTAAAATAAGCTAAATAAAATAAAATTGCCAACTGGACAGATCCATGACAGGGACATGCGTTTTTCTTGTTAATGACACCCAGGGTTATTATCAAACTCGATGTCATTAATTAATCAAACTAAGCATTGTCTGACTTGCTACGCATTATTAGAACTCAGTTGAAGAGTAAAAGGCTTTAACCTCCTCAACTTGCTAATGGGAAACTAATCGTCTGTTACCTCTTAATCTATTTTAAGATGATCTGTTCATTACTTACTGCCTGTTCCTCCTTCGGATGATCTTGAACATGAACAAGGTCAACTCCTTTGGACTTCATAAGGGAAACTTTTCAATGTGGCAAGGTTGTTTAAGCGTTTAGGAGACTGGGGACGTCAGGTTAATACCATTCCTGGTTTTAATGTTATGAAAATGGCAATGAGTTGTGCTCTAGATATTAGGTAGTCATGACGACATGATACAAAGTAAATTCTGCATAACTATTGGCTGTAAGAGATCATCCTTTAAACATGCACCTGGGTGTTCATCTACACAGCTGTTTGTTTCGTCATACTTGAAAGTGACAATGGCCACTAAACATGATGAGGGACATAGTTGTGGTCCAACAGCCAGTTTAGATCATTATAGTCGGGCAAACCAAAACATTATCCTGACAAGCGCCATCGAGAGTTTATAGTCAATCCCTCATATACATGACATGAGGAATCACTATAAATTGACAATAGTTTCAGTGGTAAACCATCTGGGTAGAAAGAGCAGACGCGCTGAGCTATCCAACCAGGACCAAGACCACTGCTACTGGTAAACCATCTAGGTAGAAAGAGCAGACGCTCTGAGCTATCCAATCAGGACCAAGACTACTGCTACTGGTAAACCATCTGGATAGAAAAGAGCAGACGCTCTGAGCTAACCAATCAGGACCAAGACTACTGCTACTGGTAAACCATCTTGGTAGAAAGAGCAGACGCTCTGAGCTATCCAATCAGGACCAAGACTACTGCTACTGGTAAACCGTCTTGGTAGAAAGAGCAGACGCTCTGAGCTATCCAATCAGGACCAAGACTACTGCTACTGGTAAACCGTCTTGGTAGAAAGAGCAGATGCTCTGAGCTATCCAATCAGGACCAAGACTACTGCTTACTGGTAAACCGTCTTGGTAGAAAGAGCAGACGCTCTGAGCTATCCAATCAGGACCAAGACTACTGCTACTGGTAAACCGTCTTGGTAGAAAGAGCAGATGCTCTGAGCTATCCAATCAGGACCAAGACTACTGCTACTGGTAAACCATCTGGGTAGAAAGAGCAGACACTCTGATCTATCCAATCAGGTCCAAGACTACTGCTACTGGTAAACCATCTAGGTAGAAAGAGCAGACACTCTGAGCTATCCAATCAGGACCAAGACTACTGCTACTGGTAAAACTCTCTCCACAGACGCTGTGAGTAAGACCTTTAAACAGGTCAAGATTCACAAGGCCGCAGGGCCAGACGGATTACCAGGACGTGTACTCTGAGGTTGTGCTGACCAACTGGCAAGTGTCTTCACTGACATTTTCAACCTCTCCCAGTCTGTAATAACAACATGTTTCAAGCAGACCACCATAGTCCCTGTGCCCAAGAACACTAACGTAACCCGCCTAAATTACTACCAACCCCAGTGTACCTGAGTCAAGTGACACTCTTTCAGGAGTGTGGGGACAGGGGACAGTCTGCTCTACATCCACCTGGATCAGCTCGGTCTCGTCCGTCGTCTTCTTCCGGTGAGGCATGTTCTTAGGCCCGTCCCCACGTGACAACAGAGGGCTCTTCTTGTCCTGCTTGCTGTTCCTTCTCTCTCCGGGCTCGCTGAGGTCCAATAGGTCCAATGTGGAGGACAGAACTGGAGGGAGAAATCATACTATAGTGAACAAAAATATAAACGCAACATGTAAAGTGTTGGTCCCATGTTTCATGAGCTGAAATATAAGATCCCAGAAATGTTCTGTACACACAAAAAGCTTATTTCTCTCAAAATATTGTTCACAAATTTGTTTACATCCCTGTTAGTGAGAATTTATCCTAATCCATCAACCTGACAGGTGTGGCATATCAAGAAGCTGGTTAAATTATGATCATTACACATGTGCACGTTGTGTGGGGACAATAAAAGCACACTCTAAAATGTGATTTTTTTCACACAACACATCTGCCACAGATGTATCAAGTTTGTGCAATTAGCATGCTGACTGCAGGAATGTCCACCAGAGCTGTTGCCAGAGAATTTAATGTTCATTTCTCTACCATAAGCCGCCTCCAATGTTGTTTAGAGAATTTGGCAGTACGTCCAACCTGCCTCAAAACCGCAGACCACATGTAATCACGTCAGCCCAGGACCTCTGGCTTCTTCACCTGAGGGATCGTCTGAGACCAGCCAACCGGACATCTGATGAAACTGAGGAGTATTTCTATCTGTAATAAAGCCCTTTTGTGGGGAAAAACTCATTCTGATTGGCTGAGCCATGCTCCCCAGTGGGAGGGCCTGGCTCCCAAGTGGGTGGGCCTATGCCCTCCCAGGCCAAACCATGGCTGAGCACCTGCCCAGTCATGTGAAATCCATAGATTAGGGCTTAATTAATTAATTTCAATTGACTGATTTCCTTATATGAACTGTAACTCAGTAAAATCGTTGAAATTGTTGCTTTTATATCTTTGTTCAGTATAGTTTAGCTTCTTGGTAGATCAGTTCAAATCTTTGCTTTACAGAGACTCATCTTCCTTAAAGCTGTCAAGACAAACCTAATTAACATTTCTCAACAGACTTGTGACTCTGAAATTGGTGACTCAAGGAGGGATTCATTACGAGACATAACTATTCACGTCATTGTTGATTTACACACATTTTTTATTTGCAACTCTGGAAAACAATCAGTAACAGTTTTACTTCACATTTCTCTGCACATTGTTGAGTGAATACCTTGTCAAGGGTATTATTTCCATCGGTTGCCCCCTGGTTAGGTACTTCCAGGAGTTTCTCTACCTCACTGAAGATCTAAGTATACTTTGATGGCCAGACTGGGGACAGCTAAGGCAGCCCTGGCGGAGCTTTTCTGTTTGGTAAATTAAGCAATTTAATCCCAGACCATCAGACCGGTAAGGACAAGGACAGAGACCCTTTTTTTAATGGTAAAGGCTTTTTTGTCCATGTTCATTTAACCACTCACAGCCTGTAGTATGAGAATGAAAACGCCCTTCCCGCCTTAATAATGATGTCTTGATAGTCAGGTATAATTTTGATAAAGGTAGCGGCGGCAGGTAGTCTAACGGTTAACAGCGTTGGGCCAGTAACCGAAAGGGAGCTGGTTTGAATCCCCGAACCAACTTGGTGAAAAAGCAGTCTGTGGCCTTGTGCAAGGTACTTAAACCTAATTGCTCTGGATAAGAGTGTCTACTAAAATTGTAATAGTTTAATTAACTACCAAGTCAAGGGGCATCTCAGATGCAAACTCAATTTATTGGAGTAAATTAATTTACATTGTGAGTATATTACCATGTTGAGTTATTTAACCATTGTTTTACCAGGTAAGTTGACTGAGAACACATTCTCATTTACAGCAATAGTTACAGGGGGGAGGAGGGGGCTAAATGAGCCAATTTTAAACTGAGGATGATTAGGTGGCCATGATGGTATGAAGGCCAGATTGGGAATGGGATCTTTAGAGAACACAGAGGGTCAGGACACCCGTTTAATGTCCCATCCGAAAGACGGCTATTTTAAAAAAAAGTACCTTAATTTAACTAGGAAAGTCAGTTAAGAACAAATTCTTATTTACAATGACTGCCTAATGGGGAACAGTGGGTTATAACTGCCTTGTTCAGGGGCAGAACAACAGATTTCTACCTTGTCAGCTCAGGGATTTGATATAGCAACCTTTCAGTTATTAGCCCAACGCTCTAACCACTAGGCTACCTGCATAGATAGATTTAACAGATTAAAACAAATAAAGGTTTATTGTCAGGTAATAGCTGAATTGCAGTGGGTGAAGAACACTTAATAATGTCCATGTAGTTCCTTTTGTAATGCACAATTTTGTGTATTAAACTGTGGCTTTTTTTTGCATTTGTTAAACCTAGTTTGTTAGCGTAAAAGTGTGAGGGAGTATAGAACGCTATCTTAATACAGTCATACATGTTTTTATTTACGTTTCTGCTCTTTTGCTCACCAGTATTTCTACTTGCACATCATCATCTGCTCATTTATCACTCCAGTGTGAATTTGCTAAATTATAATTACTTCGCTACTATGGCCTATTTATTGCCTACCTCCTCATGCCATTTGCACACACTGTATATAGATATTTTTTTCTATTGTGTTATTGACTGTATGTTTGTTTATTCCATGTAACTCTGTGTTGTTGTTTGTGTTGCACTGCTTTGCTTTATCTTGGCCAGGTCGCAGTTGTAAATGAGAACTTGTTCTCAACTAGCTTACCTGTAAGAGCTAGCATTATATTGCTGTGATTTCCCTCACCATACAACTGGGCTCCTGAGTGGTGCAGCGGTCTAAGGCAATGCATCTCAGTGCAAGAGGCTACACTACAGTCCCTGGTTTAAATCCAGGCTATATCACATCTGGCTATGATTGGGACCTTGCACAATTGACCCAGTGTTTTTGGGGTAGGCTGTCATTGTAAATAAGAATTTGTTTTTAAACTGACTTGCCTAGTTAAATAAAGGATAAATTACAGACATGATCAGCCTCTGCTGTGTGCACACATATCTCTGTAAATAACAATTGCAGTGTGTGAAGAACACTTAATAATGTCCGCGTAGGTCCTTTTGTAAATAACACACTGCTGTTTTATGATAAACGAACGGGATGCTCCTCTGAATGTTATCTGAAGGTAATTAGTGTGTGCTGCTCCTTGATATCTCTGTGCTCCTCAAATTAGGAATGCAATTATTAATCAGAGGAAGCGCTTGTGGGAGATGGAGACGTCGCCTGAAGTGTTATCTGTGTCAGGAGAAAAGCCATGCCCTGAAAGAAACCAAGATGGTTGACCTTGAGTCTACTTGAGATGACCTTGAGGCTACTTGAGATGATGAGGTTTTCTCCAAATAGTCTTGCCAGCTGGAAGGCATATTTGACGTGTATTGTGTGTATGTATACGAAGGATAGTATACCGTTTCTATCATAGTGTTCTGAGCTTCGCTATTGAGTCATTTGAATTGATTTGAGTCAACATTGTCATGGACATGTTAAAGTTTCTATTTCAGTTGCTGACATCTGTTGGATTTTGTGGTCAGTTCACTTTTAGTGAAGATACGTGTACATTCTATCTGAACAAATAATATCTCACAGGTACAGCGTTCTTTATTGCAGTTTATTGTGGTCAGGTAAAGTCATGTTTGTGTAAATCGTAAAAAAATAAATAAAAAAAAGTGTAATAATATCCACATGGCAGTCGTTGACACTGAAATACAGTACATGGATATTGCATTGATAAATAGACAATAAAACACAAGTTAAAAATATAAGTGAAAAACAGGACAATATTTACATCATTAACGTTTGGGGATACTCAAGAGAACAATGACGTCTCAGTGGATCTTTCGCAAGATAGTTTTTTTTTCTCTAGCCTATTGGAAATAAAATTGTCCATTGGTATTGTCAAGAGTTGAGAATTTGTGTTAGACTTTTGTATCGTGACAGCTCAACCTGTGGATATGACTGACAAGTGAGTCACTGTTGTTTCCTATGTTTCACTCTCTACGGAGCCACTGACCTTCGGTTGGGAGCCGATCATCTAAATGACTCATTTTAAATCATCCCAATCTACTCTGTGTGACGACACAGCAAGGAATCAGACCGCCGTAACTCCTGACATTAGCTAGAACAACTGACACAAAAAAAGCCCATGCTTTTAGTTACAGTACTTTCCGCGACACACTAACAATAGAATGAACTGGTCATGTCTGTATACTTAATAATTTCAGGCTAGACACTGAGACTGAAAACGAGCAGCATGCGGTGGCCTCTCACCCTATTGGATCAAACAGTAGGCTCTGACAGTAGGATCAAACAGTAGGCTCTGACAGTAGGCTCTGACAGTAGGATCAAACAGTAGGCTCTGACAGTAGGCTCTGACAGTAGGCTCTGACAGTAGGCAGGACAAGGTTCATCTATAAACTACCCCTTTATAGAGATTACCTCCATTTAATCATTTTTTTGTTTGTTGTTTTTTTGACTATTGTCATTGTTGTTTAAGGTCTTATTAATAACGTGGTAAAAACTGAATTGGTAATCTGCTACATGAGCTTCATTCTGTGACTGTGTCCATACGGCTATCGTGCAACATTGCTGCGGTATGTTGTCAGAACTTTGTATTATGCATTGAGTAGAGTAAATATTGATGACCACGCTGAAACAATAATACAATTCCCCTGATGTAACTTTAAAGTAGTCCTCTATGACATTAACTTCAGTCAACTTATATAGTGTTACTCCCTTTCACATACAGACCCTGTTACCAAAAAACAGATATGGGGTCTGTGAAAATGGAGCTCTGTTTTTCCAGGTAAATTCATGAACAGTTCCATTGTTAATTTTATTTATTTCACCTTTATTTAACCAGGGAGGCTAGTTGAGAACAAGTTCTCATTTACAACTGCGACCTGGCCAAGATAAAGCAAAGCAGTGCGACTAAAACAACAACACAGAGTTACACGTGGTATCAACAAACATACAGTCAATAACACAATAGAAAAATCTATACATAGTGTGCGCAAATTAAGTAAGGCGGTAAGGCAATAAATAAGTCATAGTGGCTAAGTAATTACAATTTAGCATTAACACTGGAGTGATAGATGTGCAGATGAGGATGTGCAGTAGAAATACTGGTGAGTAAAAGAGCAGAAAAAAAAACTAAAAACTAAATATGGGGATGAGGTAGGTAGTCTATTGGATGGGAAGTTAGTGAGGGGGTTTAACAGCTCTCTTATTTGAATTGCAAATCCCCCCCCCCCATGGTGAAACAAAACACACCACCCCTCACAAATTTCTGGTTCAAACTGATATGTATATATCAAGGTGTATACATATCAATGGCCAATGCATGAAGGGGCTACTACAGCCGTCGGGGCTGGGTAGACAGAGAGGAGAGGGAGGTCAGTGGAGGTACCTGCTGTGTTCGAAGTCACTAGGCGGGCAGCGCCATGGCACTTGGTCTCACAGAGAAAGTCGTCGATGGAAGGGCTTAGCAGGGGGCGGCTCTCTTGTTGCTCACTCACCAGCTGCAAGTGCAAACAGACGACACTGCTTAAAATCACACACAAAATATGCCCTTTTGGCCCTTTTCCTGGAAATGTCAACGTGACCGAGACATTATGATAACAAGTAGTGATGTGTCACTTCATTGGCCATTTCAAACAGTGCATCATGTAATTCAAACAAAGTGATGACACGACCTGACGTGACCTACCAATCCCCCACTAGTTCATGAGTGTTCTGTTTTACCCTTTAAGTGCTGACCACATTGCCCACGTTGAGCACATACGTGTCATTCAATAATTCCATCCAAACTTCTGGTGCCCGTCAACAAGCGTCTGCGTAGCCAGGTGCTAAAATAGAACTTGATTGTATTTTTTACACATGATGCGCTGCAAGTCCCGCCTCTCCCATCTCCTCATTGGTTATTAGGAGCATATAGAGTACCCATGTGGGTTATTGGAAGATGAACTGAGGTCCACACTCCAGTCCAGTTGGTGGTGGTAATGCACCTTAAAGTTGGTTGCCAACTGCTATATAAAGTCCACAGAAGAAGAAGACTAAAGGAGGAGAGATTACTAGAAATTAACTAGGCTTCCCCTTTCATCTGTGTATTAATTGTCAGAGTAGAGAACTCACAATTTTGTGTGACTCAAAATGTGTCAAAATTCTACAAAGATCCAGAAAAAATGACATTTTTTCCCCCAGTAAAATAACAACCTAATGTTTATATCCCAGGACAAATTATCTAGCAACAGCAAGCTAGCTAGCTAAATGTCCATGAATGTTTCATGCATTTCCACTTGTCCCCAAATTAATAGTGCGATGGCAAACTCATATGCTCTGTCTAGTCAGCATGTTAGGCTCAGTTGAATGCTAGCTCTGTGAATCCTTCATCTGCCTCTCCCAGTGTTCTATCCAGACTAGCTGAGGAGTCTAATCTCTCCCAGTGTTCTATCTAGACTAGCTAAGGAGTCTAACCTCTCCCAGTGTTCTATCCAGTCTAGCTGAGGAGACTAATCTCTCCCAGTGTTCTATCTAGACTAGCTAAGGAGTCTAACCTCTCCCAGTGTTCTATCCAGACTAGCTGAGGAGTCTAATCTCTCCCAGTGTTCTATCCAGACTAGCTGAGGAGTCTAACCTCTCCCAGTGTTCTATCCAGACGAGCTAAGGAGTCTAACCTCTCCCAGTGTTCTATCCAGTCTAGCTGAGGAGTCTAATCTCTCCCAGTGTTCTATCCAGACTAGCTGAGGAGTCTAATCTCTCCCAGTGTTCTATCCAGACTAGCTGAGGAGACTAACCTCTCCCAGTGTACTATCCAAACTAGCTGAGGAGTCTAATCTCTCCCAGTGTCCTATCCAGACTAGCTGAGGAGTCTAATCTCTCCCAGTGTTCTATCCAGACTAGCTGAGGAGACTAATCTCTCCCAGTGTTCTATCCAGACTAGCTGAGGAGACTAATCTCTCCCAGTGTTCTATCCAGACTAGCTGAGGAGACTAATCTCTCCCAGTGTTCTATCCAGACTAGCTGAGGAGACTAATCTCTCCCAGTGTTCTATCCAGACTAGCTGAGGAGACTAACATCTCCCAGTGTTCTATCCAGACTAGCTGAGGAGACTAACATCTCCCAGTGTTCTATCCAAACTAGCTGTGACTAGCTGAGGAAGATACTTACTGGGTGTGTCCCCAAGTGTAATTGCTCAGCCATTAGAAGTTGTTTATCTCAGTTCCCAAACACATGCTTAAGTTAATCACCTTGCCTGTGAGGCATCCTGGACTGTCGCTGTAGGTTTGCCAACACTGCTGTGGCATAGGTTACATCCCATCCATTATAATTACCCCTGAAGTAGTTGCTCTAGTGACAAAAATTATTCAAAATATGGATTTGTTTTGATATAAAAATAGCCCCACCATCATTATTGTCTGCTTGTACAATGCTGTCGAAGAGGAAACATGACATTTGCCATCCCTGATCTCCAGAGCAAATTCTTTTCTGGCAGAAACTTAATGATACAAAAGCTGAATAACAGAAGCACATCCAGGTGTGTTTAGCAGGTGCTGGAGTTATAGGTGAACTCATGAACAATAAAAAGGACAATGCCACACACTGCTGCTCATGCTCCCAGGTGATTTTTATTATAACAACATTTTGTTCTTAGGTCTTCATCAGGCATCCATATCCCAGCTGGGGTTGGAAGGCCCTATACATAGGGGCAGTGCTCAGTGACATCACTTCCTGAAGCAGGAAGTAAAAACATCTAACATAGGTTCACAATATCAACATTCAATATATAAAAATATATAATCATACGTGAAGAATGTGATCAATATTTACAGTCAAAAGTTTGAACACACCTACTCATTCAAGTGTTTTTCTTTCTTTTTTTCTATTTTCTACATTGTAGAATAATAGTGAAGACATCAAAACTATGAAATAACACATGGAATCATGTAGTAACCAAAGAAGTGTTAAACAAATCAAAATCTATTTTATATTTGAGATTCTTCAAAATAGCCACCTTTGCCTTGATGACAGCTCTGCACACGCTTGGCATTCTCTCAACCAGCTTCATGAGGAATGCTTTTCCAACAGTCTTGAAGGAGTTCACACATATACTGAGCACTTGTTGGCTGCTTTTCCTTCACTCTGTGGTCCAACTCATCCCAAACCATCTAAATTGGGTTGAGGTCAGGTGATTGTGGAAGCCAGGTCATCTGATGCAGCACTCCATCACTCTCCTTGGTCAAATAACCCTTGCACAGCCTGGAGGTGTGTTTTGGGTCATTGTCCTGTTAGAAAAAAAATGATAGTCCCAATAAGCGCAAACCAGATGGGATGGCATATCCCCACAGAATGCGGTGGTAGCCATGCTGGTTAAGTGTGCCTTGAATTCTAAATAAATCGCTGACAGTGTCACCAGCAAAGCACCATCACACCTCCTCCTCCATGCTTCACATTTGGAACCACACATGCAGAGATCATCCGTTCACCCACTCTGCGTCTCACAAATACATGGCGGTTGGAACCAAAAATCTCCAATTTGGACTCCAGACCAAAGGACAAATTTCCACTGTCTAATGTCAATTGCTCGTGTTTCTTGGCCTAAGCAAGTCTCTTCTTCTTATTGGTGTCCTTTAGTTGTGGTTTCTTTGCAGCAATTCGACCATGAATGCCTGATTCACACAGTCTCCTCTGAACAGTTGATGTTGAGATGTGCCTGTTACTTGAACTCTGTGAAGCATTTATTTGGGATACAATTTCTGAGGCTGGTAACTCTAATGAACTTATCCTCTGCAGCAGAGGTAATTCTGGGTCTTCCTTTCATGTGGCGGTCCTCATGAGAGCCAGTTTCATCATAGCGCTTGATGGTTTTTGCGACTGCACTTGAAAAAACGTTCAAAGTTCTTGACATTTTTCGTATTGACTGAGCTTCACGTCTTAAAGTAATGATGGACTGTCGTTACTCTTTGCTTATTTGAGCTGTTCTTGCTATAATATGGACTTGGTCTTTTACCAAATACGGCTATCTTCTGTATACCCCCCTACCTTGTCACAACACAACTGATTGGCTCAAACGCATTAAGAATGAAAGAAATTCCACAAATTAACTTTTAAGAAGGCTCACCTGTTAATTGAAATGCATTCCAGGTGCCTACCTCGTGATGCTGGTTAAGAGAATGCCAAGAGTGTGCAAAGCTGTCATCAAGGTGAAGGGTGGCTATTTGAAGAATCTCAAATATGAAATCTTTTTTTGGTTACTACATGTGTTATTTCATAGTTTTGATGTCTTCACTATTATTTGGCAATGTAGAAAATTGTAAAAAGAAAGAAAAACCCTTGAATGAGGTGTTCTGAAACTATTGACCGGTAGTGTGTGTGTATATATATATATAGTTGAAGTCGGAAGTTTACATACACTTAGGTTGGAGTCATTAATACTTGTATTTAAACCACACCACAAATTTATTGTTAACAAACTATAGTTTTGGCAAGTCGGTTAGGACATCTACTTTGCGCATGACACAAGTAATTTTTCCAAGAATTGTTTATAGACAGATTATTTCACTTATAATTCACTGTATCACAATTCCAGTGGGTCAGATGTTAACATACACTAAGTTGACTGTGCCTGTAAACAGCTTGGAAAATTCCAGAAAATTATGTAATGGCTTTAGAAGCTTCTGATAGGCTAATTGACATCATTTGAGTCAATTGGGGGTGTACCTGTGGTTTCAAGGCCAACCTTCAAACTCAGTGCCTCTTTGCTTGACACCATGGGAAAATCAGCCAAGACCTCACAAGTCTGGTTCATCCTTGGGAGCAATTTCCAAACGCCTGAAGGTTCATCTGTACAAACAATAATACACAAGTATAAACACCATGGGACCATGCAGCCATCATACCACTCAGGAAGGAGACGCGTTCGGTCTCCTGGAGATGAACGTACTTTGGTGCGACAAGTGCAAATCAATCCCAGAACAACAGCAAAGGATCTTGTGAAGATGCTGGAGGGAACAGGTACCAAAGCATCTATATCCACAGTTAAACAAGTCCTATATTGACATAACCTGAAAGGACGCTCAGCAAGGAAGAAGCCACAGCTCCAAAACCGCCATAAAAAAACCCAGACTACGGTTTGCAACTGCACATGGCGACAAAGATCGTACTTTTTGGAGAAATGTCCTCTGGTCTGATGAAACAAAAATAGAACTGTTTGGCCATAATCATTATGTTTGGAGGAAAAAGGAGGAGGCTTGCAAGCTGAAGAACACCATACCAACCGTGAAGCACGGGGCTGGCAGCATCATGTTGTGGGGGTGCTTATCTGCAGGACAGACTGGTGCACTTCACAAAATAGATGGCATCACGAGGGAGGAAAATTATGTGGATATATTGAAGCAACATCTCAAGACATCAGTCAGGAAGTTAAAGCTTGGTCGCAAATGGGCCTTCCAAATGGCAAGCATACTTCCAAAGTTGTGGCAAAATGGCTTAAGGACAACAAAGTCAAGGTATTGGAATGGCCATCACAAAGCCGTTCACAAATTTGTGGGCAGAACTGAAAAAGTTTGTGTGAGCAAGGAGGCCTACAAACATGGCTCAGTTACACCAGCTCTGTCAGGAGGAATGGGCCAAAATGCACTTAACTTTTTGTGGAAAGCTTGTGGAAGGCTACCTGAAACATTTGACCCATGTTGAACAATTTAAAGGCAATGCTACCAAATACTAATTGAGTGTATGTAAACTTCTGACCCACTGGGAATGTGATGAAAGAAATAAAAGCTGAAGTAAATAATTCTCTCTACTACTATTCTGACATTTCACATTCTTAAAATAAAGTGTTGATCCTAACTGACCTAAGACGGGGAATATTTACCAGGATTAAATGTCAGGAATTGTGAAAAACTGAGTTTAAATGTATTTGGCTAAGGTGTGTGTAAACTTCCGACTTCAACTGTGTGTATATATATATATATATATACACTGCTCAAAAAAATAAAGGGAACACTTAAACAACACAATGTAACTCCAAGTCAATCACAATTCTGTGAAATCAAACTGTCCACTTAGGAAGCAACACCTATTGACAATAAATTGCACATGCTGTTGTGCAAATGGTGCAAAACAGTTGGAAATTATAGGCAATTAGCAAGACACCCCCAATAAAGGAGTGGTACTGCAGGTGGTGACCACAGACCACTTCTCAGTTCCTATGCTTCCTGGCTGATGTTTTGGTCACTTTTGAATGCTGGCGGTGCTTTCACTCTAGTGGTAGCATGAGGCGGAGTCTACAATCCACACAAGTGGCTCAGGTAGTGCAGCTCATCCAGGATGGCACATCAATGCGAGCTGTGGCAAGAAGGTTTGCTGTGTCTGTCAGCGTAGTGTCCAGAGCATGGAGGCGCTACCAGGAGACAGGCCAGTACATCGGGAGACGTGGAGGAGGCCGTAGGAGGGCAACAACCCAGCAGCAGGACCGCTACCTCCACCTTTGTGTAAGGAGGAGCAGGAGGAGCACTGCCAGAGCCCTGCAAAATGACCTCCAGCAGGCCACAAATGTGCATGTGTCTGCTCAAATGGTCAGAAACAGACTCCATGAGGGTGGTATGAGGGCCCGACGTCCACAGGTAGGGGTTGTGCTTACACCGTGCACGACGTTTGGCATTTGCCAGAGAACACCAAGATTGGCAAATTCGCCACTGGCGCCCTGTGCTCTTCACAGATGAAAGCAGGTTCACACTGAGCACATGTGACAGACGTGACAGAGTCTGGAGACGCCGTGGAGAACGTTCTGCTGCCTGCAACATCCTCCAGCATGACCGGTTTGGCGGTGGGTCAGTCATGGTGTGGGGTGGCATTTCTTTGGGGGGCCGCACAGCCCTCCATGTACTCGCCAGAGGTAGCCTGACTGCCATTAGGTACCGAGATGAGATCCTCAGACCCCTTGTGAGACTATATGCTGGTGCGGTTTGCCCTGGGTTCCTCCTAATGCAAGACAATGTTAGACCTCATGTGGCTGGAGTGTGTCAGCAGTTCCTGTAAGAGGAAGGCATTGATGCTATGGACTGGCCCGTCCGTTCCCCAGACCTGAATCCAATTGAGCACATCTGGGACATCATGTCTCGCTCCATCCACCAGACTGTCCAGGAGTTGGCGGATGCTTTAGTCCAGGTCTGGGAGGAGATCCCTCAGAAGACCATCCGCCACCTCATCAAGAGCATGCCCAGGCGTTGTAGGGAGGTCATACAGGCACGTGGAGGCCACACACACTACTGATTCTCATTTTGACTTATTTTAAGGACATTACATCAAAGTTGGATCAGCCTGTAGTGTGGTTTTCCACTTTAAATTTTGAGTGTGACTCCAAATCAGACCTCCATGGGTTGATAAATTTGATTTCCATTGATAATTTTTGTGTGATTTTGTTGTCAGCACATTCAACTATGTAAAGAAAAAAGTATTTAATGAGAATATTTCATTCATTCAGATCTAGGATGTGTTATTTTAGTGTTCCCTTTATTTTTTTGAGCAGTGTATATATGATAGACCATTTTCAATTAGGGTAAAAACAAGAGAATAGTTTGGACATTTTGGAACTTTAAAAACGTTTTTATGTCAAACTCCTCGTTAAGGCCAAGAGTAGATAATGTGTTGAGCCTGTGGATCCAGAAAGTGTCCCTTTGAAGAAGTTTCCTCTCAATGTCCCCTCCCTGTGTGACATCTTGAAGATTTCTATTCCAATACATCTCAGAGAGCTAATAGGATGTGAGAATCTTAATGATGGCACTAAAATATGTATTACTAGCCATGAGGTTGCACACAGCCTGCCATACGCTTGATATGAAAGGTGATGCCCACGGCTTCATGATCCGTCTGTATGTGCTCAATGTGTGGCTCTAACAATGACAGATGTTCCCGCAACTATATTTTCTGGGAATTAATGATGTGGCTGTTTATTAGCCATTACGGCCAAATTGAAAACAAAAACTTTTACCCCTTTTTAGACAACTTGGACATTATCCAATTATGGTTACGGTTATGAACAGTGTCACATACGTTTACATTTTATGTTTGCTGGGGAGAACCATTTGAGTTCAAAGATGCTGGAACTGTAATAGCTAAGTGTTGCACGGAGGTACCTCCAGCCAGGATTTCATGATCGATGGTTTTATATTGGATGCCTTACTCTATTTCACCCTCTAAACCTCAAAGCGTATCTTCCTACAGTATATTTGCAAGCAGAATATGGGCCCTTAATGAGAAAAGTGAATCATTTCGGAGCCCCCGTCACTTAATTAGATGATCTCCACTTATTCAATTAAAAAAGGCGCCTCTCTTTTGGCAAAAATATAAAAAGATTGCTGACATTAATGGGAATTATTAAAGGGACAGACCTCATCCGGGTAATGACAACCGATGGCTCAGAGAAGCACTGAGAGAAGCCCTGCCGGGCCATTATAGACGTGCGGGACACAGAATAACAAACTGCTCTGTTTATTGCTTATTCATCATTATAAACTCGGTGGTTCGAGCCCTGAATGCTGATTGGCTGACAGCCGTGGTTTATCAGGTTGCCATTCTTGTAATATAACAATGTTGGGTGAATCAGTGCTACCTCAGGCCATGCAAGAGTTACATTCTTGTTATGTCACCAGTCAGCTCCTGACATTTTTCAAATATCAAACTTTAAGCTTAGTGTAGGCAATGGCTAGCGAAGTAATCGCACAAGCAATCGCAACATACTGTTAAACAGATTTCAAAATGGCAGGCATTTCATTCCTCTCTCTGGTATTGTCAGTTTGATCATAGTTTGTTCCCGTGGTCATCGAAGAGAGAAGATAGAGGCAGTCTCTTAACATTTCATTCATTCACCATTGTCATTATTGTTGGTCAGACCACCAGTGTATTTCCATGTCCTGACCCTGTGAGTGACATATACAGGGTGGTCCTAAGGCAGGGTTGTTAAATTCATTCCATGGAGGGCGTAGTGTCTGCTGGTTTTTGTCTTTTTCCTTTTAATTAAGACCTAGATAACCGGGTGAGGGGAGCTCCTAACCTTAATTGATCAATTACGTTTGACACGTGTCCTACACTAAAAAAAATGAGGGGTTCAACAAGGGTTCGTCTAAGATCCTGAAAGACCCCCAAAAGGTTATTTCAAGTACCCCATAGGAGGTGGGGGTCATCAAGTTGGCGCAAATCTTTCTAGAACAGAAAATGGACACAATTCAATGGATATCGATCAACAAAGAGGTTAAAATATGTTTGCTGTAAGAATATGCTGAAGGCTGTTTTGTGTTCAGATGACGGAACTGCTCACTTTTGTGTCAGTGTCTACAGGTATACAGACAAAGAGGCATACAAAGGTATGTCAATTGGTATGTTATACAGATCACATGTACCATCCTCCTCCCTGACCTCTTCAATGAATATCCCATAGGCCTCTACATTATGTGGTATGTGCATGAAAACCATACAGGCTTTTTCAAGAACATTTTCCACAAAATCTAAAGTATGAATACTGTTGTGTGCATGTTTTGTTAATCATCTGTATAATTACTATTTTTGGGGGGGGATTCACAGACTTCACACTCCCTACACCTCTGATGAATATAAAATGAAACCTGTTCAATCACCATGCACTGTAAAATCATTCTGGCTATGGATACGGAGAACATCAACACATTAACATCCACACGCCAGAGGATATACACATTGGACTTGGGGCTCTGCTGGGAGTTTACCTCATATTTCGAATTTTTTATTCTGCTTTGCCACTAAAATCATAATAAACACTGACAATTTAAAAAATGGTGCTATTGTTGTTATTGTTTTGTGTATTATTATTATTAATCATAAGGGAGGGGTTAGTTAAAAAATGTACCCCAAAAGGTTCTTCAAAAGGTTATTTGAGGATCCATTAAAAGGGGTTCTTTGAAGAAGGAGAAGGGGTTCCCCATCAGTTTCAATGTGAAGAACCTCTAAAGAATACTCCAGAAACCTTGTCTTTTTAGAGTGTAGTGTGTCCATGATGGAAGCTATTGGAAAGATGTGTCCATCATGGAGACCCTGGGACTTCCCTGTAGATGTCACTCACACAGTCAGGTGAAGGCTAGCGGCACATGTAAATACACTGTGCACACATCGTAGGAAGCCCTCCGAGACCCGGGATATAAAGGCCAATGGCAAATTAAATCCATTCAAAGTTTAAATTCCATTCATGGACGCATGTGCCTGTGTAACTTTTGACAACACTTTCAACTTTGCCGACGGTGATCAGTAGGGAACATCTGTTGGTGAATAACGATTCATTTCCGTCACATTTGCGTAATGTTCGCAGAGGACAAGCATTATGTGATGCATTATGGAGAGACGGCTCGTGAAACTCCATGATGTTCACGTGATGATCGCCCATAAAGGTAGCCTTCCTTCAATGCCTCCCATCTATTTAGCGTCAAATAAGACAAATTGCGGTGCCAGGATGCAGGCCAAAAACCTTGTCTGTAGACGAGTGTGCGTCGTGAGGTGGATCATCACTAACTGTAGCTCTTAATGGGATTCCTAACCCTTCCTTTCCCTTGACAGAATAGTGTAATTTAAGGTCAGTTTTCACACAGAGGGGTTTCGCAATTAAATTCCCTGACATTTTGAATTGATGAGATAACATACCAATTATGAACTAATTGGATATGGGGTCTCCCTCACACTACTGAATTATATTGTGCTACGTTTTATGGGTTAAGTACGTAGCCTATTGAGACATAAAGAGATAAATAATTGACATCACTAAGAGCCCTATTGAATGAAAGTTGGTAACTAACTTTCCAGTATGAAGTGGTTTTCTTGCTCGGCACACATGTACGTTGGACGCATTCACACAGTGAAACAAAAATAATCCAAATGTCTTATCGATTCAAGAAAATGCTTTCGTACATATTTTATTTCTTATTTCTATTTAATATGTGTTTCTGTTCTACCTTCTGTTATTTTTGTGTGCTACATTGATAGCGATTACTGCATTGTTGGGTTTAGAGCTTACCAAGAAAGGCATTTCACAGTACTTGTGCACATGACGTTAAAACTGGAAACTTTTATACAGGAACCTGGTTAGGCCTATTCCTTTTTCATATTCAACTTCAAGTTTTATCTCTCATATGTACGGGATACACATGGATACACCAGTGGAGGCTGCTGAGGCGGAGGATGGCTCATAATAACAACTGGAATTAAATAAATGGTATTCACTCCATTCCAGTTATAATACTCCCTTCCAGACATTATTATGAGCTGTCCCTCCCCCCAGCAGCCATCCATCCTCCAAAGAAATGCTTAACTGCAGGTTCCTTCTCAACAATGCCACATCAATAACAGATAATACAATATAAGAATATGAACATAAAGTAAAAGGCTCAGTAGAAAATAAAATAAACATTTTTGCATAATTATAATACAGGAAGGTAACAATTAATAGTGCAATGTTAACACGTGTTTTGTGGAAGTGGGTTTGGTTGGCAAGTATTTAAATTATTAAGTATTTAGCCCTCCTAGAGTCTGGAAGCAGCAGCAGATGGGCGAGTGAGTGAGTGAGTGAGTGAGTGAGTGAGTGAGTGAGTGAGTGCATGTGCGGAGAATCAGAGCATGGAGGTCAGTCCAGTTCAAGTGTTCAGCAGTCTGATGGCTTGTAGATAGAAACTGTCTCTGAGCCTGTTGGTGTCAGACCTCATGCTGCGATACCGTCTGCTCGACGATAAGGGAGAGAGCAGCTCATGGCTGGGGTGTGTTGGGGTCCTTGATGATGCTGCGGGCCTTCCTGAGACACCGGTTCGTGTAGATGTCCTGGATGGGTGGGAACACGGTCCCAGTGATGTACTGGGCCATCTTCACCACCCGCTGGAGGGCCTTGTGGTCGTGGATGGAGCAATTCCCATACCGGGCTGTGATGCAACTGGTCAGGACTCTCTCGATGGTGCAGCGGAAGTATTTGGAGAGGACCTGGGGTGGCATACTGAATTTCTTCAGACGCCTTAAGAAGTAGAGATGCTGCTGCGCCCTCTTGACAAGAGTGGTGGTGTTGTTGGTCCATGACAAGTCCTCTGTGATGGGGACGCAGAGGAACTTAAACCTGCTGAACTTAAACCTGCTACTGCAGTCCCTTTGATGTGGATCGGGGCATGTTCCCTCCTCTGCCTTCTGAAGTCAACAATCAACCAATGTTTGGCTGACGTTAAGGGAGAGGTTGTTGTCCTGGCACAACAATGCCAGTTCACTTAAAATGCAGTTTTAAGAAAATATTTACTAAATAAACTAAAGTTTTTAAAAAAGAGAGTAAAAATAAAATAACAATAACAAGGCTATACGGAGGTATACTGAATCAATGTGCGGGGTACAGGTTAGTCAAGGTAATTGAGGTAATATGTACATGTACATAGGGATAAAGTGACCATGCATAGATAATACACAGCGAGTAGCAGCAGCATAAAAAGGGGGAGGGGGCTCAATGCAAATAGTCCGGTTAGCCATTTGATAAGGCTGTTCAGCAGCCTTATGGCTTGGGGGTAGAAGCTGTTAAGAAGCCTTTTGGACCGAGACTTGGTGCTCCAATACCGATTGTTGTGCGTTAGCAGAGAGAACAGTCTATGACAAGGGTACTGGATTCTTTAGCTATTTTTAAGGCTTTTCTCTGACACCGCCTGGTACAGAGGTCCTGGATGGCAGGGGGCTTTCCCCAGTGATGTACTGGGCTGTACGCACTACCCTTTGTAGCTCCTTGCGGTCAGAGGCCGAGCAGTTGCCATACCAGGCGGGGATGCAACCAGTCGGGATGCTCTCGATGGTGCAGCTGTAGAACCTTTTAAGGATCTAAGGACCCATGCCAAATCTTCTCAGTCTCCTGAGAATATGCGTTGTTGTGCCCTCTTCACAACTGTCTTGATGTGTTAGTTTGTTGATAATGTGGACACCAAGGAACTTGAAGCTCTCAACCTGCTCCACTACAGCCCCGTTGATGAATGGGGGCGTGCTCAGCCTTCCTTTTCCTGTAGTCCACAATCATCTCCTTTGTCTTGATCACATTGAGGGAGAGGTTGTTGTCCAGGCACCATACTGCCAGGTCTCTGACCTCCTCCCTATAGGCTGTCTCCTTGTTCTCGGTAATCAGGTCTACCACCGCTGTGTCGTCGGCAAACTTAATGATGGTGTTGGAGTCCTGCTTGGCCATGCAGTCATGAGTGAACAGGGAGTGCAGGAGGGGACTAAGCATGCACTGCTGAGGGGCCCCCGAATTGAGGATCAGTGTGGCAGATGTGTTGTTACCTACCCTTACCACCGCGGGGCAGCCTGTCAGAAAGTCCAAGATCCAGTTTCAAAGGAAGGTATTTAGTCCCAGGTTCCTTAGCTTAGTGATGAGCTTTGAAGGCACTATGGTGTTGAACACTGAGCTGTCATCAATTCACAGCATTCTCACGTAGTGTTCTTTTTGTCCAGGTGGGAAAGGGCAGATTGGAGTGCAATAGAGATTGTGTCATGTGTCGATCTGTTCGTGTGGTATGCAAATTGGAGTGGGTCTAGGGTTTCTGGGATGATGCTGTTGATGTGAGCCATGACCAGCCTTTCAAAGCACTTCATGGCTACAGATGTGAGTACTACGGTTGGTAGTCATTTAGGAAGGTTACCTTGGTGTTCTTAGGCACAGGAACTATGGTGGTCTGTTTGAAACATGTAGGTATTACACACTTGGTCAGGGACAGGTTGAAAATGTCAGTGAAGAAACTTGCCAGTTTATCAGCGCATACTCTGAGTACACGTCCTGGTAATGCGTCTGGCCCTGTGGCCTTGTTAATGTTGACCTGTTAAAAGGTCCTACTCATGGAGAGAGAGATCAGACAGTCATCCAGAACAGCTGGTGCTCCTCATGCATGCTTCAGTGTTGTTTGCCTCAAAGTGCATAAAAGTAATTTAGCTCGTCTCGTATGCTCGTGTCACTGGGCAGCACGCGGCTGCGCTTCCCTTTGTAGTCTATAATAGTTTGCAGGCCCTGCCACATCCGACGAGCATCGGAGCCGGTGTAGTAGGATTCAATCTCAGTCCTATATTGACGCTTTGCCTGTTTGATGGTTTGTCGGAGGGCATAGAGGGATTTCTTATAAGCGTGTGGATTAGTGATCCGCTCCTTGAAAGCGGCAGCTCTACCCTTTAGCTCAGTGCGGATGTTGCCTGTAATCCATGGCTTCTGGTTGGGGTATGTACGTACGGTCACTGTGGGGACGATGTCATCGATGCTCTTATTGATGAAGCTGATGACTGATGTGGTGTACTCCTCAATACCATTGGAAGAATCCCAACATATATTCCAGTCTGTGCTAGCAAAACAGTCCTGTATCTTAGCATTTGTGTAATCTGACCACTTCTGTATTGAGCGAGTCACTGGAATGTCCTGATAAAAGTTTTTGCTTGTAAACATGAATCAGGAGGATAGAATTATTGTCCGATTTGCCAAACGGAGGGTGAGGGAGAGGTTTGTACTTGTCTCTGTGTATGGAGTAAAGGTGGTCTACTAGAGTTGTTTTTCCTCTGGTTGCACATGTGACATGTTGGTAGAAATTAGGTTAAACGGATTTAAGTTTCTCTGCATTAAAGTTCCCGGCCACTAGAGCGCCGCCTCTGCATGAGCATTTTCTTGTTTGCTTATGGTCTTATACAGCTTGTTGAGTGTGTTGAGGTCTGAGAGCCAGCATCGGTTTGTGGTGGTAAATAGACAGCTATGAAAAATATAGATGAAAACTCTCTTGGTAAAAAAGTGTGGTCTACAGCTTATCATGAGATACTCTACCTAAGGCAAGCAAAACCTTGAGACTTCCTTAATATTAGATTTTGCGCACCAGCTGTTATTGAGAAATAGACTTAGACCGCCACCCCTCATCTTACCAAAAGTGTTCTGTCTTGCCAATGCAGGAAAAATCCAGCCAACTGTATGTCTTTGTTCAGCCACAACTCGGTGAAACACAAGATATTACAGTTGGTCAGATAGTCTTGAATGGAGCTCATCCAATTTATTCTCCAATGATTGCGCGTTGGCCAATAGGACGGATGGTAGAGGCGTTAACCACTTACTGACCAATTCTCAAAAGGCACCCGGACGTGTGTCCTCTATATTGGTGTCTCGCTTTCATGCGAATGACGGGGATTTGGGCCTGGTCCGGTGTCAGCATTAAATATTTTGCGTCCAACTCGTTAAAGAAAAAATATTTGTCCAGTTCGAGGTGAGTAATCACTGTTCTGATATCCAGAAGCTTTTTTCGGTCATAAAAGACTATGGCAGAAACATTAGGTACAAAATAAGTTACAAACAATGCCAAAAAAAACAACACAAATTTGCACAATTTGTTAGGAGCCCGTAAAACGGCAGCCATCTCCTCCAGCGCTATTTGAATTGAACAGTTAATAAACCATCGTTGCACGGAGTCTGCAAAGCACTTACTGTAATTGCCAAAGGATTAACTACAAATAATGGTCTTGGTTAACCCTTTTTTTCATAACATGATAGAGACCTCCACATCTTCCTTGCTAATCATCCATCGGTTAATAAGGACAGGCAATCCATCCAATTATCTGTAGTATACAGAGTCTCGGGATGCTACCAGGTAACAGTGGAAAGGCCAATTATAGGTTTACTGTCCTGGCTCAAACTGAAACACGAGGGATTTTGGCCACATTCGCCCTCCCAAACCTCTCTCTTTGCGTCGAGGTGGAGGAGGCTACCATTTTTCAGCATATCACTTTGTACCTTTTTTGCTTGCTGATCCTGTGCAAAGGACATTGCAACTTTGTTTACAAGTGCTCAAGGGGTAATCCTGAAAGGATGTAATGGAAAAACCTCAGCTAATTGCGCCACCTGAGCATGACTCCAAGAGATCTCTTAGATGCTGTTGTCAAGGGAACCCTGAACTGGTTAAACCCATAGGAGGTGGGGGGTTGTGAGTGTGTTCAAACCATTGTGGGTGAAAAGACCATTCCTTTGTCTTTTCTGATATGTCTATTTATGTCTAGCGCTGTACAGAGAACCAGTTAACTGGAAGCTAAAGGAGTGCTAGCTAGATATTTCTGATCTGATGTTCCAGCATAACAAGCGTCAAAGGCAGCAAAGATGTGCTCTACGGAGCAGCCCTGCCTCATTATGCTGTAATCTCTTGGTGCGGAGGGACATCCCAGTCAGCCTTAGGATACTAACATACTGTAAATTAGAACATCTTGTTCCTTGTTTGTAACCATTGTCTGCTCTGAATCTTTGTTAAATTAGCGTGATCCTGCTAGCTCCTCGTCAGTAGGGCTTTAAAAAGCCAAAATGTGCAACTTTGGGAGCCAAATATGTGTCCTCCAGCCACAACCTGAGGGACAACCAGTGAAAAGTGCAATGCAATGTAATGTCATATAATATTTGCCGTTTTGTTTTGGCTTTTATACCACGTCATGAGGCTTCTCAGTCAGGCTTCTCAGTCACTGGCTTACTACTGTTGCTTTAATGTATTGTTATTCTCATTGTTATGCTTTGGTATTTATTTTTTATGTTGATATCCTAGGGACAGATGCATCCGCCAACACCCTACTGTTTGAGCTTGCACACGGATGATATTTTGTTTTATTATCATGCTCATTATATTAGAGCATAATTGTTGCTATACCTAAAAAGCTTACCATTGTAATAGAAAACTATGGATCATTGTCCATTCCCAAAGTCATTCATCATTTCTATAAGATTACAAGGGCTATACTGCACTGTAAGCCATTAGCCACTTTGCCAATTGTCTAGCGTGAGTATATACAGTATGTGACAGTTAGCTATTTACCTATTGTCTAGTACGAGTATGTGACAGTTAGATATTTACCTATTGTCTAGCATTGGTATATATGTGACAGTTAGCTATTTGCCTATTGTCTAGCACGAGTATGTGACAGTTAGCTATTTGCCTATTGTATAGCACGAGTATGTGACAGTTAGCTATTTGCCTATTGTCTAGCATGAGTATGTGACAGTTAGCTATTTGCCTATTGTCTAGCATGAGTATATACTGTACAGTATGTGACAGTTAGATATTTGCCTATTGTCTAGCATGAGTATGTGACAGTTAGCTATTTGCCTATTGTCTAGCATGAGTATATACTGTACAGTATGTGACAGTTAGATATTTGCCTATTGTCTAGCATGAGTATATGTGACAGTTAGCTATTTGCCTATTGTCTAGCACGAGTATGTGACAGTTAGCTATTTGCCTTTTGTCTAGCATGAGTATATGTGACTGTTAGCTATTTGCCTATTGTCTAGCATGAGTATATACTGTACAGTATGTGACAGTTAGCTATTTGCCTATTGTCTAGCATGAGTATATACTGTACAGTATGTGACAGTTAGCTATTTGCCTATAGTCTAGCATGAGTATATACTGTACAGTATGTGACAGTTAGCTATTTGCCTATAGTCTAGCATGAGTATATACTGTACAGTATGTGACAGTTAGCTATTTGCCTATTGTCTAGCATGAGTATATGTGACAGTTAGCTATTTGCCTATTGTCTAGCACGAGTATATGTGACTGTTAGCTATTTGCCTATTGTCTAGCATGAGTATATGTGACAGTTAGCTCTCCATGAGTGTATTGACTGATATATTGCCTTGTGTAATCTACTACCCTATTTGTGTTTTTGACCTATATCTGCTATTTGAAATGTACTTTTTATTGGACTGGAATCTCTGTGACCTTTTAGGGCCTTTTGACTACTTTACATCTGTGTACATCTTTACATCTATCGACCTCCCTAATAGACCAGTGAGACTTTTAATGTACATCTAAATAGTGTTGTGCTCCATCTAGAGCCATATAAAAACATAGCAGTTATGGACCTCACAATATGAGAGCCATACCTGTCTGAAAATTGTTTTAGTTACAAATCATATAATATAAATTATATGGGCTAGTTAATTATGGATCGTAAATACATCCACAAATCCAGACTTTTACTTTGGAGGGAACAGTTCAGGCATAAAATATACACTGCCTGCTTGCTGAAAAACAATGCTGATTGAACAGCAGCTTGCAGTGTGTGTGCGTGTGTGCATGCATGCGTGCGTGCGTGCGTGTGCGGTGCGTGCGTATGTGATAGTGAACGTGTGTGTGATAGTGAATGTGTGTGTGTGTGATAGTGAATGTGTGTGTGTGTGACAGTGAACGTGTGGGTGTGTGATAGTGAACATGTGTGTGTGTGATAGTGAACATGTGTGTGTGTGTGTGTGTGACAGTGTTTGAGCTCAAGAACACATTGAATGGGTGGAGGGTGCACTCTTATGCAAGACATCTTATAGATGCATTATTTACCGATGCTACAAAGTTAGAAACAGACTTCTATTGGTAATTGATCCCTGTCACTGTAGGTCATCTGAAAAGAATGGTGCTGCCAGTATGCAGAATAGAATAGACCTCTGTGTTTGTCTGAGGAAAGCAGCATTCAGCTCCTCTCCTGAACACCGGAGTATCTAGAAAGGGAATAAGGTCATTGCTGTAAAGGTCAAATCTTTATCACGGACCTTGTGGAAGGACTGAGGAACTACTTTCACTGACCTTGTGGAAGGACTGAGGAACTACTTTCACTGACCTTGTGGAAGGACTGCGGAACTACTTTCTCTGACCTTGTGGAAGGACTGAGGAACTACTTTCTCTGACCTTGTGGAAGGACTGAGGAACTAATTTCACTGACCTTGTGGAAGGACTGAGGAACTACTTTCTCTGACCTTGTGGAAGGACTGCGGAACTACTTTCTCTGACCTTGTGGAAGGACTGAGGAACTAATTTCACTGACCTTGTGGAAGGACTGAGAAACTACTTTCTCTGACCTTGTGGAAGGACTGAGGAACTACTTTCTCTGACCTTGTGGAAGGACTGCGGAACTACTTTCTCTGACCTTGTGGAAGGACTGAGGAACTACTTTCACTGACCTTGTGGAAGGACTGTGGAAGTCCTTTGTTTGACCTTGTGAAAGGACTGAGGAGCTACTTTCATAAAATTTCCAAATTCACCCTCTGCCCCTTTTTTTTTTACATTGATTAAAATGTTGCATCCTACTTTGTGACATGGCATATGTTGTGTCCTGTGTGTTAGCAGTCTAGTCACATCTTTCCATTTACTTCTCAGACTAGTGAAGGTAGGCAGTTTCCTGCTCATTTAATGCACACGTCTGTTTTTTTATGTAGTTGCTTATCTACGTCCAGATATGCACCAGATCCCAGTATGATTACGGAATGAGACAGCAAGAATGTTGGCTTAATTTAAGGCTCTGGAAGCTAAAAATGGCAGCTGTTTTAAACTATTTTAAAGAATGAAAAGTTAACTCACAGAAGTAAAAAGGACAGAAAGAGGCCTTGTCTAACAAAAGACAGTCAGCAAACACAGCATTGTTAACTGAACTTTCTAATAGTACTAGTATTTGAATACAAAGAAGAACCTGATAAACATATTTGTTGTGTTGCGCAATAGAGTGCTTTGCTGGTTGGGATTAAAAATAAAAAGATCAAAATCCTTTTTTTCAATATATAATTATTTAAAAAACACATGATGGTATTTTATGAAACAACTTAGCATATTGAAGCCTACAGAGCCCATTTTATAACTTTAACATCAGAACATCACTATAATGTCACCACAGCACAGAAATACACACACATGCACGGACACACAAACACACACACACATCAAGTACTTTTCATTTATATCAAGCACAGAAAACAGAAGCGTACAATAGCATCTGCTATAACCATACAATCCACATATTGCTTCAAAGCAACACAGAAAGGCACACTGACAATCAACTGCATCCACAAGAATAGATGGCTTAATTATGTCCTAGCCTAATGTGATGCTGCAAGGTAATGCATTATGGAAATGCATACACATTAGGAAAGTTTAGCTGCTTATGAGGTGTAAAAATCTGCCTTTTCCTAAACTGCATTTGATATGGGCTAAACATTTTGCTGATATAGAACCTAATTTCTAATTATTCTAAGACTACTCGATTGGGTAGATTCACTTAGTAATATGAAGTCATTCTGCTAAGACTACCTGATTGGGTAGATTCACTTAGTAATATGAAGTCATTCTGCTAAGACTACCTGATTGGGTAGATTCACTTAGTAATATGAAGTCATTCTGCTAAGACTACCTGATTGGGTAGATTCACTTAGTAATATGAAGTCATTCTGCTAAGACTACTCGATTGGGTAGATTCACTTAGTAATATGAAGTCATTCTGCTAAGACTACCTGATTGGGTAGATTCACTTAGTAATATGAAGTCATTCTGCTAAGACTACCTGATTGGGTAGATTCACTTAGTAATATGAAGTCATTCTGCTAAGACTACCTGATTGGGTAGATTCACTTGGTAACGTGACAGTAAAAGCCCACTAAGGTACACCTGAGGAACTCTCACTAACAATTCCTGCACTACATTCATAAGGTGTTGCTGCTGCAACAGGTACAAGTTACAGCGCATATAGTTTAAATACATCAATGAAATGGCATTTAGATAAAATGTCATTCCTGGCTACAGCTGAAATACTGGCTGGTTATTAGTTGGTGATTTGGAATGTAACATGCATTTTATACCACATAGAGCAGCTGAAAAATTAAATAAAATCAATGTTGTTGCTTTTTGCTGTCGTGAGGTTATTGATATGTGAGAAGGGGTCGAGCTAGGCTCAAGAGTGGAGGCTAGATACGGGATGCTTAAAGCATTGCCATTGATTTTATCATCACCAAAAATAGGAAAACTCAGTTGAGGGGGTGAGAGGGATAGGAGATGTTCGGAGGGGTTGCGATGGTTCTGCCCACCTTGGTTGTCACCGTGAGGAGGGGTTTCACTTCTGAAGACGCCTTACTGGGTATCTCCTTCAGGACCATGGCAACAGTCTTATCTGCAGCCCTAGAATCTCTCCCCTATAACAAGTGAAATCAACAATGACTCGTGTCAGGACAATTGGATCAGTCAATGTTTTTGCCCTCTAGGGCATCTTACCAACTTTACTTTATGATGATGGAATTATATAATAGGCTATGGTGAGCTATCTAGGAAAAAACAGCAACATTGATTGAAAACAAACCCACAAGACTATAACAATGGCTATGGAGGGGTTACTATACACAGAGAGCATGGTCTCTTGCAGTGGAGGCTACTCAGAGGAGGAAGGGGAGGACCATCCTGCTCAGTGAATTTCATAAAAACTCAAACATTTACAAATTTAAAAGTGATCCTTTTTAGACACTATACTAAATATATTCAAATGTCACCAAATAATTTATTAAAACACACTGTTTTGGAATGAAGGTCTACAGTAGCCTCAACAGCACTCTGTAGGGTAGCAACATGGTGTAGCCGGAGGACAGCTAGCTTCCATCCTCCTCTGGGTACATTGACTTCAATACAAAACCTTGGAGGTCATGGTTCTCACACCCTTCCATAGACTTACACAGTAATTATGACAACTTTAAGAGGATGTCCTCCAACCTATCAGAGCTCTTGCAGCATAAACTGACATCTTGTCCACCCAATCAAAGGATCAGAGAATGAATCTAGTACTGAAAGTATAAGCTACAGCTATCTAGCGTAGAACACTCTTGTAATCCTATTGTTTCTCACTGTGAGAACTGTGCAGAAAGAAGGGAGCATTCTAGAATGGTAGCCTCTCTTCTCTTTACTGATCAGTGTGCACCTTGTCAGGTTGTGTTTTTTTAGCTTCTACTGTAAAGATATTGAGACCTTGGATTGCAAATATGGTTGAATATCCTCCGTAAGGCGTCTCACTATGGAGTCTGATGTTTGACTGGGTGGTGCTGCAGTTTTCTGTGGGAATAAGCTTGTATACACAACATATACTGAGTGCACAAAACATTTAGGACATATGCTCTTTCCATAACATAGACTGTTTCTGTACAGCACTTTGTGACATCGGCTGATGTAAAAAGGGCTTTATAAATACATTTGATATCTAGCACTGCAGTGCATGAAATGTGGTGAGTAGTTGACTCAAAGAAAAACAATAGTTGAACAGTTTTAAACAAATTCATTTCTTCAAAATAGAGAGTGTATAATTTGTTTTCCAGTTTCACTTACATAGCTAGCAAAGGCAGCTAGATAGTTTAGCCTACTCAAACACCCAGCTCAAACAGAGGAATGCTATATTAGCTAGCTGGCTATGATTATCCAACACAAAACTGGAACTCTTCCAAGTCAAGGTAAGCTTTTGGTTTTACTAATTTATTGCCATCGGTGCTTGCCGGTGTAAATGCTAAACTGACTATACACTGGAACTGTACTGCAGGATTGTAGAGGGTTTACTAACGTGTTAGTTCTATTAACTATGTTGACTATGACGTTACTTTAGCTAATATGGTGACAACGATGTAGGCTGTGTGTAGTGGTTATGATATGGTTTTGCTTCAAAAGTTTTTTTCGCCTGGTCACATACAGCTGATGTGTTGTGCATTGAAGTCCACAAACGAAGAGAAAAGGGGAGAGGAGGAGAGAGCATGGATGCGAGAAGGAATACAATGTGGCTGCTATGAAAGTGAACTGTGTTTGCGTGTGATCACGGGTGTACTTATTCCACTGATTCTGTTGAAAAGTGTTTCTTAAACGGAAGCAAACTAAACGAAACGGGGATAAACGTACCTGAATTTGTCCAATACAAACTCTCGTTTGCAAGTATTGGTCTAATGATCAAGGCGGTATTGAATGTGTCACTGTCTGTCACCTCAAACCTTTCTCTCGACCTGTGTGCATCTACATTGTACACTTTCATTCATAGGCTAGGTTGTAGCAACCTCTTGAAAATTTGAGAAAATCACGTAGTCATCATGTATCATGTAGTATCATGTAGTAGCCTAAACCTATCGATGATACATTGAACTGGGTGAATGGAATATGTACAACAGGCGTTGGATGGTATCCCAGATCTGACATGGTAAAAATCTGTTTTTCTGCCCTTGAGCAAGGCAGTTAACCCCGGGCGCCGTGGATGTCAATTAAAGCAGCCCTCCGTACCTCCCAGTGGGGTTAAATGCGGAAGACACATTTCAGTTGAAGGCATTCAGTTGTACAACTGACTAGGTTTCCCCAATATGCTGTAATAGAAATAAGGCCATGCTAATAACAAATAAAATGGCCTCCCTCATCTTAAATGGCACTGACTGCCACTGGTCTCTTGTTACATTCAGCAGTTTGATCAGATATAGCTAGCATCTCTAATGATGACGAGTGGACAATACAGTAGGAATGTGCTAGTCAGTCTCTCATTGTTTAGAATAATCTAGGCTGGGTGATGAACTATACACATGTCTACTGGATGACTGCCAAGGGGACATAGGGCTATACTGGAAAGTTGCAGTCACGTTTCAGCGTGACCTCATAACGTGACTTTACAAGGCTGAAATTGATTTCAAAAGCTGTTTATTTAACCAGGCAAGTCAGTTAAGAACACATTTTTATTTTCAATGACGGCCTAGGAACAGTGGGTTAACTGCCTGTTCAGGGGCAGAACGACAGATTTGTGCCTTGTCAGCTCGGGGATTTGAACTTGCAACCTTTCGGTTACTAGCCCAACGCTCTAACCACTAGGCCACCCTGCCGCCCCGTTATCCTGATTCTAGACCGTAAAACCATCAACAATCTTGCAAAATAAATACATTGTTTTCACAGTACTCAACTGACATTTAAGATGGGCTCATATCACCAGTAGATGTATTGTTGGAGAAATATGAAGGTTCTGGCTATATAAAGGCTACCCTAAACATTGAACATGAATAGCAGAACATTTGTAGTGCATTCATGTTACCAGCATTTCACATACTGTATGTACAGTCATGGCCAAAAGTTTTGAGAATGACACAAATATACATTTTCACAAAGTCTGCTGCCTCAGTTTGTATGATGGCAATTTGCATATACTCCAGAATGTTATGAAGAGTGATCAGATGAATTGCAATTATTTGCAAAGTCCCTCTTTGCCATGCAAATGAACTGAATCCCCCCAAAACATTTCCACTGCATTTCAGCCCTGCCACAAAAGGACCAGCTGACATCACGTCAGTGATTCTCTAGTTAACACAGGTGTGAGTGTTGACGAGGACATGGCTGGAGATCACTCTGTCATGCTGATTGAGTTCGAATAACAGACTGGAAGCTTCAAAAGGAGGGTGGTGCTTAGAATCATTGTTCTTTCTCTGTCAGCCGTGGTTACCTGCAAGGAAACATGTGCCGTCATCATTGCTTTGCACAAAAAGGGCTTCACAGGCAAGGATATTGCTGCCAGTAAGATTGCACCTAAATCAACCATCAGATCATCAAGAACTTCAAGGAGAGCGGTTCAACTGTTGTGAAGAAGGCTTCAGGGCGCCCAAGAAAGTCCAGCAAGCGCAAGGACCGTCCCCTAAAGTTGATTCAGCTGCGGGATCGGGGCACCACCAGTACAGAGCTTGCTCAGGAATGACAGCAGGCAGGTGTGAGTGCATCTGACTTTTGGAGGGTGGCCTGGTGTCAAGAAGGGCAGCAAAGAAGCCACTTTTCTCTGGGAAAAACATCAGGGACAGACTGATATTCTGCAAAAGGTACAGGGATTGGACTGCTGAGGACCGGGGTAAAGTCATATTCTCTGATGAATCCCCTTTCCGATTGTTTGGGTCATCCGGAAAAAAGCTTGTCCGGAGAAGACAAGGTAAGTGCTACTATCAGTCCTGTGTCATGCCAACAGTAAAGCATCCTGAGACCATTCATGTGTGGGGTTGCTTCTCAGCCAAGGGAGTGGGCTCACTCACAATTTTGCTTAAGAACACAGCCATGAATAAAGAATGGTAACAACACATCCTCCGAGAGCAACTTCTCCCAACCATCCAGGAACAGTTTAGTGACGAACAATGCCTTATCCAGCATGATGGAGCACCTTGCCATAAGGCAAAAGTGATAACTAAGTGGCTCGGGGAACAAAACATTTTGGGTCCATGGCCAGGAAACTCCCCAGACCTTAATCCCATTGAGAACTTGTGGTCAATCCTCAAGAGGCAGGTGGACCAACAAAAACACACAAATTCTGACGAACTCCAAGCATTGATTATGCAAGAATGGGCTGCCATCAATCAGTATGTGGCCCAGAAGTTAATTGACAGCATGCCAGGGCGGATTGCAGAGGCCTTGAAAAAGAAGGGTCAACACTGCAAATATTGACTCTTTGCAAACTACTAAACTACAGGTTTATTATAGCAGCATGGCCTCAGAGCCATACTTGATGTATTTATGAGCAACTCCAAGATATATGATACCCACTAATGGTCTAGTTGCTTTAGACAGAATGAACGTAGGGAGGTTTGTTGGGGAGGATGGTTGGGCATAATCCGCAATTGTTTAGCAGTCCAAAGGTTGCATGTTCGAGTGGCATTGGGCACAACTGTAGCTAACCCTTTCCTATCCCTTAACCCAATTCACCTCAAACCTAATGTTATCTGTCGCATAAATCAAATCACATTTGATTGGTCACATACACATATTTAGCAGATGTTATTGCGGGTGTAGCGAAATGCTTGTGTTCCTAGCTCCAATAGTGCAGTAGTATCTAACAGTTCACAACAATACACACAAATCAAAAAGTAAAAGAATGGAATTAAGAAATCTATAAATATTAGATTGAGCACCGTCGGAGTGGCATTGACTAAAATACTGTAGAATAGAATACAGTATATACATATGAGATGAGTAAAGCAGTATGTAAACATTATTTAAATGTTATTAAAGGGACCGGTGTTCCATTATTAAAGTGACCAGTGATTCCATGTCTATGTATATAGGGCAGCAGCCTCTAAAGTGCAGGGTTGAGTAACCGGGTGGAAGCCGGCTAGTGATGGCTATTTAACAGTCTGATGGCCTTGAGATAGAAGCTGTTTTTCAGTCTCTTGGTCCCAGCTTTGATGCACATGTACTGACCTCGCCTTCTGAATGATAGCAGGGTGAACAGGCCATGAACAGGCCATGGTGGTTGATGTACTTGATGATCTTTTTGGCCTTCCTGTGACATTGGGTGCTGTATGTGTCTTGGAGGGTAGGTAGTTTGCCCCTGATGATGTGTTGGGAGGACCGCACCACCCTCTGGAGAGCTCTGCGATTGAGGGCGGTGCAGCTGCCGTACCAGGTGGTGATACAGCCCGACAGGATACTCTCAATTGTGCATCTGTAAAAGTTTGTGAGGGTTTTAGGGACAAAGCAACATTTCTTCAGTCTCCTGAGATTGAAGAGGCGCTATTGCACCTTCTTCACCACACTGTCGGTGTGGGTGTACCATTTCAGAACCTCATTGATCTGTACACTGAGAAACTTGAAGCTTTCCACCTTCTCCACTGCAGTCCTGTCGATGTGGATAGGGGCATGCTCCCTCTGCTGTTTCCTGAAGTCCACGATCAGCTCCTGTGTTTATGTTGACATTGAGTGAGAGGTTATTTTACTGGCACCACTCTCCCATGGCCCTCACCTACTCTCTGTGGGCTGTCTTGTCATTGCTGGTAATCATGCCTACTACTGTTGTGTCATTTGAGGCGTGCGTGGCAACGAAGTCATGGGGGAACAGGGAGTACAGGAGGGGACTGAGCATGCACCCTTGTGGGGCCCCTGTGTTGAGGAACAGCGAAGTGAGGTTGTTGTTTCCTACCTTCACCACCTGGGGGGCGACCCGTCAGGAAGATAAGAACCCAGTTGCACAGGACAGGGTTCAGACCCAGGGACCCAAGCTTAATGATGAGCTTGGAGGGTACTATGGTGTTGAATGCTGCGCTATAGTCAATGAACAGATTTCTTACATAGGTATTCCTCTTATCCAGATGGGACATATTTAGTAGATGTTATTGCGGCTGTAGCGAAATGCTGTGAATTCACCTAACCTTTGTTAACCCCTCCCTGCTTTTACAGTAAGCCTTGAAGTGGCACCACACAGCACATGTAGAAGGGAGTGGATTTCATACCGAAACCCCACTTGCGATGACAGAGAGCCACCATCGGGATTTCAATGGTAGACTTGAACCGCTAGCGGCAAAAAGAGCTAGATTTACTACTGAAAGACCAACATATATCACTTTTGCAATGAACTGTCAAAATGAAGACCAGAATTGACGTGTTTCACTATAACTAAGCCTAAAACATCTGTTTTTTGATGGGGTTTTTTCTTTCTCATGAAAGTTACTCCTGGTCACCAAACCCCTGGTCACCAATCCCCTGGTCACCAATCCCCTGGTCACCAAACCCCTGGTCACCAATCCCCTGGTCACCAATCCCCTGGTCACCAAACCCCTGGTCACCAATCCCCTGGTCACCAATCCCCTGGTCACCAATCCCCTGTTCACCAATCCCCTGTTCACCAATCCCTGGTCACCAATCCCTGGTCACCAATCTCCTGGTCACCAAACCCCTGGTCACCAATCCCCTGGTCACCAAACCCCTGTTCACCAATCCCCTGGTCACCAATCCCTGGTCACCAAACCCCTGGTCACCAATCCCCTGTTCACCAATCCCTGGTCACCAATCCCCTGTTCACCAATCCCCTGGTAACCAATCGCCTGTTCACCAATCCCCTGGTCACCAATCCCTGTTCACCAGTCCCCAGTTAACCAATCCCCTGTTCACCAATCCCCTGTTCACCAATCCCCTGGTCACCAATCCCCTGTTCACCAATCCCCTGTTCACCAATCCCTTGTTCACCAATCCCCTGGTCACCAATCCCCTGGTCACCAGACCAAATTCATTGTTCTGAACTAATAGAATACCTGGAGGGTAGAACTTGTGTTTTCCTCTGGTAATCTAAAGGGGTGGGACATAATGCTTAGTTACTTACGTGGTCTCTTGGTTTAAAGCATAACGCTCTGGTAGAGGAGGGCTTCCCAAACTCGGTCCTAGGGGCCCCCCTTGGGTGCATATCTAGTTTATTTTGCCCCCTAGCACTACACAGCTGATTCAAATAACCAACTCATCATCAAGCTTTGAATACTTGAATCAGATGTGTAGTGCTGGGGGGGGGGGACAAAATGTGCACCCAAGCACAACGACTTCGGGAAAACCTGTGGTAGAGGACAGTCTCACTAATGTAATTCCATGTTTGTTGTTAGTCTGGAGATGGATAGACTTGTTTTATTGAATCAGCTTACAGCAACATTAATATGGTTTGTTGTAGTGGCACACGACCTCAGTTCTACAGTATAAAAAAATCAAGGGATATACATGAGTAGTGATAAATATATTGTTGCTCCTTGGTGTCTTCTCTGTAGGTCAGTTGGTAAAGCATGGCGCTTGCAACACCAGGATTGTGGATTCAATTCCCAGGGGCCACCCATACGTAAAAGGTAATGCACGGATGATTGGATAAAAGCATCTGCTGTATATTATTACAGTGCCTTGCGAAAGTATTCGGCCCCCTTGAACTTTGCGACCTTTTGCCACATTTCAGGCTTCAAACATAAAGATATAAAACTGTATTTTTTTGTGAAGAATCAACAACAAGTAGGACACAATCATGAAGTGGAACAACATTTATTGGATATTTCCAACTTTTTTAATAAATCAAAAACTGAAAAATTGGGCGTGCAAAATTATTTAGCCCCCTTAAGTTAATACTTTGTAGCGCCACCTTTTGCTGCGATTACAGCTGTAAGTCGCTTGGGGTATGTCTCAGTTTTGCACATCGAGAGACTGACATTTTTTCCCATTCCTCCTTGCAAAACAGCTCGAGCTCAGTGAGATTGGATGGAGAGCATTTGTGAACAGCAGTTTTCAGTTCTTTCCACAGATTCTCGATTGGATTCAGGTCTGGACTTTGACTTGGCCGTTCTAACCTGGATATGTTTATTTTTGAACCATTCCATTGTAGATTTTGCTTTATGTTTTGGATCATTGTCTTGTTGGAAGACAAATCTCCGTCCCAGTCTCAGGTCTTTTGCAGACTCCATCAGGTTTTCTTCCAGAATGGTCCTGTATTTGGCTCCATCCATCTTCCCATCAATTTTAACCATCTTCCCTGTCCCTGCTGAAGAAAAGCAGGCCCAAACCATGATGCTGCCACCACCATGTTTGACAGTGGGGATGGTGTGTTCAGGGTGATGAGCTGTGTTGCTTTTACGCCAAACATAACGTTTTGCATTGTTGCCAAAAAGTTATATTTTGGTTTCATCTGACCAGAGCACCTTCTTCCACATGTTTGGTGTATCTCCCAGGTGGCTTGTGGCAAACTTTAAACAACACTTTTTATGGATATCTTTAAGAAATGGCTTTCTTCTTGCCACTCTTCCATAAAGGCCAGATTTGTGCAATATATGACAGATTGTTGTCCTATGGACAGAGTCTCCCACCTCAGCTGTAGATCTCTGCAGTTCATCCAGAGTGATCATGGGCCTCTTGGCTGCATCTCTGATCAGTCTTCTCCTTGTATGAGCTGAAAGTTTAGAGGGACGGCCAGGTCTTGGTAGATTTGCAGTGGTCTGATACTCCTTCCATTTCAATATTATCGCTTGCACAGTGCTCCTTGGGATGTTTAAAGCTTGGGAAATATTTTTGTATCCAAATCCGGCTTTAAACTTCTTCACAACAGTATCTCGGACCTGCCTGGTGTGTTCCTTGTTCTTCATGATGCTCTCTGCGCTTTTAACGGACCTCTGAGACTATCACAGTGCAGGTGCATTTATACGAAGACTTGATTACACACAGGTGGATTGTATTTATCATCATTAGTCATTTAGGTCAACATTGGATCATTCAGAGATCCTCACTGAACTTCTGGAGAGGGTTTGCTGCACTGAAAGTAAAGGGGCTGAATAATTTTGCACGCCCACTTTTTCAGTTTTTGATTTGTTAAAAAAGTTTGAAATATCTAATAAATGTCGTTCCACTTCATGATTGTGTCCCACTTGTTGTTGATTCTTCACAAAAAAATACAGTTTTATATCTTTAAGTTTGAAGCCTGAAATGTGGCAAAAGGTTGCAAAGTTCAAGGGGGCCAAATACTTTCGCAAGGCAATGTATATATTCATGTCATTGTTGCCTAATGCTTAGTAGTGGAGGATTCAGTTACCTGGAAAATCAAATCTGTATCAGATTGATACCGATCAGTGTGCATAGATTAGTTCCTTTGTGAATACAGGCCTTATTTTGACTCCATAGAGGGAAAAAAAGTGAAGTGACTTAACTCGAGTGCAAAAAAAAAACCTGTAATGAAGTAGTTCCACTAGGGAATACATACTCGCTGCAAATATGGTCAACATTCATCCTTTATCACAGAAACAACTTTCCCTACGCTCTATTCCACTGTGTGTATTATGGACCTGTAGCCACATAGACTGACTGGGGGATGGTATGGCCACTTTGCATATGGTCCCTGTTACGCAACATCCGTGTTGCTAACAGACGGGTTAGTTGACAACGCCACAAAAATGATGCTCACGCTTCAAAGTGGCAGAAGGCTGTGTGTGTTGTGATTCTGGATGCCCAGATAGCTAGCAACAATGACAAAAAACGGCCTTGTTGGGGAATCGTAAGCTTGTTTCATCTTGTTCTTTATTCCATGTCTTGTTTTGAGGTGTTTTGACTCATGTCACCTCTACGCTAATATGGCAAAAAGCATTTGAGAGACAACACATGCTCATTGTGCAACTATATTTATGTTTTCAATCAACATTGGAGAAGAACTATAGTTTACGTGTTATCAACATTCTAAGCCAATCCCGTCTGTTTTGCCCCATAGTTGCGCAAGCTAAACAACCAACCCATCTATGACGCTGTTTGATGCATCTCTAGGAGAGGTCGGCCGATTAATCGGAATGGCCGATTTCAAGTTTTCATAACAATCGGAAATCGGTATTTTTGGGCACCGATTTTTTTAAACAATTATTATATATATTTTATACCTTTATTTAACTAGGCAAGTCAGTTAAGAACACATCTTTACTTTCAATGACGGCCTAGGAATGGTGGGTTAACTGCCTCGTTCAGGGGCAGAACGACAGATTTTCACCTTGTCAGCTCGGGGGATCCAACCTTGCAACCTTACAGTTACCTAGTCCAGCGCAATAACAACCTGCCTCTCTCTCGTTGCACCCCACAAGGACACTGCCTGTTACGTGAATGCAGTAAGCCAAGGTAAGTTGCTAGCTAGCATTAAACTCATCTTATAAAAAACAATCAATCATAATCACTAGTTAACTACACATGGTTGATGATATTACTAGATATTATCTAGCGTGTCCTGCGTTGCATATAATCTGACTGAGCATACAAACATACAAGCATCTAAGTATCTGACTGAATGTTGGTAGGCAGAAGAAGGAGCTTAAACATGAATTCAAACAGCACTTTCGTGCGTTCTGCCAGCAGCTCTTCGTTGTGCGTCAAGCATCGCGCTGTTTATGACTTCAAGCCTATCATCTCCCGAGATGAGGCTGGTGTAACTGAAGTGAAATGGCTAGCTAGTCAGCGCTAATAGCATTTCAAACGTCACTCTCTCTGAGCCTTCTAGTAGTTGTTCCCCTTGCTCTGCATGGGTAACGCTGCTTCGATGGTGGCTGTTGTCGTTGTGTTGCTGGTTCGAGCCCAGTTAGGAGCGAGGAGAGGGACGGAAGCTATACTGTTACACTGGCAATACTAAAGTGCCTATAAGAACATCCAATAGTCAAAGGTTAATGAAATACAAATGATATAGAGGGAAATAGTCCTATAATTCCTATAATAACTACAACCTAAAACTTACCTGGGAATATTGAAGACTCATGTTAAAAGGAACTACCAGCTTTCATATGTTCTCATGTTCTGAGCAAGGAACTGAAACGTTAGCTTTGTTACATAGCACATGTTGCACTTTTACTTTCTTCTCCAACACTTTGGTTTTTTAATTATTTAAACCAAATTGAACATGTTTCATTATTTACTTGAGGCTAAATTGATTTTATTGATGTATTATATTAAGTTAAAATAAGTGTTAATTCAGTATTGTTGTTATTGTCATTATTACAAATAAAAAAATAAAAATCAGTATCGGCTTTTTTGGCCCTCCAATAATCGGTATCGGCGTTGAAAAATCATAATCGGTCGACCTCTAATCTCTAGACTTGCTCCTGACAGCTCCTCACCTCAATCTATCAGATTCCCGCAGAGACTTAAAAAACTGCCATGTGGAAATAGCTAGGATTCTCAGCAGACTGAAAATTACCCGGGGTTGAGATAAACACACGACTCAATTTAGTTGAGAGGGAGCGTCAAGGCGTGAGCTGGATGCTTTAAGGCGTAGTTAATGATTTGTGTGGAGCAGAGACCGATGTAGAAGGGAATGTCCCCGCTGAGCTGAAAAGCTCAGCTGCCAAGTGGGGACCTGATTCATTTCCGGAGTCCCTCCAAATGGGTAACGTTTCAACCAGGTATCCCAGCAACACATCCTCATGCACACATACACTTGGACATGCACACAGGGGCAATGCAGCCATTTTTATCTCAATATCAAATAATTTCTGGGTAACAATTAAGTACCTTAGTGTGATTGTTTTCAATTAAAATGGTCAAAAATAAAGAAAAATTACTTCTTAGCAAAGAGCCATTTCTCAATAAATTATTTTGCTAGGACTGTTTGGGAGTGGTCTGAGTTATTGGCAGAGAGGTTTGGAACAATTTCTAAATTACCGCCCGGTGATGTCATCCCACCAAAACAGGCTGAAATTTAAGGCAGTCTTTTCAAACACTAAAAGGACGTTATCATTTCCACAATTTCATAGTATTTTTCCAACTTCATAGTGTGAAGAATAAAAATAGGATTGCACTCCTGTGAATAAACTTAAATAAACATGTTTTGTATTGCTGCACGAACGTTTGGGGGTAAGAGCCCTTCTTCAGCGTGCATATGAGGCAATGTTAGGACAGCCTTACAGGCTGCACACAGGTAGCCATAACTATAGATTCACAGTCAGTATTGGTCCAAATAAGAGATCCCAGCAGGGAGAGCTATGGGGGAAAGATGAAATATTTACAAAAAACACACAAAGATACACTATGATGTCATTATAGCCTAAATATTAGGAAGGTATTTTCGGTCTATATATTTATAGATGGCTTGCAGTTGCGTCCCAAATCACCAAGCCCCATGTTGGAAGACCAAACATTTTGCTACCACGGGAAACTTTGGGAAGATTTCCCATTATTTAGTTTTTCTAAGGACACAGAAAACTGAGGCAGTGGGAAAACCTATTCAAGAAAGGCTAGTGGTTAGAGCATTAGGCCAGACAACGTAGACATCTGTTGTTCTGCCCCTGAACAAGGCAGTTAACCCACTGTTCCCCAGTAGGCTGTCATTGTAAATAAGAATTTGTTCTTAACTGACTTGCCTAGTTAAATAAAGGTTCAAAATAAATATATTTTGAAAGTGATAAAAAAAAGATGTATTATTAGCCAGCTAGCTTGCTACAGACACTTAGTGCGCAGGCTAACTCAAATGAGCTACTAACGAAATGTTGGATTGTTACCGTTAGCTAACTTTACATACGTGAATTAAATATCACCCGATTGCTAACTTCATATTAGCTAGTAAGCTATCTTCATGTATTTATCATTGTAACTCGAAATGCATTTGTAGCTAGGTAGCTAGCTAACAGCCACGGAAGAGTGTGAAAGGATTAGCTAGCAGGTCCAGCTGTCAGGGAAGGGAGAGGGCAGGTACCTATATGGGAGGACATTATGAAACTATTCTCCAGTTCCAGTCCTTAGTGAGAAAAACTGAGGACTGAAAGATATAGCAACATAATATTCAGGGCTGTCTAACTTGAGTATAATGCTGCCTGTTTCTTTGTGATGTTTTCTGTCCTCAGATACAGAGAGCTGTCAAACCCTGTCTGCAGATGAAAAGGTCCCAAAGAATGTCCCAAGAGAATAAGGGTACATCCTTAGATTATATGTGTACCTAGGTATGCAAATTCTGTGAACAAAAATACAGTTTAAAAGTCACACACAATTTTTTATTTACCTTGGCAAGTCAGTTAAGAACAAATTCTTATTTTCAATGAAAATAAGCCGTGGGTTAACTGCCTGTTCAGGGGCAGAACGACAGATTTGTACCTTGTCAGCTCAGGGGTTTGAACTTGCAACCTCCCAGTTACTAGTCCAACGCTCTGTGTATTACCCAGTTCTGACACTATTCCTGTCCTGTTCCATGTCTGTTCCAACTAATTTTTGACTCCCTTTTCCTGCTTCTCGACTCCAGCGATTGTCCTTACACACAACCACTATTACCAAGAAATTGTCAAAGATTCCAGTCACCCAAGTCATAAACTGTTCTCTGGTACCGGAGCACCAAGTCTAGGACCAAAAGGCTCCTTACAGCTTCTACCCCCAAGACTGCTGAACAATTAATCAAATGGGGCGGCAGGGTAGCCTAGTGGTTAGAGCATTGGATTAGTAACTGGAAGGTTGCAAGTTCAGGTTCCCTGTTCCTAGGCTGTCATTTAAAATAAGAATTTGTTCTTAACTGACTTGCCTGGTTAAATAAAGGTAAAATAAAAATGGACACCTGGAATATTTACATTGACACCCCCTCCACCCCTTTGTTTTTACACTGCTGCTACTAGCTGTTTATGATCTATGCATAGTCACTTTACCTCGACTAACCTGTACCCCCACACATTGACTCGGTACCGGTACACCCTGTATATAACCTCATTATTGTTATTTTAATTATACTTTTTATTATATTTTACTTTAGTTTATTTGGTAAATATTTTCTTAACTATTTCTTTAACTGTGTTGTTGGTTAAGTAAGCATTTCACTGTAAGGTCTACTACACCTGTTGTATTCGGCATTTCACTGTAAGGTCTACTACACCTGTTGTATTCAGCATTTCACTGTAAGGTCTACTACACCTGTTGTATCTAGCATTTCACTGTAAGGTCTACTACACCTGTTGTATTCAGCATTTCACTGTAAGGTCTACTACACCTGTTGTATTCAGCATTTCACTGTAAGGTCTACTACACCTGTTGTATTCAGCATTTCACTGTAAGGTCTACTACACCTATTGTATTCAGCATTTCACTGTGAGGTCTACTACACCTGTTGTATTCAGCATTTCACTGTGAGGTCTACTACACCTGTTGTATTCGGCATTTCACTGTAAGGTCTACTACACCTGTTGTATTCAGCATTTCACTGTAAGGTCTACTACACCTGTTGTATTCAGCATTTCACTGTAAGGTCTACTACACCTGTTGTATTCAGCATTTCACTGTAAGGTCTACTACACCTGTTGTATTCAGCATTTCACTGTAAGGTCTACTACACCTGTTGTATTCAGCATTTCACTGTAAGGTCTACTACACCTGTTGTATTCAGCATTTCACTGTAAGGTCTACTACACCTGTTGTATTTGGCGCATGTGACTAATAGCATTTGATTTGATTCTCATTGGTGTCAGCACAGAGTTTTTGCGCGCCAGACTCATAGGCACCCTTCCAGTCACCCTTCCAGTCACCCTTCCAGGCACCCTTCCAGTCACCCTTCCAGTCTATTAACGCTACATTGGGTTCCAATAGTCATATTTGGCCTGAAATTGCTCATGAGGTGGCTTCATGACGATGGCTATGAAGTTTGATCTTAAGTTATGATTTCATGAACTTTGAGGGAGTTAATTTCCTTTTTTTATAAAGAGTGACAACTGAAAGAAAAATAGAACATAAATGAATTGTATTGGGGTGTTGGGGGTTATCATAACATCATTGACAAATCTGTCAGACCACCTTTTTGATGTGTCCACGTACAGCACTAAAAGCTCAGTCTAAAGATCTTCAGCATTGGACAAATGTCTCCAGACAGATAAGGGGCCCATTAAACCTTTATACCGATCAAGCCTGACTTACAACCTGCCCTTTGCCACTGGACAGTTATAAAAGCCCAGTACAAATGATTGCCCCTTGTACAACTGCTCATCGTCTGGGAGTACCTTTATGTCCCTCCTGAAGCTCCCAGAGTGGTTTATAAAGACTTTCATCTGCAGTTAAAAGGATGGCGTTCTGGACGGCTGCCGTTTTGCAAGATCCGGCTCAATTTAGCTATTTTGTGATTATTATGTTGTTTATTTTCACGAAATGTATCTGTTATTATTTCTTACAACTGACAAGAACGTTTGAACATCAGATCAGCAGTTACTTTCCTCAATTCCGACTTTGACTCATCTGACTTGGGCTCTTTCTGTAATTCCGACACAATTTTTAGGCTCCCCAATAGGAATTGCCGACGTTACAGAGGCAAGAGAGAGGGGATCCTGGTGAGAGCTAACCACCTCCGTCAGCCGGCTTCATTAGGAAATGCATCGGCGACATTGTCCTCAAAAGGAAGGTGTTCTGCTTCCCCAATCAAAAGCCCTGGATTAACACAGAGGTTGTAGCTAAACTAAAGGACAGGGCTACCACACACAGAGCTACCACAGACAGGGCTACCACAGACAGGGCTACCACAGACAGGGCTACCACAGACAGGGCTACCACAGACAGGGATACCACAGACAGGGCTACCACAGACAACCCTGAGGCTACGGCCGAGGACAAGAATAAGTACAAGAAGTCTCGATATGACCTCCGCAGAGTCATAAAATGAGCAAAAGGACAATATACTGTAGGTATAAGGTGGAATCCACGCTACACATGCTTCGATGCCCGCCACCGCGTGCCAGGGGCAACAGTCCATTACGGATTACAAAAGTAGACCCAACCGTTCTAATCTGCCCAACGACACCTTTCCACTAGATGAACTCAATGCTCTTTATGCACGCTTTGACAACAACAACATCGTGCCGGGTATGATGGGCGTCACCGACCCAGAAGATTGGCTGATCTCGCTCTCTTTAGTTAAATCAACACCCGCAAGTCCGCGGAGCCAGATGGTATTCCAGGGAGCGTTTTCAGAGCATGTGCAAAACAGTTGGCAGGCTTATTCATGGTAATTTTCAACGTCTCCTTGTCCCAGTTTGTAACATGTTTTAAGATGACCATCATCATTCCTGTTCCCAAGAACTCTAAGGCTTCGTGCCACAATGACTACCACCCTGTAGCCCTCACATCTGTAATCACGGTGCTTTGAGAGGCTGGTTATGGCACACATAAACTCCACCATGCCAGACACACTAGACCCACTGTAATTTCCATACCGCCCCAACAGATCCATAGACGACGCAATCTCAATTGCACTCCACACTGCCCTCACCCACCTAGAGGAATACCTTTGCGAGAAAGGTGTTCATTGATTACAGCTCAGCTTTCAACACCAAGGTCCCCTCCAATCTTGTCACCAAGCTTAGGATCCTGGGACTGAACACATCCTTCTGCAACTGGAACCTGGACTTCGTTATGGGCCGAACACAGGTGGTGAGGGTAGGCAACATCACCTCCGCCACAGTGACCCTCAACACAGGGGCCCCACAGGGGAGTGTGCTTAGTTCCCTCATGTACTCCCTGTTCACCCACGACTGCATGGTAATGCACGATTCCAACACCATCATCAAGTTTGCTGAGGATATGACCATGGTAGGGCTAATCACCAGCAACGATGAGACAGCCTACAGGGAGGAGGTCAGTGACCTGACTGTGTGTTGCCAGAACAACAACCTCTCCCTCAACATCAGTAAGACCAAGGAAATGGTCGTGGACTACAGGAAACAGGGGTGGCGAGCACGCACCCATCAACTTCGATGGGGTGGCAGTGGAGCAGGTAGACAGCTTCAAGTTCCTCCGTGTCCAAACCACTAAAGACTTAAAATGTTCCAAACAAACACGCACATTCGTGAAGAAGTCGCCTCTTTCCCCTCGGGAGGTTGAAAAAGTTTGGCATGGGCCCTCAAATCCTCAAAAAGTTCTACAATGGTACCATTGAGAGCAGCTTGGCTGGCTGCATCACTGCTTGGTATGGCAACAGCCCTGCGCTCGATCGCATGGCGCTACAAAGGGTGGTGCAGACCCCAGTACTTCACTGGGACCAAGCTCCCTGCCATCCAGGACCTCTATATCAGGCGGTGTGAAAGGAAGGCCTGGAAAATTGTTAAAGACTCCAGCCACCCAAGCCAGACTGTTCTCTCTGCTTCCGCACGGAAGTCTGACACCAACAGGCTCCTAAACAGCTTCTATACCCAAGCCATAAGACTGCTAAAAAAACAACTAAGAGCTAACAAAATGACTACACAGACTATCTGAGTTGACCGTTGTGTATATATATATATATATTTATTTGATTTGCAAACACACACACACACACAAACACTCCATCATCTGCTCACTTGCACATAATATGCTCATACATATATACTGACTGTACACAGCCACACACCCAATCACATACATATATACTGACTCTACACAGCCACACACCCAATCACATACATATATACTGACTGTACACAGCCACACACCCAATCACATACATATATACTGACTCTACACAGCCACACACCCAATCACATACAAGCTACTGCTACTCTGTTTATCTTATATCCTGTTGCCCTAATCACCTTACCCCTATACACATCTACCTCCATCACTCCACTGCACATTGTAAATATGGTATAGGAACTGACTGACCCTGTATATAGCCTCTTACTTTCCTTGTTATTTGTAGCGCTACATTGATATTGATTACTGCGTTGTTGGGTTTGTAACTTACAAGAAAGGCATTTCACAGTACTTGTGCACGTGACATTAAAACGTCATACTTGTCAAATAATCGTCTAACCAATAACAGCACCTCGAACTAAAAGCAGCTGCAAACAGCTGTTGTTTGATATCATAGAAGCGAAACTGAACCGAACTGAATTAGTTCAGCTGCAATAAAGCATTCTTGTATTGCAATGCGGGGCCTTCTGCAGTTGATTACATGCTAAATTATCTCCATTTAATTCCAATTACAACAATATTCTCTCTTTCACAACAGTATGGAAGTGTTTTTGCTCATCTTTAAATCATTTCAATAATTCTCATTTTCTTCTCAGCTACAATGCACTTCAGGCTTCTGAACTAATTAAGAGTCGTGGGAGATTAAGGCAGAATTGGCTGTTTTGAATTCAGTCTCATCTCACATCTCATGAAAATATCAGAAGCAGTCGTAACTAAACCAAATAACTCTCTGTGAGTGATGTTTGGACTACAACAGCTTGGCAAAACTGAAAGGGCTCTTTCTGGGGGCTAAAGACAATAGGTTGCTTTACTTATAATCTAGAATCATGTGGCCATTTTGTTTTCACCTACAAAATTAAAGCGAAGTGTTAAATGGCCAACATGTGAAAGACACACCTAAAGGTGATGATGCGATCTAGCCAACTTTACTCATCCCTCATCTACTGTACTGGCTACTCTACATGACCACAATCCTATACATCCTCTATACATTCTGCTATTTCCTGTTATTCTGTTAATCCTATCCAATCAAATCAAATTGCATTTGTCACATGCGCCGAATACAAAAGGTGTGGACCTTACAGTGAAATGCTTACTTACAAGACCTTAACGAACAATGCAGTTTTAAGAAGAAAAAAAGTGTTGAAAAAAAAAGATAAATAAAAAATAACTGTACAGTCATTTCTACGAACGACTCCATTAATTAAAACCTCTTGGGGCTAGGGGGCAGAATTTCCACTTTTGGATAAATAGCGTGCCCAATTTCAACTTTCTGCTACTCATGCCAAGAATATAAGATATGCATATTATTCATAGATTTGGATAGAAAACACTCTGAAGTTTCTAAAACTGTTTGAATCATGTCTGTGAGTATAACAGAACTTATGTAGCAGGCAAAACCCCGGGGGCTAACTGTTCAGATATATATTTTTTTTGCCTCTCTCTGTTCCCTGACTTGTTATTGCCAAGGGATATTTCTTAGAAACCTGTTTTCAGTTCCTACCGCTTCCACTGGATGTCACCAGTCTTGATGTTGAGGTTATTCCTTTGTGCAATGAAGAAGTAGGCCAACTCGGAACTGGGTACACTTTTGTGAGTTGCGCAAGACGTGAAAAGTGGCGCTGGTTTGTTTTCTTTCCTGTATTGAACACAGATTGCCCTGTCTACAATTTGATCGATTATTAACTTTTAAAAATACCTAAAGTTGTATTACAAAAGTAGTTTGAAATATTGTGGCAAAGTTTAAAGCCAACTTTTGAAATATTTTGTAGTGACGTTGTGTTTTTTTGTAAGCTGTTTTTTTCTGGATCAAATGCACTTTATAAATGGACATTTTGGATATATATGGACGGAATTAATCGAACAAAAGGACCAATTGTGATGTTTATGGGACATATTGGAGTGCCAACAAAAGAAGCTCATCAAAGGTAATGAATGTTTTACATTTTATTTCAGTGTTTTGTGTAGCGCCTGCAGGGTTGAAATATGCTAACTCCTTTGTTTACTGCTGGTGCAGATGGTGCAGATAATAGCTTCTTATGCTTTTGCCGAAAAGCATTTTAAAAATCTAACATGTTGGCTGGATTCTCAACTAGTGTAGCTTTAATTGAGTATCTTACATGTGTGATTTAATGAAAGTTTGAATTTTATAGTATTTTATTTGAATCTGGCGCTCTGCATTTTCCCTGGCAATTGGCCAGTTGAGACATTTGCGTCCCGCCTATCCCTAACTAGTTTTTTAAACCAGTAATCTGTATATAACTGTTTGTCCACCAGGACTACCTTTTCATGCTGCTAGGACAGGAAGTCTGTGTGGATTAAAACTTTGGTGCTGTGTTAAATTCCCTCAGTCAACAGAAGGATTTTTTTTAGGCGATTTGCTAATAGTTTGTGTACACATACAGAACTTAAACCATTTAAGGCCACGCTGAACATAGTGTATATAACGTGAGGGGGATAGAATGTCATCCAGCATCATCCTTGGAGGATCAAATGTCAGCGGTATCACTATGAAGACAGATGGGCAGATGTGGGAAGGGGGGCATGATATGTTGAGCTTATGAAATTGATCCCCCCACCATTTCTGCTTAAATGTGTTTGATGTGTTGTCCTGAAATGAACCAGCTCTACCTTAATGTGACTATGGAATTTATTTGCTGCCAACAAGCAAAGATAAAATAATTTGAAAGCAGCATAGGACAAAATGTTTCTCAGATATGCTTTTAATGGGGACAGAAAAGGCTCGTTATAGCTTGTCTCAAGGGTAGGTGCTGTTTTGTAATCTGAATGGTTGGATTCTTACTATAAAGGCCCACTTCAGTCTTGGCCCCATAGACAAAACTCAAGGCTTTGATGAAAGAGCTAGATTTAAACAACCCCTTGCCGGAGGTGCATTCAGGGACAACATTATACTGCGTTTGCTCCGGATCCCTATAATTCCACTGCTGCGTAACTAAATATTTCACTATGGAGAGGACCTGCACATGTATAGTGGACACAACAGTGAAGTGACCTTTCTCATCGGGACGGTCCAGTAATGCTATATAATGAATGGGACGTTGGGGGAAACCTGTCCTTTTAGGCTTCAGGCTGCTGCAGGTTGGTAAACCTGTCCCTGTAGACTAGAGGCTGCTGCAGGTTGGTAAACCTGTCCCTGTAGACTTCAGGCTGCTGCAGGTTGGTAAACCTGTCCCTGTAGACTAGAGGCTGCTGCAGGTTGGTAAACCTGTCCCTGTAGACTAGAGGCTGCTGCAGGTTGGTAAACCTGTCCCTGTAGACTAGAGGCTGCTGCAGGCTAATAATATGTCCCTGTAGGATAGAGGCTGCTGCAGGTTGGTAAACCTGTCCTTGTAGACTAGAGGCTGCTGCAGGCTAATAATATGTCCCTGTAGGATACAGGCTGCTGCAGGTTGGTAAACCTGTCCCTGTAGACTAGAGGCTGCTGCAGGTTGGTAAACCTGTCCCTGTAGACTAGAGGCTGCTGCAGGCTAATAATATGTCCCTGTAGGATAGAGGCTGCTGCAGGTTGGTAAACCTGTCCCTGTAGACTAGAGGCTGCTGCAGGTTGGTAAACCTGTCCCTGTAGGATAGAGGCTGCTGCAGGTTGGTAAACCTGTCCCTGTAGACTAGAGGCTGCTGCAGGTTGGTAAACCTGTCCCTGTAGACTTCAGGCTGCTGCAGGTTTGTAAACCTGTCCCTGTAGACTAGAGGCTGCTGCAGGTTGGCAAACCTGTCCCTGTAGACTAGAGGCTGCTGCAGGTTGGTAAACCTGTCCCTGTAGACTAGAGGCTGCTGCAGGTTGGTAAACCTGTCCCTGTAGACTAGAGGCTGCTGCAGGTTGGCAAACCTGTCCCTGTAGACTAGAGGCTGCTGCAGGTTGGTAAACCTGTCCCTGTAGACTAGAGGCTGCTGCAGGTTGGTAAACCTGTCCCTGTAGGATAGAGGCTGCTGCAGGTTGGTAAACCTGTCCCTGTAGACTAGAGGCTGCTGCAGGTTGGTAAACCTGTCCCTGTAGACTAGAGGCTGCTGCAGGTTGGTAAACCTGTCCCTGTAGACTAGAGGCTGCTGCAGGTTGGTAAACCTGTCCCTAGACAGGCTGCTGCAGGTTGGTAAACCTGACTAGAGGCTGCTGCAGGTTGGTAAACCTGTCCCTAGACTTCAGGCTGCTGCAGGTTGGTAAACCTGTCCCTGTCCCAGGTTGGCAAACCTGTCCCTGTAGACTAGAGGCTGCTGCAGGTTGGTAAACCTGTCCCTGTAGACTAGAGGCTGCTGCAGGTTGGTAAACCTGTCCCTGTAGACTAGAGGCTGCTGCAGGTTGGTAAACCTGTCCCTGTAGACTAGAGGCTGCTGCAGGTTGGTAAACCTGTCCCTGTAGACTAGAGGCTGCTGCAGGCTGATAATATGACCTTGTAGGATAGAGGCTGCTGCAGGTTGGTAAAGACATGATGAAGCTAGACAGCAGCATACCACCAGCAGCATACCACCCTGCATACCACTGCTGGCTTGCTTCTGAAGCTAAGCAGGGTTTGTCCTGGTCAGTCCCTGGATGGGAGACCAGATGCTGCTGGAAGTGGTGTTGGAGGGCCAGTAGGAGATACTCTTTCCTCTGGTCTAAAAAATATCCCAATCCCCCAGGGCAGTGATTGGGGACACTGTCCTGTGTAGGGTGCCGTCTTGCGGATGGGATGTTAAACGGGTGTCCTGACTCTCTGCGGTCATTAAAGATCCCATGGCACTTATTGTAAGAGTGGGTGTGTTAACCCTGGTGTCCTGGCTAAATTCCCAATCTGGCCATCAAACCATCACGGTCAACTAATAATCCCCAGTTTACAATTGGCTCATTCATCCCCCTCCTCTCCCCTGTAACTATTCCCCAGGTTGTTGCTGCAAATGAGAACAGGTTCTCAGTCAACTTACCTGGTAAAATAACAGATAAATAAAAGACAGTCCCTGCCAGGTTATTATACCCCTTAGTCCCAGGAAGCAAGCTCAGGAATACTGTCGGGCAGAGACAGTACTACACGGGCTGAGATACTGGCTGCTCTTTGCTATGATGGTGTCTCAACAACAGTGAAGGGTTGTTTAACATGAACAAAGAAATGTGTTATATCACACTGCATCCACTGACAGGAAGAATCCAAGTTATAGTGTCGCTAGTCACGGCAGAATTATGTACCGTTGGGCCATACTTGGCATAGCTTCTGATCTAAATAGCATATTCAGGATGAGTCACTGATAGCAAAGCGCCAGTCTGACCTTCTAAAGGCCGTTTATCATTCAATTACAGCAAGGGCTTTCCAAAAAAGGTGACATCACTTAGACAATGGTAGCATCCTCCCCTACGAGCCAGTCCAGAGGATAGGCTTTCCTCCTGGGCATCCTCCTATTTAAGTCGATCCATGTCACTAATGATAGGTCAAGCATTTTGTCCCCACTTTTCGGGTCCAAGAGATTATTTTGCTGTCAGCTAGGCAAGAAAATGAACAGCTTGTAAACAAACGGCCAACCAATCACAGCGCCTCCCCAGCAGTATAAACGATTTAGAATGCAGTGTGGGCAAAATAAACACTGCCTAAAGTAATTGGTATCAGTGATTTAAGCCATTTTAACACCCCCTTTGACATCTTTAAATAAATGCTCACAGTGTTAACTATGATGAACGATTTGAATACTTGTATAATGATTCTCTGTAGTAAGCACATAGCCATTAACAACAACTAAGATGAATGATTTGAATACTTGTATAATGATTCTCTGTAGTAGGCACATAGCCCTTAACAACAACTAAGAAATAAACCCATCAGTGTTTGTCCTCAATGTTTCTTCTCTCCATTAATCATATGATGTAACTGACAAAACAAAGTCCTAATTAAAAATATTCATCATGATGAGTTATAATTGCAGGTGTATAACTCCTTTAGGAAGCCAGTATGATGACCAGCGCAGGGAGGGAGACTGATCTATTGCGCCATTAGACCATGCCTTAGCATGCAAAGCCGATACACAGAAGATGATGCCATACCTGATATTTGTTACAAACCTGTCCTGAATTGCAAAGTCACTGTTCTTTGTAAAGTAAGTTTTGAAAACTGAATGAAATGGATTATTCAACCATTGTGGGGACCGTTGTGGGGATACTGGTTAGCCCAATGCACCATCTTATTTGAGAGATAGTCCTGTCAGGGGTTGAATGACTTTGATCCCCATCTTCATGTGTAGCAGAGCTACTGTATACTTTAAAACAACAACGACAGCAACGTCAACATCAACAACAATAAAATCAACAACAACAAAATCGACAACATCGACAACAACAACAAAATCAACAACAGCAACAACATCAACAACATCAACAACAGCAACAACATCAACAACATCAACATCACCAATAAAATCAACAACAACAAAAACAACAACATCAACAACAACAACATCAACATCAACAATAAAATCAACAACAACAAAAACAACAACATTAACAACAACAACATCAACAAAAACATCAACAACAACAAAATCACCAACAACATCAACAACAATATCAACAACAACAGCACAGACAAAACTAAAAAGAAAACTCTGAGGTGAAATGAAGGGACCAAGGACAACTATGGTCTTCATTTACATGTTGGGTGTACCAGACAATCTGCAGGGCTCACTTAGAATGAAACCTTTCATCTGGGTGCATCAAGAGACATTCTACCTGAGGCACAGCAGAGCTCCTGCAGTTTGGGAGGCAAAACATCCAAGCTTAAAAAACAACAACCCAAAACTCAGAAGCACTAAGATCATTCTACCCTGCACCATTAGCAATCTCCCCCACCGCTGAAATGCATTTGCCAGAGGGTCACGGAAAGCCTCTAGTTATGTGAATGCAGCTTCAATTCAGCTTTCTTGGGCTTTGTGTTCACAACATAACGAGAAATCTATCTATATTTCTTTTTTTTCTTCCTTCCATTTCTTCTGAGGGCTAAAATACGAAACAGTTCACCTCAGTGTGCCTGAAAAGGACACAGTCTTACAGCCGAAATCACCTTGCAGACTGTTAAATAGCCATCACTAGCCGGCTACCACCCGGTTACTCAACCCTGCACTTTAGAGGCTGCTGCCCTATATACATATACATAGACATGGAACACCAGTCACTTTAATAATGTTTACATACTGCTTTACTCATCTCATATGTATATACTGTATTCTATTCTACTGTACTTTAGTCAATGCCACTCCGACGGTGCTCAATCTAATATTTATATATTTCTTAATTCCATTCTTTTACTTTTTGATTTGTGTGTATTGTTGTGAACTGTTAGATACTACTGCACTGTTGGAGCTAGGAACACAAGCATTTCGCTACACCCGCAATAATTTGATTTGAATCACCACAAAGACAAGGGAGGATTCCAATGCCTGGCAAAGAAGTGCACCTAAAAAAGCAGACATTGAATATCCCTTTGAGCATGGTGAAGTTATTAATTACACTTTGGATGTTGTATCAATACATCCAGTCACGGCAAAGATACAGGCATCCTTCCTAACTCAGTTGCCTCTCAGGGATTTCACCATGAGGAAAATGGTGACTTTAAAACAGTTGCAGAGTTTAATGGCTGTGAAAACTGAGGATGGATCAACAACATTGTAGTTACCCCACAATACTAACCTAATTGACAGAGTGAAAAGAAGGAATCCTGTACAGAATAAAAATATTCCAAAACAGTTAGCAACAAGGCAGTAAAGTAAAACTGCAAAAAATGTGGCAAAGCAATTCACTTTATCTTTTAAATACAAAGTGTTATGTTTGGGGCAAATCCAATACAACACATTACTGAGTACCGCTCTCCATATTTTCAAGCATAGTGGTGGCTGCTTCATGTTATGGGTATGCTTGTAGTAGTTAAGGACTGTGGAGTTTTTCAGAATAAAAAAAAAATGGAATGGAGCTAAGCACAGGCATTACGGAGAATTGATTGTAGGCTAGTAACAAAATAATCGCTATTTAATCCATTTTTAATTCAGGCTGTAGCACAACAAAATGTGGGGGAAAGTCAAGGGGTATGAATACTTTCTAAAGGCACTGTAGCTCCTCCTGTGACATTAAGTGTTCTAAGCCAGTTCTTGTGTTTTGCTAATGAGTATTGATGACAGAGGAAATTGTATCCCATTGCCCCAACACACTTCCAAAACAACTATTGAAACTTCCTTCACAAGTGTCTCCATAAGTGTCAAATATAACCTCTGGCGCTCAGTGCGGAAGGATCTGGAAGTAAACGCTTAGCAGGTTAGTCCCGGGAGACATTTTCTGGCAGATGAACACTTAATTAACTGGAATGCGATTTGGCAAAGAAAAGAGGATTTTCTGAGGTTGTTAATGCAGTCATAGAGTAGTCTGCGTTAGAGATATTGCTTCTCTATTTCCAGTCATAATTGCATATATGGACACTCCATTGTAAAGTGATATGGTACAGGCTGGACATACTGGTTTGTGGTATAAGACATGCATGGTGGAGATATGGATTCACAAGTAATTCAACTGTCAATCAAACATTCTTGTCCTGTCACTTTGATACAATCCACTTCCTCGTATGTTGTAAGTGTCTTGTAAGTGTTCATATCCTCTCCTATGAACAAACTATGTTAAATAACAATTATCTCACCGCTATAATACAGAAGCATTGGGGATGACTGACATTTTTATTTTGTCATTTTATTTTACCTTTATTTAACTAGGCAAGTCAGTTAAGAACAAATTCTTATTTTCAATGACGGCCTAGGAACAGTGGGTTAACTGCCTGTTCAGGGGCAGAACGACAGATTTGTACCTTGTCAGCTTGGGGGTTTGAACTTGCAACCTTCCGGTTACTAGTCCAACGCTCTAACCACTAGGCTACCCTGCCGCCCCATCATATCATAACATCAAAATGCTTGTCACATCGTTCATATCAAAGCCGATGTACGAAATGGATTTGGGAAATGTAGACAACAAAGTTACCCCACTGGGCACAGACATCAATTCAACATCTATACCACATTGGTTCCATGACAACATGGTTAGGGGAGCAACAGGGGAGCAACACAACGACAACATGGTTAGGGGAGCAACACAAAGACAACACGGTTAGGGGAGCAACACAAAGACAACACGGTTAGGGGAGCAACACAAAGACAACACGGTTAGGGGAGCAACACAAAGACAACACGGTTAGGGGAGCAACACAAAGACAACATGGTTAGGGGAGCAACACAAAGACAACATGGTTAGGGGAGCAACACAAAGACAACATGGTTAGGGAGCAACACAAAGACAAAGACAACATGGTTAGGGGAGCAACACATAGACAACGTGGTTAGGGGAGCAACACAAAGACAACATGGTTAGGGGAGCAACACAAAGACAACATGGTTAGGGGAGCAACACAAAGACAACACGGTTAGGGGAGCAACACAAAGACAACATGGTTAGGGGAGCAACACAAAGACAACATGGTTAGGGAGCAACACAAAGACAATGACAACATGGTTAGGGGAGCAACACAAAGACAACGTGGTTAGGGGAGCAACACAAAGACAACATGGTTAGGGGAGCAACACAAAGACAACATGGTTAGGGGAGCAACACAAATACAACGTGGTTAGGGGAGCAACACAAAGACAAAGACAACATGGTTAGGGGAGCAACACAAAGACAACACGGTTAGGGGAGCAACACAAAGACAACATGGTTAGGGGAGCAACACAACGACAACATGGTTAGGGAGCAACACAAAGACAACATGGTTAGGGGAGCAACACAAATACAACGTGGTTAGGGGAGCAACACAAAGACAACATGGTTAGGGGAGCAACACAAAGACAACGTGGTTAGGGGAGCAACACAAAGACAACATGGTTAGGGGAGCAACACAAAGACAACGTGGTTAGGGGAGCAACACAAAGACAACATGGTTAGGGGAGCAACACAACGACAACGTGGTTAGGGGAGCAACACAACGACAACACGGTTAGGGGAGCAACACAAAGACAACGTGGTTAGGGAGCAACACAAAGACAACGTGGTTAGGGGAGCAACACAAAGACAACATGGTTAGGGGAGCAACACAAAGACAACATGGTTAGGGGAGCAACACAAAGACAACACGGTTAGGGAGCAACACAAAGACAACACGGTTAGGGGAGCAACACAAAGACAACATGGTTAGGGGAGCAACACAAAGACAACATGGTTAGGGGAGCAACACAAAGACAACATGGTTAGGGGAGCAACACAAAGACAATGACAACATGGTTAGGGGAGCAACACAAAGACAAAGACAACACGGTTAGGGGAGCAACACAAAGACAAAGACAACATGGTTAGGGGAGCAACACAAAGACAAAGACAACACGGTTAGGGGAGCAACACAAAGACAATGACAACATGGTTAGGGGAGCAACACAAAGACAATGACAACATGGTCAGGGGAGCAACACAAAGACAAAGACAACATGGTTAGGGAGCAACACAGAGACAAAGACAACATGGTTAGGGGAGCAACACAAAGACAACATGGTTAGGGGAGCAACACAAAGACAACGTGGTTAGGGGAGCAACACAAAGACAACGTGGTTAGGGGAGCAACACAAAGACAACATGGTTAGGGGAGCAACACAAAGACAACATGGTTAGGGGAGTAACACAAAGTTTTGGTGTCGCTCCTGGAAGGGGGTCACTGTATGTATATGGTTGTGATATGTGGTTGTCCCACCTAGCTATCTTAACATACATGCACTAACTGTAATTCGCTCTGGATAAGAGAGTCTGCTCAATGACTCAAATTTAAAAGTAAATGGCACAACAAAAACAATGAACACTTCCCCTGTGAGAACATGGGCTGACTTGGTTTAGTCTGGTCTCATAGAGTAGACGTGACATAGTAAACATAAATTCGATTAGTAGTGTATGTTACATTTCGTAAGGTTATTTAAGACAGAATGTTACTTGAGGCAAAAATGAAAAGAAGGTGGTTTTTCTGGGTGGATGGGTAGGCGTATAATGCTAATATCTAGCAACCCAAATGTTATATGTGTTTGAATCTCATCAAAGATAAGTTTAGCATTTTAGTTCATTAGCAACTTTTCAACTACTTACTACTTTTTAGCTAATTTGCAACTACTCCTAACTCTAATCTTTATCCCTAACCCTAACCTCTAGATTAGCTAACGTTAGCTACCTAGCTAACGTTGAAATATCATACTTATTCACAAATTTGTAACATTGCAATTCGTACAAATTGCAATTCATAACATATCATAAGACATGGATGATGAACATCCACAAATTAATACATAACATATGAAACGTACAATATCATACTGAAGGGAGACAGATATATGTTACGTCTACCCCTGAGTCCAGGTTGTTTAACAATAACTATCCTATAGCAACTTCAAATACAACCTACTTTGGACTATCACTATAAGTATTTATACTGTATCATGCACTTATCCACCTATTCTTAAATGCTGTCTGTGTTTCTTAATCAGATAAGAGACAAACCCCGGTCCAATTTCCTTCATTCTACCTCCTCTCTTGTTGGACCTCCTGTGGTCTCCAATCAGAGCTGAACGTGGGCTGAGATTGTGCTGTAACTCCAGATCCCTGCTGCTAGGACCAGCAATAACACAACCTGTCAGGCAAGGCTTGTAAAACTTAACCACTCTTATTTGTCGCCCAGTTCTAAACCGTCACCATCTATAGCTAATCTGATTGGTATGTGAGGAAAGAGAATGGAACAGGACAGAACTGACCAGAACTACAACAACGGGCCATAAATTGATTCTGGCTTTCTAGACACGACAACAAGGTTTCGCCAGGTGAAGAAATAAAGCTGGTTGGTCAAGCTTTGTCTCCTGGGTTGAACCATTTGTAATGTCGACCACTATTGCTGGTACTAAAAATGTCCCCCCCCCACTTTATACAGAACCTATGGTACAGTCCAACATCAGACCAAGTCCCCATTAAAAACATAATGTCAAATACTATTTGAGATATGCTTGATTTACCTTGGAGTTTGCACTTTTGGAACAATTCCATTCCTTTCATTGTGCAGGGCAGACTAAAAATAAAGTACACATCAAAAGTGAGTGAGTGAAGCAAGACATCATCTTGGGAGGAGTGAAGAATGAAGAGAAGGTGGCGGGGGGAGGGTTGGATACAGTTACTGTAGCACACAAACCTCCTGCCTTCTCCACGCTCGCCTCCCTTTAATCACTGTTTCCCATATCACTCCTTGAACAACCTCAAGGTCTCTAGCATTTCCACCTCCATTTACCTGCCCATTAACGGGCGCAATAAAAGAGGGCATTCAGTACATTTTAGAGTCTTCCTGCCCTGAGTCTTCCTGCCCTGAGTCTTCCTGCCCAGAGTCTTCCTGCCCTGAGCTTCCTGCCCTGAGTCTTCCTGCCCAGAGTCTTCCTGCCCTGAGCTTCCTGCCCTGAGTCTTCCTGCCCTGAGTCTTCCTGCCCTGAGTCTTCCTGCCCAGAGTCTTCCTCCCCAGAGTCTTCCTGCCCAGAGTCTTCCTGCCCAGAGTCTTCCTGCCCTGAGTCTTCCTCCCCAGAGTCTTCCTGCCCAGGCTGCAGTTTCTAATGAGGAAGGATGGCAGAGTAGAGTGCTCTGCTGGGAGGATCCCCTCTACGAGCCGTGCTGGGGGTAGCCTGATTACTCTTGGCTTGAGTCAGAAATGACAATTCATTCTCATCAGAGAATGAGACCTCGCCTCTTCTACTGTCCTAGATCCGTGCAGCAGAACAGTCTCTCAGTCCCACTATAGAAAGATCCGTGCAGCAGAACAGTCTCTCAGTCCCACTATTGAAAGGCTTAGTTATGTGCTTATCCATATGGAAGCCTATGCAATCGTTTAAGGGTGCACATGTCTATAGGCCTTAAAAGGATTCTCACACTACTGAGCCAAACCAAGCTGTGCTGAGCTGGCCTTGTTCTGAGCTGGCCTTGTTCTGAGCTGGCCTTGTTCTGAGCTGGCCTTGTGCTAAGCTGGCCTTGTGCTAAGCTGGCCTTGTTCTGAGCTGGCCTTGTGCTGAGCTGGCCTTGTTCTGAGCTGGCCTTGTTCTGAGCTGGCCTTGTTCTGAGCTGGCCTTGTTCTGAGCTGGCCTCCTTGTTCTGAGCTGGCCTTGTTCTGAGCTGGCCTTGTTCTGAGCTGGCCGCATCCATCATAGTCGCTGGAGCCGTGCTGAAAAGGGCCCTTGTGAAATGGCAAATACCAGAGCCAGCAACGTTTGGTTTAGGTTGGTTGAGTCAAATGGTCGTCCAACATTATGAAGGATGCTATGCGTGTGGAAAGATGAGCCATGCTCGCCAGCCTCAATGTACGAAAAGGAGATGCTCCCATCAAAGTTGTCAGTTGATCTAATGTAATACGATGACAGAGTGGTTTTCCCAATACAGTCACTGGCAGTTACCGCTGAACGTGTTATGGACAATAAGAGACAGTGAAGCCAGTACGATATAATATATATCCTCAATGGGTCCAATCTTCACAAGAGGGTACGTTCTCATCTATTGTAACAAACCTGAAATCATTTGTTTTCATTTGGATCCTTCTCTCCGTGCAATGACATCCGTCAGCTGCTCAGGTTCAAGCTTTCCCTGGGCTGGAATAGCACCTTCATTGTCCCTTGTTCCTGACGTCAACAGAAATCGTATATACTGTATATCAGCCAACCGGAGAGAGAAGCATAATCTGTCAATCAAAAGTGCTATAGCGATTCATGACAGACTTAGTTGTTTACTTCAAGACTTTGCAGTCTATTATGAGACTGACTAACTTGATAAGCAATTGCTCAATTTACTGTCAGATCACATACCATTCAAGTTGTTCATTTAACTCATTGAACTTTGTTGAGTAGGGGTGCTATGGGGTGCTCGCAATAATCCTGGCTAATTAAAGATGAAAAATGAGTTGAGAAAACCCTTAATGGCTATGATCCGTTTAAAATAAATCTCCTCAAAGACTTCGTTGTGTAGTTGTGATATGATATCCCTACCACAATCAACAACAGACACCCTCAGTGTGACGCCAGAACAGTTGACTTCAATACCCCTGTGATTGTGTCTTAATTATGTCCTCCCCCCCCACACACACACACACACAATGCTCCTGGGGGACAGTAGTGTGAGTCACCTGCTGTAATCAGGTTGCCCAGACACAGGCCCTCATGGCCCTTGTTACCTTGACTGACTTTGGCCAATGAAAACATCTGAGAAAGGCATCGGCAGAGGAGGGGCAAGGGAATTAGGTTTTGTGCTAGCATCAGCCTCCCTGGGCTTAGGGGTGATTCTCTGCCTCTGTCTCGCTCTTGTTCTTGTTCCACACCTTAATAGATGACGGTGAGGAGGATCCTGCTGTGTAAACAAGATGGATTGCTGCTTATAGTTTATTGTGTTGGCTGTGTCCTTTGCAATGATAAACAACTAATGTCAATGAGTGTATATTATACAGCCTTATATATACAGCCAGGTCCAAAATGATTGGCACCCTTTGTAGTCAATTAACCATTTCTTTGTAGATGTTGATGTGTGCTTGGGGTTATTGTCTTACTGGAAGATCCACTTGCGGCCAAGTTTCAACCTCCTGGCAGAGGCAACCAGAATTCTGGCAAGAATGTCCTGGTACTGAGTAAAGTTTATGATGCCGTTGACCTTAACAAGGACCTCAGGACCAGTGGAAACAAAATAGCCCCATAACATCATAGATCCACCACCATATTTTACAGTACATATGGTGTTATTTTCTGCGTATGATTGCTATTTTTGACACCAACCCAACCAACCCAACAAATATAGTCTGTTTGTCAAGCATCTCATCCAAGGCAGGCTATCTGAACTGATGCCTATTTGGGTTGATTCTGTCAGCAGAATCAGGCCAACAGGCTTTTGGACCACCACCACACAGACAGATCCAAGTGATGAAGTAAACACTTTGAGAAGCCAATAAGTCAAATGCTGAACACCAGGTATAAATAACTGTCTTCAGCCTCTTTGTTCTCCTTCCCTCTCTCTCTGACTGCCTGACTGACGGACGATATAAATAGCAAGTCATTTAACTGTTGAGAAAAACTCACACAGCTTCTTTCATTCCAAATAATAAATAAAGATTGTTTTGATGACCCTGCCATGACCCTGTAAGTATACTGTACAAAAGTATAAACACAACAACGATTTTACTGAGTTACAGATCATATAAGGAAATCTGTCCATTGAAATAAATTCATTAGGCCCTAATCTATAGACTTCACATGACTGGGCAGGGGTGCAGCCATGGGTGGGCCTTGGAGGTCATAGGCCCACCCACTGGGGAGCCAGGCCCAACCAATCAGAATGAGTTTTTCCCCACAAAAGGGCTTTATTACAGACAGAACTACTGCTCAGTTTCATCATCTGTCGAGGGTGGCTGGTCTCAGACGATCCCGCAGGTGAAGAAGCGGAGGTCCTTGGCTGGCTTAGTTACATGTGGTATGTGGTTGTGAGGCCGGTTGGACGTACTGCCATATTCTCTAAAACTTGAGACATCTGTGGCATTGTGTTGTGCGACAAAACACTTTAGAGTGGCCTTTTATTGTCCCCAGCACAAGGTGCACCTGGGTAATGATGATGGTGTTTAATCAGCTTGTTGATATGCCACACCTGTCAGGTGGATGGATTATTTTGGCAAAGGAGAAAAGCTCACTAACAGGGTTGTGAACAAATTTGTGCACAACATTTGAGAGAAATACGTTTTTTGTGCGTATGGAACATTTCTGGGATCTTTTTTTTCACCTCATGAAACATGGAAACAACACTTTACATGTTGTGTTTATATTTTTGTTCAGTGTAGATAGACAATGTTATAAAGCTACTTTTCCTTCTATCAATCGTGTACATTGTTTACGTCCATTGGGATCCATTAAAACATCATTGTGCACTTTTGGTTGCTCATGTTTCCAGAGCTTTTGAAGAGTCAGGATTCAGTGAGTTCATATTCCACTCTCTCAGGCTGCCATGTCAGTCATTCAACTTGGAAAAGTGGATGACATTCACTTCCTTGACTTTCATTTGCAATGCTATTCAACATTTCACAGGCATTGGATTGAACAGTGAAGAAATGGCAGTTAATAGTTAATAGTGTGGCTCCCTGCCATGAACATTTACAACAGAATGACTTCCCTGGAGTTTCATTAAAGACACTGTACAGTTACCTGCATGGGCTGCAAAATAACTTGCCGTTAAAGCAGTACAAAATACAGCCGGCTATGAAGAGTTTTGCATGATCCATCACTCACCCGTAGCACGCGCTCCAGCAGGTGTATCTCACTGATCATCCCTAAAGCCAACATCTCATTTGGCCGCCTTTCGTTCCAGTTCTCTGCTGCCTGTGACTGGAACGAATTGCAAAAATCGCTGAAGTTGGAGACTTTTATCTCCCTCACCAACTTTAAACATCTGCTATCTGAGCAGCTAACCGATCACTGCAGCTGTACATAGTCCATCGGTAAATAGCCCACCCAATTTTACCTACCTCATCCCCATACTGTTTTTATTTATTTACTTTTCTGCTCTTTTGCACACCAATATCTCTACCTGTACATGACCATCTGATCATTTATCACTCCAGTATTAATCTGCAAAATTGTAATTATTCGCCTACCTCCTCATGCCTTTTGCACACAATGTATATAGACTTTTTGTTTCTACTGTGTTATTGACTTGTTAATTGTTTACTCCATGTGTAACTCTGTGTTGTCTGTTCACACTGCTATGCTTTATCTTGGCCAGGTCACAGTTGCAAATGAGAACTTGTTCTCAACTAGCCTACCTGGTTAAATAAAGGTGAAATAAATAAAAAATTTAAATAAAAATCTTACCGGCTGTATTTCTGCCTGCTTGAACAGCGAATAGCTCAGATACACATGAAAACATGGAACACTGCTCAGAGATGCACAAAAATGATATAACATTCAAAATGGCTGCATCTTAACTTTTTAATTAAAAAAATATTTTTATTTAGTCTTTAGTCTTTAACTTTATCATGCCTGTCTCTCTGATGACTCTCCATAACTTGTGCCAATGGAAAATAAGTTGTCTCAGCAGCCAAAGTGAGGCTAATTCAAACATCATTAACTATGTATTAGCACGTTAGCCAGCACACCATTAGCATCTCATGTAATTATGCTAATCTATTAAAATCTCACGTCATTGCAAATGTACCTACAGTTCCACTTACATGGCTGATGTTCCATGCCAGATTATGCAGGGACGTGCTCAGCACAGGAAATGGCTCTTGACCAAGCATTAGCATGTCATTTCAGAGAGGCATTTAAGCAACAACCTGCCAGGGCTTTCCTGCCTTACCGTTTAAAATAGCAGGGAAACATGATGGGGACGGCATTTTGTATTTAGTCGAAAGACGAGGAGCCCTTCCGTGTTTTATCGATAGTCGCTTCCAATTACATTTTACTGTGAAGATTGTGGAAGAAACGGAGAACTTTAATAAGGTGCCATCTGATATGCATTGAAGACACAGCAGGATCCATGGGTCTAGGATTTCACGATAGCTTTCAGGTGTTCAGCCAATTCCTCAATCCTGTTTTTAAAACTTCTCTGTCATCTATTCTATTACTAAAGAGTCCGATCACAACGAGTGTCTTGGAATTGATGTGGACTATTATCCATCACTGTTCTTAATGAGCAAAACATCGAAAGAGACAGTACTGTGGCACAATCAGTCCAGGGAGAGAAACTCAACTTGAGGAGTGAGTGAATTATGATTTAGGACAAGACGCACTCCAAGGCTGTTAATTCGCTCCGCTGGTTTTTGATGGAGAATGATGGTACTGAAGCAGCAGGTAGCCTGGCGGTTAAGCGCGTTGGGTCAGTAACCGAAAGGTTGCTGGTTCGAATCCCAAAGCCAAGTAGGTGAAAAATCTATCTATGCCCTTGAGCAAAGCACTTAACCCTAAATGCTCCTGTAAGTTCATAATGGAAAGGCGATTTGCCATAACTGGTCATCACCAGTGGATTGGACTAGAGGCTCTTCAGCCATGATTAGATGGGCGCTGAGGCCCATGACTATGCTGTGAGACGCACCTAATCACGTCATCTGTCTTCATTCCCAACATATTTTGGGCGGCAGGCAGCCTAGTGGTTAGAGCGTTGGGCTAGTAACCGAAAGGTTGCAAGATTGAACCCCTGAGCTGACAAGGTAAAAATCTGTCGTTCTGCCCCTGAACAAGGCAGTTAACCCACTGTTCCTAGGCCGTCATTGTAAATAAGAATTTGTTCTTAACTGACTTGCCTAGTTAAATAAAAAATAAGAAAAATAATATTCCCATCTGGCTAGTAGATTGGAGTGCTTACGCAGGCAGCTCTCTGCTAGCCCCTTGGGCAGAGTTCATTTGTCGAGCGGCTTGTACGTAAACTAGGGCTGTCAACAAATTATTATTTTTGTTGTGAGTTCATCGTAGGATTTGTTGCGATTAATCATGATTAATCATAATCGCAAATTCAGAATTTACTCAAATTGAGCTGCAATTTAAGATTTTTTTTTATACAAAAATATTGATGCCTTGATTTTGTCCAAAGTAAAGTTTAGAAAAATCTGGTAAATTAATCAACCACACTTTCTTTAACCTCAATGTGAACTTGTTTTGACATCGCATTGTTGTTTTTAGCTGTAGACATTATGCATTTTTAACACTTTCAGACAAAGCGATTCATCACAATAAAAATAAAGTGTGCACGCAAATTACAAAAAAGTGAACTTGAATTACCGTAATTAACTTTGACAGCCCTCGAGTAAACACATGAAGAGTGGTGGCTATTTCATACTTTAGATGTTCATTGGAGAGGTGACAACTTCCTGTCTGATGGTTCACTTTAGGAAAAAAAACTAAAATAAGAGGAAGCTGACACTAGCTCAATGGAAATAGCTGGTATAATCTCAAACGGAGTTAAAGGCATTAACAAGTCCCTTTCATAGACGCCAAAACTTTAATCAAATAAAAAATATTACAGTGTTTTGGAAAGAGCAGGAGGCAGGATAAGGTGATGAAAGGGTTCAGTGCATGTTTATTTTTTTCAAGATGTGCGGTACTGCCTTTTAATTGCTAATTACTCAAGAGTTTACATCATAATCTCAACTGCCTGTCAAGCGTATCAGAGGCACTATCTCAGCGTGGATATGGAAGATGGGCATTACTAAGTAATAGACTGGGCTGCTGTTGTTTCTCTATAAATACTACCAGTCATCTCTGACAAGAGGACTCCATGCCAGGGCTAAGGTCTTGACTGACCTTTCCATGGCAGCTTCTCAAACAACCCAGGGATATATCAAAGCTGGAGAATAGTCTTTAATTGACATGATATGGTGCAGGGCAGAGAGAGAGACAAGCAAGTAGGAAGTAGGAAATGACGAGATGAAACCTAGAGAGGTTATGGCTAGATGAAACTTGGACAGGAAATGACAAGATGGAACCTGGACAGGAAATGACAAGATGAAACCTGGACAGGAAATGACAAGAAGAAACCTGGACAGGTTCTGACAAAATGAAACCAGAACAGGAAATGACAAGAAGAAACCTGGACAGGTTATGACAAAATGAAACCAGAACAGGAAATGACCAGATGAAACCTGGACAGGTTATGACAAGATGAAACCTGAACAGGAAATGACAAGTTGAAACCTGGACAGGAAATGACAAGATGAAACCTGAACAGGAAATGACAAGTTGAAACCTGGACAGGAAATGACAAGAAGAAACCTGGACAGGTTATGACAAGATGAAACCTGGACAGGTTATGGCTAGATGAAACCTGGACAGGTTATGACAAGATGAAACCTGGACAGGAAATGACAAGTTGAAACCTGGACAGGAAATGGATAGATGAAACCTGGACAGGAAATGACAAGATGAAACCTGGACAGGAAATGGATAGATGAAACCTGGACAGGTTATGACAAGGTGAAACCTGGACAGGAAATGACAAGTTGAAACCTGGACAGGAAATGACAAGTTGAAACCTAGACAGGAAGTGGATAGATGAAACCTGGAGAGGTTATGCCAAAATAAAACCTGAACAGGAAATGACAAGATGAAACCTGGACAGGTTATGACAAGATGAAACCTGGACAGGAAATGACAAGTTGAAACCTGGATAGGTTATGACAAGATGAAACCTGGACAGGAAATGGATAGATGAAACCTGGACAGGAAATGAAACAAGTTGAAACCTGGACAGGAAATGACAAGATGAAACCTGAAAACAGGAAATGACAGGAAATGGATAGATGAAACCTGGACAGGAAATGACTAGATGAAACCTGAACAGGAAATTGAAACCTGAAATGACAAGATGAAACCTGGACAGGTTATGGACAAGATGAAACCTGGACAGAAATGAAATGAAACAAGATGAAACCTGGACAGGAAATGGATAGATGAAACCTGGATAGGAAATAACAAGTTGAAACCTGGACAGGTTATGGCTAGATGAAACCTGGACAGGAAATGACAAGAAGAAACCTGGACAGGTTCTGACAAAATGAAACCAGAACAGGAAATGACAAGAAGAAACCTGGACAGGTTATGACAAAATGAAACCAGAACAGGAAATGACCAGATGAAACCTGGACAGGTTATGACAAGATGAAACCTGAACAGGAAATGACAAGTTGAAACCTGGACAGGAAATGACAAGATGAAACCTGAACAGGAAATGACAAGTTGAAACCTGGACAGGAAATGACAAGAAGAAACCTGAACAGGTTATGACAAGATGAAACCTGGACAGGTTATGGCTAGATGAAACCTGGACTGGAAATGACAAGTTGAAACCTGGACAGGAAATGGATAGATGAAACCTGGACAGGTTATGACAAGATGAAACCTGGACAGGAAATGACAAGTTGAAACCTGGACAGGAAATGGATAGATGAAACCTGGACAGGAAATGACAAGATGAAACCTGGACAGGAAATGGATAGATGAAACCTGGACAGGTTATGACAAGGTGAAACCTGGACAGGAAATGACAAGTTGAAACCTGGACAGGAAATGACAAGTTGAAACCTGGACAGGAAATGGATAGATGAAACCTGGAGAGGTTATGCCAAAATGAAACCTGAACAGGAAATGACAAGATGAAACCTGGACAGGTTATGACAAGATGAAACCTGGACAGGAAATGACAAGTTGAAACCTGGATAGGTTATGACAAGATGAAACCTGGACAGGAAATGGATAGATGAAACCTGGACAGGAAATGACAAGTTGAAACCTGGACAGGTTATGACAAGATGAAACCTGGACAGGAAATGGATAGATGAAACCTGGACAGGAAATAAGTTGAAACCTGGACAGGTTATGGCTAGATGAAACCTGGACAGGAAATGACAAGTTGAAACCTGGACAGGAAATGACAAGTTGAAACCTGGAAAGGAAATGGATAGATGAAACCTGGACAGGTTATGACAAGATGAAACCTGGACAGGAAATGGATAGATGAAACCTGGAGAGGTTATGCTCTTGAGGAGAGTTCTCTGCATGCCAGGTCAAACTAACCATCTGGTTCAAAACAGCTGGCATCTTCTGAAAACACTTTTCTAGCTTTTTTTGTCATGTTTTTAGTAAGTCGAAATGTAAGAAAAGAATGAAAACAGAAGTAGTGTAGATTGGATTTGCATGTAGAATAATGATAGCTACAGTGCTATAATGTTACTGTACTACTAAACGATGGTTGTATTCACCCGTCTTTTTCTAACTCTTGTTGAGGCGACAGAACATAGTGAGACGTAATGAGATGACAGCATATTTGGTGTTGTAATATGCAAACAGGATTGTCTTCCGGTGAGTGCTTGAGTGCCGAAGGTGAAAGGACTACTCAGATGGCATTGTGGGATCAATTTAGAAAATGTCATTATGGAGTCCTCGGGTATAACCATGTTTCGCTGCCTCACTGCACCCAATTGTGCTAAACGTTTATCCATGACCTTTTAATTCAACTACTTTCAGTGGGTTCTCCCTCAGTAATAAGGAATTTGTGTGTGCCAGCTCTCAGCATCCACTTCACTGGCTGCTGGTATGCCTGAGTTATCCATCCTAGCCATGCATCCTCTACCTGATGTAAGCTGTAACAAGACAGTGTTTCAGTTCAGTTCCACCCTCCTATGTCCTTCAGATGAAACTCACTGAACATATCTTCCAGAGTTCACCTGTACTAGTCCGAATCAAATCAAAATCAAATAAAATGTTATTGGTCACATACACATGGTTAACTGGAACCAAAAATGGTTCTCCTAATGGGGACAACTGAACAACCCTTTTGAGTTCCATGTAGAACCCTTTCAACGGACAGTTGAAACCCAAAAAGTTCCTCCTATGGGGACAGCCGAAGAACCCTTTAGGAACCCTTTTTTTCTAATGAGTGAGTGTTAGGAATGTTTTTTTTTAAATGGTACCCCCACAACAGTAACCAGAAATGTGTTAAGCACCTCTGTTTGTAGACAAAATACAATGTGTATTGTTTTCCTCAAATTATTTTCGATCTTATGAACACATTTTTCCTTTTACAATCACATATATTTCAGTAAATGAGCAGTAGGTACAAGTAATCAGAAACGGACACACTTTGATCTACGAGAAATCATCAACTGCTCAATTCAGGCCCGGAAAAATTGCGAACCCAGTTTGTGATTTACAGTTCTGGTGAAGAAGTCAGGAGAAAACCAACAGCTGTTAAACTGCTCTTGAAGCCTCAATAGACGTGTGTGATCAGCACACTCATAAAGGGTTCCAAAAGGGTTCTTTGGCTGTCCCCATTGGAGAAACTTTTTGGGTTCCAGGTAGAACAATTTTTGGTTCCAGGTAGAACTGTCTGTTGAAAGGGTTCCACATGGAACTCAAAATGGTTCTACCTGGAACCAGAAAGGGTTCTTCAAAGGGTTCTCCTATGTGGACAGGTGAAGAACCATTTTAGGTTCTAAATAGCACCTTTTTTTCTGAGAGTGCAGCAATAGTTTATCAGATTAGCATACATTTTTTGGCCCATCTCTTTTTAACTTTGTAAGCCTTCACAGGTAATAAACAAAGAACAAGCTTATGTATGATACATCTGCCTATAGAGATTTACAGGGCTGTCTCTTCTAATTTGCTGAGGACACCTCTTTCACAATAAATGGGCTCAACTAGCGAAAACAAACTGCTTCAGCAAGCAGTATCCTGGGGAAACTGAGGCATCATGGGACGTGACGGAACAAGCTGGGCAGTAGGTGGAACCTGGTGATAACAGTACCAAACAAGGCCACAGATAGGCCAGATGTCTGTGTGTGTGTGTGTGTGTGTGTGTGTGTGTGTGTGTGTGTGTGTGTGTGTGTGTGTGTGTGTGTGTGTGTGTGTGTGTGTGTGTGTGTGTGTGTGTGTGTGTGTGTGTGGAACTGTAATACATATCACAACAACACACACAATTAACCGCTTTTCCTCACTCACCCTCCGCTCTTCGTGTCTCTCTCTGTCTCTCTATTTGTCTCTCTCTCTCTTTGTCTCTCTCTCTCTATTTGTCTCTCTCTCTCTTCATTTCTCTCTCTCTCTGTCTCTCTCTCTCTATTTGTCTCTCTCTCTTTGTTTCTCTCTCTCTCTGTCTCTCTCTCTATTCGTCTTTCTCTTTCTGTCTCTCTCTCTATTTGTCTCTCTCTCTTTCTCTCTCTCTATTTGTCTCTCTCTCTTTGTTTCTCTCTCTCTCTGTCTCTCTCTCTCTATTTGTCTCTCTCTCTCTATTTGTCTCTCTCTCTTTGTCTCTCTCTCTGTCTCTCTCTCTATTTGTCTCTCTCTCTTTGTCTCTCTCTATGTCTCTCTCTCTTTGTCTCGCTCTCTGTCTCTCTTTGTCTATTTGTCTCACTCTGTCTCTCTCTCTTTGTCTCGCTCTGTCTGTCTCTATTTGTCTCACTCTGTCTCTCTCTATTTGTCTCGCTCTGTCTCTCTCTCTTTGTCTCTCTCTTCGTTTCTCTCTGTCTCTCTCTATTTGTCTCTCTCTCTTTGTCTCTCTCTTTCTCGTTGTCTCTCTCTCTTTGTCTCTCTTTCTTTGTCTCACTCTGTCTCTCTCTCTCTTTGTCTCGCTCTGTCTCTCTCTCTTTGTCTCGCTCTGTCTCTCTCTCTTTGTCTCTCTCTCTCTCTTTGTCTTTCGCTCTCTCTCTCTTTGTCTCTCTCTCTCTCTATCGCTCTCTCTTTGTCTCTCTCTCTCTTTGTCTCTCTCTCTCTTTGTCTCTCTCTCTATTTCTCTCTCTCTCTCTGTCTCTCTCTCTCTTTGTCTCTATCTCTCTCTCTCTCTTTGTCTCTCTCTCTATCGCTCTCTGTCTCTTTGTCTCTCTCTCATTGTGTCTCTCTCTTTGTCTTTCTCCCTCTCTCAGACACACAAACACACTAAATGATTCTCTATTCCAAATGTATTTTGTCAAGTCAGTGCGGAGATCATTCTTTGCCAAGTCATCATTATGTTTTATTTCATCCCACAACACTCCTTAAACAAGGAACAATGAATACATATTACTATTGATTACAGACCCCAAAACCTCTCTTTGTGCAAGGGAAAAGAGCAAACAGATTTAAACCCTTGGTGTCAACAAACTGAGCATTCTCAGTCAGTCCATTTATCAGAGTTTACACCAAGAATTTATAAATAAAATGTACTTTTAAATAAAGTTTGGCCATCGGTTTTGTGTATCAAAATGTAAAAGTTGATAAAGTTACTGATAGAAGCTGTGTCTCCCTTTTTAAAGCAACAAAGCATGGCGGATGGAAAAAGAAAATGTATCTGGGTAAAATAAAAATGTTTAATATGTTTGTGCAGTTTCAATATTTTTTCCCCACTGGATTTAACACACACACACACACACACACACACACACACACACACACACACACACACACACACACACACACACACACACACACACACACAGAGAGAGAGAGAGAGAGAGAGAGAGAGAGGGAGACTGGGCTTACACTTTCCCCACATGTTTTCAATAATAATACTATATAATCTAAACAAACAACACATAAAAACACACATCAACTATTGTCATCAATTTGTTGCATCAAAGCCCTGGTCTTTGGACTGGATATGATAAGCTGTTACATAATCAGCCTTCATCTTTTAAACATCAAAACATTATATCACACACATCCTTTGGCTCATAGCATTGACCTGGCATACAGCTGCAGCTGGTAGGATGAGAGCCCGCAGCTGTATCAGTCTAATCACTTCGTTTCAGGTGGCTGTGAGGATTCAAAGGGAAACACGCACCAGAATGGACCAAAATAGAGACACAAGCTGGCATCCTCCGTTACCTGCGAGTCGACGGCAAAAACCAGTTGTTCTGCATCCTGGCTCTCTGTGATGAATGATGGTGACAGAGAAAAGTGAATGGACAGTAATGCCCTGACCAACATCACTGTCTGTTAGACCAGAGGAGAGTAAATGCCCTGACCAACATCACTGTCTGTTAGACCAGAGGAGAGTAATGCCCAACATCACTGTCTGTTAGACCAATGTCCTGACCAACATCCCTGTCTGTTAGACCAGAGGAGAGTAATGTCCTGACCAACATCACTGTCTGTTAGACCAGAGGAGAGTAATGCCCTTACCAACATCACAGTCTGTTAGACCAGAGGAGAGTAATGCTCTGACCAACATCACTGTCTGTTAGACCAGAGGAGAGTAATGCCCTGACCAACATCCCTGTCTGTTAGACCAGAGGAGAGTAATGCCCTGACCAACATCACAGTCTGTTAGACCAGAGGAGAGTAATGCCCTGACCAACATCACTGTCTGTTAGACCAGAGGAGAGTAATGCCCTTACCAACATCACTGTCTGTTAGACCAGAGGAGAGTAATGCCCTTACCAACATCACAGTCTGTTAGACCAGAGGAGAGTAATGCCCTGACCAACATCCCTGTCTGTTAGACCAGAGGAGAGTAATGCCCTGACCAACATCACTGTCTGTTGTATCAAGTTTTCTATTGTCATGTGCACTAGTACAGTGAAATCTCTTTGTTGGACCAGAAGGAGAGTGAGGCGTGACGACCAAAGTCTTGATAAAGAGGGAGAGTTTGGCGTGAGGACCAAAGTCCTGATAAAGAGGGAGAGTTTGGCCTGAGGACCAAAGTCCTGATAAAGAGGGAGAGTTTGGCCTGAGGACCAAAGTCCTGATAAAGAGGGAGAGTTTGGCCTGAGGACCAAAGTCTTGATAAAGAGGGAGAGTTTGGCCTGAGGACCAAAGTCCTGATAAAGAGGGAGAGTTTGGCCTGAGGACCAAAGTCTTGATAAAGAGGGAGAGTTTGGCCTGAGGACCAAAGACTTGATTAAGAGGGAGAGTTTGGCCTGAGGACCAAAGTCCTGATAAAGAGGGAGAGTTTGGCCTGAGGACCAAAGTCTTGATTAAGAGGGAGAGTTTGGCGTGAGGACCAAAGTCTTAAAGAGTGTTACTTTCTATCTACACTTCAAGAGAGTCCTGTTGGCGGCTGATTGGAAGGTCTGCACAGTGTCATCCCACACACCCCTTCCTCTCTCTCTCTCTGTCTGTCTGTCTCTCACTTTTTCATTCTGTCCATGTGTGTGGGTGTGGGCACAGCATGCGAAGCCTGCGGCTGCATCTTTCATGCATCGCTGGCTGGAAGAGGAGACGGGGGACGTCTCCCCTTTGACCCCTCCCCCTCATGCCCACTGCTGTACCCTCCCTGTCAGCTGGTACAGGAATATTAATCATACAGGCACCACCTGACCCCAGGACAGTCCCTACACCCACTCACTCACTCACTCACTCACTCACTCACTCACTCACTCACTCACTCACACACTCAAAGCAGACACTTCAAAACACAGACACAGCCAACAGCAGCAGATGGGGACCGAGGGGAGTGTTTGGATGGCAGATGGGGCCCGAGGGGAGTGTTTGGAAAGCAGATGGGGACCAAGGGGAGTGTTTGGATGGCAGATGGGGACCGAGGGGAGGGTTTGGAAAGCAGATGGGGACCGAGGGGAGTGTTTGGAATGCAGATGGGGTCCGAGGGGAGTGTTTGGAAAGCAGATGGGGACCGAGGGGAGTGTTTGGATGGCAGATGGGGACCGAGGGGAGTGTTTGGAGAGCAGATGGGGTCCGAGGGGAGTGTTTGGAAGGCAGATGGGGCCGAGGGGAGTGTTTGGAAGGCAGATGGGGACCGAGGGGAGTGTTTGGAAAGCAGATGGGGGCCGAGGGGAGTGTTTGGAGAGCAGATGGGGTCCGAGGGGAGTGTTTGGAAGGCAGATGGGGACTGAGGGGAGTGTTTGGAGGGCAAATGGGGACGAAGGGGAGCATTTGGAGGGCAAATGGGGTGAGGGCATTTCCCTGCTAACTACAGGGTTTAAAGCCTCCTTCCTTTGGGCTTCTCAGCTGGCACTCAGCTGGCATAACATTGATAATTTAATAATATGGCCCATCTGTCTGGTCCAGGTATATACCTCCCTCTGAATATGGCCCATCTGTCTGGTCCAGGTATATACCTCCCTCTGAATATGGCCCATCTGTCTGTTCCAGGTATATACCCCCTCTGAATATGGCCCATCTGTCTGGTCCAGGTATATACCTCCCTCTGAATATGGCCCATCTGTCTGGTCCAGGTATATACAGGTATACCAGCCCTCTGAATATGGCCCATCTGTCTGATCCAGGTATATACTGAATATGGCCCCTCTGAATATGGCCCATCTGTCTGGTCCAGGTATATACAGGTATATACAGCCCTCTGAATATGGCCCATCTGTCTGGTCCAGGTATATACCTCCCTCTGAATATGGCCCATCTGTCTGGTCCAGGTATATACCTCCCTCTGAATATGGCGTATCTGTCTGGTCCAGGTATATACCTCCCTCTGAATATGGCCCATCTGTCTGTTCCAGGTATATACCTCCCTCTGAATATGGCGTATCTGTCTGGTCCAGGTATATACAGTCCTCTGAATATGGCTTATCTGTCCCAGGTATATACCTGGTCCACTGCAGGTTGCCTAACCCATAATGGCTGCAGCAGAAATCATTTAGTGGAGTTGGTATTTCTATAAGTGCGCCTCCCACCACTCCTGCCCTCGCCAACCAGCGCCATCATACAATAAGCACCAGAACATACAGTATACAGTCTGCTCCAAAATGATTAGCACCCTTGATACTATTGGGCCCCAGGACTTGAGGAAGCAAAATAGCCCCATATCATCAAAGATCCACCACTATATTTTACAGTAAGTATGGGGTTATTTTCTGCATATGCATCTTTCTATTGACGCCAAACCCACCACTGGTGTGCGTGGCCAAAGAGCTCTGTTTTCATGTCATCTGACCATAGCACCAGTTCCAATGACATTTAGCAAACTTCAGGCATTTAGATTTGTTGGATGACATGAAAAAATAGCTTTTTGGCCACACCAGTGGTGGGTTTGGCTTCGAAAGAAGTGACTGACATGGCAGCCTGAGAGAGTGGAATGTGAACTCACTGAATCCTGACTCTTCAAACGTTCTGAAAACACGAGCAACGAAAATGCATTGCTAAGTACACAATGATGTTTTAATGGATCCCAATGGGCATAAACAACGTACAAGATTGATAGAAGGAAAAGTAGCTTGATAACATAGCCTACGTTGACTATTTTCATGACTCCAGTTTATTTGGTGTATCTGACAAAACATTGGCTTAATTACACAACAAAATTTTTATTTAAACTAGGCTACATTATGAAGATACGTTTTCAAATAAGGTATTTTTTTAAGGTCTGAAGTGCAATTTATGAACAAATTAATTAATTAATTTCAAAAGAGGAAAATGCCTTTAGGTGGTGACATTGAACATAAATCTAAAAGTGAATTGTGAGAGAGCAGTCTGATTGTATGGTGCTACTCATAGCATTTTATGTAAAAATGGCTCGCAGTTCCATCATGAATGAAAGCACAGCCAACGCAAATGATTGGTTCTGTGTGGAAGACATGATGCTAAAAGCTTATGAATGGCAGGGTCATCAAAACAGGGTCATCAAAACAGGGTCATCAAAACAATCTTTATTTATTATTTGGAATGAAAGAAGCTGTGTGAGTTTTTCTCAACAGTTAAATGACTTGCTATTTATATCGTCCGTCAGTCAGGCAGTCAGAGAGAGAGGGAAGGAGAACAAAGAGGCTGAAGACAGTTATTTATACCTGGTGTTCAGCATTTGACTTATTGGCTGCTCAAAGTGTTTACTTCATCACTTGGATCTGTCTGTGTGGTGGTGGTCCAAAAGCCTGTTGGCCTGATTCTGCTGACAGAATCAACCCAAATAGGCATCAGTTCAGATAGCCTGCCTTGGATGAGATGCTTGACAAACAGACTATATTTGTTGAATGACATGAAAATGAAGCTCTTTGGCCACGCACACCAGTGGTGGGTTTGGCGTCAAAAATAGCAATCATACGCAGAAAATAACCCCATAACTAATGTAAAATGATGGTGGTGGATCTTTGATGTTTGCTTCCACTGGTCCTGAGGCCCTGAGGCCCCTGGTCCTGAGGTCAACGGCATCATAAACTTTACCCAGTACCACAACATTTTAGGGGACCGTCCATAAGCGCAAGACGAAGGACATTCTCTCCAATCTCATAAAACATTTGATAAAAATGATCCGTGCTGTTATCCTCACAAGGTTGAGGTATTGAAAGGTTTTGAAAACAGGGATGCCAATCATTTTGAACACTTATCTTTTTGAGAGAAAAAAATATTACCTGTTTAAACAAAATGTATTTCTCTGATCAATTGTATTAGTATAAAATTAAACAAAACAAAAACAACAAAATTATATTATGATTATACAGTCTTTGTTATTCATTGTTATCAAGCGAGCCAATCATTATGGACCTGGCTGTATCTTGAAATAACAATAATTGGCAATAGAAGTACAATGTGACAACAAAATGAATGTGCAGGGAACCACCTCTGAATTTAAAATAATCCTTTTAGATTCTCTCTCCTGACCCATTATTTCTCATTCTGAGAGCATTTCGGGGTGATGAATGCCCTTTAAATAGTCTCACAACAGGGACTCCATCCTGCCAGCTCTATGCATCTGGAGCCTACAATTTCCCACCAATCATTTTTGAGATGTGTCTCTCTATGTTGAGGAGCCTCACTTGACACACCGTTTGTCAAATTCCAATATCAATTGATATAATTTCCTCTGTCACTTTCTCCATGAAGACACTTTTTTCTCCCTCCATCATATTTAGATTCAGTCACTAACAGTAGCCTAGAATGGGGTAGCTTATAGTAACGTCACAGAAGACCCCCTTTTCAACACCTCAACATTACATAACAGGGAGCTCTGTGTCGTAAAACAAGCCTTTCAATTTCAACTGGGGAAGAAATGACCCACAACAGAGTCTGTTTGTTGTCTCATCTCCTTTAATCAACAGACTGTTTTCTTCTTTTTCCAGAACAGCCGGATTCTGCTCATTAGCACGAGGAAGGGCGTGTAGCAGCAGAATGTGTTCCTTATCATTACTGGTGATCACCACGATGCTTATGAGAGGCCTCTGATTGGTGTGTGAAGAGCCATTGTTAATGACACGATAAGACTGTAAGCGGTTTGCCAGCTTTTTGCCTGTAATTATCTGCAGTGATCGCAGGCTCTTGGAGATAGCCATTGTGCTAGGCGTGGGGGTGGAACAAAGAGGTTAAGTTCAGCGGAGTCTAGAGGAAGGGATGGAAAGGTTCAAATTCAAAGGTTGAATATCTTTGTTCAGGAAAGGCAAATTCATCATCCACCATTAAAGGGGAGATCGGCTGTATGGATTATAGAGAAAATGTACAGAATGTACGGTGAAAATGTACAGTGAAAATGTACAGAATGTACGGTCAGAATGTACGGTGAAAATGTACGGTGAAAATGTACAGAATGTACGGTGAAAATGTACAGTGAAAATGTACAGAATGTACGGTCAGAATGTACGGTGAAAATGTACAGAATGTACAGTACATTCGTTGATATGCTCCTGTGCCAGAGTTTTTGAAAGTGTCTTCGACTGTTAATTGAAACGGTACTGTCCTCCTGACTTTAGCCACTCTTTCTTACTGTAGCTCTCCCCTTCTCCAGCCACTCTTTCTTACTGTAGCTCTCCCCTTCTCCAGCCAAAATTTCTTACTGTAGCTCTCCCCTTCTCCAGCCACTCTTTCTGAAACTGTACAGAATCTCCCCTTCTCCAGCCACTCTTTCTTACTGTAGCTCTCCCCTTCTCCAGCCACTCTTTCTTACTGTAGCTCTCCCCTTCTCCACTTTAGCCACTCTTTCTTACTGTAGCTCTCCCCTTCTCCAGCCACTCTTTCTTACTGTAGCTCTCCCTTCTCCAGCCACTCTTTCTTACTGTAGCTCTCCCCTTCTCCAGCCACTCTTTCTTACTGTAGCTCTCCCCTTCTCCAGCCACGCTTTCTTACTGTAGCTCTCCCCTTCTCCAGCCACTCTTTCTTACTGTAGCTCTCCCCTTCTCCAGCCACTCTTTCTTACTGTAGCTCTCCCCTTCTCCAGCCACTCTTTCTTACTGTAGCTCTCCCCTTCTCCAGCCACTCTTTCTTACTGTAGCTCTCCCCTTCTCCAGCCACTCTTTCTTACTGTAGCTCTCCCCTTCTCCAGCCACTCTTTCTTACTGTAGCTCTCCCCTTCTCCAGCCACTCTTTCTTACTGTAGCTCTCCCCTTCTCCAGCCACTCTTTCTTACTGTAGCTCTCCCCTTCTCCAGCCACTCTTTCTTACTGTAGCTCTCCCCTTCTCCAGCCACTCTTTCTTCTAGCTACTCTCCAGCTCTAGCTCTCCCCTTCTCCAGCCACTCTTTCTTACTGTAGCTCTCCCCTTCTCCAGCCACTCTTTCTTACTGTAGCTCTCCCCTTCTCCAGCCACTCTTTCTTACTGTAGCTCTCCCCTTCTCCAGCCACTCTTTCTTACTGTAGCTCTCCCCTTCTCCAGCCACTCTTTCTTACTGTAGCTCTCCCCTTCTCCAGCCACTCTTTCTTACTGTAGCTCTCCCCTTCTCCAGCCACTCTTTCTTACTGTAGCTCTCCCCTTCTCCAGCCACTCTTTCTTACTGTAGCTCTCCCCTTCTCCAGCCACTCTTTCTTACTGTAGCTCTCCCCTTCTCCAGCCACTCTTTCTTACTGTAGCTCTCCCCTTCTCCAGCCACTCTTTCTTACTGTAGCTCTCCCCTTCTCCAGCCACTCTTTCTTACTGTAGCTCTCCCCTTCCCTTCTCCAGCCACTCTTTCTTACTGTAGCTCTCCCCTTCTCCAGCCACTCTTTCTTACTGTAGCTCTCCCCTTCTCCAGCCACTCTTTCTTACTGTAGCTCTCCCCTTCTCCAGCCACTCTTTCTTACTGTAGCTCTCCCCTTCTCCAGCCACTCTTTCTTACTGTAGCTCTCCCCTTCTCCAGCCACGCTTCCTTACTGTAGCCCTCCCCTTCTCCAAAACAGCTTTTGCCATATGAAAGAAGCATTACACAAGCACTCTCCAGTCACTTTAAATGAAACTCCCTACACGTGAAGTCGCCCTCACATCTGACACTGCGGGGAAACAGGAAGTGATAAATATTTGTTTATCAACACATCTCCTCGCTCTAACCCTTAGTCCCCAAATGACAGGACACATGTTCTCCTCTCGCGGCTGAGGAGCCAGATTCTGGGGCTAATTATCGCCCTACTGCTGGGGCTGACTTTTATGAATGGGGCGCTCAGGGAGATGGATGAGCTAGCATTCCACCCGCTCCCAAAGAGGCAGCAGTGCTGAGGTCTGGCCTAGTTTTCTGGAACGAGATGGGCTGGGTGGCTCTGGGGAATCACCTGCGTTGGTAAAACAAGCTAGCGTACGCACAAAGGCCTAACTAAAGGTCTATATTTTATCACTACTGTATGCTATCTGCAGAGCTGAGTTAATTCAGCTTAAATGGTGAACGTCGACATTATGAGCTCATTTCCCATGACCTAATCCAGCCTCTTTATCAGAGATGTGTGCCTTGAATTCTAAATAAATCACTGACAGTGTCACCAGCAAAGCACCCCCACACCATCCCACCTCCTCCTCCATGCTTCACGGGGAACCACACATGCGGAGATCATTCGTTCACCTACTCTGCGTCTCACAAAGACACAGCGGTTGGAACCAAAAATCTCCAGTGGACAGATTTCCACTGGTTTAATGTCCATTGCTCATGTTTCTTGGCCCAAACAAGTCTCTTCTTATTATTGGTGTCCTTTAATAGTGTTTTCTTTGCAGCAATTCGACCATGAAATCCTGATACACACAGTCTCCTCTGAACAGTTGATGTTGAGATGTGTCTGTTACTTGAACTCTGGTAACTCTAATGAACTTATCCTCTGCTGCAGAGGTAACTCTGGGTCTTCCTTTCCTGTGGCGGTCCACATGAGAGCCAGTTTCATCATAGCGCTTGATGGTCAAATCAAATCAAACTGTATTTGTCACATGCGCTGAATACAGACCTTACTGTGAAATTCTTACTTACAAGCCCTTAACCAACAGTGCAGTTCAAGAAGAGTTAAGAAAATATTTGTAAAAATAAACTAAAATTAAAAATAATGAAAAGTAATACAATAAAATTACAATAACGAGGCTATATACAGGGGTACCGGTACCGAGTACATATTAGTCAAGGTAATTTGTACATGTAGGTAGGGGTGAAGAAACTATGCACAGATAACAAACAGCGAGTAGCAGCAGTGTACAAAGAAAATGGAGGGAGGGGGGATTTCAATGTCAATAGTCCGGTGGCCATTTTATTAATTGTTCAGCAGTCTTATGTCTTGGAGTAGAAGCTGTTAAGGAGCCTTTTGGTCCTAGACTTTGCGCTCTGGTACTGCTTGCCATGTGGTAGCAGAGAGAACAGTCTATGACTTGGGTGACTGGAGTCCCTGACAATTTTTGTGGCTTTCCTCTGACACTGCCTATTATATAGGTCCTAGATGGCAGGAAGCTTGGCCCCCTTTGATGTACTGGGCCATACGCACTATCCTCTGTAGCACCCTACGGTCAGATGCTGAGCAGTTGCCATACCAGGCGGTGATGCAACCGGTCAGGACGCTCTCGATGGTGCAGCGGTAGATCTTTTTGAGGATCTGGGGACCCATGCCAAACCTTTTCAGTCTCCTGAGGGGGAAAGGGTGTTGTCGTGCCCTCTTCACGATGTTTGGACCACGTTCGTTGGTGATGTGGACACCAAGGAATGTGAAACTCTCGACCAGTTCCACTACAGCCGCGTCGATGTTAATGGGGGTCTGTTCGGCCTGCCTTTTCCTGTAGTACACGATCAGCTCCTTTGTCTTGCTCACATTGAGGGAGAGGTTGTTGTCCTAGCACCACACTGCAAATGCACTTGAAGAAGCGTTCAAAGTTCTTTACATTTTCTAAATTGACTGACCTTCATGTGTTAAAGTAAAGATGGACTGTCGTTTCTCTTTGCTTATTTGAGCTGTTCTCAGGAAAATAATATGGACTTGGTCTTGACTGCCTTGTTCAGGGGCAGAACAACAGATTTTTACCTTGTCAGCTCAGGGATTTGATCTTGCAAACGTTCATTTACTAGTCCAACACTCTAACCACTAGGCTCCCGTCATAACATTTACTTTCGATCTGACTGGAGTGGCCAATACCTCTTCATTGATGACATACAGTGTAAGAAGTGGAGTTCTTGAACGCGCCCCTGTGGGCCCTGTCAGTCCCCTGCTGTAGTGGATCAGAATCAAAAACCTTGTTTTTTGCTCCTTTCAAGGGATACCTTTGCACTGTGAAGTCTGTGTTACATAAGCAGAGGTTATGCAGGCTCAATGGACACAAACGTTATATTACTTCTGTCTTTACTGAGTCTAGGTTTCCATGAGAAAGACTTCAGTCTTCCTATTTCTTCTCCAGCGATATTCTTCTTACTGGACAGCAGATTCAAATAACCTCTTCAAGCCCTTAAAACATGGTCGTGTCTGTGCTTCCATTTTAGTGATTAGTAAAGCACATGTCAACAAATAATTTAACCTTTATTTAACTAGACAAGTCAGTTAAGAACAAATTCTTATTTACAACGACGGCCTACACCGGTCAAACCCGGACGACGCTGGGACAATTGTGCGCCGCCCTATGGGACACCCAATCACGGTCGGTTGTGATACAGCCTGGATTTGAACCAGGGTGTCTGTGGTGACGCCTCAAGCACTGAGGTGCAGTGCCTTCGGGCCGGTGCGTCCCTCGGGAATCAATAGTTTGGTCGGATAATTGCCTCTTAGAAGGCTTTAAGGATGTCCATATGTCACAGGATATAAAGTGGTACAATCTTTGCCATCAATGTAAGATATATTTGTATTATTTTTCTTGTATTCTATTGTGTCCAGTTGGCTTTGAGTTTTAACCTGGGTTTTGCATTGCATTTGTGGCCTGAAGAGGCAAACAAATCAGAATCAACTCACTCAAAAGAGCAAAGTAACTCCCTCGTTTGTCATGATATCAATTTCGCATCCTCCGAACCTGAGGAGAAAATTTAAATCTCTAAACGAGTTTACGAGGACCTCCAACGGTAGAGTGCTTTATTAAAATAATATCCTACACCTCTTTCATCATTTTAACACTCAAGACTTTTGTCGGTGAATGTAATAAAATACGCAATAACAGTTATTGTGAAAGATGAGCTCCTTTCAATCTCTGGAATCTAACATGAGCATTGCCCACTGTGAAAATGATACCCCCCTGACAGAGTAGGCGTGCTAAAATTGACAGATGGGACATTGTTTCAAGCGTTATCTATCCATCTCTCACTCTACAATATCCTTCTCAAATCACTCATTGCAATGTATTTCCGAAACAGTGAAATGGCAGAAAATGCTATGACATTTCTGTCTGTTTACACAATGAGTGGATCAATCTAATGTCCTCGGAACAGCAAATCAATGTGTTCATCAACCGCGGACCAATAATCTCGCTGATCCTCCAATGATTTCTGCTCATTATGAGATGAAATAGCTCTCTACTAGCCATGTGCTTCTACTATACCTCTTGCGGACTCTACGGTGGTAACCTTTGAGGACAACAGCAGCATCGAAAGCGGTTTAGTAAATCAACCAGTCAGTCAGGCTCTACCTCAGGGTCGTGTTCATAAACAATGTTGCTGCGGAAACTGAAAGTGCATTTAAAAAATAAAAAAAATCTTCAAAGAGTTTACTGAACATGCCCCAGAAGTGGTCTTGGTTGGTAACATCGCATGGACAAAACAATAAGTATGACAATAAACGCACAATGTTTTCCTAACTGGCTTTTCTGAAGCTTTGACTGTCTTCAAGTGGCTCAGCTGGTTGGCATTTTCTTCCAACACCGAAGTAGTCTGTTTGATTCTTGCTTGCGACTCATATACTGAATATACTCATATACTGAAGTAGTCTGTTTGATTCTTGCTTGCGACTCATATACTGAATATACTCATATACTGAAGTAGTCTGTTTGATTCTTGCTTGCGACTCATATACTGAATATACTCATATACTGAAGTAGTCTGTTTGATTCTTGCTTGACTCATATACTGAATATACTCATATACTGAAGTAGTCTGTTTGATTCTTGCTTGCGACTCATATACTGAATATACTCATATACTGAAGTAGTCTGTTTGATTCTTGCTTGCGACTCATATACTGAATATACTCATATACTGAAGTAGTCTGTTTGATTCTTGCTTGCGACTCATATACTGAATATACTCATATACTGAAGTAGTCTGTTTGATTCTTGCTTGCGACTCATATACTGAATATTATTATTGAATTGCTATAAACGCTTCTGTCATCTCTCTAAACACACATCTGAGCAGACTGCTGCTAGTGTTATTAGGAGAGTCTACCACTGCAACATGATCCATCTCTAAGTGGCTGTGGTCTTTAGTTCAGGTTGGGAAGTCCCCTAGAATGCCTCTGCGCCCAGGTGTTTCAATCAGGCATGGGTCCTTCAAAGGAAGACATGTGGTGCCGTTAATTCCATTCACATGGTCACATCACACAGAACCTTCACTTGCAAGGTGAGCAGAGGAGGCTGCTTTCATGTATTGTAGACCCACACACACGCACACACACACACACACACACACACACACACACACACACACACACACACACACACACACACACACACACACACACACACACACACACACACACACACACACACACACACACACACACACACACACATACACACATACACACACACACACACATACACACACATACACACACACACACACACACACACACGCACACGCACACACCCACATCTAAAAGGGAGCCCCAGATGAACTGCAGCTCATCCCCTAGTGTAATACATTCTCACAATCACTGTCAGCGCCAAGCACACTTAGTGTACTAAAGGAAATGAGGAAGAGCGACGGACTCTCGTGCTAAAACAGCATATCAGTGGGGTCTTATCATGTGAATTTATGATACCGGGGCATGGATTAAAACAACACCAAACAGTGAGGAAATTTAACATGCAATTTAAACTAGCAAATTCTTTCTCTTAACAATCTGACTAAGAAAAGGGAGTTGGTGATAGAACAGATCTTCCTTATTCTCGCTGAGGTCTGCTTTCCAGTAAACAAACGCCCCTAAAACCCTAAAACGCTCTTCCCAGCCAGGGGTTAGATGACAGTGACCACGGGAGAACAACCAGGGATTAGGTGACAGTAACCCACATAGAGAACTACCAGGGATTAGATGACAGTGACCCACATAGAGAACTACCAGGGATTAGATGACAGTGGCCCACAGGAGAACAAACAGGGGTTAGGTGACAGTAGCTCACATAGAGAACTACCAGAGATTAGATGACAGTGACCCATATAGAGAACTACCAGGGATTAGATGACAGTGACCCATATAGAGAACTACCAGGGATTAGATGACAGTAACCCACATAGAGAACTACCAGGGATTAGATGACAGTAACCCACATAGAGAACTACCAGGGGTTAGAATGTGGCAGGTAGCCTATCGGTTAGAGCATTTGGCCAGTAACTGAAAGGTCATTGGTTTGAATTTACCTACATTCTTCTAATCTGTGTCTGTTCTCCTGTGGGTCACTGTCTTCTAATCCCTGGCTGTTCTCCTGTGGGTCACTGTCATTTTATCCCTGGCTGTTCTCCTGTGGGTCACCGTTTTATAATCCCTGTCTGTTCTACTGTGGGTCACTGTCTTCTAATCCCTGGCTGTTCTCCTGTGGGCCACTGTCATCTAATCCCTGGCTGTTCTCCTGTGGGTCACTGTTTTATAATCCCTGTCTGTTCTCCTGTGGGCCACTGTCTTCTATCCCTGGCTGTTCTCCTGTGGGTCACTGTTTTATAATCCCTGTCTGTTCTCCTGTGGGCCACTGTCATCTAATCCCTGGCTGTTCTCCTGTGGGTCACTGTTTTATAATCCCTGTCTGTTCTCCTGTGGGCCACTGTCTTCTAATCCCTGGCTGTTCTCCTGTGGGTCACTGTCATTTTATCCCTGGCTGTTCTCCTGTGGGTCACCGTTTTATAATCCCTGTCTGTTCTACTGTGGGTCACTGTCTTCTAATCCCTGGCTGTTCTCCTGTGGGCCACTGTCATCTAATCCCTGGCTGTTCTCCTGTGGGTCACTGTTTTATAATCCCTGTCTGTTCTCCTGTGGGCCACTGTCTTCTATCCCTGGCTGTTCTCCTGTGGGCCACTGTCATCTAATCCCTGGCTGTTCTCCTGTGGGTCACTGTCATCTAATCCCTGTCTGTTCTCCTGTGGGCCACTGTCTTCTATCCCTGGCTGTTCTCCTGTGGGCCACTGTCATCTAATCCCTGGCTGTTCTCCTGTGGGTCACTGTCATCTAATCCCTGTCTGTTCTCCTGTGGGTCACTGTCTTCTAATCCCTGGCTGTTCTCCTGTGGGTCACTGTCATCTGATCCCTGTCTGTTCTCCTGTGGGTCACTGTCATCTAATCCCTGTCTGTTCTCCTGTGGGTCACTGTCATCTGATCCCTGTCTGTTCTCCTGTGGGTCAAGGGTTAGAAGACAGTGACCCACAGCACTTGCTGACGGGCTTCTGGTTCTGTCCAGCCAGAAACCATCTGATTCAAATCATTACTCTACTTCCTGGAATAGGCAGGGAAAGTAAATGGGTTTAATCAATAATTATTTATGTTTGGGAGTGTTCCGTGGCCGTCTGAGAGTAAAGCCTCCAGACCTTGTCTTAACACCTCAGGAAACAGGGATGTCTATTGTAGAAAAGGCTAATTAAAAACACATTTGTTTTTCCCTAGTATGAGTAAGACATGATACTCATTACACCACCCACAACACCAGACTATCACATTACACCACCCACAATAAAACACTATTACTTTACACCACCCACAACACCACACTATTACATTACACCACACTATTACAGTACACCACCCACAACACCACACTATTACATTACACCACACTATTACAGTACACCACCCACAACACCACACTATTACAGTACACCACCCACAACACAACACTATTACATTACACCACCCACAACACCATACTATTACAGTACACCACCCACAACACCACACTATTACAGTACACCACCCACAACACCACACTATTACATTACACCACACTATTACAGTACACCACACTATTACAGTACACCACACTATTACAGTACACCACCCACAACACCACACTATTACAGTACACCACACTATTACAGTACACCACACTATTACAGTACACCACACTATTACATTACACCACCCACAACACCACACTATTACAGTACACCACACTATTACAGTACACCACCCACAACACCACACTATTACATTACACCACCCACAACACCACACTATTACAGTACACCACACTATTACAGTACACCACCCACAACACCACACTATTACAGTACACCACCCACAACACCACACTATTACAGTACACCACCCACAACACCACACTATTACATTACACCACCCACAACACCACACTATTACATTACACCACCCACAACACCACACTATTACATTACACCACCCACAACACCACACTATTACAGTACACCACACTATTACAGTACACCACCCACAACACCTCACTATTACATTACACCACCCACAACACCACACTATTACAGTACACCACCCACAACACCACACTATTACATTACACCACCCACAACACCACACTATTACAATACACCACACTATTACAGTACACCACCCACAACACCACACTATTACAGTACACCACCCACAACACCACACTATTACAGTACACCACCCACAACACCACACTATTACATTACACCACACTATTACAGTACACCACCCACAACACCACACTATTACAGTACACCACCCACAACACCACACTATTACATTACACCACCCACAACACCATACTATTACAGTACACCACCCACAACACCACACTATTACAGTACACCACCCACAACACCACACTATTACATTACACCACACTATTACAGTACACCACACTATTACAGTACACCACACTATTACAGTACACCACCCACAACACCACACTATTACAGTACACCACACTATTACAGTACACCACACTATTACAGTACACCACACTATTACATTACACCACCCACAACACCACACTATTACAGTACACCACACTATTACAGTACACCACCCACAACACCACACTATTACATTACACCACCCACAACACCACACTATTACAGTACACCACACTATTACAGTACACCACCCACAACACCACACTATTACAGTACACCACCCACAACACCACACTATTACAGTACACCACCCACAACACCACACTATTACATTACACCACCCACAACACCACACTATTACAGTACACCACACTATTACAGTACACCACCCACAACACCACACTATTACATTACACCACCCACAACACCACACTATTACAGTACACCACACTATTACAGTACACCACCCACAACACCACACTATTACAGTACACCACCCACAACACCACACTATTAAAGTACACCACACTATTACATTACACCACCCACAACACCACACTATTACAGTACACCACCCACAACACCACACTATTACATTTCACAACCCACAACACCACACTATTACATTACACCACACTATTACAGTACACCACCCACAACACCACACTATTACATTACACCACCAACAACACCACACTATTACAGTACACCACCCACAACACCACACTATTACATTACACCACCCACAACACCACACTATTACATTACACCACCCACAACACCACACTATTACAGTACACCACCCACAACACCACACTATTACATTACATTACACCACCCACAACCCCACACTATTACAGTACACCACACTATTACAGTACACCACCCACAACACCACACTATTACAGTACACCACCCACAACACCACACTATTACATTACACCACCCACAACACCATACTATTACAGTACACCACCCACAACACCACACTATTACAGTACACCACCCACAACACCACACTATTACAGTACACCACACTATTACAGTACACCACCCACAACACCTCACTATTACATTACACCACCCACAACACCACACTATTACATTACACCACCCACAACACCACACTATTACAGTACACCACACTATTACAGTACACCACCCACAACACCACACTATTACATTACACCACCCACAACACCACACTATTACAGTACACCACACTATTACAGTACACCACCCACAACACCACACTATTACAGTACACCACCCACAACACCACACTATTACAGTACACCACACTATTACATTACACCACCCACAACACCACACTATTACAGTACACCACCCACAACACCACACTATTACATTTCACAACCCACAACACCACACTATTACATTACACCACACTATTACAGTACACCACCCACAACACCACACTATTACATTACACCACCAACAACACCACACTATTACAGTACACCACCCACAACACCACACTATTACATTACACCACCCACAACACCACACTATTACATTACACCACCCACAACACCACACTATTACAGTACACCACACTATTACAGTACACCACCCACAACACCACACTATTACAGTACACCACCCACAACACCACACTATTACATTACACCACCCACAACACCATACTATTACAGTACACCACCCACAACACCACACTATTACAGTACACCACCCACAACACCACACTATTACATTACACCACACTATTACAGTACACCACCCACAACACCACACTATTACAGTACACCACCCACAACACCACACTATTACATTACACCACCCACAACACCACACTATTACAGTACACCACCCACAACACCACACTATTACAGTACACCACACTATTACAGTACACCACACTATTACAGTACACCACACTATTACAGTACACCACCCACAACACCACACTATTACAGTACACCACACTATTACAGTACACCACACTATTACAGTACACCACACTATTACATTACACCACCCACAACACCACACTATTACAGTACACCACACTATTACAGTACACCACCCACAACACCACACTATTACATTACACCACCCACAACACCACACTATTACAGTACACCACACTATTACAGTACACCACCCACAACACACTATTACAGTACACCACCCACAACACCACACTATTACAGTACACCACCCACAACACCACACTATTACATTACACCACCCACAACACCACACTATTACATTACACCACCCACAACACCACACTATTACATTATACCACCCACAACACCACACTATTACAGTACACAACACTATTACATTACACCACCCACAACACCACACTATTACAGTACACCACACTATTACAGTACACCACCCACAACACCACACTATTACATTACACCACCCACAACACCACACTGTTACATTACACCACCCACAACACCACACTATTACAGTACACCACACTATTACAGTACACCACCCACAACACCTCACTATTACATTACACCACCCACAACACCACACTATTACAGTACACCACCCACAACACCACACTATTACATTACACCACCCACAACACCACACTATTACAGTACACCACACTATTACAGTACACCTCCCACAACACCACACTATTACATTACACCACCCACAACACCACACTATTACAGTACACCACACTATTACAGTACACCACCCACAACACCACACTATTACAGTACACCACCCACAACACCACACTATTACAGTACACCACACTATTACATTACACCACCCACAACACCACACTATTACAGTACACCACCCACAACACCACGCTATTACATTACACAACCCACAACACCACACTATTACATTACACCACACTATTACAGTACACCACCCACAACACCACACTATTACATTACACCACCCACAACACCACACTATTACAGTACACCACCCACAACACCACACTATTACATTACACCACCCACAACACCACACTATTACATTACACCACCCACAACACCACACTATTACAGTACACCACCCACAACACCACACTATTACAGTACACCACCCACAACACCACACTATTACATTACACCACCCACAACACCACACTATTACAGTACACCACCCACAACACCACACTATTACATTACACCACCCACAACACCACACTATTACAGTACACCACCCACAACACCACACTATTACATTACACCACACTATTACAGTACACCACCCACAACACCACACTATTACAGTACACCACCCACAACACCACACTATTACATTACACCACCCACAACACCACACTATTACAGTACACCTTCCACAACACCACACTATTACATTACATTACACCACCCACAACACCACACTATTACAGTACACCACCCACAACACCACACTATTACATTACACCACCCACAACACCACACTATTACATTACACCACCCACAACACCACACTATTACATTACACCACACTATTACTTTACACCACCCACAACACCACACTATTACGTACACCACCCACAACACCACACTATTACATTACACCACACTATTACATTACACCACCCACAACACCACACTATTACATTACACCACACTATTACATTACACCACCCACAACACCACACTATTACAGTACACCACACTATTACATTACACCACACTATTACAGTACACCACACTATTACAGTACACCACCCACAACACCACACTATTACAGTACACCACACTATTACATTACACCACACTATTACAGTACACCACACTATTACATTACACCACACTATTACAGTACACCACACTATTACATTACACCACACTATTACATTACACCACACTATTACAGTACACCACACTATTACATTACACCACACTATTACATTACACCACACTATTACAGTACACCACACTATTACAGTACACCACACTATTACATTACACCACACTATTACATTACACCACACTATTAGATTACACCACACTATTACATTACACCACACTATTACATTACACCACACTATTACAATACACCACACTATTACAATACACCACACTATTACATTACACCACACTATTACAATACACCACACTATTACATTACACCACACTATTACAGTACACCACAATATTACAATACACCACACTATTACAGTACACCACACTATTACAGTACACCACACTATTACAGTACACCACACTATTACAATACACCACACTATTACAGTACACCACACTATTACAGTACACCACACTATTACAGTACACCACACTATTACATTACACCACACTATTACAGAACACCACACTATTACATTACACCACACTATTACAGTACACCACACTATTACAGTACACCACACTATTACAATACACCACACTATTACAGTACACCACACTATTACATTACACCACACTATTACAATACACCACACTATTACAGTACACCACACTATTACAGTACACCACACTATTACAGTACACCACACTATTACAGTACACCACACTATTACATTACACCACACTATTACAGTACACACTATTACAGTACACCACACTATTACATTACACCACACTATTACAGTACACCACACTATTACAGTACACCACACTATTACATTACACCACACTATTACAGTACACCACACTATTATAGTACACCACACTATTACAGTACACCACACTATTACAGTACACCACACTATTACATTACACCACACTATTACATTACACCACACTATTACATTACACCACACTATTACATTACACCACACTATTACAGTACACCACACTATTACATTACACCACACTATTACAGTACACCACACTATTACAGTACACCACACTATTACAGTACACCACACTATTACAGTACACCACACTATTACAGTACACCACACTATTACATTACACCACACTATTACAGTACACCACACTATTACATTACACCACACTATTACAGTACACCACACTATTACAGTACACCACACTATTACAGTACACCACACTATTACAGTACACCACACTATTACATTACACCACACTATTACAGTACACCACACTATTACAGTACACCACACTATTACATTACACCACACTATTACATTACACTATTACAGTACACCACACTATTACAGTACACCACACTATTACAGTACACCACACTATTACAGTACACCACACTATTACAGTACACCACACTGTTACAGTACACCACACTATTACAATACACCACACTATTACAGTACACCACACTATTACATTACACCACACTATTACAGTACACCACACTATTACAGTACACCACACTATTACATTACACCACACTATTACAGTACACCACACTATTACATTACACCACACTATTACATTACACCACACTATTACAGTACACCACACTATTACAGTACACCACACTATTACATTACACCACACTATTACAATACACCACACTATTACATTACACCACACTATTACAGTACACCACACTATTACAGTACACCACACTATTACAGTACACCACACTATTACATTACACCACACTATTACAGTACACCACACTATTACATTACACCACACTATTCCAGTACACCAGAGTCTGATAGTTGGAAGAGGAAATCCGATGAGATACTTGTATGCAAGAACAGTGTGTCCCAGAGAAGAGGCAGTCTTAAGTTTTTTGTAGTGAAAAACAACATTGCAACAGTGCGCTAGGGTCCATTTCCGTAGGGTGTGAATCAGCCTTAACGGACAGCGGCAATGCAATGGAGACCACCTCCGAAACACAAGTCTTTAAAACACTACAACACAAGCACACACTAACCAAGTCTTTAAAACACTACAACACAAGCACACACTAACCATGTCTTTAAAACACTACAACACAAGCACACACTAACCAAGTCTTTAAAACACTACAACACAAGCACACACTAACCAAGTCTTTAAAACACTACAACACAAGCACACACTAACCAAGTCTTTAAAACACTACAACACAAGCACACACTAACCAAGTCTTTAAAACACTACAACACAAGCACACACTAACCAAGTCTTTAAAACACTACAACACAAGCACACACTAACCAAGTCTTTTAAAACACTAACCAAGTCTTTAAAAACACAACACAAGCACACACTAACCAAGTCTTTAAAACACTACAACACAAGCACACACTAACCAAGTCTTTAAAACACTACAACACAAGCACACACTAACCAAGTCTTTAAAACACTACAACACAAGCACACACTAACCAAGTCTTTAAAACACTACAACACAAGCACACACTAACCAAGTCTTTAAAACACTACAACACAAGCACACACTAACCAAGTCTTTAAAACACTACAACACAAGCACACACTAACCAAGTCTTTAAAACACTACAACACAAGCACACACTAACCAAGTCTTTAAAACACTACAACACAAGCTGTATCGAATCAGTGACCTACTTAAATACAGTACTGTACCATTGAAGGAGATTTAGTGGCAGAGATAGGAGACAAGCCCTTCAAGAAAGCCATACTACTGTACCTGTAACGAACCTTAGAGAGGAACGAATAAGACAATCTATCAATGTACAAACCTTAAAGAGGAACGAATAAGACAATCTATCAATGTACAAACCTTAAAGAGGAACGAATAAGACAATCTATCAATGTACAAACCTTAGAGAGGAACGAATAAGACAATCTATCAATGTACAAACCTTAGAGAGGAACGAATAAGACAATCTATCAATGTAATGAACCGTACAGAGGAACGAATAAGACAATCTATCAAACCATTGCTGTATCAAACCATTGCTTGATATGACTAGACGAGACAATGTCTCTCCATTGTGCCATAGGATCTAAATACAATCAGGCATCTATTGGTCAGACAATCCCTAAGGTCCTATGTTTTGTAATTGCATGATCATGTTGTCCAGCAGAGCAAGTATGCTGATTGGTGTTGAAGACATTAACGTATACAGTGATTCGCTTCCTTAATAAAATCCACTGTATCTTTGTTATAATAAATGCCAAGAAAAGCTGCCGGCAAGTCTACATTGTGAAGTCTGAACATTATGGTTTGCTGTCCAAAGGAATGATGGCATAGCGGTCCATGCAGAAGAAGAATGCTTTAATGTCCAGTTACTTAGGGAGGAATGGAAATTCCTTCTTTTTTTTGGAGCCCAACCCTCGAGACACAGTTCAGCGCCTCTGGATCAGTCAAAGGGGAACTGACAGTTTATTAACTCCTCATATGAAACAAACAGGCAATACTTAATATCAGTAAAAAAAACTCACATTTCTAGATAATTTTTCAAAACCAACTTCATAGGTTTTAAAAATAGGTTATATTTGACAAATAATTCCATGACATACAGTAAGACATTACTGGCAGAATAGATGGATGCAGTTCAATGCATGATTAATATAATTCACCAATTCATTTCTTGGTAGTCCAAATATGATTACTATAAGGTTGTGAATCGCAGCTGGCCTGGTACATTGTTTGGGTGTTCGGGACGCACTGTTTTCAGTTTCAAACAAAAACGGATGACTGTAACTTAGGCTAGGAATGTCGATCACAGCACGCAACACAAGCGTGTACAGCCTACACTCGGTTTGTTGTTTTTATGAAATAGTGTTCATTAAATAGTTTTCAATCATAGCTAAAGTTTGTAGTGCTGTTGATTTACATCTGGGACTGCAAGTTTGCATCCCAGATTTCTCTTAAGTTAGCTGTTAGCTGCAGTTAGCTGCTAGCAGATTCCTGTTAAGTAGTAGTTAGCTGCTAGCCATCATGAAAATGGAGCAGGCTAGCGCTAGCAGTGCTAGCCCACTGGTGTTTTTATCCAAGGCTGGGAATAAATGCTTCAGGTGTGAGATGATTTTCACATATTCACAGGATGAAGATAAGGTGGAACTGGACAATTGACAGGGATTTGTCTGCCCTAAATGCACTACCATCAAGTATCTTAGAGAAGAGATCCTCTGACTGTTAGCTTGCCTGGGAGAAAAGGAAAACCTGCTTTCTAAGTACCCCGACCTTGCTGTAACTCAGGCAAACCGAATCTCAGTTTTAAATGCCTCCTATAGCAAAGATGTTGGGTCGGAAGGCGTTGATCTGTTCCAATCCAACGAACAGATGCTAAACTCAACTCCGCGGCCCCATGGGAGACTGGACACTCGCAATGTGTAGCAGATCAGGGAGGCAGTCTGGCCACCCATCTATCCGAGAAAATCCGATCCAGCTATCAAACACGTTTGCCCTGCTAGAGACGGACCTACCAGCCCCAGATGTATAGGATCCTGGGTGTATACCAACAGTCAGTGGCCGCCCAGTGGCACCCTCCCTCACAACCACTGCATTTCAGCAGGTTGTTTCCCCCATGGGATTCCATCACTATCCCGTTCAATGTGGGCAGCTCGATGAGGAGAGATTTTGGCCTGTCTATGGTCTGTGGACCGACCAAGGTCCACTGTCACCCAGGAGCCCGTGTCCATGACATCAACATTCTCCTGCCCACGGTTCTGGACAACTAATGCACTACTGACACCATCGTCACTCACTTAGGTTTTAACGACCATCGTTTTAGGCAATCTGAAGAACTGAGGGAGGACTTCTAAAAGAAATGTAAGACCCTTGCTAGCACAGGGAAGATAAAAATGATCTCTGATCCCCTCCCATGCTCCCGAAGGGGTTCGGAACGTTTCAGCTGACTCTTTGCCCGAAACGAGTACCTGAAGAAACTTGGCAATGACAGGAATGTCTCTTTTTGTGACAACTTTGATTTGCTGTGGGAAGAACCAGCACTTTTTTTTAAACAGACAGGATTCACCCTAACCACAGGGGTCCAAGGAATATTTCCAGCAACATCAAACTGTTTAAGAGACTGACAGACAGTGTCTGGTAGTGCTCCAGTACTCCCTGTCAGAATAAACAACAGAGTACATGGAAACCATATCAACTCCTATAGAAATAACACTACGGTTATTGTGAGTAACCTAGTTTACATGCCTTTAATTCCACCTTCTAGTGAGTTTATACAAACTGTCATCTCCTACCATTCTGATAGATTTGAGATTGGCAGAAAAAATTGTTGTAATTTGATTGTTATTCCATTGGTTACCTCTTTAATTTTATTTTTATTTAACTAGGCAAGTCAGTTAAGAACAAATTCTTATTTTCAATGACAGCCTAGGAACAGTGGGTTAACTGCCTGTTCAGGGGCAGAATGACAGATTTGTACCTTGTCAGCTTGGGGATTTGAACTTGCAACCTTCTGGTTACTAGTCCAACGCTCTAACCACTAGGCTACCCTGCAGATGCCCCATGAGTGGCCCACACTCATTGATATGGCGCATTTAAATGTTAGAGCAATCACAGGTAAAACCTTTCTTGTGAATGACCTCATTACCTAGAGCAAAAGTTGATTGCATGATTGCATGTTTCTCACTGAAACATGGCTGTCTTCAGACTGTAATGTCGTTGTTATTGTGCATCCTGTTTCTATTGATCATCCTTGTGATGTTTCTACAGGAGTCCACCTGTGGTAGATTCAATTGATTGGACATGATTTGGAAAGGCACACACATGTCTACATAAGGTCCTATAGTGCATGACAGTGCATGTCAGAGCATGCGCTGAGACAGGATTGTGCCGAGGCACAGATCTGGGGAAGGGTACCAAAACATTTCTGTGGCATTGAAGGTCTGCAAGAACACAGTGGCCTCCATCATTCTTAAATGGAAGAAGTTTGGAACCACCAAGACTCTTCCTAGAGCTGGCCGACCCGGCCAAACTGAGCAAGGGGCTTGGTCAGTGAGGTGACCAAGTACCAGATGGTCACTCTGACAGAGCTCCAGAGTTCCTCTGTGGAGATGGGAGAACCTTCCAGAAGGACAACCATCTATCTCTGCAGCACTCCACCAATCAGGATTTTCTGGTAAAGTGGCCAGATGGAATCCTCTCCTCAGTAAAAGGCACATGACCGCCCACTTGAAGTTTGCCAAAAGGCACCTAAAGAACTCTCAGACCATGAGAAACAAAATTACTAGTCAGAATCGAGGGAAAGATGAACAGAGCAGAATTTTCACAAATGCCTTAATTCCTATAATTCCCAAACATTATATGAATTTATGAAAAAGTGCAAAGGACCATATCTAAGTGCTTGCTTATCAGATAATGTAAAAAGACAAACAAAAAAAAGATTTTCTTCCTGGGGGTGTATATGAGCTGATATTAAGTTGCTAAAATGCTGTCAGTTCCACTTTAAGATTACCTTGCTCAAGGCAGGAGATACCATCTAGGATACTGATGCCAACAACCCTCCGCTTGCCTGTTATACTCTCTACCAGATTTGTTCTTCATTGCAGCTCACTCCTCACCAGACCTGAGATTCAAACTGTCAACCCATTGACTGCTGACTCATCTCTCTATACCTCTAGGCTACCTGCCAACTGTCTGTAACATTCTCCTTACAAAATATTGTAGAAATGTATTTGAAAAATCACATTCAGAGAAACATTTGCAAATACCTCAGAGCTTTTCTGAAATGGATGAGCAGTTTTGCTGAGTCTGCACATTTGACAATTCTGTATGTTGCTGGTTAGTGGTGCTGTATGTTGCTGGTTAGTGGTGCTGTATGTTGATGGTTAGTGGTGCTGTATGTTGATGGTTAGTGGTGCTGTATGTTGCTGGTTAGTCGTGCTGTATGTTGCTGGTTAGGAGTGCTGTATGTTACTGGTTAGTGGTGCTGTATGTTGCTGGTTAGGGGTGCTGTATGTTTCTGGTTAGGAGTGCTGTATGTTACTGGTTAGTGGTGCTGTATGTTGCTGGTTAGTGGTGCTGTATGTTGATGGTTAGTGGTGCTGTATGTTACTGGTTAGTGGTGCTGTATGTTGCTGGTTAGGGGTGCTGTATGTTGATGGTTAGTGGTGCTGTATGTTGATGGTTACTGGTGCTGTATGTTGATGGTTAGTGGTGCTGTATGTTGATGGTTAGTGGTGTTGTATGTTGATGGTTACTGGTGCTGTATGTTGATGGTTACTGGTGCTGTATGTTGATGGTTAGTGGTGCTGTATGTTGATGGTTAGTGGTGCTGTATGTTGATGGTTAGTGGTGCTGTATATTGCTGGTTAGGAGTGCTGTATGTTTATGGTTAATGGTACTGTATGTTGATGGTTAGTGGTGCTGTATGTTGATGGTTAGTGGTGCTGTATGTTGATGGTTAGGGGTGCTGTATGTTGCTGGTTAGGGGTGTTGCATGTTGTTGGTTAGGGGTGTTGTATGTTGCTGGTTAGGGGTGCTGTATCTGGCTGGTTAGGGGTGCTGTATCTGGCTGGTTAGTGGTGCTGTATCTGGCTGGTTAGTGGTGCTGTATGTTGCTGGTTAGGGGTGCTGTATGTTGCTGGTTAGTGGTGCTGTATGTTGCTGGTTAGTGGTGCTGTATGTTGATGTTAGAGGTGCTGTATGTTGCTGGTTAGTGGTGCTGTACGTTGCTGGTTAGCGGTGCTGTATGTTGCTGGTTAGTAGTGGTTTGCCGGAGGTTCTTGGGGAAACATTGAAAGCATGTTTTGTACTCTGATTAATTATTTGATAAAACTATTTTATTCTTATCTAACAACCTTATCTAACTATTCCCAAGTGTAGCTTTTAAAGTACTTGGAAGAGTTTCAAAGAGCATACACACTATGCTCATTGTTATACACAGCATAAAATTGGTAGACCGCACAGTTTTAGTCCAATGGCTCATGGCAGACACTACTCTCTGAAAGAGGTGTTTCCCAGATGTGGAGGGAGATGGAATGGCGTATGTACTGTAAGCCCTATTGTTGATCTGGCAGTTTAGAACAAATAATCAGGATTAGAGAGATGTGGAGGGAGATAGAATAGAGTATGTAAGCCCTATTGTTGATCTGACTGTTTCAATAATCAGGATTAGAAAGATGGGCAGAAGGTGGGACAGAATTTCTATCAGATTTCTGCCCGGCAATTATGTTTGAGCCAACCGATGAGATTACTCAGACAGTATCCAATGGTGTACACTGGGTCAAAATAAAGAACAGGATGACGTTATCACATCTATACAACACCAAGATATTAAATCCCCAACATTGTCTCGTCGGCACATCACCACAACCCTGGTTTATTTATGAAAATAATAATCTGTTTTACATAGGCATAATAACAACCAGGTACATTAAAATGACAATGCCCTCGAAGCCGGTGTTTGGAGGATATATTGGTAAGGGTGTTTTTGTTTCGGGACGGCAAACACCGGCTTCGAGGACATTATCACATTTATACAACGGTTTAGCAACATATTCAAATAAGGATTGACATATCTTCATTAAAAACTGTATTTTAATGAAATTATTCATTCTATTTCATCCTTCCACGAGATATAGTCTCGACACATCTAGGGTTGCAGCCCAAGCCGGCGGGTCGTTCATTCGATCAGTTAGGTTTCCAGAGACAAAGTCGTGATGCATTTTTATTCTATATCTATGGACGTGACCTGGTCGTTCGTTCTAAATGTACCGTTGCCATACTGGCTGGCAATGTTCTTATCACCTTGCTTGCTAGCTAGCCAGCCAACTTTGGCTAACACAGTCACGACAACCAGTGCAGCCAGAATAACAGAGAAGTAGCTTTGTTTGCGTTTGTTTACGCTGTTTTCCAGTGACATTTATTTGAATACATCCATAACAGTGAGCTAATGATGTGCGATTTCTCCGGGCATAGAACATTTGCTCTCTCGCCCGGACACTGTTCCGAGGAGCTAGCCAACTACACAGTAGACACAATCACCTCCAACGGATGCTGGAAAGACAGTAAACTAGCTGCATTTCGTTTCGTTTGACCTGTTTGAACATTGCTCTGTATATACAGTATGCATGCAAATTTTGGTGATTCATGATTTCCACTAGCTGAGAAAAGCTGCCTGCCTGACTCACCCGACACGTTCATTACTAGGGGACATCTGGAGATTGAATTCCAATATTGAAACAATGTTGCAAATGTTGGAGAGACATTCAGCAAAGTTTATATAAATCTACGCTGATGAAAACCAAACACTAGTCTAAAAGAAATGGGAGATAATGTCCAGGTTTTATTTTTTAAAGAGGAACTCAAGTTTATAAATTGCCTGGTTGGGCTAATGAGATAGTGGACTGCGCAGTGAGATGGAACAGTAAATTGGCATTTCAACGTCATAGCCCTAGCCAGTGGTAACTTGTGGAATAGACACCGGCTGGAAAATGGTTTACACCAATTAGCATCCAGGATTAGAACCACCCATTGTATAAAGGCATAATAACAACTAGGTACATAGACATAATAACAACCAGGTACATAGACATGATAACAACCAGGTACATAGACATAATAACAACCAGGTACATAGACATAATAACAACCAGGTACATATACATAATAACAGCCAGGTACATAGACATAATAACAACCAGGTACATAGGCATGATAACAACCAGGTACATAGACATGATAACAACCAGGTACATAGACATAATAACAACCAGGTACATGGACATAATAACAACCAGGTACATAGACATGATAACAACCAGGTACATAGACATAATAACAACCAGGTACATAGACATAATAACAACCAGGTACATAGACATAATAACAACCAGGTACATAGACATGATAACAACCAGGTACATAGACATAATAACAACCAGGTACATAGGCATAATAACAACCAGGTACATAGACATAATAACAACCAGGTACTGTATACGAGGGAGTGGAGAACCAAATGAAGAAAAAAACAATGAGAAATGAGAAGGGAGATGGGGCTTCTTTGTCTGCTCGCCCGTTGTAATAAGCCAATGCATTCACACAACTCTGAGAGAGTGGTCGCATTGATTTGCTGTGATATCAATTTAAAGGGAAGGTAGACGATAGCTCTGACTAGAAAACCCATTGAAAGGTCCCGCGCTGCTGCAGTAACTTGAAAAAGCATAGCAATCATTGTAATCTTTTTAAGATTCTGAGCTACAGAATTCAGACAGCACAAGAAAATGATTTATTGAAAGTCTCAAGACACTGTTCAGAGGTCACATCCATTCTATGAATGGTTAAAGGAAAATACAGCCGGTATGATGCAAAGCGATGCATCTTCTGATGCAAAATGCATCATACCGGCTTTATTTCCATATTTTGAAAGTGTTAGATCTTGAAAACCTAATTGCTGACACGCAAAACACTTTTGTATATCAACAATGGACTAATGAAACAAATACCAAAATATCATTTTTTTGGGGGGTGTAATTTTCCTTTAACAATTCATTGAGTTGAAGTGACCTCTTGACAGGGTCTTGAGACTTACAATAAAACAAATCCTGGCCTATATGAACTTTATATCTAGTTAGAAGGCTGTGAGGCACAGTGTCCAACTGAATATGTGTCCAAGACTTGGCTGTCAAGCTAACCGTTATAAAAATAAACTCATCCACATCCTTCCATGACAGAAATGTAGTCCACATGAAGATAACGTACAGACAGATCAGTAAGTGCTGGTTATGTTTACAGTACAGTATGCTGTAGTCTGCAGTTCGCTTCTTAACAAAGGAATAAACAGCATAGACTTGAAATTGGCTTCAAGGAGAAAGGTGTCGTCACTGTCAAGATAAATGCCTCCCTTTACACAAGCTGAGTGATGCAGTTGAGAGCCCCATCACTGACAGAGAAAGCGTCCGGTTTTCATCGACTGAACATTTGCAGATAAAACAACATGGAAAATGTATTATCAAGTATTTTGCTTACTTGCTATGATCTAAAAGCAAAGCCAGAGACAAACGTTTTCTAGACACAAGACGGGACACTTAGGAAGTTTCAGCTAACCAAAATGAAATCCTCCGTCATTGTAAATGTTTGGTTATTTGTCCAATTTATGGGGCTGTGTTATTGGAAACAAAGATCAGATTTTTAAAATTGGGGAAAATAATCTCTCCAGTACTGACACACCCCCTCTTTATGCACACGGATGTGAAGTGTATACACATATGCGAGCACACACACAGACACACACACAGAGAGACAGACACACACACACAGAGAGACAGACACACACACAGACACACACACACAGACACAGAGAGACAGACACACACACACACACACACACACACACACACACACACACACACAGAGAGACAGACACACACACAGACACACAGAGAGACAGAGAGACAGACACACACACACACAGAGACAGACACACACACAGACACAGAGAGACAGACACACACACACAGAGAGACAGACACACACACACAGAGACAGACACACACACACAGAGACAGACACACACACACAGAGACAGACACACACACACAGAGACAGACACACACACACAGAGACAGACACACACACACAGAGACAGACACACACACACAGAGACAGACACACACACACAGAGACAGACACACACACACACAGACAGACACACACACACAGAGACAGACACACACACACAGAGACAGACACACACACAGAGACAGACACACACACACAGAGACACACACACACACAGAGACAGACACACACACACAGAGACAGACACACACACACAGAGACAGACACACACACACAGAGACAGACACACACACAGAGACAGACACACACACACACAGAGACAGACACACACACACAGAGACAGACACACACACAGAGACACACACACACACAGAGACAGACACACACACACAGAGACAGACACACACACACAGAGACAGACACACACACAGAGACAGACACACACACACAGAGACAGACACACACACACAGAGACAGACACACACACAGAGACACACACACACACAGAGACAGACACACACACACAGAGACAGACACACACACACAGAGACAGACACACACACAGAGACAGACACACACACACAGAGACAGACACACACACACACAGAGACACACACACACACAGAGACACACACACACACAGAGACACACACACACACACAGAGACACACACACACACAGAGACAGACACACACACACAGAGACACACACACACACACAGAGACAGACACACACACACAGAGACAGACACACACACACAGAGACAGACACACACACAGAGACAGACACACACACACAGAGACAGACACACACACAGAGACAGACACACACACAGAGACAGACACACACACACAGAGACAGACACACACACAGAGACAGACACACACACAGAGACACACACACACACACAGAGACAGACACACACACACAGAGAGACAGACACACACACAGAGACAGACACACACACACACACAGAGACAGACACACACACACACACACACAGAGACAGACACACACACACACACAGAGACTTACACACACACAGAGACAGACACACACACACAGAGACAGACACACACACAGAGACAGACACACACACACACAGAGACAGACACACACACACACAGAGACAGACACACACACACAGAGACAGACACACACACACAGAGACAGACACACACACACAGAGACAGACACACAGAGAGACAGACACACACACAGAGACAGACACACACACACAGAGAGACAGACACACACACAGAGTCAGACACACACACACAGACAGACAGACACACACACACAGAGACAGACACACACACACAGAGACAGACACACACACAGAGACAGACACACACACACAGAGACAGACACACAGAGAGACAGACACACACACAGAGACAGACACACACACAGAGACAGACACACACAGAGACAGACGTGTACAGTAAATGGAGGCCAGAAAAACATTCATCAGATATTCAAAGGATGCTCAATACAGAAAAATGACAGTCATTATTGCAGCTTGGATTCACACTCTCCATTCGTAGTATATTACAGTTCTGGAAAGGTGTTCTATCTAATCAAATCGATTCAAATGTATCTATGATTAAATGTTACAATACATTGTTTGACAGTTTTTAATAAGCTCAGCCTGGAGAGGCCTTTGGTACATAAACAAGTTTATAAAAGTGGTTGTTTGGATCCTAGATGGTGTTGGACAAGCAGCGTTCCAAGCTGTGCTGTATTGGCCATCACTGGCACACTATGCCTGCTAAAAGTTCCCTCTGAAAATGATCACTGCGCCTCCATAGGAATGTCATGTTCATGTTGCTGTCCAAATCATCTGTTGTATTTATCTCAACTCACTCATTATTTCCCCTGGCTTCCAGCCTAGCATTTAGTTTGGTACAGCAGGGGTTAATATAAGCCTAGCATTTAGTTTGGTACAGCAGGGGTAAATATAAGCCTTGCAGTCTCCTCTCTGACCTCGGAAACAATGTTCAATTTTGAATTTCGAACAAAGCCATTTACCTGTGACTGTATTCATGATACAACACTACCTCGCGTACCTTATTGCTTAAATAAGTGTTGTGTAATGAATTGGTTGTATAATGAATTTAATCAGTGGAGGCTCCTCAGAGAGGGGAGGGGAAGACCATCCTCCTCAGTGAATTTCATAGAAATAGTGAAACAATTTTTAAAAGTATCCTTTTTAGTTAAAACTATATTAAATATATTCACGTCATTACATTTTTTTTGGATTGCTTACACACTAAAATTAAAAGTAGTACACTATTAGCAAAACCTTACACTCAAGAAGCAAAACATCAGCCCATATTTGCACAACTATAAGCACATTGTCAACCTCACACTTGTTGCAAAACTCTACACACAGTGATTTGCAAAACACTAAACACACTTAACATACATTACACACAAACATCTATCATGAAGTCACATCCTTACAATACCAAAGCACTGACTGTCAGATTACCACACCCTCCAACCTATTGGTTCAACACAGTCATCAGGTGTGCAAACACTCGTTTGCTTAATTGTAGACACACCAATCAGGTGTATGAGCACTATAAAAAGCAGCAGGTGAGTTCATCGGCCTTCAAGCACAATGGAAAGAGTCAGAGAAAGAGGAGGAGGAGGACGAGGAGAACGAGGAGAACGAGGAGGACGAGGAGGACGAGGAGAACGAGGAGAACGAGGAGAACGAGGAGAACGAGGAGGACGAGAAGGACGAGGAGAACGAGGAGGACGAGGAGGAGGAAGAGGAAGACAAGAAGGTGCTCAAAGAGGACCGAATCTGACAAATGAGATCCGCGCAACACTGGTTGACCACGTTGTCAACCACGGCCTGACGCTGAGGGAGGCTGGACTGCGAGTACAGCCAAATCTAAGCCGATATACAGTGGCAAGTGTGATGAGAACATTTAGACTGGAAAATAGGTATTGTAAAAATATCATCATATCAAAAACATCTGCCCGGTTTCAGTAACTGCTTACAGTACTGTATTCTATGGACTATCAGCACTTCTGTTACCTTTTCCTGTGAAATTACTGTACTATTATATACAGTTTTTTTTCTACATAGGATTGAGGGTCAGGGACGACAAGGGGGAAGGCCTCCTATGTTCACAGAACAGCAAGAGAGGGAGATAGTAAACATGGTTTTGGCCAACAATGCTATAACACTCAAGCAGCTCCAAGCTAACATGGTCAATAACCACGCCCTTTTCAACGATATCCATCAGGTCTCAACAGCAACACTGGCACGCATCCTAAAAAAACAACATATTCAAATGAAGCAAATTTATCGAGTGCCTTTCGAGCGCAATTCCGAAAGGGTGAAATGACTGCGGCATGATTATGCAGAGGTATGTATTCACTTTAGCACTGTGATCTTGCATACTGTCTGACAATCTTTTACTGTACTGTAATATGTATACTAGATCTACACTGAACTACACAATTTTGCCTGACACTGTTTTTCAGAGAGTTTTACGAATGGATGGAGAGGAGATCCAGCATCAGTTCATTTACGTAGATGAGGCTGGGTTCAACCTGACGAGAACACGAAGGAGGGGAAGAAACATCATTGGCCACAGGGCTATAGTCAATGTCCCAGGGCAACGTGGGGGTAATATAACACTCTGTGCAGCCATTACACAGAATGGGGTCCTCCACCGCCATGCCCATATGGGCCCTTACAACACAGCACTCATACTTACATTCTTGGACCAATTGCACAACATAACAGCAGCAAATCAAATCGATCATATGCAATACATTGTTGTCTGGGACAATGTGTCTTTCCACCGCTCTGCTCTGGTTCAGATCTGGTTTCAGCAACATCCACATTTCACCGTCCTATATCTTCCACCATACTCTCCATTCCTCAACCCTATAGAAGAGTTTTTCTCGGCATGGCGGTGGAAGGTATATGATCTCCGTCTCCAGGCTGAGGTACCCCTCATCCAAGCCATGGAGGAGGCCTGTGACCAGGTGGAGGTAGCAGCAATGCAAGGATGGATTCGTCATTCAAGACGTTTCTTTCCAAGGTGTCTTGCTAATGACAACATTACCTGCGATGTTGATGAAATTCTCTGGCCAGATCCAGCTAGGCAAAGAGACAATGTCTAGTTATTTTTTATTTTTTAATTTTGATCTTACAATACGTAAAGTGACGTTTGGTTTCAGTATTATGAATCTCCATGTCAACATTTTGGGCGTGTTGAGAAATAAACGAGTTTCTTCAGTCTGCAACATTGGTCTTGTGTAGTGTTTGGTGAATTTACATTATATTTGTACTTTGTTGATAGTAGCCTACTCTAATCATAGGGAAGTAGAAGTGCTAAAAGTGTTTTAGGTTTATCACAGCAGAGTGTAACTCGTGCAAACAGATCATAGTAATGTGAAACGTGTGTGTTTCATATGGTAACAAAGTGTGGTTTTTAAAAAGAAGTGTATCGTTTTTACAAGAGTGTTTAATTTTGCAAAGGATCTGTAGTGTTTTGCTAATTGGGTGTGTGGTTGTGCTAATTGTGTGGAGTGTTTTGAAAACACGGGCCCTGTTTTGAAAATCGTGCTTAAGCAATCAAAAAAAACTGTAAATAATTGATTAAAACACACTGTTTTGCAAGAAGGTCTACAGTAGCCTCAACAGCACTCTGTAGGGTAGCACCATGATGAAGCCTCTGCTAGCTTCTGTCGTCCTCTTGGTACATTAACTTCAATTCAAAACCTAGGAGGCTCATGGTTCTCACCACAGACTTACACAGTAATTATGACAACTTCCGGAGGACGCCCTCCAACCTATCAGAACTCTTGCAGTATGAACTGAATGTTGTCGACCCAATAAAAGGATCAGAAAATTAATATAGTACTAAAAACACAAGCTACAGCTATCTAGCACTGCAGTGCATAAAATGTGGTGAGTAGTTGACTCAAAAAGCGAGAGACAATAGTTTAACAGTTTTGAACAAATTAATTTCTTCAAAAATGAAGGAGAAGCAAGAGAGAGAGCACCTGACTCTAACAGAGAGGGATTCTACGTTAGCTAGCTGGCTATGGCTATCAAACACTAGAACTCTTCCAAGTCATGGTAAGCTTTTGGTTTGATTAATATTTTGTCACTGGGGCCCGTCGGTTTAACTGCTAAACAGCTTGCTGTACACTGCAATGCATGATTATAGCGGGTTTATTAAACTTCTTATGGCTGGGGGCAGTATTGAGTAGCTTGGATGAATAAGGTTCCCAGAGTAAACTACCTGCTACTCAAGCCCAGAAGCTACGATATGCATATTATTAGTAGATTTGGATAGAAAACACTCTGAAGTTTCTAAAACTGTTTGAATGATGTATGTGAGTATAACTGAACTCATATGGCAGGCAAAAACCTGAGAAAAAAAATCCAACCAGGAAGTGGGAAATCTGAGGTGTGTAGGTTTGCCTATCCAATATACAGTGTCTATGGGGTCATATTGCACTTCCGAAGGCTTCCACTAGATGTCAACAGTCTTTAGAACCTTGTTTGATGCTTCTACTGTGGAGGATGAGGGAATGAGAGATGATTGAGTCAGGGGTCTGGCAGAGAGCCACGAGCTCACTCAGGCGCGTCCCCGTGAGAGATAGCTTCCTTTTAGTTTCTAAAGACAAAGGAATTATCCGGTTGAAACGTTATTGAAGATTTATGTTAAAAACATCCTAAAGATTGATTCTATACATCGTTTGACAGTCAACGAACTGTAGTGGAATTTTTTGACTTTTCGTCTGGCCTACGCGTCATGAATTTGGATTTTTGAACTAAACGTGCGAACAAAAAGGAGGTATTTGGAGATAAATTATGGACTTTATCGAACAAAACAAACATTTATTGTGGAACTGGGATTCCTGGGAGTGCAATCTGATGAAGATCATCAAAGGTAAGTGAATATTTAGAATGCTATTTCTGACTTCTGTTGACTCCACAACATGGCGGGTACCTGTATGGCTTGCTTTTGTGTCTGAGCGCCGTACTCAGATTATTGCATGGTGTGCTTTTTCCGTCAAGTTTTTAAAAAATCTGTCACAGCGGTTGCATTAAGGAGAAGTTTATTTAAAGTTCCATGTAAAACACATGTATCTTTTATCAATGTTTATTATGAGTATTTCTGTAAATTGATGTGGCTCTCTGCAAAATCACCGGATGTTTTGTAGGCAAAACATTACTGAACATAACGCGCCAATGTAAACTAAGATTTTTGGATATAAATATGAACTTTATCGAACAAAACATACATGTATTGTGTAACATGAAGTCCTATGAGTGTCATCTGATGAAGATCATCGAAGGTTAGTGATTAATTTGATCTCTATTTCTGCTTTTAGTGACTCCTCTCTTTGGCTGAAAAAAATGCTATTTTTTCTGTGACTAGGTACTGACCTAACATAATAAGATGGTGTGCTTTCGTTGTAAAGCCTTTTTGAAATCGGACACTGTGGTGGGATTAACAACAGGTTTATCTTTAAAAGGGTGTAAAATACTTGTATGTTTGAGGAATTTTAATTATGAGATTTCTGTTGTTTGAATTTGGCGCCCTGTACTTTCACTGACTGTGTTAACGGGTTCTCAGCCGTAAGAAGTTAACGTGTTAGTTCTAATAGATAGCTATGTTATCTATGACGTATTAGTTAATACGGTGTCATCGATTTAGGCTGTGTGTAGCGGTTAGCGGTTATGGTATGAAGGTTTGGATTGGAAGTTTTTTTGGCCTGGTCACAGACAGCTGTTGTAATGTGCACTGAAGTCCACAAGCAAAGGGAAAAGGTGAGAGGAGAAGAGCGCGTAGATGCGAGAAGAAATTATAGAACGAGTAAATGATCATACTGTTTGTATGTGGCTGCTATGGAGTTGAACTGTGTTTGCTGTGATCAGGGGTATATTCATTCCACCAATTCTGTTGAAAAGCGTTTCTTAAATGGAAGTAAATGGAACAAAATGGGCACTATATTTAATATAGTTCTGAATTTGTCCAATAGAAACCCTTGATTGCAACTATTGGACTAATGACTACACCTTAGATCAGCTAGACGCAGGCAATAGTGTGTAAGGCAGTATTGAATGTGTCACTGTCTGTCACCTTGATTAAAAAATATATATATATCTCGACCTGTGCACCTACGTTGTAAACTTTAATTTGTAGGCTAGGTTGCAACCTCATGATGGGTATAGGGAAAATGTTAGTATCATGTAGTAGCCTAAATCTATCGATGTTACATTGAGCTGGGTGAATGGAATATGAATGACAGTCATCCAAATATGCTTTAATAGAAATAAGTCCATGCTCATTCTTTTTTTTTTTAATGATCTCCATCATCTTAAATGGCACCGACCACCACTGATTTGAATCCATGAATCAATTATTTATCTAATCAACAAAATCTCGACAAGTCATCAATCTTGGTACAGCTTGTCTTCAAGAGGTTTTATATTGTGATTTGTCATTTTACTGACAAAAAGATGACCATGAAAGGGATGGGACATAGGTCTGGCAACAGTATGACATTCATTCATTGAACGTGTGCTTTTGATTACTTTCATGATATGTTTATTTATTTGAGCACTCTTATAGATATCATGACTACTGTTAACCGGTTTCACTGTTTCAAACTCACTGAATTGTATGAGGGCAGAGCTCCCTTGAGGTCAAATGAACTTTTATCATATGTCGAGCATTTGAATGATAATACTTTTGATTGTGGATCATTTAAATGTCATAAATAAACTATTCAACTTGAGCAAAGAATATCTTCCCAAAGAATTTGACATCAGATTCCTGTATCTCCCATGCCATTGTTTCCAGTCACGTCGACATAATTGGAACGCTTATTTGACTTTTTGTGGGCGCAATTATGTTTACATGCAGGAACATGGGCTACTCTGGGGACAGAATTTTATCTCAATAGAAACCAAGCTGTCGAGACAAAGGTGGTCGTCAAGGTTAAACTATAGGCACCGCAAGTGCCCTATATCAAGGCTGCGCTCTACATTATTCAATAAAACGCACATGAAACATAAAAGAGGTTCAAATGTACGTCCCGGAAGTCAATTATTGCCAACGTGACACTGACTATGAATTGTTTCTTGTTTATTTAAATAGCGCTGCATTTTCTAAAGCAGCAGTTGAAGTGATCATATCATTATCGGAGAGCGCGAGTCACTACAGTCTGTGATGGGACAAAATAAACAGACCCTGTCGCGTTGCTATAAAACATAGGTCCTACGGGCAATTGACAGTTATTTTTACAGTCACGACACCACAGTGGTCATCGTCTAATTGTCTCCTAGTATTCCATTATTAGGCTACCTCATATTCGCTATGTAGAAACGTCCTTGGCATGAACTAGGCTACATGATAAATCACCTTCTACAGAGTTGACATGTAAGCTATTCAACATCACCCTCATACACACATAGAATGCATTTATATTTCAAAAGAACAAAACATCTTACCTGCAAATGACCCTGGTACATATTGAGCTTGAAGTCAATTCCTGATTCTGCGACGATGGATTTTTAAGCTACTTTAAGGCTCGCAATACAGATACAGTAAGCGACACTGGGAGTGTCCATACGTACGAAGAGTTCTGGAACAAGAGGCAGAATGTTTCAATTCGCTCAGAAGTGCAGGCTCCAATTGAGTCTTTGAATGTTACGCCAAGGAAAGGAGCTGTCCTCGCTTAAGGTGCTGAAACGTAAGTGTTTTTGTCATGTATTTTTTTGCCGGTATTTGAAAGGTAGCCAGGCGACAGCACGGGAGAGATAAGTGCACTACCAGAACCCACTTCAATGCGAGGCGCCCAGAAATCTGCACGGCGCTGCCAAAAGCTTCTGGGTCCTCGGCTTTGGATGGACAACAATTCAGTTAGTCAAGTAAAATCTCCCGTGTTATGTCTTCATTGTGCACACTACCGCTCTCCGCCTCTCGACCGTGGCTTAATAATTGTTTTGACGCTTCTTATAGTGCACTCCTCTCTCCTGCTTACCAACCTTCCTCATCTGGGCGCCGCTGGAGCCGCCTCCTGGATTCACGTGCTCTGAAGTAGGAGCAAGTTGAAATTGGGGGCAATTCTGACATTTGGAGCTTGTTTCAGGCGGTGTGCTGCAGGTATTACTATATATTCTGTAGGTATAGGCTAGAGTATGTTTTGGCGCCTACTTATCTATATTTTCAGGTTTATATGAAGCCTTATAATAACTGTTTACCATCTTGCTGTAGCTGGAAACCAATGAATGCACTATAATTGGCCTAAACGAACTGGTTGCGTGTGCCCTGAGTCTGTACTATAATTCCACCTCCTTGTCACGTCATGCCAAACCTTTGGTTAATAATTTATATATATATTTTGGGCCGACATTATTCTGCTATACTGTACATTGTCCAATTAGTTCTAGTATGAAGGATTACATAACACGATGCATGCAAATCGGATGATTCCCTTCAAGGTAATCTTGATGATGTAAACTACAGAGTGGAATAAGGCATGCTAGTGCACCGTGATGTTTATCTCTTGGCCAATTAAGAAGTAAGGCAGGATGCTTATTTAACGAGACATGTAGTGATAATGGGGAATCAGTAGCTTAATTACAGTGCAGCACATGGTAACAATAATAACAATAATATAATCAACATGAAACAAGGACAACATATGTTTGCAAGAAATTGTAGTGAATTGTTTGACCAATTATAATTGTTGTAGAGTAACAGTGAATGATACCAAAATCTCCGCGTCGTTCGGGTTTGGCCGGGGTAGACCGTCATTGTAAATACGAATTTGTTCTTAACTGACTTGCCTAGTTAAATAAAGGTTAAATAAAAAATATATATATATATTTTTTTTAATATGCCACATATGTCATGTAATTGATATCAGCTACTCTGCTATATGATCACGTGTAAATATCTTTCTCTATAATATACTACATGAGACAGTATAACATCAATAACGCTTTCCTTGCAAATTAACACTTGTTACGCGAACCTGTAAAAACACAACTATGTTGTCAGACGTGGGATCTGTTCATTTAATTTCATTTATTAACAGGGTTTGCCAATATTTTTTAAATATTGTCACAACCAAAATCTCTCGTGGACAGAGCTAACTAAACATAATTGTTGCTGTAGAATATGTTGGGAATTACTGGGATGTTCGGGATAAGAGCAGGGGTTGTTGAGGGGTTTAGGTTTTTAGTCACTGGTTATTTGGACAAATCACGATTTCGCTTGTGTTAGCGTCTTTCAAATTTCGAAATGGGAGGGGACATTCGGCCCATATACTTGACCCTATCTTGGAAAGATAAAGGGTGCTCATGGACCAAGCCGCTCATGGACCAGAACCCAGCCGCCTTGGACCAGAACCAAGCTGCCATGGATCGGAACCCAGACACTAGAACCAGAACCCAGCCACCATGGACCTGAACCCAGCCACCACGGACCAGAACCCATCTGACATGGACCAGAACCCAGCCAGCAGCAGCCATGGACCAGAACACAGCCGACATGGACCAGAACCCAGCCGCCATGGACCAGAACCCAGCCGCCATGCACCAGAACCCAGCCGCCATGCGCCAGAACCCAGCCGCCATGTGCCAGAACCCAGCTGCCATGGACCAGAGTCCATCCGACATGGACCAGAACCCAGCCACCATCCACCATAGACCAGAACCCAGACGCCATGGACCAGAGCTCATCTGACATGGACCAGAACACAGCCACCAGACACCATAGACCAGAACCCAGAACCCAGCCACCATGGACCAGAATCCAGCCGCCATGGACCAGAACACAGCCGCCATGGACCAGAACCCAGCCGCCATGTGCCAGAACCCAGCTGCCATGGACCAGAGCCCATCCGACATGGACCAGAACCCAGCCGCCAGCCACCATAGACTAGAACCCAGCCGCCATGGACCAGAGCTCATCTGACATGGACCAGAACACAGCCACCTGGCACCATAGACCAGAACCCAGCCCCCATGGACCAGAACCCAGCCACCAAGGACCAGAACCCAGCTTCCATGGACCAGAGCTCATCTGACATGGACCAGAACACAGCCACCTGGCACCATAGACCAGAACCCAGCCCCCATGGACCAGAACCCAGCCACCAAGGACCAGAACCCAGCTTCCATGGACCAGAGCCCATCCAACATGGACCAGAACACAGATTTGATTTGATTTGATTTGATTTGATTTGATTTGATTTGATTTGAGCCACCAGGCACCATAGACCAGAACCCAGCCGCCATGGACCAGAACCTAGCCGCCAAGGACCAGAACCCAGCCGCCATGTGCCAGAACACAGTCGCCTGCCTCCATGTGCCAGGACCCAGCCACCATGGACCAGAACCCAGCTGCCATGGACCAGAACCCAGCCACCATGGACCAGAACCCAGCTGCCATGGACCAGAACCCAGCCAACCTGGACCAGAACCCAGTCACCATGACCAGAACCCAGTCACCATGGACCAGAACCCAGCCGCCATGGACCAGAGCTCATCTGACATGGACCAGAACACAGCCACCTGGCACCATAGACCAGAACCCAGCCCCCATGGACCAGAACCCAGCCACCAAGGACCAGAACCCAGCTTCCATGGACCAGAGCCCATCCAACATGGACCAGAACACAGCCACCAGGCACCATAGACCAGAACCCAGCCGCCATGGACCATGACCTAGCCGCCAAGGACCAGAACCCAGCCGCCATGTGCCAGAACACAGTCGCCTGCCTCCATGTGCCAGGACCCAGCCGCCATGGACCAGAACCCAGCTGCCATGGACCAGAACCCAGCCACCATGGACCAGAACCCAGCTGCCATGGACCAGAACCCAGCCACCATGGACCAGAACCCAGTCACCATGACCAGAACCCAGTCACCATGGACCAGAATCCAGCTGCCATGGACCAGAACCCAGTCACCATGACCAGAATCAAGTCACCATGGACCAGAACCCAGTCACCATGGACCAGAACCCAGCCACCATGGACCAGAACCAAGCCACCATGGACCAGAACCCAGCCACCATGGATCATGCAGGGAGAATCAAATGATTACACCTGCTCTGTATTGCTTGCTTGGAATTGATTAAATAAATTCACTCTAATGTATTTCAATGGATTCTTTCATATTCCCTCATGTGTATTTTTATCAATCAATATTGATAGCGCATTAATGTTGGCGTGATCCTAGGGTAGCGAACAGGTACATGCTGGTGTCTGATTCTATTTCAAGGCCCCATTGGGCCATGGTCCCGCATTCCCCCATCTCTCTGTTCTGACAGGCAGTGTGGCTAACTAATAATTAAGGGCAAATAAGTGGAATTGTTGTTGTGTACTGTGGGCCAAACAGCCAGTGCAGTGTGATTTGAAAAACAAATTAATAGAATGAATTGGAGATAATATTTATGTGGAGCGACCATCAGAGCTGAAAATATGAGCTGCTAGAAGCTATTTTTGCATAAGGCTGAAAATGATTGGGCAAACTTCTTGGACATAAGTGATGCAAAGGTGGATTGGGTTGATTGCTCAGTCTGCATGTATTCCAAGGTCTTACTGATATTTATGCTGCAGTAGTTTATGTGTCGGGGGGGCTAGGGTTAGTCTGTTATATCTGGACTATTTCTCCTGTCTTATCCAGTGTCCTGTGTGAATTTAAGTACGCTCCCTCTTATTCTCTCACTCTTTCTCTCTAATTCTCTCTTTCTCTCGGAGGACCTGAGCCCTAGGACCATGCCTCAGGACTACCTGGCCTGATGACTCCTTGCTGTCCCCAGTCCACCTGGTCGTGCTGCTGCTCCAGTTTCAGCTGTTCTGCTTGCGGCTATGGAACCCTGACCTGTTCACCGGACGTGCTACAGTACCTTTTCCCGGACCTGCTGTTTTCGACTCTCTCTATCTCTCTCTCTACGGCACCTGCTGTCTCTAACTCTGAATGATCGGCTATGAAAAGCCAACTGAAAGTTAATCTCAAAGGCAATGGATAGTCAACGTGGGACATTTACTCCTGAGGTGCTGACCTGTTGCACCCTCTACAACCACTGTAATTATTGTTATTTGACCCTGCTGGTCATCTACGAACGTTTGAACATCTTGGACATGTTCTGTTATAATCTCCAACTGGCAAAGCCAGAAGAGGACTGGCCAACCCTCAGAGCCTGGTTCCTCTCTAGGTTTTCTCCTAGGTTCCTGCCTTTCTAGGGAGTTTTTCCTAGCCGCCGTGCTTCTACATCTGCATTACTTGCTGTTTGGGGTTTTAGGCTGGGTTTCTGTATAGCACTTTGTGACATCGGCTGATGTAAAAAGGGCTTTATAAAACATTTAATTGAAGTTTGATTGATATGCATATCTTGCATTTGAGGAGGATTTATTTCAGGTTGATTCATTTACTTCAGTTTGATTCATTTACCTCAGTTTGATTCATTGATTTCATTAAGAATCAGCTCAAAAGGCTACCTCACTTTTGAAATAGGTGTGTGTTACTCAAATGTCTTGAGTAACTTTCCCATAATTGTTTTTGTATCTATGTGTGATTTAGGGGAAAAGTTCTAGTTTGTCAATTAATCAAACTGAAGTAAATACATCAGTTATCTCATAGAAATCACCCCTTAACGATTCATCTCATTACAAGGTAGAAACACAGCTGTGTCGAGGTGATTTAACGTTAGGTAGGCAGCAGCAAGATGATAGTGCATGAAAGGACTCTTGTCTCTATCAATTACTATGTTGACTCAATACATCACTTACCCGAAGCGCTCTGAGCTGAATAATCCACCTATCAAAGACCACATCAGACTCTGCATTCATTAAACATCATGGTTTTTGATGCTGGACTCAGGAAGTGCTCGCCTATTGTTGTGATGTCCTGTAGGTCACAGGATCCATTGCTGTTTCAATACACACCATATGGCAAATATAACACCGGTGACATCATAGCGTACCATAATTAATTTACAGTGCATTTGGGAAAGTATTCAGACCCCTTCCCTTTTTCCACATTTTGTTACGTTACAGCATTTTTCTAAAATGTATTAATTTATTTATTTTTTTCTCATCAATCTACACACAATACCCCATAATGACAAAGCAAAAATATGTTTTTGGAAATTTTTTGCAAATTTATAAAAATCAAAAAACAGAAATACCTTATTTACACCTTTTGCTATGAGACTCGAAATTGAGCTCAGGTACATCCTGTTTCCATTGATTATCTTTGCATTGTTTCTACAACATTATTGGAGTCCACCTGTGGTAAATTCAATTGATTGGACATGATTTGGAAAGGCACACACCTGTCTATATAAGGTCCCACAGTTGACAGTGCATATCAGAGCAGAAATCAAGCCATGCGGTTGAAGGAATTGTCCATAGAGCTCTGAGAGAGGATTGTGCCGAGGCACAGATCTGGGGAAGGGTACCAAAACATGTCTGCTGCATTGAAGGTCCCCCAAAACACAGTGACCTCCATCATTCTTAAATGGAAGAATTTTGGAACCACCATGATTCTTCCTAGATCTGGCTGCCCAGCCAAACGGGATAATCTGGGAAAATGGCCTTTGTTAGGAAGGTGACCGAGAACCCGATGGTCACTCTGACAGAGCCCCAGAGTTCCTCTGTGGAGATGGGAGAACCTTCCAGAAGGACAACCATCTCTTCAGCACTTCAACAATCAGGCCTTTATGGTAGTGTGGCCAGACGGAAGCCACTTCTCAGTAAAGGCATATGACAGTCTGCTTGGAGTTTGCCAAAAGGCACCTAAAGGACTCTCAGACCATGAGAAACCAGATTCCCTGGTCTGATGAAGCAAAGATTGAACTCTTTGGCCTGAATGCCAGCGTCACCTCTGAAGGAAACCTGGCACCATCCTTACAGTGAAGTATGGTGGTGGCAGCATCATGCTGTGGGGATGTTTTTCAGCGGCAGGGACTGGGAGAGTAGTCAGGCTTGAGGGAAAGATGAACGGAGCAAAGTACAGAGAGATCCTTGATGAAAACCTGCTCCAGAGCGCTCAAGACCTCAGACTGGGGCAAAGGTTCACCTTCCAACAGGACAATGACCCTAAGCACACAGCCAGGACAACGCAGGAGTGGCTTCGGGACAAGTTTCTGAATGTCCTTGAGTGGCCCAGCCAGAGCCCGGACTTGAACCCAATTTAACATCTCTGGAGAAACCTGAAAATAGCTGTGCAGAGACGCTCCCCCATCCAACCTGACAGAGCTTGAGAGGATCTGCGGAGAAGAATGGGAGAAACTCCCCAAATACAGGTGTGCCGAGCTTGTAGCGTCATAAATCAAATCAAATCAAATTTATTTATATAACCCTTCGTACATCAGCTGATATCTCAAAGTGCTGTACAGAAACCCAGCCTAAAACCCCAAACAGCAAGCAATGCAGGTGTAGAAGCACGGTGGCTAGGAAAAACTCCCTAGAAAGGCCAAAACCTAGGAAGAAACCTAGAGAGGAACCAGGCTATGTAGGGTGGCCAGTCCTCTTCTGGCTGTGCCGGGTGGAGATTATAACAGAACATGGCCAAGATGTTCAAATGTTCATAAATGACCAGCATGGTCGAATAATAATAAGGCAGAACAGTTGAAACTGGAGCAGCAGCACGGCCAGGTGGACTGGGGACAGCAAGGAGTCATCATGTCAGGTAGTCCTGGGGCATGGTCCTAGGGCTCAGGTCCTCCGAGAGAGAGAAAGAAAGAGAGAAGGAGAGAATTAGAGAACGCACACTTAGATTCACACAGGACACCGAATAGGACAGGAGAAGTACTCCAGATATAACAAACTGACCCTAGCCCCCCGACACATAAACTATTGCAGCATAAATACTGGAGGCTGAGACAGGAGGGGTCAGGAGACACTGTGGCCCAATCCGAGGACACCCCCGGACAGGGCCAAACAGGAAGGATATAACCCCACCCACTTTGCCAAATCACAGCCCCCACACCACTAGAGGGATATCTTCAACCACCAACTTACCATCCTGAGACAAGGCTGAGTATAGCCCACAAAGATCTCCGCCATGGCACAACCCAAGGGGGGGCCCCAACCCAGACAGGATGACCACATCAGTGAATCAACCCACTCAGGTGATGCACCCCTTCCAGGGACCCAAGAAGGCCTAGATGCTGTAATTGCTGCTAAAGGTGCTTCAACAAAGTCCTGAGTAATGGGTCTGAAGAGTTATGTAAATGTGATATTTCAGTTTTTTATTTGTAATAAATGTGCTAACATTTCTAAAACCCTGTTTTTACTTTGGGGTATTGTGATGTCATTATGGGGTATTGTGATGTCATTATGGGGTATTGTGATGTAATTATGGGGTATTGTGTGTAGATTGATGAGGGGGAAAAAACAATTTAATCCATTTTAAAATAAGGCTGTAAACGTAACAAAATGTGGGAAAAGTCAACGGCTCTAAATGCTTTCCGAATGCACTCTATTACATGTCATTCAACATAATTGGATCACGGGTGGCCATTTACAGAAATAGCTACCAAGGATTAGGGTTTAACATCTAATAATGTATGAGAAATATTATAATCATGACCAAATACATCAACCTTTCACACTGCAGTGTCATTAATGAAGTCAAGACTTAGCCAGTCAATTCAAAGGTTATTAATATGAAGCAAGAATAGAATGGCTGGCAGATGTGGGGGAATCCATCATTGATATAAATACACCTAGTTTCAATGTGATGAATATGGCCAATTAAAAATGCAAAACTCGTATTATATCCTCAAGTTCTATTGGGTGGAAAGCTGTGGTGTGGTCGGACTGTTTTTTCTTAACTAAGTTGAACTAAGTTTGTTCATTATATGACGTACACCTGCAAAGCCTAGGGTACAGTGCACACTGCCCTTTACTGTGCACATGGGACTAAACGTGTGAATTGAGTAGGAGTAAATTATTGCTAGTTCATGCATAACTACACCAATTGCTACTTTTCAAATGCAAAACAGCTGCTGTGCATCTCCCAGGTGGGTGCTACATTGATGGATACATTTAGTCATCCACACAACATTTTTTGGGATTAATATAATCCATTCAGAATGTCGCTGCATGTTCCTATAGGCCCAGACATCTTCTCTGACGAAATAAACACTCCCTGCTATTTTTTACATGATGGTGGTCGGCACACATCATCCACTCGACAGTGTTGCAGATGCCCACTTGTTGCACGAACACAAGCAAAAGGTTCAGAGGATTTCAACCCATCAACACACTCCTATATTCTGCTTGTTAATGGATAGGAAATAGCTCTCACCTTGGCCCCTCCACCACATAAACCACCATCCCCCTTGGTTGTTTTTATGCTTTCCCGCCAGAGAGGGGTACCGACCCTGAGCAAGCACTTTCTGGAGGGTGGATGAGAAAACAAGGGTTTTGACAAACAAACCAATCAGAAGACAGATGGGAGTAAAGATTATTTGTATTTGTCTTTCACAAATGAGGGAAGATATTTGAAATTCCTTCAGATATATATATATATATATATATATATACAATAGACAAAGGATTTCATCATAAAGGTGCAAACAAATGAAACACACTGCAATTTGGATTTAATTGATATGGATTTTTTTTCTATTTATATAAAACACATAAAAATGAAGAACATATGTAGTAATGTCACTTTTCAATTTTAAAGATTTGTTCCTTTAAGATTGATCTGTGTACCATATGGGTGAGCAACAACCGTAGAAATTGAATGGCGATGCTACTCCATCAAAGTATTCCAGATAAGTGCTATTTCCTTTATTTGGGCGGCTAAAACAGACCGATTTGGAGGACAACCATTAGTCAGTCAGTTGTGTCCCACCGACATTGAATCTGATGTGACCCTGGGTGACAGTGACAATGAGGTCATAGAGCAAACCAATCACGGCAAATTATCTCAAATGAAAGGGGGGGGGGGGTGATATACTGCGCCCTGCTGAACACCAAGAATTCCCATGAGCCTCAGCGGCATCATCTGGCATTTCCTGACGGACAGCACTGGGCAAAACGAGGTGAGGTAGATTAAACAGTATGCAAAGGCTCAATGTCCAGTCAAACTCACATCTCTCCATCTGTCTGTCACCACAGTCAAAGTAAGGTCAGCCAGGCTAGTGCTATTACAAATCACATCAAAAGCATATAGATATTGTGGAAAGTTAAAGTCTATGGGAATGCAAAGTGAGTGTAAAAATGAAAAGAGAAAGCTTATTGACCTAATGGAATAAGACGTAGTAAGAAAACACTGTATATATGATTGAAAACAAAGCAGGGTAAAATAATACAGGAGCGCATTATTAAGGTATAGAAACAGGCAAACACTATAGCTATACAGAGTCAACCAATCAGTATTCTAGCTACACAGAGTCAACCAATCAGTATTCTAGCTACACAGAGTCAACCAATCAGTATTCTAGCTATACAGAGTCAACCAATCAGTATTCTAGCTATACAGAGTCAACGAATCAGTATTCTAGCTATACAGAGTCAGCTAATCAGTATTCTAGCTATACAGAGTCAACGAATCAGTATTCTAGCTATACAGAGTCAACTAATCAGTATTCTAGCTATACAGAGTCAACGAATCAGTATTCTAGCTATACAGAGTCAACAAATCAGTATTCTAGCTATACAGAGTCAACGAATCAGTATTCTAGCTATACAGAGTCAACCAATCAGTATTCTAGCTATACAGAGTCAACGAATCAGTATTCTAGCTATACAGAGTCAGCTAATCAGTATTCTAGCTATACAGAGTCAACGAATCAGTATTCTAGCTATACAGAGTCAACGAATCAGTATTCTAGCTATACAGAGTCAACGAATCAGTATTCTAGCTATACAGAGTCAGCTAATCAGTATTCTAGCTATACAGAGTCAACGAATCAGTATTCTAGCTATACAGAGTCAACTAATCAGTATTCTAGCTATACAGAGTCAACGAATCAGTATTCTAGCTATACAGAGTCAACAAATCAGTATTCTAGCTATACAGAGTCAACGAATCAGTATTCTAGCTACACAGAGTCAACCAATGAGTATTCTAGCTACACAGAGTCAACCAATGAGTATTCTAGCTACAGAGTCAATCAATGAGTATTCTAGCTATACAGAGTCAACCAATGAGTATTCTAGCTACAGAGTCAACCAATGAGTATTCTAGCTACAGAGTCAACCAATGAGTATTCTAGCTATACAGAGTCAACGAATCAGTATTCTAGCTATACAGAGTCAACGAATCAGTATTCTAGCTATACAGAGTCAACGAATCAGTATTCTAGCTATACAGAGTCAACGAATCAGTATTCTAGCTACACAGAGTCAACCAATGAGTATTCTAGCTACACAGAGTCAACCAATGAGTATTCTAGCTACAGAGTCAATCAATGAGTATTCTAGCTATACAGAGTCAACCAATGAGTATTCTAGCTACAGAGTCAACCAATGAGTATTCTAGCTATACAGAGTCAATCAATGAGTATTCTAGCTACACATAGTCAACCACTGAGTATTCTAGCTACACAGAGTCAACCAATGAGTATTATAGCTATACAGAGTCAATCAGTGAGTATTCTAGCTACACAGAGTCAACCAATGAGTATTCTAGCTACAGAGTCAATCAATGAGTATTCTAGCTACACAGAGTCAACCAATGAGTATTCTAGCTACACAGAGTCAACCAATGAGTATTCTAGCTACACAGAGTCAACCAATGAGTATTCTAGCTACAGAGTCAACCAATGAGTATTCTAGCTATACATAGTCAACCAATGAGTATTCTAGCTATACAGAGTCACCCAGTGAGTATTCTAGCAATACATAGTCAACCAATGAGTATTCTAGCTATACAGTCAACCAACGAGCATTCTAGCTATACAGTCAACCAATGAGTATTCTAGCAATACATAGTCAACCAATGAGTATTCTAGCTATACAGAGTCAACCAATGATTATTCTAGCTATACAGTCAACCATTGAGTATTCTAGCTACACAGAGTCATCCAATGAGTATTCTAGCTACACATAGTCAACCACTGAGTATTCTAGCTATACAGAGTCAACCAATGAGTATTCTAGCTATACATAGTCAACCAATGAGTATTCTAGCTATACAGAGTCACCAATGAGTATTCTAGCAATACATAGTCAACCAATGAGTATTCTAGCTATACAGTCAACCAATGAGCATTCTAGCTATACAGTCAACCAATGAGTATTCTAGCAATACATAGTCAACCAATGAGTATTCTAGCTATACAGAGTCAACCAATGAGTATTCTAGCTATACAGTCAACCATTGAGTATTCTAGCTATACAGTCAACCAATGAGTATTCTAGCTACACAGAGTCAATCCAATGAGTATTCTAGCTATACAGAGTCAACCAATGAGTATTCTAGCTATACAGTCAACCAATGAGTATTCTAGCTATACAGTCAACCAATGAGTATTCTAGCTACACAGAGTCAACCAATGAGTATTCTAGCTATACATAGTCAACCAATGAGTATTCTAGCTATACAGAGTCAACCAATGAGTATTCTAGCTGTATACAGTATAGTCAACCAATGAGTATTCTAGCTATATACAGTATAGTCAACCAATGAGTATTCTAGCTATGTACAGAGTCAACCAATGAGTATTCTAGCTACAGAGTCAACCAATGAGTATTCTAGCTATACAGAGTCAACCAATGAGTATTTTAGCTATACAGAGTCAACCAATGAGTATTCTAGCTATACAGAGTCAACCAATGAGTATTCTAGCTATACAGAGTCATCCAATGAGTATTCTAGCTATACAGAGTCAACCAATGAGTATTCTAGCTGTATACAGTATAGTCATCCAATGAGTATTCTAGCTATATACAGTATAGTCAACCAATGAGTATTCTAGCTATACAGTCAACCAATGAGTATTCTAGCTATACATAGTCAACCAATGAGTATTCTAGCTATACAGAGTCAACCAATGAGTATTCTAGCTATACAGTCAACCATTGAGTATTCTAGCTATACAGTCAACCAATGAATATTCTAGCTACACAGAGTCATCCAATGAGTATTCTAGCTATACATAGTCAACCACTGAGTATTCTAGCTATACAGAGTCAACCAATGAGTATTCTAGCTATACAGTATAGTCAACCAATGAGTATTCTAGCTATGTACAGTATAGTCAACCAATGAGTAGTCTAGCTATGTACAGAGTCAACCAATGAGTATTCTAGCTACAGAGTCAACCAATGAGTATTCTAGCTATACAGAGTCAACCAATGAGTATTTTAGCTATACAGAGTCAACCAATGAGTATTCTAGCTATACAGAGTCAACCAATGAGTTTTCTAGCTATACAGAGTCATCCAATGAGTATTCTAGCTATACATAGTCAACCACTGAGTATTCTAGCTATACAGAGTCAACCAATGAGTATTCTAGCTGTATACAGTATAGTCAACCAATGAGTATTCTAGCTATATACAGTATAGTCAACCAATGAGTAGTCTAGCTATGTACAGAGTCAACCAATGAGTATTCTAGCTACAGAGTCAACCAATGAGTATTCTAGCTATACAGAGTCAACCAATGAGTATTTTAGCTATACAGAGTCAACCAATGAGTATTCTAGCTATACAGAGTCAACCAATGAGTTTTCTAGCTATACAGAGTCAACCAATGAGTATTCTAGCTATACAGTCAACCAATGAGTATTCTAGCTTTACAGAGTCAACAAATGAGTATTCTAGCTACACAGAGTCATCCAATGAGTATTCTAGCTATACTGAGTCAACCAATGAGTATTCTATCTATACAGAGTCAACCAATGAGTATTCTAGCTATACAGTCAACCAATGAGTATTCTAGCAATACATAGTCAACCAATGAGTATTCTAGCTATACAGAGTCAACCAATGAGTATTCTAGCTATACAGAATCAACCAATGAGTATTCTAGCTATACAGTCAACCAATGAGTGTTCTAGATATACAGAGTCAACCAATGAGTATTCTAGCTATACAGAGTCAACCAATGAGTTTTCTAGCTATACAGTCAACCAATGAGTATTCTAGATATACAGAGTCAACCAATGAGTATTCTAGCTATACAGAGTCAACCAATGAGTATTCTAGCTACACAGAGTCATCCAATGAGTATTCTAGCTATACATAGTCAACCACTGAGTATTCTAGCTATACAGAGTAAACCAATGAGTATTCTAGCTATATACAGTATAGTCAACCAATGAGTATTCTAGCTACACAGAGTCAACCAATGAGTATTCTAGCTACAGAGTCAACCAATGAGTATTCTAGCTATACATAGTCAACCAATGAGTATTCTAGCTATACAGAGTCACCCAGTGAGTATTCTAGCAATACATAGTCAACCAATGAGTATTCTAGCTATACAGTCAACCAACGAGCATTCTAGCTATACAGTCAACCAATGAGTATTCTAGCAATACATAGTCAACCAATGAGTATTCTAGCTATACAGAGTCAACCAATGATTATTCTAGCTATACAGTCAACCATTGAGTATTCTAGCTACACAGAGTCATCCAATGAGTATTCTAGCTACACATAGTCAACCACTGAGTATTCTAGCTATACAGAGTCAACCAATGAGTATTCTAGCTATACATAGTCAACCAATGAGTATTCTAGCTATACAGAGTCAACCAATGAGTATTCTAGCAATACATAGTCAACCAATGAGTATTCTAGCTATACAGTCAACCAATGAGCATTCTAGCTATACAGTCAACCAATGAGTATTCTAGCAATACATAGTCAACCAATGAGTATTCTAGCTATACAGAGTCAACCAATGAGTATTCTAGCTATACAGTCAACCATTGAGTATTCTAGCTATACAGTCAACCAATGAGTATTCTAGCTACACAGAGTCATCCAATGAGTATTCTAGCTATACATAGTCAACCAATGAGTATTCTAGCTATACAGTCAACCATTGAGTATTCTAGCTATACAGTCAACCAATGAGTATTCTAGCTACACAGAGTCATCCAATGAGTATTCTAGCTATACATAGTCAACCACTGAGTATTCTAGCTATACAGAGTCAACCAATGAGTATTCTAGCTGTATACAGTATAGTCAACCAATGAGTATTCTAGCTATATACAGTATAGTCAACCAATGAGTAGTCTAGCTATGTACAGAGTCAACCAATGAGTATTCTAGCTACAGAGTCAACCAATGAGTATTCTAGCTATACAGAGTCAACCAATGAGTATTTTAGCTATACAGAGTCAACCAATGAGTATTCTAGCTATACAGAGTCAACCAATGAGTTTTCTAGCTATACAGAGTCATCCAATGAGTATTCTAGCTATACAGAGTCAACCAATGAGTATTCTAGCTGTATACAGTATAGTCATCCAATGAGTATTCTAGCTATATACAGTATAGTCAACCAATGAGTATTCTAGCTATACAGTCAACCAATGAGTATTCTAGCTATACATAGTCAACCAATGAGTATTCTAGCTATACAGAGACACCCAATGAGTATTCTAGCAATACATAGTCAACCAATGAGTATTCTAGCTATACAGTCAACCAATGAGCATTCTAGCTATACAGTCAACCAATGAGTATTCTAGCAATACATAGTCAACCAATGAGTATTCTAGCTATACAGAGTCAACCAATGAGTATTCTAGCTATACAGTCAACCATTGAGTATTCTAGCTATACAGTCAACCAATGAATATTCTAGCTACACAGAGTCATCCAATGAGTATTCTAGCTATACATAGTCAACCACTGAGTATTCTAGCTATACAGAGTCAACCAATGAGTATTCTAGCTGTATACAGTATAGTCAACCAATGAGTATTCTAGCTATATACAGTATAGTCAACCAATGAGTAGTCTAGCTATGTACAGAGTCAACCAATGAGTATTCTAGCTACAGAGTCAACCAATGAGTATTCTAGCTATACAGAGTCAACCAATTAGTATTTTAGCTATACAGAGTCAACCAATGAGTATTCTAGCTATACAGAGTCAACCAATGAGTTTTCTAGCTATACAGAGTCATCCAATGAGTATTCTAGCTATACATAGTCAACCACTGAGTATTCTAGCTATACAGAGTCAACCAATGAGTATTCTAGCTATACAGAGTCAACCAATGAGTATTCTACCTATACAGAGTCAACCAATGAGTATTCTAGCTATACAGTGTCAACCAATGAGTTTTCCGGCTATATACAGAGTCAACCAATGAGTATTCCGGCTATATACAGAGTCAACCAATGAGTATTCTAGCTACAGAGTCAACCAATGAGTATTCTAGCTATACAGTCAACCAATGAGTATTCTAGCTATACAGAGTCAACCAATGAGTATTCTAGCTATACAGAGTCAACCAATGAGTATTCTACCTATACAGAGTCAACCAATGAGTATTCTAGCTATACAGTGTCAACCAATGAGTTTTCCGGCTATATACAGAGTCAACCAATGACTATTCCGGCTATATACAGAGTCAACCAATGAGTATTCTAGCTACAGAGTCAACCAATGAGTATTCTAGCTATACATAGTCAACCAATGAGTATTCTAGCTATATACAGAGTCAGACAATGAGTATTCTAGCTACTGAGTCAACCAATGAGTATTCTAGCTATACAGAGTCAACCAATGAGTATTCTAGCTATACATATTCAACCAATGAGTATTCTAGCTATACAGAGTCAACCAATGAGTATTCTAGCTATACATAGTCAACAAATGAGTATTCTAGCTATACAGAGTCAACCAATGATTATTCTAGCTATATAAAGTATCGTCAACCAATGAGTATTCTAGCTACACAGAGTCAACCAATGAGTATTCTAGCTGTACATAGTCAACCAATGAGTATTCTAGCTATACAGAGTCAACCTGTCACGCCCTGGTCAAAGTATTTTGTGTTTATCTTTATGTATTTGGTCAGGCCAGGGTGTGGCATGGGGTTTTTGTAATTGTGGTGTGTTTGTCTTGGGGTTTTGGTGGTGGTATTGGGATTGTAGCTTAGGGGGTTGTCTAGCAAGGTCTATGGCTGTCTGGAGTGGTTCTCAATCAGAGGCAGGTGCTTATCGTTGTCTCTGATTGGGAACCATATTTAGGCAGCCATATTCTTTGAGTTTGTCGTGGGTGATTGTCCTTAGTGTCTTACTTGTACTCTCTGTTAGTTTGCACTAGATAGGCTGTTTTCGGTTTTCATTACGTTTATTGTTTTGTAGTGTTTAGTGTTTAGTCGTGTTTACGTTTTTTTGTTTAATAAATATGGATCGCAATCGACACGCTGCAGTTTGGTCCGACTCTCCTTCATCACCACTAGAAAACCGTTACAGAATCACCCACCACCAACGGACCAAGCGGCGTGTCAACAGGCAGGAGCAGCAGAAAGAGGAGAGGCAACAAAGGCAGCAACAGCGGCGCAATGAGGATTGGACATGGGACGATATATTGGATGGCAAGGGTTGCTACACATGGGAGGAGATCCTGGCGGGAAGGGATCGCCTTCCATGGGAACAGGTGGAGGCACTTAGGAGAGCAGAGGCAGCCGGAGAGAGGAGCCTATACGAGGGAACACGGTTGGCAAGAAAGCCCGGGAGTCAGCCCCAAAAATTTCTTGGGGGCTTACAGGGAGTATGGCTATGCCAGGTAGGAGACCTGCGCAAACTCCCTGTGCTTACCGGGGGCTGGAGAGACCGGGCAGGCACCGTGTTATGCTGGTGAGCGCACGGTGTCTCCAGTGCGGGTGCACAGCCCGGTTCGGTATATTCCAGCTCCGCGTATCGGCCGGGCTAGATTGAGCGTCGAGCCAAATGCCATGAAGCCGGCTCTACGCATCTGGTCCCCAGTGCGTCTCCTTGGGCCGGCTTACATGGCACCAGCCTTGCGCTCGGTGTCTCCGGTTCGCCTGCATAGCCCAGTGCGGGCTATTCCACCTCGCCACACTGGCAGGGCAACCGAGAGCATTCAACCAGGTAAGGTTGGGCAGGCTCGGTGCTCAAGAGCTCCAGTGCGCCTGCACGGTCCGGTCTATCCAGTACCACCTCCACACCCCAGCCCTCCGGTGGCAGCTCCCCGCACCAGGCTTCCTGTGCGTGTCCTCGATCCAGTACCACCAGTTCCAGCACCACGCACCAGGCCTTCAGTGTGCCTCGCCTGTTTAGCGCAGCCAGAGCCTTTCTCCTCTCCTGCGCTGCCGGAGTCTCCCGCCTATCTAGCGCTGTTAGAGCCTTCCTCATCTCCAGCGCTGTCGGAGTCTCCCGCCTGTTTAGCGCAGCCAGAGCCTTCCTCCTCTACAGCGCTGCCGGAGCCTCCCGCCTGTTTAGCGCAGCCAGAACCTTTCTCCTCTCCTACGCTGCCGGAGTCTCCCGCCTGTTCAGCGCAGCCAGAGCTGCCAGTCTGCATGGAGCAGCCAGAGCTGCCAGTCTGCATGAAGCAGCCAGAGCTGTCAGTCTACATGAAGCAGCCCGAGCTGCCAGTCTGCATGAAGCAGCCAGTCTACATGGAGCAGCCAGAGCTGTCAGTCCGCATGGAGCAGTCAGAGCTGTCAGTCTACATGAAGCAGCCCGAGCTGCCAGTCTACATGAAGCAGCCAGTCTACATGGAGCAGCCAGAGCTGCCAGTCTGCATGAAGCAGCCAGAGCTGTCAGTCTGCATGGAGCAGCCAGAGCTGTCAGTCTACATGAAGCAGCCCGAGCTGTCAGTCTGCATGAAGCAGTCAGTCTACATGGAGCAGCCAGAGCTGTCAGTCCGCATGGAGCAGCCAGAGCTGTCAGTCTACATGAAGCAGCCCGAGCTGCCAGTCTGCAGGAAGCAGCCAGTCTACATGGAGCAGCCAGAGATGTCAGTCTGCATGAAGCAGCCAGAGCTGTCAGTCTGCATAGAGCAGCCAGTCTGCATGGAGCTGCCAGTCTGCATGGAGCTGCCAGTCTGCATGGAGCTGCCAGTCTGCAAGGAGCTGTCAGTCTGTAAGGAGCTACCAGTCTGCAAGGAGCTGCCAGTCAGCACGGAGCCGCCAGAGCGGTCAGTCTGTAAGAAGCCGCCAGAGCTGTCAGCCTATATGGAGCAGCTAGTGCCGCCAGTCTGCCCAGCGCCGCCAGTGCCCCCAGTCTGCCCAGCGTCGCCAGTCTGCCCAGCACCGCCAGTCTGCCCAGCGTCGTCAGTCTGCCCAGCGCCGCCAGTCTGCCCAGCGCCGCCAGTCTGCCCAGCGCCGCCAGTCTGCCCAGCGCCGCCAGATCTGCCAGTCAGCCAGACTCTTCCAGATCTGCCAGTCAGCCAGACTCTTCCAGATCTGCCAGTCAGCCAGACTCTTCCAGATCTGCCAGTCAGCCAGACTCTTCCAGATCTGCCAGTCAGCCAGACTCTTCCAGATCTGCCAGTCAGCCAGACTCTTCCAGATCTGCCAGTCAGCCAGACTCTTCCAGATCTGCCAGTCAGCCAGACTCTTCCAGATCTGCCAGTCAACCAGACTCTTCCAGATCTGCCAGTCAACCAGACTCTTCCAGATCTGCCAGTCAGCCAGGATCTGCCAGTCAGCCAGGATCTGCCAGTCAGCCAGGATTTGCTGAAACCACCAGCCAGCCAGGAGCTGGTAGATCTATCTACCTGCCTGAGCTTCCTCTCACTCCTGAGCTTCCTCTCACTCCTGAGCTTCCTCTCACTCCTGAGCTTCCTCTCACTCCTGAGCTTCCTCTCACTCCTGAGCTTCCTCTCACTCCTGAGCTTTCTCTCACTCCCGAGCTTCCCCTCAGTCCCGAGCTGCCTCGGTCCCGAGCTGTCCTTCAGTCCCGATCTGCTCCTCAGTCCAGTGGGGTTCTGGGTGGGGACTACTAGGCCATGGTCGGCGGCAAGGGTGGACTATCCAGGGACGAAGGGAGAGGGGACTAAGACATTAAAGGAGTGGGGTCCACGTCCCGCGCCGGAGCCGCCACCATGGACAGACGCCCACCCGGACCCTCCCTATTGTTTTGAGGTGCGTTCGGGAGTCCGCACCTTAGGGGGGGGGGTTCTGTCACGCCCTGGTCAAAGTATTTTGTGTTTATCTTTATGTATTTGGTCAGGCCAGGGTGTGGCATGGGGTTTTTGTAATTGTGGTGTGTTTGTCTTGGGGTTTTGGTGGTGGTATTGGGATTGTAGCTTAGGGGTTGTCTAGCAAGGTCTATGGCTGTCTGGAGTGGTTCTCAATCAGAGGCAGGTGCTTATCGTTGTCTCTGATTGGGAACCATATTTAGGCAGCCATATTCTTTGAGTTTGTCGTGGGTGATTGTCCTTAGTGTCTTACTTGTACTCTCTGTTAGTTTGCACTAGATAGGCTGTTTTCGGTTTTCATTACGTTTATTGTTTTGTAGTGTTTAGTGTTTAGTCGTGTTTACGTTTTTTTGTTTAATAAATATGGATCGCAATCGACACGCTGCAGTTTGGTCCGACTCTCCTTCATCACCACTAGAAAACCGTTACACAACCAATGAGTATTCTAGCTATACAGAGTCAACCACTGAATATTCTCGCTACACAGTCAACGATTGAGTATTCCACCTATACAGAGTCAACCAATGAGTATTCTAGCTATATACAGAGTCAACCAATGAGTATTCTAGCTATACAGAGTCAACCAATGAGTATTCTAGCTATACAGAGTCAACCAATGAGTATTCTAGCTATAGAGAGTCAACCACTGAATATTCTCGCTACACAGTCAACGATTGAGTATTCTACCTATACAGAGTCAACCAATGAGTATTCTAGCTACACAGAGTCAACCAATGAGTATTCTAGCTATACATAGTCAACCAATGAGTATTCTAGCTATACAGAGTCAACCAATGAGTATTCTAGCTATACAGAGTCAACCACTGAATATTCTCGCTACACAGTCAACGATTGAGTATTCTACCTATACAGAGTCAACCAATGAGTATTCTAGCTACACAGAGTCAACCAATGAGTATTCTAGCTATACATAGTCAACCAATGAGTATTCTAGCTATACAGAGTCAACCAATGAGTATTCTAGCTATATACAGAGTCAACCAATGAGTATTCTAGCTACAGAGTCAACCAATGAGTATTCTAGCTATACAGAGTCAACCAATGAGTATTCTAGCTATACAGAGTCAACCAATGAGTATTTTAGCAATACATAGTCAACCAATGAGTATTCTAGCTGAACAGTCAACCAATGAGTATTCTAGCTACACTTTTTATTTATCTTGTCTAGAATATTTTGAGTATATACACATCAACAACTGGCATTAAAGGCATACTTTAGTCATGCCACCACATCAACGACCTTCGACCACCCAACTATAGTTTGCCTGCCAGTGTCACATGCAGAAAGTCACAGAATGAAAGCTTAGCCACACCATCGCCTTCTCACGATCCCCACTAAATCCATCTAACATTGGACTATTGCACTGTCTAAATATTTAATGCCCCGACGACATGTCCACAAAGGAAGCTGGACTCTTTAAATATTAAGTCTATTCAGTTGTTCTCCCAGCTTCATTACTGGGGTGTGTACACGCCAACTTATTCATAATTCATGGGTCTCAAGAATTCCTTCAGATGAAGAGAGACATGCAGAAATCTTCCCATTCATATCTTGTGCAAATATAACATGTTTGTATTAGGAATAGATTAACCAAACCAAGAATAATCATATGCATTTGTGATGTGTTTTCAAAACTGCAGAAATGAGTAAACACTGTGGTACTGTATTGTGGTACTGTATAGTGTTACTGTATAGTGGTACTGTATAGTGTTACTGTATTGTGGTACTGTATAGTGGTACTGTATAGTGGTACTGTGTAGTGTTACTGTATAGTGGTACTGTATAGTGTTACTGTATAGTGGTACTGTGTAGTGTTACTGTATAGTGGTACTGTATAGTGTTACTGTATAGTCGTACTGTATAGTGGTACTGTGTAGTGTTACTGTATAGTGTTACTGTATAGTGGTACTGTATAGTGGTACTGTATAGTGGTACTGTATAGTGTTACTGTATAGTGGTACTGTATAGTGTTACTGTATAGTGGTACTGTATAGTGGTACTGTATAGTGTTACTGTATAGTGGTACTGTATAGTGTTACTGTATAGTGGTACTGTATAGTGTTACTGTATAGTGGTACTGTATAGTGGTACTGTATGGTAGCCTATGTATGATTCTCACATCTCACATATTCTCACATACTTTTAGCTATATAGACCTGGGCTTTTTAAAACTATTTTAGATAATTGAAAATTGCCAATAATGATTGCTGATCCGTTTAGTATTAGACATAATATTGATTCCCTTAACAAGAATGATTTATGATCAGTTTAATATTAGACATATTGAGCCCGGAATAATACAAGGGGTCCGTCTCCATGTTCTGAAGATACAGTATGTAGTGTAGCAAAGAACATAATGGATGGGAGGACGTTCATGTAGCCGATGTGAAATGGCTAGCTAGTTAATGGTACGCGCTAGTGGTGTTCAATTGGTGATGTGAAGTAGTTGTTTCCCTTGCTCTGCAAGGAGCTATAGGAAAAGACGGCAAGGCACTACAGAGGGTAGTGCGCACGGCCCGTTACATCACAGGACCTCTAGACCAGGCGGGGTCAGCGACTCCAGCCATCCAGGACCTCTAGACCAGGCGGGGTCAGCAACTCCAGCCATCCAGGACCTCTAGACCAGGCGGGGTCAGCAACTCCAGCCATCCAGGACCTCTAGATCAGGCGGGGTCAGCGACTCCAGCCATCCAGGACCTCTAGACCAGGCAGGGTCAGCGACTCCAGCCATCCAGGACCTCTAGACCAGGCGGGGTCAGCGACTCCAGCCATCCAGGACCTCTAGATCAGGCGGGGTCAGCGACTCCAGCCATCCAGGACCTCTAGATCAGGCGGGGTCAGCCATCCACGGTTCTCTCTGCCACCAAACAGCAAGCAGTGCCAATGCACCAAGTCTGTAACCAACAGGACGTTGAACAGCTTCTACCCTCAATCCATAAAACAGCTAAATAGTTAGTTAAATAGTTAACCAAATAGCTACCCGGACTATCTGCATTGACCCTTGTGGTACTAACTCTTTTGTCTCATCACATGTGCTGCTGGTGCTCCTGTTTATGATCTATCCTGGTGCCTAGTCACTTTATTCCTACCTACAGTATATGTACATATCTACCTCAATTACCTCGTCCCCCTGCACATCGACTCGGTACTGTGTGTATATAGCTATGTTATTACCTCATCCTCCTGCACATTGACTCAGTACTGGTATCTCGTGTATATAGCCATGTTATTACCTCATCCTCCTGCACATTGACTCAGTACTGGTACCTCGTGTATATAGCCATGTTATTACCTCGTCCCCCTGCACATTGACTCAGTACTGGTACCTCGTGTATATAGCCATGTTATTACCTCGTCCCCCTGCACATTGACTCAGTACTGGTACCTCGTGTATATAGCCATGTTATTACCTCGTCCTCCTGCACATTGACTAAGTATTGGTACCTTGAGTATGTAGCCTAGTTCTGGTACCTTGAGTATGTAGCCTAGTTCTGGTACCTTGAGTATGTAGCCTAGTTCTGGTACCTTGAGTATGTAGCCTAGTTCTGGTACCTTGAGTATGTAGCCTAGTTCTGGTACCTGAGTATGTAGCCTCAGTTCTGGTACCTTTGTATGTAGCCTAGTTCTGGTACCTTGAGTATGTAGCCTAGTTCTGGTACATGAGTATGTAGCCTAGTTCTGGTACCTTGAGTATGTAGCCTAGTTCTGGTACCTTGAGTATGTAGCCTAGTTCTGGTACCTTGAGTATGTAGCCTAGTTCTGGTACCTTGAGTATGTAGCCTAGTCCAACACCTGTTGTTGGGAAGGACCCGTAACTAGACATTTAACTGTTCGTCTACACCTGTTGTTTGCAAAGCATGTGACAACTACAATTAGATTTTGATTTCATGTTGAGGGTCCCTGGTTCGAGCACAGGTCTGGGCAAGGAGAGGGACGGAAGCAATACTGTTGCACTCAAACACTATCTATCAATGTAATGATGAGGCCTACCTCATTCACCACTGATGATTTAAATTACTACCTATGACAAGTACAACAATGGGAATGAAAAGAGCCCCTGGAAAAGGGCATGCCGTGTATGTTACCATGCAACACATTATCAGATTAAACTCGAATCGACCATTCATGCAAAACAAACAACACTTTCACTTGCATTGTTAGAATAGACAGAACCGTGTATCACTTTGAATTGATTTACTTCTACTTCTAGTTCATTAACAAGGGGAAGGTGTAGCTAGATTAAATGCCACTGAAATCATAGCTATGGGAATTTAACAAATACTAGAATTAAAGAATAGTTCACCCACAAATAATGTAGTAAAAAAAAAAAAGTATTATAGTGTTTTTTGCAGACTGCAGTATGGTATACTGTAGTATTTCTTGAAGTGTTTTTGTTTTATTGTATTTTACATAGAAGCATGAGGGCTTTCTCCTTGAGGAGACCTACTGGCGAATACAAAAATGTCCCATAACTTTCAGGTAGGTAGGTAGGTCTGGGATGTGAACGGAGAGTTCAGAGCTTCAGTTCTTTTCTATAACCTGTAGGGAACACAATATATGGTCTATACTTGGCGTGTAGGTTTCTCACTTACATGTGGCACAAATGTGAATATGGCGGAGGGGAATGGGCAGGTTGAATGCACATTAGATACTGCAGTATTTACTAAAGTTAAGACAATTTAGTGTTTTTGTGGACTGTAGTGTTTTTGTGGACATTTCTGTAGTAATTACTAGAGTGTATCTTTGTGGATAATACTGTAGTATTCACTATAGTATTATACGTATGCTACAAAATTCTATACTAAGTACTACACACGATCGGGGGATACTACAGTGTGTAGTATAGTAATGTACAGTATACTACAGTTTACTACAGCATTATATAATAAGTACTGTAGTATTCTATAGTAAACTGTAATATTTTTCTATGTGTGTGGGTCAAATTCCTTTTACTTAGAGGTGGGTCTGTGGGCTAGTAGTGACGGCATCCACAATAATATATGAGAACGTTTCAGTTTGCAATGCAGTTTTGCTAACAACGACCATGGATTACACTATCTATTTTCAACAATGCTAATCATGCTAACGCCTAGCTGTAAACAAAGTTTTTTTAAAAACAAACAGATTATTGTGGATGCTTTCACTACTGGCCTACAGACACAACTGAAGGTAAAAGGAATTTGAAATATCATTTTGGGATGAAGTACCCCTCTAAATGTATGCCTTATTCATTAGAAGGGTCAACCAAACCTGACATCCTATTCGGTGTCTCTCTACCTGCTATGGTGTCCCTTGGAGCACTGTGTACATGAACCTTTCCCTGGTGTGGGTTAAATCAGGGTCACACAGAGGGATTCTTGGTAGTCTTAAACAAATTTACTTCGAAGCAAAAGTATATGTAGCTGAAAACTGGCAGGAAACAGGTGGATTTAATAAAGAACCCGACGCAAATGAACAAATAGGAGGAGCGTACATAACATGAGGGAAAACAATAGCACCTAGTGACTGAAGGCAACTGAGGGCAAATAAAGGGGAGTAATCAGGGAGAAAATGATGAGCTGTGCGCAATGATGGTTGTCAGACGTGTGCGCAATGATGGTTGCCGGGCGTGCGCAATGATGGTTGCCGGACGTGCACAATTATGGTTGTCAGGTGTGCGCAATGATGGTTGTCAGGTGTGCGCAATGATGGTTGCCCTGACCGGTGTTTAGTAGACCGTCAACATGAAGCGGCTGGAGGGAGGGAGCAGGTGTAGGCATGTCAGTATACACTTCACACACATGGTTATGGGGTTAAATACAATAATTGTTCCACCTCCTCCTGGTCACGGCTGGCTGCGACACAGCCTGGGAGCAAACCCAGGTCTGTAGTGACACCTCTAGCACTGCGATGCAGTGCCTTAGACCGCTGCGCCACTCTGGGTGAACCCCGATGTTACACTTTATATAACATCATGGAAGACTGAAACATAACAAAAACTGTTTGGCATAGAAACACCGGATTTCAAACCCCAAAAAACATTCTACACACTGGGCCAAAGAGGGCACTTTCGGGTCACTGACTGCAGAAAAGATCTGACTCCACCTAATGCATTCACATACTAGTAGGACCACTCTAGAGAACTGAATGGAATAAAATGAAAAGGAAGAGAGGGAAGGACACAGACAGAGGGAGAGAGGGAAGGACACAGACAGAGGGAGAGAGGGAAGGATACAGACAGAGGGAGAGAGGGAAGGACACAGACAGAGGGAGAGAGGGAAGGACACAGACAGAGGAAGAGAGGGAAGGACACAAACAGGAGAGAAGGGAAGGATACAGACAGAGGGAGAGAGGGAAGGACACAGACAGAGGGAGAGAAGGAAGGACACAGACAGAGGAAGAGAGGGAAGGACACAAACAGAGGGAGAGAGGGAAGGACACAGACAGAGGAAGAGAGGGAAGGACACAGACAGAGGGAGAGAAGGAAGGACACAGACAGAGGGAGAGAGGGAAGGACACAGACAGAGGGAGAGAGGGAAGGACACAGACAGAGGGAGAGAGGGAAGGACACAGACAGAGGGAGAGAAGGGAAGGACACAGACAGAGGGAGAGAGGGAAGGACACAGACAGAGGGAGAGAAGGGAAGGACACAGACAGAGGGAGAGAGGGAAGGACACAGACAGAGGGAGAGAGGGAAGGACACAGACAGAGGGAGAGAGGGAAGGACACAGACAGAGGGAGAGAGGGAAGGATACAGACAGAGGGAGAGAGGGAAGGACACAGACAGAGGGAGAGAGGGAAGGACACAGACAGAGGGAGAGAGGGAAGGACACAGACAGAGGGAGAGAGGGAAGGACACAGACAGAGGGAGAGAGGGAAGGACACAGACAGAGGGAGAGAGGGAAGGATACAGACAGAGGGAGAGAGGGAAGGACACAGACAGAGGGAGAGAGGGAAGGACACAGACAGAGGGAGAGAGGGAAGGACACAAACAGAGGGAGAGAAGGAAGGACACAGTGATGGAGAGAGGGAAGGACACAGAGTGACGGAGAGAGGAAGAGAAAAACTGGGCAAGATAGCTAAAGAGACAGAGTGATGGAGAGAGGGAAGAGAGAAACTGGGAGAGATAGCTAAAGAGACAGAGTGATGGAGTGAGGGAAGAGAGAAACTGGGAGAGATAGCTAAAGAGACAGAGTGATGGAGTGAGGGGGTTGTGGGTGATGACAGACCGTTAGGTGGGGAGAGGGAGAGAGAAAGAGAGGTTGACAAAGAGAGGGAGAGAGAAAGAGAGGGAATGAAAGAGGGGGATGAAGAGAGGATTAAATGGCAAGAAACAGAGAGAGAGACAGTCCTCATGCATCATTGCTGTTTCCCCACTGGACTCCATACTGTAATCCTGTCTGTGGCTGTCAGCAGGGAGAGCCAATCACAGTGGAGCTGTCACATTGTCTCGCTTCCCTGACCTCCCCACCAGCACTGTCACAGAGGGATAATTAGTTTGGGTAGACTTAGCCCTCCCATACACACACCCGCACACACACACACACACACACATATATCTTGCGATACCCTATATACACACATACAGTATGTGGGCAGAGCACAAACAAGGTAGTCACACACAAACACACACACGCGCGAGTGCAAACGAGCACATAAGATGTCGAAAACAAACTGAAGGTAGACACAGTGTAGACAACTTGACATTCCTTCAAACACACACACACACACACACACACACACACACACACACACACACACACACACACACACACACACACACACAGTGGTTTGACTCCATCTATTTTCTCGCAGGAAATGACTTCTATACAATGCCATTGTTTTCCTTAAAAGAGCATTAATCAATGGAAGGTTGAGGCTCAGTAAATGAAACTATACAGATGGTTGCAAACCCATGCTGCATTGTTTCAGTTCATTGACTTCCCATTCATTCTTGTCAAATGATGATTGAATTGAGTTTGGGCTCAGTGTTCATTTAGTCTACAATAACTTATGACGAAAAATATTTGTCAACGACCTATTTTTCCGGATGAAAAATAACGAGGATAACGAGACGAGATGAAAAAAAAAAAAAAAAAAAAACTGCAACAAACGAGTTTTCATTTTAGTTTACCAAAATGTGAGGAGAATTCCACGTGAGATTAATGGACATTCAATTTGACATTGAGCTTCTTTTCATCTATTTTATCCAATCATAAGCATGCATGCCTTTGTAGAATATGAAATGCTATCCTCTCATTGGCAGAATTAACATCTTTCAGTTGCACAGTCTAATTCAGCTGATCTGCCCAGCTCTGCCAAACAGCTCCCTGGCGGTTATTTCAGTCACTCAGCAAGCTTTTGAACTGATGTGCAGTCAGAACACTTCAATTGTAACTAAAAACAATGATGATTACTCTCTCTCTCTCTCTTACTTCTCATGTAAGCTGTTTTTGCTTATTTTTGCAGTGTTATTCATCTGTGTTGCTGCTCTCTCAGTTGTTTTTTTTTCAGGTTGGAAATATCACTGCTTTTTGTTGAATATTAGAAATGCAGTAATATTTCTGACAATGTGTCACTTTTTAAGGAATTTACCTCCTTTACTAGTGAAATAAAGATTAAATTAAAATGTATTTGTATTTTTTTTTTAATGATCTATTTTTTACCTAACACATTTTTCTTAAAAATGCATTGTTGGTTAAAGGCTTGTCAGGAAGCATTTCACTGTAAAAGGTACATCGGCGCATGTGACAAATAACATTTGATTTGATTTGATCCCAATATAATGATTGGGAGAAAAGAGCTATGTGCCAAAATTATTTCACCTGCCAAGGTTTTGTAGTCAACATGATAAATCATAGTTTGCATTGGTTACAATCTGCCATAATAGCAATGTGCCAGGTATAGTGAGGGGAAAAAGTATTTTGGTCTCATCTGACCACAACACTTTCACACAGTTGTCCTCTGAATCATTCAGATGTTCATTGGCAAACTTCAGATGGGCATGTATATGTGCTTTCTTGAGCAGGGGGACCTTGCGGGCGCTGCAGGATTTCAGTCCTTCACGGCGTAGTGTGTTACCAATTGTTTTCTTGGTGACTATGGTCCCAGCTGCCTTGAGATCATTGACAAGATCCTCCCGTGTAGTTCTGGGCTGATTCCTCACCGTTCTCATGATCATTGCAACTCCATGAGGTGAGATCTTGCATGGAGCCCCAGGCCGAGGGAGATTGACAGTTCTTTTGTGTTTCTTCCATTTGCGAATAATCGCACCAACTGTTGTCACCTTCTCACCAAGCTGCTTGGCGATGGTCTTGTAGACCATTCCAGACTTGTGTAGGTCTACAATCTTGTCCCTGACATCCTTGGAGAGCTCTTTGGTCTTGGCCATGGGGGAGAGTTTGGAATCTGATTGATTGATTGCTTCTGTGGACAGGTGTCTTTTATACAGGTAAATCAAACCAAATCAAATCAAATTTTATTTGTCACATACACATGGTTAGCAGATGTTAATGCAAGTGTAGTGAAATGCTTGTGCTTCTAGTTCCGACAATGCAGTAATAACCAACAAGTAATCTAACTAACAATTCCAAAACTACTGTCTTATACACACAAGTGTAAGGGGATAAAGAATATGTACATAAAGATATATGAATGAGTGATGGTACAGAGCGGCATAGGCAAGATACAGTAGATGAGATTAGGAGCACTCCCTTTAAGAGTGTGCTCCTAATCTCAGCTCGTTACCTGTATAAAAGACACCTGGGAGCCAGAAATCTTTTTGATTGAGAGGGGGTCAAATACTTATTTCCCTCATTAAAATGCAAATCAATTTATAACATTTTTGACATGTGTTTTTCTGGATTTTTTTGTTGTTATTCTGTCTCTCACTGTTCAAATAAACCTGCCATTAAAATTATAGACTGATCATTTCTTTGTCAGTGGGCAAATGTACAAAACCAGCAGGGGATCAAATACTTTTTCCCCTCACTGTATATGAGGAGATAATAGGCCTAGCTGGACAATCTTAATGTGCACATGATGGACATTACAGGTAAATATATAGAATTTCGTGAGAAAAAAATGCACTAACTATTATGTGACTAAAATGACTGTGGCTAAAACTTGACTAAAATTTTAGAGTTTTAGTCGACTGATAATAACTCAAACTAAGAAGGACGAATTGACTCAGATGGGACAAAGACAAAACTACATCTAAAATAGCTGCCAAAATTAGCACTGTTTGGGCTTATGGTGACAGTGCTCAAATCAACCTAAATTCTACAAAAACCTCCTGCTTGAAATCATCACAGAAAATACATATTTTATTCTGCTTGCTATACCTTTAAAAAAGCTGGAAAAAATCTTCACAACAAAATGACTTTTTTGAGATCTCATATGATTTAGAGTGCATGCCGTCATGCCCAATCCCCAATGACATTTCTTACCTCAACCCATGACTAGTTAAATAAAGGTTCAATAAAATTAAATAAAAATTAAATCCCGACTTTGATGGTTCATAAATTCCATGAACGGAAAGGAAACATCAGGCAGCAGAAATGAGCATATGCCACAGTGTTAATGAACTTTGAAATTACGGTGAGTGTCCAGGGCCATCCATTATGCTAACAGCTCCCCCTCTAGACCAGAGCCGGCCATATCCATCCCCATTACGGTCTCTCCAGGGTGGGCCTCATTAAACATGCTTCCACCAAGACCAGGGTCATGTCATGCCTTCTTAATGGCTTCAACTGTGAGTCAATGGACAATCGGTGAGTCAATGGACGATCAACTTTTGTCCTCCTCCCGCCACAAATTGGTATAGATCGTTAGTGGTTGGCATTGGTGGGATAATTTAGTGTGGGGAATGGGACGACAAGCCAAGTCAATGACTGAGATGGAGAGTTTCTTGAGGAAGGCCTAAAAGAGTGTTCATCTGATCAGATTGTTTTTATTTATTTTATCTTTATTTTACTAGGCAAGTCAGTTAAGAACAAATTCTTATTGTCAATGACACCTAGGAACAGTGGGTTAACTGCCTGTTCAGGGGCAAAACGACAGATTTGTACCTTGTCAGCTCAGGGATTTGAACTTTCAACCTTCCGGTTACTAGTCCAAAGCTCTAACCACTAGGCTACCCTGCCGCCCCTGTGAAGATATATCGTCTAAATCCAAATGAAGCAACATAGAGTGGATTGAAATGGGCACTATTAGGGCTGTGGCGGTCATGAAATGGGTGCTATTAGGGCTGTGGCGGTCATGAAATGGGCGCTATAGGGCTGTGGCGGTCATGAAATGTTGTCAGCCGGTGATTGTCAAACAAATAACTGCCGGTCTCACGGTAATTGACCGTGAATTAACATAAACACATTTGACATCTCCTAGCTTACAAGCCGCTGATGGATTTATTGTGAAGGTTTAGAATATATTACATGGATTTATTGTGAAGGTGTAGGCTATATTACAAGGATTTTTACAAGGATATTACAAGGATATTTTAAAATGTAGACGTTCCAAACGTCTACATTTTAAAATATCCTTGTAATATCCTTGTAAAAATCCTAACGTCTACATTTTAAAATATCCTTGTAATATCCTTGTAAAAATCCTTGTAATATAGCCTACACCTTCACAATAAATCCATGTAATATATTCTAAACCTTCACAATAAACTATTATTTATTTTAGACAGGTCTAAAGAAACATGATATGAATAAAATGTAGTCTATTTCAGAAGAACAGAATAGCATACTGTGAGTTATGTTAGCCATATGGCATAGCCAGATCAGGACCTGTGGGTCACACTAGTTAATGTAGCAGAAAACTATTAGGCTATTTCTTCACTTTATAAGCGCAGCAATGCGCATACGCTAGTAAACTATAAGTGCAAATTTCCATTAGTAGAAAAACACCATTCTCAAAAGTGACCGCAAATACAATTATGCATTGTAATGTTTATATTATTAAGGTGCATTTTTAAACAAAATTATCTTCCCCAAACTTGAAACTCACATGCTGCATGTGTATGTAATTTAGGCTCCACACCTGTTTTAAAGCAGATTACTGTGCTTCATTTTAGGTAGTTATTTAGCCACTTTAGTTGATGATACAATCCTTATCAAAGCATATAGCTCTATGGGCTAGGGTAAACGAACTGCAGCTGTACACAGCCCATCTGTAAATAGCCCATTCAAACTACTACCTACCTCATCCCCATGTTTGTTTTTGTTTTTCTGCTCTTTTGCACACCAGTATTTGTACTTGCACATCCTATTCTGCACATCCTTCACTACAGTGTAAATTGCTAAGTTACCTCACCACTATTGGCCTATTTATTGCCTCACCTCCTTATTACATTTGCATACACTGTATACAGATGTTTCTGTTTTTTGTCGCACTGCTTTGCTTTATCTTGGCCAGGTCGCAGTTGTAAATGAGAACTTGTTCTCAACTGGCCTACCTGGTTACATTTTCATTTTTATTTTACCTTTATTTAACTAGGCAAGTCAGTTAAGAACAAATTCTTATTCTCAATGACGGCCTAGGAACAGTAAAGGTGAAATAGAAATAAATAAAAAACTGTATGACTATGATTTGAAAAAGTCACACAAAAAAGGCACGTTCTGTTTTTTGCCTTAAGCATCTTAACATATACTAAATAATATATGTTTGAAATGTGTTTTGTTTTAGAATGGACTGCTATCATGCACCTGTCTCTAAACAGCGGCAGGGAAAAACATACTCCCGTGGATCCTTTTTATGCCAGCCAGGTAAGCTATACTCCTGTTGTGCTTAATGTTAGGAAAGTTGATAAATAAATATAGTAGGCCTAGCCTATAGAAAGCAGATGGGATCCTCCTCTTTTTAATAGCCTATAGAAATGTTGCGCAACATGAGCTCATTGGGCTCTTGTGAAGTGTTTGATTTTCGAATACATTTGCATTGATGTCAGAGTGATTAGAGGAACAATAGAGGGCTGAGTACCAGGCAGTTAGCAAGTTTGGTAGGCTACTAATGACCAGCAACAGCATCAGAGCTTGGAGTAGCCTAATTATTGTGACTAATGTGGAATTTGACTGCCATCATGGCTCATGACCGCCGGTGTGGCGGTAATATGTTACCGTGACAGCCCAGGGTGCTGTGAATGCATTATGCATATATTGTGAATGTATTGATGATGTCCAAGTGTTATAATGTCAACATAAGCCAATTAAATGTTAGATATCACCAACAAAGAACCTGACTCAAACCTATGATGTATAAGATCCTCATTGATTCAACCAGACCAGACTCTATGATCCAAAGTTGTGTAATTCAGACAGCAATGGATTGTTCCCTGTGAAGCAGCAATGGATTGTTCCCTGGGAAGCAGAGCAGCATGGTTAAGTGAAATAGAGCCAAACCTGGATTACTCATCCGTCAATATTAGTCCGATGGAACAAGTGTTCAAAGCAGTAATTAATGAGGCCAAGGCTGCATCCTAAACTGAACCCTATTCCATTCATAGTGCACTACCTGTACTCCTTGTTTTGGAGCTACTCTGGTCGAAAGTAGTGCACTTTAAAGGGATTATAGTGCCATTTGGGATGCAGACGAAGACACAGCAGCTATTTATAGACATGAGTAGGACAGATTGGAGGTGACAGATCAGATTCCTTCTAGATGCAATTCAAGCCTGATTGGAAAAAGGTAATAGATATACATTTGTAATATTGAATCTGATGTGCACCCCAAGGGGAACATAATGAATGTTCAGCAATGGGGGTAGATAAGCACACATGTACTATTCATGGTGGGGTGGGGTGGGGGAGGGGGTAATTAAACACATGTTAGGTGTATTATATTCATTTCATTGTACTAAACCCCTCCCAGCAAATCGCTCCCTGCATGTAACACTATGTGAGACAACACCAGATGCAGCGTTATGCCAGAGTACCTAATTAAAATATACAATGTTTGGTACGTACTGGAGGAGGAAGGATTGTTCCATCTTGCTTTGGGGCAAGAGCGGTGTATTTAGGATAGAAGGGAATTAAGCGATTTTGATAATTGTTTGCATGTTTTCAGAGTGCCCAATGCCCTGTCAAAATGACTTCCTCTTCCACTCATCTTACTAGTATTGTTATCCTTTGGAGCTGTACTTGTTTTCAGAACAACAGGCCTGAACAGTGAAAGGACACACGAGACGAGATGTCCACAGTGAGGGAATGTCTTGTCTGAGACTCAAAGGTGGATTTATCTTCTAGTACAGTTGTAGATCTGTATGAAGGAGCGCCGTGAACACCCATTTCATGACGTCATCTCTTTTATCTGTGACTTCCAGTAGTATAAACAAATCTGGAGTTGCTCAACAGACAAACATGAACCATTTTTACTGTCAAATAAACTCCATGACTCCACTGCAAACTTTAGAGGAAGTAATTGAAGAGAGTTACATCATCTGATGTTCTAAGCTCACCCGAAGAAAGATAGCTGCGAAAACAAAAACAAGCCTATCAAAAACGACATTATTCATTGAATAACCTCATACTCTTTTGTTAAATTCTAGAATCTTTAGCCGGTTTTCCGCCCTCCATGGTGAAGTTGATGGGATGTACTGTATCACAACCCCACTCACTCTGGCAGCTTGCTGATGTCGTGTCAGGTCAGACCAACCACAACACTATCCCACGCTAACCCCTGACTCCTCAACCACAACCATCTGGCCACTGTCCATCCAAATTAACAATGGGAGTTTTTCACATGGTCTGTGTGTGTGTGCGTGTGAATGTGCGTGTGCGTGTGCGTGCGTGTATGTGTGTGTGTGTGTGTGTGTGTGTGTGTGTGCAAGGTTACGTGTGAGTCCACCAGTGTTAGAGTGTGCCAGCCATGTTACTGCCCTGTGGGTGGATTACCTTTGTGGGTGGATTACCTCTGTGGGTGGATTGCCTTTGTGGGTAGATTACTTTTGTGGGTGGATTGCCTTTGTGGGTGGATTACCTTTGTGGGTGGATTACTTTTGTGGTGGATTACTTTTGTGGGTGGATTACCTTTGTGGGTGGATTACCTTTGTGGGTGGATTACCTTTGTGGTGGATTACTTTTGTGGGTGGATTACCTTTGTGGGTGGATTACTTTTGTGGGTGGATTACTTTTCTGGGTGGATTGCCTTTGTGGGTGGATTACCTTTGTGGGTTGATTACCTTTGTGGGTGGATTGCCTTTGTGGGTGGATTACTTTTGTGGGTGGATTACTTTTGTGGGTGGATTACCTTTGTGAGTATATTACCTTTGTGAGTAGATTACCTTCCCTCCCCCTTCCCACCCATGGACTCTTTCTATGACAAAATTGCTCAAATCTGTGCAACACATGGAAGGAGAGGAGATTTTGTGGAAATATGTTTGAAAAAGAAGATATGGTCATTTTCCATGTAAAAAGGACCAATGTGCACTGACATGTAAAATGACCCATGAGCACCAACATGTCAAGTTCATAGGAGCATCAAATGAAAGCAAAGAGTCTATATTTTTCAACAATTTTCCATCCTTAAGAAGCAAAGGCTTTGAATAAAACAGATGTAAAAGGAAAATAGAAAACATCTACCAAAAACAGTCTAAAAAGGTATTAGAAATACACTATATATACAAAAGTACAGCGCCTTGGAAAAGTATTCACCCCCTTGGTGTTTTTCCTATTTTGTTGCATTACAATCTGTAATTCAAAAGGATTTTTATTTGGATTTCATGTAATGGACGTACACAAAATAGTCCAAATTGGTGAAGTGAAATGAAAAAAATGACTTGTTTAATAATTAAATTATTATTATTTTTAACTCAAAATGGAAAAGTGGTGTGTGCATATGTATTCACCCCCTTTGCTATGAAGCCCCTAAATAAGATCTGGTGCAACCAATTACCTTCAGAAGTCACATAATTAGTTAAATAAAGTCCACCTGTGTGTGCAATCTAAGTGTCACATGATCTGTCACATGAGCTCAGTATGTACAGTGGGGAGAACAAGTATTTGATACACTGCCGATTTTGCAAGTTTTCCTACTTACAAAGCATGTAGAGGTCTGTAATTTCTATCATAGGTACACTTAAACTGTGAGAGGCAGAATCTAAAACAAAAATCCAGAAAATCACATTATATGATTTTTAAGTAATTCATTTGCATTTTATTGCATGACATAAGTATTTGATCACCTACCAACCAGTAAGAATTCTGGCTCTTACCTGTATAAAAGACACCTGTCCACACACTCAATCAAACAGACTCCAACCTCTCCACAATGGCCAAGACCAGAGAGCTGTGTAAGGACATCAGGGATAAAATTGTAGACCTGCACAAGGCTGGGATGGGCTACAGGACAATAGGCAAGCAGCTTGGTGAGAAGGCAACAACTGTTGGAGCAATTATTCGAAAATGGAAGAAGTTCAAGATGACGGTCAATCACCCTCGGTCTGGGTCTCCATTCAAGATCTCACCTCGTGGGGCATCAATGATCATGAGGAAGGTAAGGGATCAGCCCAGAACTACACGGCAGGACCTGGTCAATGACCTGAAGAGAGCTGGGACCACAGTCTCAAAGAAAACCATTAGTAACACACTACGCCATCATGGATTAAAATCCTGCAGGGCACGCAAGGTCCCCCTGCTCAAGCCAGCGCATGTCCCGCATGTCCCATCTGAAGTTTGCCAATGACCATCTGGATGATCCAGAGGAGGAATGGGAGAAGGTCATGTGGTCTGATGAGACAAAAATAGAGCATTTTGGTCTAAACTCCACTCGCCGTGTTTGGAGGAAGAAGAAGGATGAGTACAACCCCAAGAACACCATCCCAACCGTGAAGCATGGAGGTGGAAACATCATTCTTTGGGAATGCTTTTCTGCAAAGGGGGACAGGACGACTGCACCGTATTGAGGGGAGGATGGATGGGGCCATGTATCGCGATATCTTGGCCAACAACCTCCTTCCCTCAGTAAGAGCATTGAAGATGGGTCGTGGCTGGGTCTTCCAGCATGACAACAACCCGAAACACACAGCCAGTGCAACTAAGGAGTGGCTCTGTAAGAAGCATCTCAAGGTCCTGAATTGGCCTAGCCGGTCTCCAGACCTGAACCCAATAGAAAATCTTTGGAGGGAGCTGAAAGTCTGTATTGCCCAGCGACAGCCCCGAAACCTGAAGAATCTGGAGAAGGTCTGTATGGAGGAGTGGGCCAAAATCCCTGCTGCAGTGTGTGTAAACCTGGTCAAGAACTACAGGAAACATATGATCTCTGTAATTGCAAACAAATGTTTCTGTACCAAATATTAAGTTCTGCTTTTCTGATGTATCAAATACTTATGTCATGCAAATTAATTACTTAAAATCATACAATGTGATTTTCTGGATTTTTGTTTTAGATTCCGTCTCTCACAGTTGAAGTGTACCTATGATAAAAATTACAGACCTCTACATGCTTTGTAAGTAGGAAAACCTGCAAAATCGGCAGTGTATCAAATACTTGTTCTCCCCACTGTATACACCTGTTCTGAAAGGCCCCAGAGTCTGCGACACCACTAAGCAAGGGGCAATACCAAGCAAGTGGCACCATGAAGAACAAGGAGCTCTCCAAACAGGTCAGGGACAAAGTTGTGGAGAAGTACAAATCAGGGTTGGGTTATAAAAAAAATATCAGAAACTTTCAAAATCCCATGGAGCACCCTAAATCCATTTAAAAAATGGAAAGAATATGGCACCGCAACAAACCTGTCAAGAGAGGGGTGCCCACCAAAATTGACTGACCAGGCAAGGAAGGCATTAATCAGAGAGGGAACAAAGAGACCAAAGATAACCCTGAAGGAGCTGAAAAGCTCCACGGAGGAGATTGGAGTATCTGTCCATAAGACCACTTTCAGCCGTACACTCCACAGAGCTGGGCTTTACTGAAGAGTGGCCAGAAAAAAAGGCATTGGTTAAAGAAAAAAATAAGAAAACACGTTTGGTGTTCGCTAAAAGGCATGTGGGAGTCTCCCCAAACATATGGAAGAAAGTTCTCTGGTTAGATGAGACAAAAAATATGCTTTTTGGCCATCAAGGAAAACGCTATGTCTGGCGCAAACCCAACACCTCTCATCACCCCGAGACTACCATCCCACAGTGACGCATGATGGTGGCAGCATCATGCTGTGAGTATGTTTTTCGTCAGCAGGGACTGGGAAACTGGTCTGAATTGAAGGAATGATGGATGGTGCTAAATACAGGGAGATTCTTGAGGGAAACCTGTTTCAGTCTTCAAGAGATTTGAGACTGGGACAGAGGTTCACCTTCCAGCAGGACAATGACTCCAAGCATACTGCTAAAGCAACACTCAAGTGGTTTAAGGGGAAACTTTTAAATGTCTTGGAATGGCCTAGTCAAAGCCCAGACCTCAATCCAATTGAGAATCTGTGGTATAATTTAAAGATTGCTGTACACCAGCAGAACCCATCCAACTTGAAGGAGCTGGAGCAGTTTTGCCTTGAAGAATGGACAAAAATCCCAGTGGCTAGATGTGCCAAGCTTATAGAGACATACTGTACCCCAAGAGACTGCAGCTGTAATTGCTGCAAAAGGTGGCTCTATAATAATTGACTTTGGGGGGGTGAATAGTTATGAAGGCTGACGTTTTCTGTTTTTTTTTGTGTTATTTCTTGTTTGTTTCGCAATATTTTGCCTCTTCAAAGTGATAGGTATGCTGTGTCAATCAAATGATACAATCCCCCCAAAAATCTATTTTAATTCCAGGATGTAAGGCAACAAAATAGGACAAATGCCAAGGGGGGTGAATACTTTCACAAGCCACTGTATGTGGACACCCATTCAAATTAGTGGATTCGGCTATTTCAGCCACACCCGTTGCTGACAGGTGTATAAAATCGAGAACACAGCCATGCAATTTGCATAGACAAACATTGGCAGTAGAATGACATATTGATGTGCTCAGTGACTTTCAACATGGCACTGTCATAGGATGCCACCTTTCCAACAAGTCAGTTTGTCAAATGTCTACCCTGCTAGAGCTGCCCCGGTCAACTGTAAATGCTGTTATTGTGAAGTGGAAATGTCTAGGAGCAACAACGGCTCAGCCGCAAAGTGTTAGGCCACACAAGCTCACAGAACGGGACCGGCGAGAGCTGAAATCTTTGTAGTCACAAACCACAGTTGGGTTCACAAGTTAGGTGTTTTGGTATTTTATTAGGATCCCCATTAGCTGTTGCAAAAGCAGCAGCTACTCTTCCTGGGGTCCAACACAAAACATGAAACATAATACAGAATGACATAATACAGAACATCAGACAAGACATTAGACAAGAACTGCTCAAGGACAGAACTAGCCTACAGTACAGTACAGTACAGTACAGTACAGTACAGTACAGTACAGTACAGTACAGGACAGGACAGTACAGCACAGGACAGTACAGCACAGGACAGGACAGTACAGCACAGGACAGTACAGCACAGTACAGGACAACACAGTAAAGAAAAGTATAGTTCAGTAGAGTACAGCATAGAATAGGACAGGACAGTAAAGATAAGTATCTTCAGAAAGTATTCGTACCCCTTGACTCCATATTTTGTTGTGTTACAACCTGAATTCAAAATGTATTACATTTATTTATTTTCTCAACCATCTACACACATTATCCCACAATGCCAAAATGAAAACATGCTTTTAGAATGTTAGCATATTTATTGAAAATGAAATACAGAAATATCTAATTTAAGTAAGTATTCACATCCCTGAGTCAATACATGTTAGAAACATCTTTGTCAGCGATTACAGCTGTGAGTCTTTCTGGGTAAATCTCTAAGAGCTTTGCACACCTGGGATGTACAATATTTGCATATTATTATTTTCAAAATGCTTCAAGCTCTGTCAAGTTGGTTGTTGATCATTGCTAGACAGCCATTTTCAAGTCTTGCCATAGATTCTCACGCCGATTTCAGTGAAAACTGTAACTAGGTCACTCAGGAACATTCAATGTCTTCTTGGTAAGCAACTCCAGTGTAGATGTGGCCTTGTCTTTTAGGCTATTGTCCCGCTGAAAGGTGAATTTGTCTCCCAGTGTCAGGTGTAAATTCACTTCACTTACTGTAATTCATTAACCAAAATATATTTTTTCAAAGTCACTGTGTCATGTCATAGCTGATACCCCATTTTTCCTGCAGACAGCGTAGAATCTTAATTCGGAGCAGATATTTATGTTTTTTTTTTTTAAACATAGATGTAACTGATGTGAAATGGCTAGCTAGTCAGCGGGGTGCGCTAATAGTGTTTCAATTGGTGATGTCACTCGCTCTGAGACCTTGAAGTAGTTGTTCCCCTTGTTCTGCAAGGGCCGCGGCTTTTCTGGAGCGATGGGTAACAATGCTTCGAGGGTGGCTGTTGTCGATGTGTGCAGAGGGTTCAAGCCCAGGTAGGGAGGGAAGCAAAACTGTTACATAGACACATAAAAAAACTGAGGGAAATTCTGTTACCATCTGCACAGTTCTTCCAGTAAATGTTTTAATAAAATGTTCATTGTAAATTGTTAAACGTAATCCTAGTGCATAGACTTGTACGGTTTGTTTTGAAATCAATGGTTTTTGTTTGGCATATATTTTAATTGAAAAATCTCAGCACAAAAGTCTCAACGCAATTCTGCTACGGTGGAATTGCCTATGTGTCTTACTTCCTGTGTGCCTCAAGCAAAACGGATTTGAAATGTAACCCACTTAAGGTAGATTCAGTGCTGGGCTTTGATGAAAGTGCAAATGATCTTGTCCTCATTTGCGTTCTGCTATAGGTATACCTTACTGTAGCCCCCAAGTGAAATGTTTATCACCAAGTGTGAATGTGCAGTTGATAGTGCGAGCTTGAACTTGATAACCACTGCTTTGCAAGCAAACAATGGAAGGACATACAGTACAATCTCAGAAACCATTCAGAACAATGGTCATTATAAAAACACAATCTGACATGCAAAGCTTGTACCACGTTTTCATTAAAACACAACACAATCTGACACCATCAAAGCTCGTATCAACTTTTCATAAAAACACAAAACAATCTGTGTCACGCCTGCTCCCATACTTCCCCCTAGCGCTCGAGGTCGTCAGGCTCCCCAGCATTGCGCACTCCTGCCACCATCATTACACACACCTAACTTCCCTTCGTCACACGCATATTAGACTCACCTGGACTCAATGACCTCTGTCATTACCTTCCCTATATCTGTCTGGTTCCCCGCTCTGTTCCCTGCTTCTGTATTGATTTTCATATGTCCTTGTATACTTGTGTGCTGGCCCTGTTCCTGTCTTGTTTCCTGTCTGTTCCTTATTAAATGTTGTCTCCCCCTACCTGCTTCTCATCTCCAGCGTCGGTCTTTACAATCTGACATGCAACGCTCGTATCAATTTGTCATAAGAAGAGAATATCATCTCAACGGCTGTTTGATACAGTCTTTCAAAATAATACCATCTGAGATATCATGTCATTACCATAAACAATAAATAAACATGTGGATCCAATATTAGCCTTTAAATACAGTATCTGTGTCAGATATGAGATGTTGATCCAGGCATGTAATATTAGTAGACTGATGTAATACATGTTATACCAGAAATGATCATTAGTACGATGAGCACAATCAGTGAGAGTGCTGTACCAGTAGTGTGTATTGGAGGTACTCAGATGGGCTGTGATGACATCAGATGAGATAGATTATGAATAAGTCATCTGGGCATGAAGTTCATTGCAGCTTCTGCGTGCTGCACTGACCCATGCATCCACCAGCAATGACACATTCCAGTGTAGGCAGATATGTATTGGTCATGTTCATGTGATTTCATGCACTGGCTGCATACCAGTCTTCTCACAGATGATATATCAAATTGAAAAAAAATTGAAATATTAAAAAAATGGCACCCTATTTCCTATAGTCCCTGGTTAAAAGCAGTGCACTACAAAGGGAATCAGGTGCCATTTGGGACGTATCCCATATAAAAGGAGCAAAGATAGAGCAGGTAAATTAGGTTGTTACCCCGGTACCTGAGGTTGTTACCATGGTACCTGAGGTTGTTATCATGGTACCTGAGGTTGTTACAGTACCATGGTACCTAAGGTTGACAGCATGGTAGCTGAGGTTGTCACCATGTTACCTGAGGCTGTTACAGTACCATGGTACCTAAGGTTGTTAACATGGTACCTGAGGTTGACAGCATGGTAGCTGAGGTTGTTACCATGGTACCTGAGGTTGTTACCATGCTACCTGAGGTTGTTACCATGGTACCTGAGGTTGTCACCATGGTACCTGAGGTTGTCAGCATGGTATCTGAGGTTGTCAGCATGGTACCTGAGGTTGTCAGCATGGTACCTGAGGTTGACAACACGGTACCTGAGATTGTTACCATGGTACCTGAGGTTGTCAGCATGGTACCTGAGATTGTCAGCATGGTACCTGAGGTTGTCAGCATGGTACCTGAGGTTGTCAGCATGGTATCTGAGGTTGACAACATGGTACCTGAGGTTGACAACATGGTACCTGAGGTTGTCAGCATGGTACCTGAGGTTGTTACCATGGTACCTGAGGTTGTCACCATGGTACCTGAGGTTGTTACCATGGTACCTGAGGTTGTCAGCATGGTACCTGAGATTGTCAGCATGGTACCTGAGGTTGTCAGCATGGTACCTGAGGTTGACAACACGGTACCTGAGGTTGTTACCATGGTACCTGAGATTGTCAGCATGGTACCTGAGGTTGTCAGCATGGTACCTGAGATTGTCAGCATGGTACCTGAGGTTGTCAGCATGGTACCTGAGGTTGACAACACAGTACCTGAGGTTGACAACATGGTACCTGAGGTTGTTACCATGGTACCTGAGGTTGTCAGCATGGTACCTGAGATTGTCAGCATGGTACCTGAGATTATCAGCATGGTACCTGAGGTTCTGTCGTGTAAAAAAAGCCTGCTGATCTAGACGTAAACATTAGATCACTCGCAATGTATTATTCTGTCACGTTAATATGAGGATGATTCAACTGAATGTGTCCCAAATTGCACCCTAATCCCTATATAGTGCACTACTTTGGACCCTTGCCTATATAGCTCTGGTAAAAAGTTGTGCACTATGAATAGCATGCCATTTGGAACGCATCCGTAGTCTTAGGCAGCTGTCATGGAAAGACTGTTTTAATTGGCTCATTATATAGAGCGCTCTGTTCCTTCAATGCTATCCCCTTCACCGCTAGATATTATTTACTGCATTAGCATGTCAAGGACCATACAAGGAAGTCAAGCTCTGTGCAACCCTCAAAATTGAACTCTAGCCTACAGTATACTCGATTGACTACGCAAGCCACACTTAATACCCTGTCACCCCTATGTACCTACTACACTGAATATGTTTACATACACACTAATAATTCAATATTAAACTGATTACGGCACTAGGCCGAGTATGGCATTTTTTATTTGTATCCTTTATTTTGCGCAAGTGAAGTGAGTTCGAAAAAACTTAAAATATCCATCTTAGAAAAAGTTTCCACATACGAACTTTATATGTCCGAACTCAGAATCAAATATGCTTCCCAAAAACAACACGATCACTGTGGAAGAACGTCTATTGTGATTGGCGATTTTCTGCATTTATCAACGTCCCATCAGGTAGCCTGATTTCAGATGTGTCCATGTAAACAGGATTATTAGGAAAATCATTCTTCTTGCAAAGCATTTAACGTTTAAATCAAACTGTTATGTTAATCTGACTATTCACAAAAATCGTATTATTGTGTGCATGTGACCATACTCACTATGTCTAGTGTGCCTAACATTCTGCTTAGAGTTGAAGTGTAGCAATTGAGGGGCGAACAGCTGGCAAGGGAATTGAACCAGTAACAACTATTTTACATGGACAGGTGCTCCCCTGTACCATAAGAGCCCAGGGACTTCACAGTATGTCTCTGAATATGAGTGCTGATCTAGGATCAGTTTGACAGTTTAGATCATAAGGAAGTTAAGTTTAAATTGACATAAGGTACTGATCCTAAATCAGCATCCCTACTCTGACATGCTTTATGAAAACAAGCTCAGACAGAGACTGTAGTCACTTACATACAGGGAGCCTACTGTAAGTTTCATTCCAGTCACCTCTCTTAGGTGACTCAGCAATGCACAGGCTAATTCAGATGCCACCAACAACAGTCAAACCAAGTTGATCCCTTCATTGCACAATCTGGGAATTATAATGCGTGCTGGAGGGGACTCCCATGCATTACCTACTAATTGCATCGCATCTCTTCCCCCCGTCAATGCTTGGGATGCGTTAGCAGCCAATTACCGGTGACCTTCTGTCTTTAGCAGCCAATTACTGGTGACTTTCTGTGAACTTTGAACTCACCTCATCGGAAAAGATTTGAAAACACTGGGTTTCTGTTTTAGCTCACGCTGCGAAGCAGGGTTTACAGTGATTTCATTTTGATCCTCTGTCAGTCCCAGAAGTCGACTGGTAATGACTCAGGTATTTGTGTGTGTCCTTGTGGGGTTTTTGTCAGTCAGATACCAATATACTCTGTGTATTTTCAAACACAAACAATTCAGACAGTCTTCTCAAGGTTTTTCACTCAAAAAAGCTAACAAAATCAATCCCAATAATCCAAGGATAAGCGTATTGGTGATTTTAGATACCAGTTCCTCTCACAGCAGGGGGCAAGCTTGAATTGAGTTGAATATACATCATCAGTCCCACTTCCTGTGTATCTTTCAGTCTGAGCTGAAGAAACAATGAGGTGTGTTACAAAGGCAAAAACACACCGATGCCATTCAAATGTCAATAATGATACACTGTGCTGTAACAGTTTGTGGTGAGACTGAGGCATTCTCTGCCATAGGAGAACAATGTGACAAAGTGCCGAATGCAATCCAAGGAGATGCTGGTGCCATGTGAATTTATAGAAAAATACAATATTATTACCATCCCAAAAACATTGGCAACCTTGTCCTATTGCTTCTGCAGGGAGGCCGCCGTTCCGCTCAGTTCTTTCCCAACAAGCCTCTGGGGAGAAAGTGTGACAAATTCCCCCCTCAAAAACAGGAGGCCGCTGGCTGTTGTCTGCAGATAGAGAAAGGGCTGTTTATATGATCATTGTCTCTCTTAACAACTTATCTAGTAGGTTCATTCAAACAATTGTCCGGGGTTCTTCTGGGGCCCATGATTTCACAGTGGACCACAATGCCTTTATGGATATGTGGTATTAGAAAATACATAATTGCACAGTCATGTCAGCTCATCCCATGTCATCTCCCAATCTAATTGTGTTGGTTTAATTCACTTATACTCGTTGTCATTACAGCTGCACAGCATTGTATATTTCTATGGCCTGGTAGGTAAAGACCTTTAATGAAATGCCTGAATTGTATTACAGGGAACTCTGAAATGCTAATCTCTTTGGCAACAGACCAATAGCTGCACAAATAGACAGACAGACAATTGGATTAATCAGCATCTGTCCCTGACTACAGTATTAAATAGGATTAAATATTTTTTTTTTTTTTACAAATCTTACCACTGTGCAATTAGAGCTCCCTTTCTTTTGTGTAGAGTGACACATTTACATTTGAGTCATTTAATAGACAATTTACCCAGAGCGATTTACAGGAGCAATTAGGATTAAGTGCCTCTCACAAGGGAACATCAACAGATTTTTCACATCGTCATCTCAGGGAATTGAACCAGCGATCTTTCAGTTACTGGTCCGACACACTTAACCGCTAGGCTACCTGCACCCCTTATTCCCTATGTAGTGGGAGCCATAGGGCTCTGGCCTAAAAGAGTGTGCCATGTAGAGTGGGGTGCTATTTGAAACAGAGGAAAGTGGTGAGTGATTCATATCTTCTCAGTGCTAGAAGGGGTGTTACAAACACAATCTGTGCTATTTACATTTACAGTGAGCTCCAAAAGTATTGGGTCATTGACACATTTATTGTTGTTTTGGCTCTGTATTCCAGCACTTAGGATTTGAAATGATACAATGACTGAGATTAAATTGCAGTAAGACTGTCAGCTTGAATTTGAGGGTATTTTCATCCATATCGGGTGAACCGTTTAGAAATCACAGCCCTTTTTGTACATTAGTCCCCCCCATTTTAGGGGACCTAAAGTATTGGGACAAACTCACTTACAGTGCATTCGGAAAGTATTTAGACCCCTTGACTTTTTCCACATTGTGTTACGTTACAGCCTTATTCTCAAATAGATTATTATTTTTTTTAAATACAAAGCAAAAACAGGTTTTTAGACATTCTAAAACATGTACTAAAAAAAATGAAATACGACATTTACATAAGTATTCAGACCCTTTACACAATACTTTGTTGAAGTACCTTTGGCAGCGATTAGTCTCGAGCCGTCTTGGATATGACTCTACAAGCTTGGCACACCTGTATTTGGGGAGTTTCTCCCGTTCTTCTCTGCAGATCCTCTCATTCTGTCAGGTTGGATGGGGAACGTTGCTGCACAGCTAATTTCAGGTCTCTCCAGAGATGTTTGACCAGGTTCAAATCCAAGCTCTGGCCGGTCCACTCAAGGACATTTAGAGACTTGTCCCAAAGCCAATCCTGCATTGTCTTGGCTGTGTGCTTAGGGTTGTTGTCCTGTTGGAAGGTGAACCTTTGCCCCAGTCTGAGGTCCTGAGCACTCTGGAGCAGGTTTTCTTCAAGGATATCTCTGTACTTTGCTCCGTTCATCTTTCCCTCGATCCTGACTAGTCTCCCAGTCCCTGCCACTGATGCTGCCACCACCATGCCTCACCGTACGGATGGTGCCAGGTTTCCTCCAGACGTGACGCTTGGCATTCAGGCCAAAGAGTTCAATATTAGTTTCATCAGAACAGAGAGACTTGTTTCTCATGGTGTGAGACTCCTTTAGGTGGCTTTTGGCAAACTCCAAGCTGGCCACTCTACCATAAAGGCCTGGTTTGTGGAGTGGGGCAGAGATTGTTGTTCTTCTGGAAGGTTCTCCCATCTCCACAGAGGAACTCTGGAGCTCTGTTAGAGTGACAATCAGGTTCTTGGTCACCTCCCTGACCAAGGCTCTTCTCTCCTGATTTCTCAGTTTGGCCGGGCGGCCAGCTCTAGGAAGAGTCTTGGTTGTTCTTCCATTTAATAATGATGGAGGCCACTGTTCTTGGGGACCTTGAAATGTTACCCTTCCCCAGATCTGTGCCTTGACACAATCCTGTCTTGGATCTCTATGGACAATTCCTTCAACCCGATGGCTTGGTTTTTGCTCTGACATGCACTTTCAACTGTGGGAAACTTATATAGACAGGTTCCAAATCATGTCCAATCAATTGAATTTACCACAGGGGGACTCCAATCAAGTTGTAGAAACATCTCAAGGATGATCAATGGAAACAGAATGCACCTGAGCTCAATTAAAATTCTCATAGCAAATGGATCTCATTGTATAACACGTGATGTTGTCAAAAAAACTCCACATAGCAATCATATGTTATAAGTCTATATAAATCTATAGATTTTTTTTTATCTGAATGGAACACGTTAGGTGTCCAGGATATTGCATTTCTCATCACTCTGTAACCGGGTGTAATTTGCCCAATATTATGCATGTGTATCCATTGCATTACACCTTTTTTAAATGTGGAGATGTATTGTCTTTTACTTTCTAATACATGGGTAAAATGAATATGTGGTGTTTTCTGTCTGGACTGCATTGAAAACAGGTATATTTGGGGGAGAAGTGTCTGGTGTTTAGACTTGGTAACAGGATTCTATCTGTTTTTTTTTCTATTTCTCTTGATTTGTTTGTCTTTCGATGCAGTGCACCCAGTTTGTGACCCAACTCAAGAATGGAACCCTGGCAAAGTAAACCTTCAATTAGAGCTGGCAGGTCGGAGACTTGACAACAAGCGAGAGAGAGGATAGACTGGTCTCGTCTCGCCTAACAGTTACAAATGAAAGAGCTGAGCTGTGAAACAGTGATCCATCCCCTTAGATTCCACTTCCCGTGGCACAACCAGAAGGACAATAAAGAACCTCCCCATTTTTGATCTCGCTTGTAGTCCCCCGTGGATATCACTACGCCAAGGGGTCTCTAATGCCTGCGGCGGATAGCCTAGTGGTTAGAACGTTGGGCACATAACCGAAAGGTTGCTGGATCTAATCTCCTGAGCAACGTAGTTATTCTTTTTTAGCAGCTGGTGTCTTTTTTTTTTTACATTGAGGAATATTTCACTTTCTCTGGTCATAGAAGTAACAACATCAGTAGTTGACTTGGGCAGGAGCTCACTAGAGCTGAGTACCGGCACCTCAAATATTCTACTGCTTGAGCTCTAGTGCCTCAAAAGTAATTCAACAAATGCTCTATTACCAGTGTGATCATATACCATTTTTTTTGTTTATATATAATTTCTAAATTATCTGAGAAGAACAACATTGGCAGGGCAATGAATGTATAGCCAATATGCAGTGATAATATATTGGGCCTATAGCCTACTGCACTAACCTCATTGCTACAGAACTGTTTTTAATTGGTTAATGTTGAATAGGCTTATGTTTTTTTTAAGTCATGTTTTAAACAAATCACAGCGGTAGATCTCGGCTTGCATTTTGACTCAGAAAGTGATCTTGACTCAGAAAAGGTTGGTGACCACTGTATTAGCCTCATGACAAAATGCGTATGATAGTATAATAATAATATAAAATATTCATTTTTTTTGGCTGATACCTTCCACCCTCCAACCACCCCCCCAAAAAAGGGGAAGTTTTATATTGCTATTTTACACTATTTATCATGAGGCTGAGAGAAAATGTAGCAGTTTTAAAGCTAATTTCCTGTAATTCTACACTTTTTGCCATGGGGCAGAGAGAAAAATACCCTGTGGCCCCAAATGCAGTCATCCGACCCTGAATAGCAGTAAAGACAAGAGAATAATACCAGCTATGTCATTTACATCCATTATCTAGACAGTGTAATTGTTTCTGAGTTGTCCTACTCCAAGTTGAAGAGCCCAATTTCCCTTTATATTGCCACTTACCGTGACCGCCCCAGCGTGAGGTCAACCCTAAATCCGCCCTGATACCACAAGCAGAACTCCTTTAAAACATTGAGTGAACACAGTCACATTCCACGTTTGGCCACTAGCAAGGTTTTTCACCTGGATCAATGAGTCCTCATGGGTCAAGTGGCTCTCACTCTGAGGTAGTGGACTGTTAATCTCTTTGGGCTCATATTCAGTTTTCACTGCTATGTACTCTCGCAATTAACAACCCTAACCACAATAAACAGCCATTTTGAGAATGAGAACAGTAGAAAATGTCATGGGCTGCGTTAACACAGGCAGCCCAATGCTGATCTTTTGCCGAATTATTGGCAAAAGATCTGATCATCTGAAAGGCCTATTAGTTGCAAAAAGATCAGATTTGGGTAGCTTGTGTAAACATAGCCATGATGTCATCCACATCAGAGAGCTGAGACCAGTATAATCAGATATCGGTCCCTCTTTCACATCATTTGTAAACATCTTCCACAGCATTCTTTTTCCCCCCTCATTTTTAAGGACATGACCTTCTGGAAGAAGTATCTTTCCGACTGACATTTCATTTCTGATGCGTAATTAAACAGTTGTCAGAATCCCAAGAAGCTGTGTGGTTCTGGCCTGACGTTGCCTTTTACTCGCGGGAATTGAAAACCCCAGGCGTCTAGACGCCTCGGAGCTCTCATTTTGGAAGACTGAAGAACCAGGGTTTTGATTATGGAAGTCCTTTCAGTACAAGTCTTTTCTTCAGTTTTCACATGACATATTGTCCTGCCACAGGAGCATTCTTCATTTCCACCCCACCAAATGTGGTATTGAACTTTTTGATGCAGTTACAGTCAACCCTATGTGTATTGGCTGCAACAGTGAAGCTAAAATATTCAATTTGGCTCTATACTCCAGCATGTTGGCTTTGAGATTGAATGTTTCATATTCGGCGACACTACAAAATGACACTTTTTATTTGAGGGTATTTTCATACATACTCTATCTGTTTTACTGTTTAGAAATGAAAGTACAGTATTTGGTCCCATATTCCTAGCACGCAATTATGCAATTATTACATCAAGCTTGTGACTCTACAAACCTGTTGGATGCATTTGCAGTTTGTTTTGGTTGTGTTTTGCCCAATAGGAACTGAATGGTGACTAATGTCTTGTGTCATTTTGGAGTCATTTTTATTGTAAGTAAGAATAGAAGATGTTTCTGAACAAATCTACAGTACATTCATGTGGATGCAGCCATGATTATGAATAATCATGAATGAATCGCGAACAATGATGAGTGACAATGTTACGGAGGCACAAGCTGATCATAACTCTCCAAAAAATGCTAACCTCCCCTGTTATTGGTATTGGTGAGAGGTTAGCATGTTTTGGTGTCGCCTCTGTATCATCCTCACTCTCAACTAGACTTCACTGAGCTTCCTGGTTATACATTTAGACAAATACTCTGAATTCTTCCCAATCATCGGTCATGTCATCAGATGACTGCTCTGTAATCATTCTGATCCAGGCTGTATCACATCCGGCCGCGATTGGGAGTCCCATAGGTCGGCGCACAATTGGCCCAGGGTAGGCCATCATTCTAAATAAGAATTTGTTCTTAACTGACTTGCCTAGTTAAACAATTTTTTAAAACAAAAAGACAGTGGCCTCATGTAAGAGGTGTCCCTCCTCCAGAGCCTCACGCTCAAGGTCCTAAACGACATCATAACCGCCATCGATAAGAGACATTACAGCGCAGCCGTATTCATCGACCTAGCCAAATTTTTCGTCTCTGTCATTCACCACATTCTTATTGGCAGACTTGACAGCCTTGGTTTCTCAAATGATTGCCTCGCCTGGTTTACCAACTACTTCTCTGATAGAGTTCAGTGTGTCAAATCGGAGGGCCTGTTGTCCGGGACCTCTGGCAGTCTCTATGGTGGTGCCACATGGTTCAATCCTCGGGCCGACTCTCTTCTCTGTATATATCAATGATGTTGCTCTTGCTGCTGGTGATTCTCTGATCCACCTCTACGCAGACAACACCATTCTGTATACTTCTGGCCCTTCTTTGGACACTGTGTTAACTAACCTCCAGACGAGCTTCAATGCCATACAACTCTCCTTCCATGGCCTCCAACTGCTCTTAAACACAAGTAAAACTAAATGCATGCTATTCAACCGATCACTGCCCGCACCTGCTCTCCCATCCAGTATCACTACTCTGGACGGCTCTGACTTAGAATACGTGGACAACTACAAACACCTAGGAGTCTGGTTGGACTGTAAACTCTCCTTCCAGACTCACATTAAGCATCTCCAATCCAAAATTAAATCTAGAATCGGCTTCCTATATCGCAACAAAGCATCCTTCACTCATGCTGCCAAACATACCCTCGTAAAACTGACCATCCTACCGATCCTCGACTTCAGTGATGTCATTTTTAAAATAGCCTCCAACACTCTACTCAACAAACTGGATGCAGTCTATCACAGAGCCATCCGTTTTGTCACCAAAGCCCCATACAATACCCACCATTGCGACCTGTACGCTCTCGTTGGTTGGCCCTCGCTTCATACTAGTCGCCAAACCCACTGGCTACAGGTTATCTACAAGTCTCTGCTAGGTAAAGCCCCGCCTTATCTCAGCTCACTGGTCACCATAGCAGCACCTACTCGTAGCACGCGCTCCAGCAGCTATATCTCACTGGTCACCCCAAAGCCAATTCCTCCTTTGGTCGTCTTTCCTTCCAGTTCTCTGCTGCCAATGACTGGAACGAACTACAAAAATCTCTGAAACTGGAAACACTTATCTCCCTCACTAGCTTTAAGCACCAGCTGTCAGATCAGCTCACAGATTACTGCACCTGTACATAGCCCACCTATAATTTAGCCCAAAAAACTACCTCTTCACATACGGTATTTATTTATTTATTTATTTTGCTCCTTTGCACGCCATTATTTCTATTTCTACTTTGCACATTCTTCCACTGCAAATCTACCATTCCAGTGTTTTACTTGCTATATTGTCAAATCAAATCAAATCAAATTTTATTTGTCACATACACATGGTTAGCAGATGTTAATGCGAGTGTAGCGAAATGCTTGTGCTTCTAGTTCCGACAATGCAGTAATAACCAACAAGTAATCTAACTAACAATTTCAAAACTACTGTCTTATACACAGTGTAAGGGGATAAAGAATATGTACATAAAGATATATGAATGAGTGATGGTACAGAGCAGCATAGGCAAGATACAGTAGATGGTATCGAGTACAGTATATACATATCAGATGAGTATGTAAACAAAGTGGCATAGTTAAAGTGGCTAGTGATACATGTATTACATAAGGATGCAGTAGATGATATAGAGTGCAGTATATACGTATGCATATGAGATGAATAATGTAGGGTATGTAACATTATATTAGGTAGCATTGTTTAAAGTGGCTAGTGATATATTTTACATCATTTCCCATCAATTCCCATTATTAAAGTGGCTGGAGTTGAGTCAGTGTCAGTGTGTTGGCAGCAGCCACTCAATGTTAGTGGTGGCTGTTTAACAGTCTGATGGCCTTGAGATAGAAGCTGTTTTTCAGTCTCTCGGTCCCAGCTTTGATGCACCTGTACTGACCTCGCCTTCTGGATGATAGCAGGGTGAACAGGTAGTGGCTCGGGTGGTTGTTGTCCTTGATGATCTTTATGGCCTTCCTGTAACATCGGGTGGTGTAGGTGTCCTGGAGGGCAGGTAGTTTGCCCCTGGTGATGCGTTGTGCAGACCTCACTACCCTCTGGAGAGCCTTACGGTTGTGGGCGGAGCAGTTGCCGTACCAGGCGGTGATGCAGCCCGCCAGGATGCTCTCGATTGTGCATCTGTAGAAGTTTGTGAGTGCTTTTGGTGACAAGCCGAATTTCTTCAGCCTCCTGAGGTTGAAGAGGCGCTGCTGCGCCTTCTTCACGATGCTGTCTGTGTGAGTGGACCAATTCAGTTTGTCTGTGATGTGTATGCCGAGGAACTTAAAACTTGCTACCCTCTCCACTACTGTTCCATCGATGTGGATAGGGGGTGTTCCCTCTGCTGTTTCCTGAAGTCCACAATCATCTCCTTAGTTTTGTTGACGTTGAGTGTGAGGTTATTTTCCTGACACCACACTCCGAGGGCCCTCACCTCCTCCCTGTAGGCCGTCTCGTCGTTGTTGGTAATCAAGCCTACCACTGTTGTGTCGTCCGCAAACTTGATGATTGAGTTGGAGGCGTGCGTGGCCACGCAGTCGTGGGTGAACAGGGAGTACAGGAGAGGGCTCAGAACGCACCCTTGTGGGGCCCCAGTGTTGAGGATCAGCGGGGTGGAGATGTTGTTGCCTACCCTCACCACCTGGGGGCGGCCCGTCAGGAAGTCCAGTACCCAGTTGCACAGGGCGGGGTCGAGACCTAGGGTCTCGAGCTTGATGACGAGCTTGGAGGGTACTATGGTGTTGAATGCCGAGCTGTAGTCGATGAACAGCATTCTCACATAGGTATTCCTCTTGTCCAGATGGGTTAGGGCAGTGTGCAGTGTGGTTGAGATGGTTGTATGGCTGTTGCTGAGGTCCTGGTTGGTTGTAGTGTGGAGGAGGGGGTCCTCCTCTTCCTCTCCCTCTTCCTGGTGCTCCTCCACGTCCTCTTCCTCTCCATTGTTGTTGCTGCGGGGAGAGTGGTTTCCTGCAATCTCTGGCAAAGTGACCGGGAATCCCGCAGTTATAACACTGGTAGTTTCCCCCTCTGTATGGTCCAGTGTAGGGGCCCCGTTGATACTGCCCTTACGGAGTCGTTTTTTGGGTCGCCGCATAGGATCCATTCCGTTGTCCTGGTTGAAAGGCAGAACACAGGATCCGCTTCATGAAAATCATATTCTTGGTCGTACTGATGGTGAGTTGACGCTGATCTTATATTCAGTAGTTCTTCTCGACTGTATGTAATGAAACCTAAGATGACCTGGGGTACTAATGTGAGAAATAAAACGTAAAAAAACAAACAACTGCATAGTTTCCTAGGAACGCGAAGCGAGGCGGCCATCTCTGTCGGCGCCGGTATTTACTTCGCCACCTTGGCCTTTTTTTTGCCTTTACCTCCATTATCTCACCTCATTTGCTCACATTGTATATAGACTTATTTTTCTACTGTATTATTGACTGTATGTTTGTTTTACTCCATGTGTAACTCTGTGTTGTTGTATGTGTCAAACTGCTTTGCTTTATCCTGGCCAGGTCGCAATTGTAAATGAGAACTTGTTCTCAACTGGCCTACCTGGTTAAATAAAGGTGAAATAAAAAAATTTTAAATGAAAAATGTAAGACGTGTCCCTCCTCCAGAGCCTGATCTGATTTCAACAAAATCAGCTATCACTCTGCCATCGCCCAGCCTTCTGTGCGCACAACTGTCCTTTAATAAAGGTGAAATATATATATATATTTTTTAAAGCTCAAACATGCCCATTGAGGAACATACTACATACTGTATAGCTGTGGGCATGGTTTATTGTAGTAAAATGACAGACTGTGATAGCGGTCAATACAGTTACAAGTATTGTTCACTATCTAAATCTGTTTGATGGTGACTGAACGCTTGGTTCCCAGCCACCTGCCTTTCCTCTATCCCCTGCAGCGCAGCATCACAAAGACAGGTGTGGAGCGACAATGTGAATTCACAGACGAGGCCGGAGATATCTTCATCAGCAGCACCCTGTGTTTGTGTGTGTCTGTGCGCGTGTGTGTGTGTGTGTGCATGCGTGCGTGCGTGTGTGTGTGTGTGTGTGTGTGTGTGTGTGTGTGTGTGTGTACACGTCCCTGCAGCAGTATGATATAATCAGCCAGATTTGCCATCAAAGGTTATTCAGTAGATGAGACTATCTGGATTGCTCAGAACATTTCTGAGGCTGTTTTATAACACTGAGCATGATGTGACAGAACGGTTTTTAGCTGAATTGTGTTCTGGACAGAATAGCTATTTTAACTCAAAGTGTTCTGGACAGAATGGTTATTTTAACTCAAAGTGTTCTGGACCAAATGGCTCTTTAAGCTCAGTGTTCTGGATGCAGGTTAGCTTTTTTCATCCAGAATATTGTTCTGGAGGCAGCTCTGCAGTGGTCACTAGCTGGCACAATATATCCTAGTTAGCTACGTTCTTCCATAAAGCATAGATAGTTAGCGAAGTAAATTTCACAGTCAGCACTAAACTTTTGGAAACTGCCATTATAATACATGATAGCTACAATCAAACTGGCTAGATTATCTATGTGTGCCAGATGTCCGTTTCACCACAAACACTGCTAGGTAGCCTACGTTTCCTCAACCAAGACCAGCCTCTCACAACAGAAACTGTAGCTATAAAACAAATTGTCTTGCTAAGAAACAATTAGCTATGTTGAATCTTAACCCGGCCAATACAAATGCAAGTAGCACATTGCAGTGAGCGTACATATGCTAGCTGTATATAGCTAACTAGCTAATTAGCTAGATCAACACAAGACAGACATGTCGCTGTTCAAGCATCCAGAACAAATTCCTTATGATACAGTGTATTCGGAAAGTATTCAGACCCTTTGACTTTTTCCACATTTTGTTACGTTACAGCCTTATTCTAAAATTGATTACATATTTTTTGTCTTCATCAGTCTACACACAATACCCATAACGACAAAGTGAAAACAGATTTTTATAAATGTTTGCACATTTTTTATTAAAAAACTGAAATACCTTGTATACATAAGTATTCAGACCCTTTGCTATGAGACTTGAAATTGAGCTCAGGTGCATCCTGTTTCCATTGATCATCCTTCAGATGGTTCTACAACTTGATTGGAGTCCACATGTGATAAATTCAATTGAATGAACATGACTTGGAAAGTCACACACCTGTCTATATACAGTAAAGGTCCCACAGTTGGCTGTGCATGTCAGAGCAGAAATTAAGCCATGAGGTCGAAGGAATTGTCCGTAGAGCTCTAACACAGGATCGTGAAGAATTGAAGGTCCCCAAGAACACATTGGCCTCCATCATTCTTAAATGGAAGAAGTTGGCACCAAAACTGTTCCCAGAGCTGGCCACCCGGCCAAACTGAGCAAGGGGCTTGGTCAGGGAGGTGACCAAGAACCCAATGGTCACTCTGACAGAGCTCCAGAGTTCCTCTGTGAAGATGGGAGAATCTTCCAAAAGGACAACCATATCTTCCCCACTTCACCAATCAGGCCTTTATGGTAGAGTGGCCAGACAGAAGCCACTCCTCAGTAAAAGGCACATGACAGCCCACTTGGAGTTTGCCAACAGTCACCTAAAGACTCTCAGACCATGAGAAACCAGATTCTTTGGTCTGATGAAACCAAGATCTAATTCTTTCACCTGAATGCCAAGCGTCACGTTTGGAGGAAACCTGGCACCATCCCCACCTTGGTGGTGACAGCGTAATGCTGTGGGGATGTCTTTCTGCGGCAGGGACTGGGAGACTAGTCAGGATCGAGGGAACAACGAACAGAGCAAAGTACAGAGAGATCCTTGATGAAAACCTGCTCCAGAGTGCTCAGGACCTTAGACTGGGGCGAAGGTTCACCTAAGCACACAGCCAAGAGTGGGGGAGGAGTGGCTTCGGGAAGTGTCTCTAAATGTCCTTGAGTGGCCCAGGCAGAGCACGGACTTGAACCCGATCAAACATCTCTGGAAAGACCTGAAAATAGCTGTGCAGCGACGCTCCCCATCCAACCTGACAGAGCTTGAGATGATCTACAGAGAAGAATGGGAGAAACTCCCCAAATACAGGTGTGCCAAGCTTGTAGCGTCATACCCAAGACGACTCCAGGCTGTAATCACTGCCAAAGGTGCTTCAACAAAGTACTGAGTAAAGGGTCTAAATTCTTATGTATATGTGATATTTCAGTTAATTATCTTTTTATACATTTACTACAATTTAAAAAAAAAAGTTTTTGCTTTGTCATTATGGGGAATTTAATCCATTTTAGAATAAGGTTGTAACGTAACACAATGTGGAAAAAGTCAAGAGGTCTGAATACTTCTCGAATGGACTGTAGATAGTTTGGGAACCTTCACACAGGTAGCATCTAAACAGGCCAAATCATCATCATCATCATCATCATCTCCATATGCTGGAGGAAGAGGAGGAGGAAGAGCAACATCTGAGGGACATTGCAATTTTAGGTGTTGCAGTGGAGAATACAAAACCCCTGGTGGTGGGGTTGGGGGCTGTGTAGGGGGAGCTGAGGAAGGGATCATTGCAGCTTGGTTTATTTAGTTCCTCATGGAGACTCTGATTAGCTTGGCGATGGTATTTGTCGTCGGAGGCGGTTTTCTTTGTCTGACACTATCTCCCAGACCTTTTAGACAGTCATACAGTGTTTTAACCTTCTCTTTATCACATATCCGTAAGGGGACCTCTCTGAACATTTCTCACAATATTTTTTACACTTCTTATGTTACGCCCCTGAAAACAGGGGAGAAATAATCACGAGAGTGATACGGTGTTGTATTCTCAATTCAACATTTAGTTCAATATTTCACAAAAGTAACACATTACAAAACAACAGAAAACCCATTATACAAATAACACAGCAAAATATCTTATTAACAACGTACATGTTCATTCACAATCGACATAAAATGGCAGCTACTCTCAGTACGATGCTATTCTTCACTTCAACCGAGCAGGGCTAATATTACTCTCTTCTAACTTAGCTCTAACTTCCTCAAGACGTTACTAAGACAGACCTTAAACACTCTTGACATGTTAGTGAGTTATAACATTTAAATTACTATTTTTATCATCAATAAAGTACCTGAAAACAGGGGAGAAATAATCACGAGAGTGATACGGTGTTGTATTCTCAATTCAACGTTTAGTTCAATGAGAAAAGACCGCGATTTTCCCCAGGAATATGGGTGGAGACCAGAGCAATCGATCTCCGGCTCATAGATTAAGAGCATTTCGTAGATGACAGATGAACACTTTTAGGCACCACAAAATAAAGTAATCAATATAACGTTTACACATTACTCTCACAATTCGTACCCTTTGACAGATTTTAACTTTAACACAATTATATGAATGTTATCAATCTCTATCAACTAATACTGAATGCATCTTCTTAACCTTAGATGTTTTAAGATCCTCACATACTATGAACTTACTAATACTTTTTAATGTATAACAGGCTATGAATATTTCCTTTACCCTGTTACACTTACGTACAATATGTGTGAGTGCACATGTTGTTATTCATATACTTTTACCAACTTCATTAAACATGCTCAATCCTTCAATTCACTTTTACCATTAAGACTCGGCTGGAAAACAGACAGTCCCTCACAGAGATCTTTTACCATTAAGACTCGGCTGGAAAACAGACAGTTACTCACAGAGATTTTTAAATAAGGTCTCTTACCTTTTTTTTGTTGTGGCCAGAAATATGTCGGGGTCCAAGCCGAGCGAAACGGGTCATAAAGTCAGGTCGCTCTCATCTGGGTCACGGCACCAAATGTTGTGGAAAACTCGATCCAAAGATTTAGGCAGAGACTAATTTAAATTATAATAGCGATTTAATACAAGCAGCTGCAAGGTAGATCCGTCTCTGATCTCAGTCAGGGAAGGAGCTTGAAGAGTAAAAGGTTCCATGTCCCATTAAAATCAGATTGTAAAGGACTGAAACTTTTCAGTAGTTTGCATGTGGAATAGGCCCTACTGTTTTCATTGTGCAAGCAACATCAAGTGTAGATATTCTGTTTGATTGCAATCTGACAGAAGTGTGAATCAAATCAAATCAAATCAAATGTATTTATATAGCCCTTCATACATCAGCTGATATTTCTAAGTGCTGTACAGAAACCCAGCCTAAAACCCCAAACAGCAAGCAATGCAGGTGTAGAAGCACGGTGGCTAGGAAAAACTCCCTAGAAAGGCCAAAACCTAGGAAGAAACCTAGAGAGGAACCAGGCTATGTGGGGTGGCCAGTCCTCTTCTGGCTGTGCCAGGTGGAGATTATAACAGAACATGGCCAAGATGTTCAAATGTTCATAAATGACCAGTATGGTCGAATAATAATAAGGCAGAACAGTTGAAACTGGAGCAGCAGCACGGCCAGGTGGACTGGGGACAGCAAGGAGTCATCATGTCAGGTAGTCCTGGGGCATGGTCCTAGGGCTCAGGTCCTCCGAGTGAGAGAAAGAAAGAGAGAAGGAGAGAATTAGAGAACGCACACTTAGATTCACACAGGACACCGAATAGGACAGGATAAGTACTCCAGATATAACAAACTGACCCTAGCCCCCGACACATAAACTACTGCAGCATAAATACTGGAGGCTGAGACTCCATAAATACTGGAGGTGAAACCATATGTATTTGGCATAAGTTGTGTTGTTGTGGCCTATGTCAAGCAAATCCACTTTGTTATATGTTGTGTATGTGTGATATCTGTATTTGGGGTATTGGGGAACTGTGGAATACAATAAATTCAGTAATTGTTTGTCTGACAGATGTGGTTTTCTATCTATATTCCACATAATAAGTAATAATAAGTAAATATTACTGTGTACTGAATTGGAGTCAGCCATCATTAGTTCCTGTTTAAATATCAGTGTCAGCTACATACCACATATCCACTGACTATTTTTGTCCCTTAACAGCTGTTTCATCATGACACTTCTTCAAGTATGAAAGGATGTTATTTTAGAGTCCAAAATATGCAATCTACCAGATCACACAAATCCACCAAAAACAAAATAATATTGACAGAACAATACAATAACACCTTTTCGCAAAAGAAAACCGGGAGTGAGGTTTTTATGAAACCAAAAAATTATGTTGGCGTTAAGAAAATAGCATTCTAAAAGTTTTACACGGTGAAGTAGATTGATAAAACCTGTGTTTGTCTGTCAGCGGTGAAGTAGATTGATAAAACCTGTGTTTGTCTGTCAGTGGTGAAGTAGATTGATAAAACCTGTGTTTGTCTGTCAGCGGCAGTAATTCAGTAATTCTCATTTTAAAAAATGGGTCTCTGTAAAAGTAAAAACAGCTATTTTTCAGCCAAACTATTTTTGCCTCTTGTGGTCATGCAGATCTCGGTAGAAGAACAATTATTTCCCATTGTTTTCGTACAGTTGCAGTGTCACAGATCTCATTAGTCAAACGTGTGTGATCTCGGCCTCAGCTTTGCTTTGGTGTCACCACCATTTGAAAAACAAAATCGTGTTTTCCTAACAGACTCAGTCTGGTTAAAAAACATTGAGGTCAGATTACTTTCAATGACTGTTGCAGTTGAACATATGGTGATTAATGCTGCAGGTGCTAGCGCCCCTAGTGGCTAAACCCAGTTTGACCATAACAACCTAACTAACAATTAAAAGGATTGGTTTTGTTAGGCTCTAAGTAGGTCCAGAGTTGTTCCTGGCCAGGTCACATGGTCGGGACAAAACCCCTAACCCTTATCATAGCCAGTACTGAGAGTCATCATTTTTTAATTGAACCCTCATTTGTCAATTAAAAACAAATCATAATTTACAAAGTCGACTATAGAGTCGACTTTGCTACCATGTTGTTGTCATGTTGTGTTGCTACCATGTTGTGTTGTCATGCGTTGCTGCCATGCTACGTTGTTGTCTTAGGTCTCTCTTTATGTACTGTTGTGTTGTCTCTCTTGTCGTGATGTGTGTTTTGTCCTATATTTTTATTTAATTAATTTGTATTTTTAATCCCAGTCCCCATCCCCGCAGGAGGACTTTTGCCTTTTGGGAGGCCGTCATTGTAAATAAGAATTTGTTCTTAACTGACTTGCCTAGTTAAACAAAGGTTAAATAAATATATTTAAATAAATAAATAGAGAGCCCCTGGTAGCAGTGACTGAGAGAGGGGCACGTAGCCAGGCAGAAATTTGACCTCAGGTGCCACTGTGGCACAGAAGAATCGGGCATTGACAATGGAGGCTCCCAGGAGGAGATGTATAAGCCAAGCTCCTACTGATTTCCAACTCTCCAGACAAGGCACCCCTCGACCAGGGGAAGATGGCATCTCTGAGCAAGCTGCTGCAGAGCGGCTCTCTGAGAACTAGAGGGCAGCAGTGGCACGAGGACAGAGCCAGCAGTGGGAACAAACTACTGTTGTTGAGTCAGACTGCCTAATATATCCCTGAGTGTAAAAGTGTGTATACTACCATTTCAGTTATCATTTTTTACTTCACACGGCAACAGAGCTTGTATTAAAATTCTAGCCGCATAACCCCTCTTGAGGTAAGAAAACTATTAAATTGCGTTAACACATGTTCTGGTTTCTGAAAACGATCTGTTTAACATGAGCTAGTAGTAAAACAGAAGGGATGAGCTTCGATCTGCAGCTGAGAATAAGTTTCTGGTCGTTTCCAGGCCTATCACTGATATGTGTCTGTGTTTTATAATTTTGTATTTATTCACTGCAGCTCCATAACTCTAGGTAAGGAGCCAGCAACATTCTGCTTCCCGACGGCAGCCATCTTTCAGCACTCATTATTTCTTTAGCTATAATGAGCTCATCTTAATTTTATGGCCTCTTATGTTCTCTCCCAAAGCCATTTTCACATACAATTATTTGTTCCTTCAAGAATAATCTATTTTTAATTTTTTTTTTAAAGCAGATTATTTCTTGTGGAGAATAAAAACCTTGTGATGCAAAGCCACAGGAGAGGACAAGTTGAGAGCACACAAGATAACTAGGAATTGAGGTTGACTGAGAGCAGGAATTCATATTTGAACGCTATGACTCAAAGTTTCTCTTAGTCACTATGCAAAGTTATTTCTTGTGACAAGTAGGGTCTTGTGACAGTTGCATAAAAGGACACGCCAGTTGTCCTTCTTGTACTTGCTGGATGTTAATTGCCTTGTCAGCCTATCTTGCAGCCTAAATCTGCATCTCTAGAAAATGTGAGATCGACAATATCAAGCACCTCCAATTGTTGTTGTCAGAGAGGAAGAGGCTAAGCGAGAGGTTTCACTCTCGACAACATCTGTCCAAAATAACCCCAATGTATTTTTATGGGCTTATTTTGGACCTAAGCTGGTTGCCTGCCTTCCTGCCTTTGGGACAACGATTTCCATTGTTCGAGGCTGAGACATGAGTATTTTCATCATTATATATAGATCTCTGTTGTTGTGTAAAGTCAAAATGGCAATTTCCTTACGCGACGCAGGCTGGCATAATTGACTATTTATCTTCACAAGAGGCACTTCTAAGGGGATCCATGTAAGCAGCTGCATCTGGACTGCTCAGACTAGGTCATCACATCTGATTACATTTGAACGTCCTTTGCATTGTTTTCTTCAGCTCTGCCCTCTGCCACTTAATCTCTTGAGGATAGCTCTTTTGGATTGGACATCAACGTAATTTTGTCACTTGCAAGAACGTGTCTGACGTGCTGTGCGATCCAAACAAGCTATAACTACCTAGAGATTGGTGTAGACATTTTGGAAGGACAACGGAACCCTGTAAAGATATATCAATTTAAAGGTTTCTGAAGTGACAAATACTACATTCTCTTACTGATTGGTCAGAGTGGGCTTGACTTTTTCAAATGTATTGGTCACCCATCAACTCTAATCATATCAAATCAATTACCTCTTTAAAGGCACAATATCTATCATTCATTGCGCAATCACAATTCCTTCACTCTTACCCTTACCAATTGACATGGTATTATTTGCTATAACTAACATGCTAGCTTCTTACAAGTACAGCATAACCTCTCAGCCCGAAACCATAAGCCTGAACACCTGATCAGCTTGATTTCTCTAAATACTTTGGATAGACATGTGACATGTGACATGTGAGTTACAAAGTCTCTCCTCAATTTCCCAGAAGGCTTACAATGCAGCAAGACGAGTCTAACATCTGTTTGATTTACAAGAACCCTATTACTCGTATAATGTTACGTGTGGTTTTTCTCACCTTTACTGACATCCAAGCGTAAGGCATTACGATGCAGTTATAATGCGTCGTAAGACTAATCATGGGCAATATATACACATAATGAGCATCCTTTATTATTTATCAAAGTCATCTCACAATGATCCGGGTTTAAATAAATAGTATGTTTGACACAATTGAAAATGCCATACATAGAAAGACATGACATGGCCAAATGACACAGATGCTACGCTACAGGACTGTTTTGCTAGCACAGACTGGAATATGTTTCGGCTTCATCAATGAGTGCATCGACGATGTCATCCCCATAGCGACCGTACGTACATATCCCAACCAGAAGCCATGGATTACAGGCAACATCCGCATCGAGCTAAAGGCTAGAGCTGCCGGTTTCAAGGAGTGGGACACTAATCCGGACGCTTTTAAGAAATCTCACTATGCCCTCAGAACAACCTTCAAACAGGCAAAGCGTCAATACAGGACTAAGATTGAATCCTACTCCACCGGCTCTGACACTCGTCGGATGTGTCAGGGCTTGCAAACTATTCCGGACTACAAAGGGAAACCCAGCCGCTAGCTGCCCAGTGGCACAAGCCTACCAGACGAGCTAAATGCCTTTTATGCTCGCTTCGAGGCAAGCAACACTGAAGCATGCATGAGAGCACCAGCTGTTCTGGACGACAGTGTGATCACCTCAGGAAGCTGAATAAATTAATCTTGGCCCCTAAGACCCTCACAAGTTTTTAGAGATGCACCATTGAGAGCATTCTGTCGGCTGTATCACAACCTGGTACGGCAAACGCAGGGCTCTCCAGAGGGTGGTGTGGTCAGCCCAACACATCACTGGGAGCACAATGCCTGCCCTTCAGGACATCTACAGCACCCGGTGTCACAGGAAGGCCAAGAAGATCATCAAGAACCTCAGCCACCCGAGGCAGGGCCTGTTCACCCTGCTATCATCCTGAAGGTGAGGTCAGTACAGGTGCATCAAAGCTGGGAAAGAGAGACTGAAAAACAGCTTCCATCTCAAGGCCATCAGACTGTTAAATAGCCATCACTTTCCAGACTCCACCAAGTACCCTGCTCTGAACTTAGTCACTGTCACTAGCCGGCTACCACCCAGTTACTCAACCCTGCACGTTAGAGACTGATGCCCTATATACATATGCATGGAACACTGGTCACTTTAATAATGGAACACTGGTCACTTTAATAATGTTTACATACTGTTTTACCCATTTCATATGTATATACTTTATTCTTGGGGGTGGCGGGGTAGCCTAGTGGTTAGAGTGTTGGACTAGTAACCGGAAGGTTGCAAGCTCTAATCCCTGAGCTGACAAGGTACAAATCTGTCGTTCTGCACCTGAACAGGCAGTTAACCCACTGTTCCTAGGCTGTCATTGAATTTGTTCTTAAAACTGACTTGCCTAGTTAAATAAAGGTAACAAAAAATAATAATAATTCTAGTCAGGTATATGCTACTCACCTATTGTTGTACATATACTATTCTTTCCTACGTATTCTACAGATCTACAAAATATTCTATTCACATACTGTCCATAATGTCTATACATACATACAGTTGAAGTTGGAAGTTTACATACACCTTAACCAAATACATTTATACTGAGTTTTCCACAATTCCTGACATTTAATCCTAGCAGAAATTCCCTGTCTTAGGTCAGCTAGGATCACCACTTTATTTTAAGAATGTGAAATGTCAGAATAATAGTAGAGAGAATGATTTATTTCAGCTTTAATTTCTTTCATCACATTCCCAGTGGGTCAGAAGTTTACATACACGTTTACATACACTCAATTAGTATTTGGTAGTATTGAACTTAAATTGTTTAACTTGGTCGAACATTTTGGGTAGCGTTCCACAAGCTTCCCACAATAAGTTGGATGAATTTTTGCCCATTCCTTCTGACAGAGCTGGTGTAACTGAGTCAGGTTTGTAGGCCTCCTTGCTAGCACACGTTTTCTCAGTTCTGCACATACATTTTCTATGGGATTGAGATCAGGGCTTTGTGATGGTCACTCCAATACCTTGACTTTGTTGTCCTTTTTGAGGTATGCTTGGGGTCATTGTCCATTTGGAAGACCCATTTGCAACCAAGCTTTAACTTCCTGACTGATGTCTTGAGATGTTGCTTTAATATATCCACATCATTTTCCAACCTCATGATGCCATCTATTTTGTGAAGTGCACCAATCCATCCTGCAGCAAAGCCCCAAAACAACATAATGCTGCCACCCCCGTGCTTCACTGTTGGGATGATGTTCTTCGGCTTGCAAGCCTCACCTTTTTTCCTCCAAACATTATGATGGTCATTATGGCCAAACAGTTCTGTTTTTGTTTCATCAGACCAGAAGACATTTCTCCAAAAAGTACGACCTTTGTCCCCATGTGCAGTTGCAAACCATAGTCTGGCTTTTTTATGGCAGTGCCTTCTTCCTTGCTGAGCGGCCTTTCAGGTTATGTCGTTACAGGACTCATTTTACTGTGGATATAGATACTTTTGTACCTGTACTTTTGTACCTGTAGATACTTTTGCACCTGTAGATACTTTTGTACCTGTAGATACTTTTGGACCTTTACCACAAGGTCCTTTGCTGTTGTTCTGGTATTGATTTTCACTTTTCGCACCAAAGTACGTTCATCTCTAGGAGACAGAACGTGTTTCCTTCCTGTGCAGTATGACGGCTGCGTGGTCCCATGGTGTTTATACTTGCATACTATTGTTTGTACAGATGAACGTGGTACCTTCAAGCATTTGGAAATGGCTCCCAAGGATGAACCAGACTTGTGGAGGTCTACAATCTTTTTTTCTGATGTCTTGGCTACTTTCTTTAGACTTTCCCATGATGTCAAGCAAAGAGGAACTGAAGGTAGGCCTTGAAATATATCCACAGGTACACCTCCAAATGACTCAAATGATGTCAATTAGCCTATCATAAGCTTCTAAAGCCATGACATAATTTTTTGGAATTTTCCAAGCTGTTTAAAGGCACAGTCAATGTAGTGTACGTAAACTTCTGACCCACTGGAACAGTGAATTATAAGTGAAAAAATCTGTCTGTAAACAACTGTTGGAAAAATTACTTGTGTCATGCACAAAGTACATGTCCTAACCAACTTGCCTTAACAAGTAATTTGTGGAGTGGTTCAAAAACGAGTTTTAATGACTCCAACCTATGTGTATGTAAACTTCCGACTTCAACTGTATATTTATACTCCGAACTTTTAGATTTGTGTGTATTGTTGTGTATTGTTAGATATTTCTACACCCGCATTAACATCTGTTAATATGTGTAGGCGACCAATACAATTTGATTGAATTTGATTGCGTTCCCAACGTTAATATTTTTGTTCTGAGTTCTACCCCCGCCTGTCTTTCTGTGAAATGATTCAGGTATGCTTGTTATTTTTTCCTGCTTTCCCGGGTTGGCCTCGTTACAGTGCCTCTTAATTAACTGAAGACGATGTGGGCGATGAAACTATGGAAAGCCATTAATTTCCAATGGAAGATAAGTGAAGTGGAATGGGGACCGTTGGCCGGACCAAGCATTTGCGAGGGTCGTGAACAGTGCGGGACTAAAGTTGGGGAAAGCTGAACTTTATGCAAATACACTGCAACGTTGCGGCGTGCTTAACCAATCGAAGCTCACAATAGCTTCCAGCTCCTACTGGATTGGCTGTTGATACCTAGCACTACCTAGCTTGATTGCTAGCTTGATAGCACCCACATGAGGGCAAAGCGGAATACAAGGGCTAGTTAAAACGCACTGTTAGCAGAGCTGTCATTCACCACTCTGTCCAGTCAGATGACTGGCTATACAGTAGCAAGGGCGCTGGCTACTGTTGTCAGGACAGGTTCAAATAAAATGGACGATATGGAATGGACAATCACAACTGTCCAGGAGTTTCATCCCTTTGTCATGGACAGTGGTTTCAAGTTTGTATCCATCAAAGTTCATCAGAGCGAAAAAGAAAACACTTGGCATTTCCCACTGTGTAAACACATTGCAAATGGGCTCACAATAACTCCTGATAAAGCTGGGAAGCTGATATTCAGAGCTTAAATAGAAAATTGGAATCAGGACTAATAAAGCTAATACAACAGCCTGTTTTACAAATGGTGGGCCTAACACATGGATGGGCGTTCATAAAATTCTGTTGCGTCTGACATGGTAGGCTACACCCAAGTAAGCATGTTTTTATATCACTGCATCACTGAATACATTTATAAAGGCTTGTATAAGGAGAACCTGTCCGGAAAACCTGTTGGTTGGGATTTTTGTTTCAGTTCCAGCCCAGCTGGCACATTTGGTTAATTGGAAGTTGCGGGAGCGTATGTTTTTGGTCTCCCATTGGTTCTGGGAATGTAGCCATGAGTTTCCTGACCGGTAAAACTGAAAGATTTTTTAAAACGTTCTGAGAATGGAAGTGAATATTTTGTCTGTTCTGGGAACATTCATTTCTAGGTTGCAGGGAGGTTCTGAGCATGTTTCACTATGGTTTCCTGAAAGTTTTTCTGGGAAGAAAAGCAGCCAACAAACTGTTGGAAAAGCAATCCAGGTGAAGCTGGTTGAGAGAATGCCAAGAGTGTGCAAAGCTGTCATCAAGGAAAAATATATAAATATATTTTGACTTGTTTAACACTTTTTTGCTTACTACATGATTCCATATGTTATTTCATAGTTTTTTTGTCTTCACTATTATTCTGCAATGTAGAACCCTGTAAAGAGTAGGTGTGTCTAACCATTTGAATGGTACTGTATGTACCTGTAAAAGGATCTCCAAAAGGATCACATTCAAATAAGTGTCATACCCTTTTGACATGTATTGCATGTTAAAGTTGCAATATGTCACTTTTTGGTTGACCCAACAAAATTCAAATAGAAATGTCAGGTATAGATCTGTCATTCTCATTGAAAGCAATTTTAAGAAGCACATAGAGCTGTGCTCTAGAGGAGATCTGCATGGAGGAATGGGCCAAAATACCAGCAACAGTGTGTGAAAGCCTTGTGAAGACTTACAGAAAACGTTTGACCTCTGTCATTGCCAACAAATGGTATATAACAAAGTATTGAGATAAACTTTTGTTATTGACCAAATACTTATTTTCCACCATAATTTGCAAATAAATTCATTAAAAATCCTACAATGTGATTTTTCTGGATTTTTTTTCTCATTTTGTCTGTCATAGTTGAAGTGTACCTATGATGAAAATTACAGGCCTCTCTCATCTTTTTAAGTGGGAGAACTTGCACAATTGATGGCTGACTAAATACTTTTTTGCCCCACTGTACATTATAGTGTGTTGTTCAATGTGCATTTGCTCTCTTGCAAACAAGTTCTAAAAGCTCAAAAGGAAAGCATTCAGATATTAAATTAATTATTAGGCTTACTATCGTCATAATATCCTGAGGGTTACTGTAGCACAATCCTTAAGGGTTAGCAGGTAGCCTAATGGGTAAAGCGTTGGACTAGCAACTGAAAGGTTGCGAGATTGCATAGCTGAGCTGACAAGGTAAAACTCTGTCGTTCTGCCCCTGAACAAGGCAGTTAACCCACTGTTCCTAGGCCGTCATTGAAAATAAGAATTTGTTCTTAACTGACTTGCCTAGTTTAATAAAAATAAAAAAGCATTTGGACCGTCTTGATATGTCAAAACAGATTTGTATTTAATCTATAATTATTATTGTACAACTGCAGCTCCAACTAATGTTTAAACAATACCACCACCGAGTTTTCAAAACAACTGCAGCTCCAAAACTAGAAGTATGTGACCTTTTAGGACGAAATGAGAAGGGATCCAACAATCGCAGCGTTACAGAAATATTGAGAAAGGAAGGAAAGGAAATTTAGTATGACATGGTCCTAGTTCTAGTTCGATTTCAGCGTCATCCACTCCCTGAAACATTTACTTAAAATATTTATGTTGGTCTTATTACTTCCATCTTCCTCAGACCTGACCACGTTTGCACATGCAGAGGTGAAGTTATCCAGCTACGAAAAATCTGGATAACGATGCACTCGTTTCAAACATTGAGGAGGTATGTTGACAATCTGATTTTATCTCTTGTCTGTCTTCTCCCTGTCTGTCAGACCAAGGTGAAGACAGATTCAGGTTGGATATTCGACGGATATTCGCCTGTAGTGTTCCTTACGTCCACGAACAGCAGTTAGGGACCGTCAACATAGTGACAAATCACATTTTTCTAATTTCAATAGCTCTTTAACCATTACTCCTAACACTTTCAAACCTGGTTGTAGCTAACCCGAGCCTTGTCGATTTACATCTCGCACTATTTTATATTATTTATTAACATTTTTGAATTTCAATAGCTCCTTGGTCATGTGACCTACTGACCTCAAACAAACAGGGTTCAGAATGTACACACAGTGGTTCTACACATTGCACACCCTTTAGTTTGCCCATTTTCATCATACATTTTTACATTAATTTAGTAAACATTCTCATTTCAATAGCTCCTGCCTGACCTCCAGGCAGGCCCCCATTGTCCTGGTGACCTCTGACTCCTGGCATCTAGGCCTACACTCCCTGCCCGCCTGCCTGCCCTCTCCCTGGGCCTGAGAGTATAGCTTACTCCCTGAAATTACTAAGACGTTTACAGTCTCACTGTCAGCCACCCTTGCTCGGGCTCTAAGTGACTCACCTGCCAAAAGAAACTATCCCGGTGGCCGAGGTCTCCCACTTATTCTACACCTCTCATGTCTCTTCACAGTGCCAGACTAGAGTCAAGCTCAACAGGGTCTTCTTTCCCCGCTGATTTGGTCAAGCCCGTTGCCTTGGCTGTGGTTTAGCTAGATAGTAGGTAGGGACAGTGGGAATCTCGTTCATCCATTCATGCACGTCACTAATTAGAATCATCCTCTTTCAATCATTTGCTTACCCAGTCAACCCTCCGGGACAGGGCCATATATAACCACCTTCACCAGTGCTTCATCGATATTCCTCACTTTGACATGAGGGGATCACAGTCACCCCACGGATGATTTGAGTGCGAATGCGACAGGCGGGTACACTCCTTTGAATTTCATCAAGTTGACATTCAGTGATCCGTGCCCAGTGGGAACCTAGGCTTCTTCCATCAGTTTTATGGTTCCGAAGTAAATCAATGGGCGTGGATGGTACTACCCACATCAGATGTAGGACTCCCTCCCCAGACAAGCTGGAGATGCCTCTCCCCACTTCATAGGGCATGAGCCAGATCAATGCAATACCCTATCACTGCGGTGCCAATGGGTTTAGTCTCCGCCTCAAGTCTAGTGAGCGTAGAGGAGACCTCCCTACAATGTGTGGGGCCGGCGAGTGCCGTAGCTGGGGAGATCCGAGAGAAGATCGACGCACGTTCAGAGTTGCCGCCGCCAACCGTCAGACCCAACCCCCCACCGGTCCGCCTTCGGCCTGCCGATGGACAACACCCCGACGAACCCCGGCACGCAGCCCCTTGCGAGACCACAAATGAGGGACCGCGAGTCGGGTCACACAACGAACTTCCAATGGTGGCGAGAGGAGGGCGATGGAGAGACTGCTCCCCCAGCCGCAGTTCGAGCCCAGCCCCGCTTCGCACCCCAGCCCGATCAACCCAGCCGTTAGAGCCAATCCTTATCCTGAAGTTACGGATCTTTTTTACCAACTTCCCTTACCTAAATTGTTCTAACATGCCAGAGGCTGTTCATCTTGGAAACCTGCTGCGGATATGGGTACAGCCCAGCGTGAGATTTACACCCTCTTACACCCCCTTACACCCCTTATACCCTGGACATTATATGGTGATCAGGCTGGTTCAAGCAGGCTAAGTTATACCCTGGATATTATAAGGTGAACACAGTGATCAGGCTGGTTCCAGCAGGCTAAGTTATACCCTGGACATTATATGGTGATCAGGCTGGTTCCACTTGGCTAGGTTATACTCTGGACATTATATGGTGATCAGGCTGGTTCCACCAGGCTAGGTTATACCCTGGACATTATATGGTGATCAGGCTGGTTCCACCAGGCTAGGTTATACCCTGGACATTATATGGTGATCAGGCTGGTTCCCCCAGGCTAGGTTATACCCTGGACATTATATGGTGATCAGGCTGGTTCCACCAGGCTAGGTTATACCCTGGACATTATATGGTGATCAGGCTGGTTCCGTCAGGCTAGGTTATACCCTGGACATTATATGGTGATCAGGCTGGTTCCACCAGGCTAGGTTATACCCTGGACATTATATGGTGATCAGGCTGGTTCCACCAGGCTAGGTTATACCCTGGACATTATATGGTGAACACAGTGATCAGGCTGGTTCCACCAGGCTAGGTTATACCCTGGACATTATATGCATCTAAGTAGTAGAAAATAGACAACAAATAATGTCCGTTTACCTGAATAATGTTTGACAATTGGGTTACCACATGTATCAAAGTAATGAAGTGGGTTACCTCAATATAATAGCCATATCTTGAAAAACCAAAGTTCCAAAGACTGGACCTAAAATTGTGTATAAGCGATCCTGCAAGAGCTTGTGCAATGATTCCTATGTCGAAGATGTGAAACATATGTGTTGGTCTAATGTGTGTAATGAGGAACAACCCGACGCTGCACTTGAAGCATTTACTAAACTGGTTATTCCGGTTACTGGTAGGAATACACACATCAGGAATCTTACTGCCAAATCCACATGGATAGATGATGAATTGAAAAACTGTATGGCTGAGAGGGATGAGGCAAAGAGAATAGCAAATCAGACAACACAGAAGACTGGCCAACATACAGTAAAGGAGAAATCACATAATTACACTGAATAAAAATAAGAAGAAACTATACTATGGAGCAGAGATAAATTCTATAAAGAACGGTAGTAAAAAGGCTCTGGAGTACTTTAAATGAAATTGTAGTGTAACGGCCATCGTCGGTGGAAGAAGGTGAGGACCAAAGCGCAGCGTGTTATGTGTTCATGATGATATTTATTTAAACTCAGAACACTAAACAAAATAACAATGTTACGGGTTTCTTCTGGTGAAAGAGAGGCAGACCAAAATGCAGTGTGGTTATTTATAAACATGATAACGTGAACAATATACTTATATAAACCAGGAAACCCAAAAACAGTCCTAACTGGTGCAAAACACAGAGACAGGAACAATCACCCACAAAATACCCAAAGAATATGGCTGCCTAAATATGGTTCCCAATCAGAGACAACGATAAACACCTGCCTCTGATTGAGAACCACTCTAGGCAACCATAGACTTACCTAGAATACTATATTAAACACAACCCCATTAATCTACAACACCCCTAGACAAGACAAACACATAATCACCCATGTCACACCCTGGCCTAACCACAATACTAAAGAAAACACAAAATACAGGCCAGGGCGTGACAAACAAAGAGAACGAAACAAAACCGAAACAGTTCTGTAAGGTGACAACACACACTAGACAGAAAATAAACACCCACAAAACACAGGTGGAAAAAGGCTACCTAAGTATGATTCTCAATCAGAGACAACTAACGACACCTGCCTCTGATTGAGAACCATACCAGGCCAAATGCAAAATACAACATAGAAAACGGAACATACACAAACCCACCCAACTCACGCCCTGACCAGACTAAAATAAAAACGTAATAAAAGAACTAAGGTCAGAACGTGACATCTAGGCAAAATAAGCAAACTTGGCTCCATCCTTCATTGAGACAGATGGCTTGTTCATAACAAAACCCTTTGATATTGCCAAGTACAGTTTTTCCCAATCGTTTACACACTAAAACTGGCCCATGACGCATAATGACCCAAATCTGTAACTCATTTAGCAGAACCATACACCAAATCTGCAATACTACTGGCACATGTTTGTGCTTTACACACAGATTGCAATTCAATAACAAACATTTGGCTAAACACAACACACAATTCTATACCTTCGGCACAACCTTCACAACTAAAATATATTGTGTGCAAATGAAAAGCAACACTATTCAACAAGCTAAGCTCAATTACTAATTGATCACATTCACTCTTCACATGTGCAAACACTAATTGTGTAAATGTTCACTTCGCAATCAGAATTTTGGTGTGGATAAAAAGGCCCCAGGTGAGTAATCCTGTGTTTATAGAACAATGGAAGCAAACTTGGCAGAGAGAAGTGGAGGTAGAGGTAGAGGAGGCGGAGGCGAAGGCGAAGGTGGAGGAAGAGGGGAAGGTGGAGGAAGAGGTGGAGGCGAAGGAAGAGTTGAAGGTAGAGGTGGAGGTGGAGGAAGAGGTGGAGGTGAAGGAAGAGGTGGAGGAAGAGGTAGAGGTGGAGGAAGAGGCGAAGGTGGAGGAAGAGGTGGAGGTAGAGGAGGCGAAGGCGAAGGAAGAGGTGGAGGCGAAGGTGGAGGTGAAGGAAGAGGTAGAGGTGGAGGAAGAGGCAAAGGTGGAGGTAGAGGTAGAGGTAGAGGAGGCGGAGGTGGAGGTGAAGGCAAAGGTGGAGGAAGAGGCGAAGGTGGAGGAAGAGGCGAAGGTGGAGGAAGAGGTGGAGGCGAAGGTGGAGGCGAAGGAAGAGGTGAAGGAAGAGGAAGGTGGAGGTGGAGGAAGAGGTGGAGGTGAAGGAAGAGGTGGAGGAAGAGGTAGAGGAAGAGGCGAAGGTGGAGGAAGAGGTGAAGGTGGAGGAAGAGCGGAAGGTGGAGGAAGAGGAAGAGGTGGAGGAAGAGGTGGAGGCGAAGTTGGAGGTGGAAGTGGAGGAAAAGGAAGAGGTGAAGGTGGAGGTGAAGGAAGAGGTGAAGGTGGAGGCGAAGGAAGAGGCAGAGGTGAAGGAAGAGGTGGAGTCGAAGTTGGAGGTGAAGGAAGAGGTGGAGGCGAAGGGTCCAGGCCAATCTGAGCCGCTTCACCGTAGCATCCATCATTTGAACGTTCCAAAATGAGAATATGTACGTACTGTAGACATTGGACTTATCTACTACTTTTACTACGTGACAGTAATGCAACGTAAAGCAAAGTAAAAACTGTAGACTCAAATACATAATATTAAGGAAAAAAGTAATGTATGAAATTGGGAGCTATACTACTTTGTAACATGTTTATCTTGTATACTGTATTACTGTAGTGTTTACTGTACTGTATGCTATTTTGTTTTTGCAGAACTGAACAAGGATTACGATGTGGTGGTAGAATGTGTCTATTTACAGACTAACAGGAGGCTGCCATTGTGCAAAATGGTAGTTAAAAATAATGCCATAAAACTGCAGGAAATTCAACAACAGATTAGTGAAAACCCTGCCATCTTTCATAACATCAGAGTGAGCTTATCAACCATAGCCCGCATCCTTAAGAAACACCATCTCCGGGGTGAAGCAAATCTGTCCCATTTGAAAGTAATTCCCAAAGAGTGAAGGATAAAACGGTACGAATATGTGCAAGTAAGTACTGTGCTGTATTACACTCCTGAAACATTAGAGACTGTTAGGGTTTTCTTCCGATGAAGGAGAGTCGGACCAAAATGCAGCGTGGTAATTTTGATACATGTTTAATAACGAAATAAACACGAACAATACAAAACAAGAAACGTAACGCAAAAACCTATACTGCCTATCTGGTGACAACTAACACAGAGACAGGAACAATCACCCACGAAACACTCAAAGAATATGGCTGCCTAAATATGGTTCCCAATCAGAGACAACGATAAACACCTGCCTCTGATTGAGAACCACTCCAGACAGCCATAGACTATACTAGAAAACCCCACTAAGCCACAATCCCAATACATACGAAAAACCCCAAGACAAAACACACCACATAATAAACCCATGTCACACCCTGGCCTGACCAAAATAATAAAGAAAACACAGAATACTAAGACCAGGGCGTGACAGAGACTCATTGATGTTGCCGGTGAACTTTACTATACAGTAATTACTGTATGTACTGTCATTTCAGAGAATTCTGGAGTTGGATGCAAGTCCCATCCCCCAGAAACTCATATTCATAGATGAGGCTGGATTCAATTCAACAAAGACAAGGACGAGGAGAGGAAGTAACATCCTTGGTCAACGAGGTACCTGGCCAGCGCGGTGGAAATATCACCATATGCGCAGCTATGAGCCACAATGGGATCCTCCACCGCTATGCCGCCCTTGGACCACACAACACTGCCCATCTCCTTAATTTCCTGAACACCTTACATGAGAATCTTTTTCAGCCAGAGCAGAGAGGGCCAGGTGATCCTGAGCTGCAAATGTATGTTCTAACTTGGGACAACGTGAGTTTCCATTTGGCTGCTCAGGTCCGCAACTGGTATCCATGACCATCCCAGGTTAAAAATTCTCTATCTCCCACCATATTCCTCATTTCTCAACCCATTGAGGAGTTGTTTTCAGCATTGCAGTGGAAGGTGTATGATCGCAAACACATGAACGTATGGCTCTTCTCCAGGCAATGGAGGAGGCCTGTGGTGTGTGATAGAAAAATTACATATTTACATGATTTTTTTAAATATTAATAGTTAACGCTTATATACTTAACAAATAGTAGGACATTTCTGTTCTGTTTAATTCTGTGTTTCTGTAAAGAGGTGGTTTACACTCTAGCTTCCTGCAGTTAGTCTGTGCGAATGGTCAAGGAAATGAGTTTTGACTTGGTGACTTGGTGATAAAAACCTAAAGCTGGCATTCCATGTACAAGATGTGGCGTGTGTGAGCCGAGATAGAGATAGCCTGGAAGAGTTTAGAACAATGCCTCATTGTCTCATGTCGTGTCTTTACTATCACTAAATGAAGACTTTTAGTTTTTATTAAAGATACTCTGTAAATAGTATTACGCAATCAAATTGATTAATCATGTAACTGTAATTAACTAGGAAGTCGGGGGGACCAAGGAAAAATATTCAGATTACACAGTTATATTTTCCTAAAATAACTTTTCAGATATTTTATCTGATCAATTAATCTTCAAATTAATGAATTATTTACTTTACCTCACGTTAGTCTCATTCCAAAAGTCATAAATTGTTGGTTATCTGCACGAACCCAGTCTTCACTATCAGTCATCCATACATCAATTGTCTTAAATCCTTTATTTATTACTAACTAAGTAATTCACAGAAATGCATAAACAAACAGTAAATATGGTTACAAGAAATGATAGGAGAATGTGGCCTAGTGGGCTAAACCGGCATGGCGGCTTGTTAGACAAAAGGGGAAGTGGGGGTCCTAAGAAGTCCCTACAGAGTGATAATTATAACAATTGAAATGCTAATCCTTTACACATGAACGCTCACTCATTGGGGAACAATTGCAATCAATGTATATATTTATGTTCAATGTGTCGTTTTGATCGCTGGTGAAAAGTTTGTTTCCATTGGAGAGTTTCGTCCTCTCTCTCTCTCTCTCTCTCTCTCTCTCTCTCTCTGTCTTGGTTAGAGGGGATAGTTCAGAGTGACATTCATTCATTTGTTATAGAATGGATGTATCGGCGGTTGTCGTTCGCGTTCAATGATACCGGATTCCTAGCTGCAGACTAGTAATTAATATCAAAGACTTGTTCTTATTCTGTCGGTATCGATAGTCTAAGAGTTTAACCATGTGGGATGGTTAAAAGATTCAGCAATGGTTTACAACCTTTGTCCTCTCCTAATGGAGAAAAACATGGTCTGGTGATAATTTCTCAAAGTTGGGTTTTATTCAGAATTGCAGAAAAGGACTGTCCCAGGATGCCTGACCCTAACTGGGCTCAGGGGCTGTCCCAGGATGTCTGACCCTAACTGGGCTCAGGGGCGGTCCTCTGATTTAGTTAACTCCAATTCCCTTTTTGAGTTTTCCTTCATTAAACAGTCCAAAATCACATTGTAAAATTGTGTAAACAGTATTATACTCACTCATTCATCTTACACCACAATTAGATGTAAACCTCATAACTGAGGCTATTATATAAACAGCGTTATGGTAATGTGGCCACACCGTCTCCCAAGTTGTAACAAACGGACCAGTTCGTAGCTGGATTCTTCACCGATCTTCTATACTTTCTCCGGAACATGAAATTTGTTCGGACCTCGAGTTCTGTGAGGTGGAAGAAATTCCCCTGTTCTCTATGAAAATGTACTCTCTCTATACTGTGTGTCCATGATCCTCAGGAATTTACGACGTCTCTCCTACCACAGCAACCTAGTTGAAGGATGGGGCCCGCCACACCCAAAGAGGGCAATGTCATGACACTCATCATCTTGGCATCTGAGAAACTAAGCGGCTTGGAAGTTAAACAAGATCTCGTGCAGATATAACCAGCAGTTGGACAAAGGTGGCTTCTGGCAGGGGTTGTAACCAGCCTTTGTAGGTCCTATATAATATCTGTTTTTTCATTTTCGGTTAGGCCACTCAGCCCAACAGTCAAGACTGTTGAGATGACTGATTTCATTATTGCAATAATTAATCAATATTGAATAAAGATGATTGTTTGAAGAAATGGTCTCTCTAACTTGAATAGAATATTCCACCACAGGTGACATTCCAGCAGAGTTCTGTCAGGGGTGGATGCGTCATGCCAGAAGATATTTCCCCCGCTGTCTGGCCGAGGAGAGTATCACCTGTGATGTTGATGAAAAGCTGTGGCCCGGAACAAAACAAAATCAAATCAAATCAAATCAAATTTTATTTGTCACATACACATGGTTAGCAGATGTTAATGCGAGTGTAGCGAAATGCTTGTGCTTCTAGTTCCGACAATGCAGTAATAACGAACAAGTAATCTAACTAACAATTCCAAAAAAACTACTGTCTTATACACAGTATAAGGGGATAAAGAATATGTACATAAGGATATATGAATGAGTGATGGTACAGAGCAGCATAGGCAAGATACAGTAGATGATATCGAGTACAGTATATACATATGAGATAAGTATGTAAACCAAGTGGCATAGTTAAAGTGGCTAGTGATACATGTATTGCATAAGGATGCAGTCGATGATATAGAGTACAGTATCAACGTATGCATATGAGATGAACAATGTAGGGTAAGTAACATTATATAAGGTAGCATTGTTTAAAGTGGCTAGTGATATATTTACATCATTTCCCATCAATTCCCATGATTAAAGTGGCTGGAGTAGAGTCAGTGTCATTGACAGTGTGTTGGCAGTAGCCACTCAATGTTAGTGGTGGCTGTTTAACAGTCTGATGGCCTTGAGATAGAAGCTGTTTTTCAGTCTCTCGGTCCCAGCTTTGATGCACCTGTACTGACCTCGCCTTCTGGATGACAGCGGGGTGAACAGGCAGTGGCTCGGGTGGTTGATGTCCTTGATGATCTTTATGGCCTTCCTGTAGCATCGGGTGGTGTAGGTGTCCTGGAGGGCAGGTAGTTTGCCCCCGGTGATGCGTTGTGCAGACCTCACTACCCTCTGGAGAGCCTTACGGTTGAGGGCGGTGCAGTTGCCATACCAGGCGGTGATACAGCCCGCCAGGATGCTCTCGATTGTGCATCTGTAGAAGTTTGTGAGTGCTTTTGGTGACAAGCCGAATTTCTTCAGCCTCCTGAGGTTGAAGAGGCGCTGCTGCGCCTTCCTCACGATGCTGTCTGTGTGAGTGGACCAATTCAGTTTGTCTGTGATGTGTATGCCGAGGAACTTAAAACTTGCTACCCTCTCCACTACTGTTCCATCGATGTGGATGGGGGGTGTTCCCTCTGCTGTTTCCTGAAGTCCACAATCATCTCCTTAGTTTTGTTGACGTTGAGTGTGAGGTTGTTTTCCTGACACCACACTCCGAGGGCCCTCACCTCCTCCCTGTAGGCCGTCTCGTCGTTGTTGGTAATCAAGCCTACCACTGTTGTATCGTCCGCAAACTTGATGATTGAGTTGGAGGCGTGCATGGCCACGCAGTCGTGGGTGAACAGGGAGTACAGGAGAGGGCTCAGAACGTACCCTTGTGGGGCCCCAGTGTTGAGGATCAGCGGGGAGGAGATGTTGTTGCCTACCCTCACCACCTGGGGGCGGCCCGTCAGGAAGTCCAGTACCCAGTTGCACAGGGCGGGGTCGAGACCCAGGGTCTCGAGCTTGATGACGAGCTTGGAGGGTACTATGGTGTTGAATGCCGAGCTGTAGTCGATGAACAGCATTCTCACATAGGTATTCCTCTTGTCCAGATGGGTTAGGGCAGTGTGCAGTGTGGTTGAGATTGCATCGTCTGTGGACCTATTTGGGCGGTAAGCAAATTGGAGTGGGTCAAGGGTGTCAGGTAGGGTGGAGGTGATATGGTCCTTGACTAGTCTCTCAAAGCACTTCATGATGACGGATGTGAGTGCTACGGGCGGTAGTCGTTTAGCTCAGTTACCTTAGCTTTCTTGGGAACAGGAACAATGGTGGCCCTCTTGAAGCATGTGGGAACAGCAGACTGGTATAGGGATTGATTGAATATGTCCGTAAACACACCGGCCAGCTGGTCTGCGCATGCTCTGAGGGCGCGGCTGGGGATGCCGTCTGGGCCTGCAGCCTTGCGAGGGTTAACACGTTTAAATGTCTTACTCGCTTCGGCTGCAGTGAAGGAGAGACCGCATGTTTCCGTTGCAGGCCGTGTCAGTGGCACTGTATTGTCCTCAAAGCGGGCAAAAAAGTTATTTAGTCTGCCTGGGAGCAAGACATCCTGGTCCGTGACTGGGCTGGGTTTCTTCCTGTAGTCCGTGATTGACTGTAGACCCTGCCACATACCTCTACTGGAGCTGACCCTTTATATAGCTTCTTGCTTTCTTGTGTTCTTCTTATTTCTATTTATTATGTGTGTTTTTTTCAACCCTGTTATTTGTAGCGCTACATTGATATTGATTACTGCATTGTTGGGTTTGGAGCTTACAAGAAAGGCATTTCACAGTACTTGTGCACGTGATGTTAAAACTCGAAACATAATTTTCTAAACGTGGCTTTGTCATTAACGCTGGTATGGCAGAAGCACACTTTTGAGAACAGCCATAATGATGACACTACGCTGTCATTGTAATGATGCATCTAATGATGTACCTAAAAAAATGAGCTCTTGCATAGCATGACATGAATGCGCTATAGATATGCTATGGATATATTTAATTAACCTTCAATAATGTGGTTGGGACCTGTTATGACACGTCCATGAAACGCCTACAGATGTGTTATAAATGCATTATGGATATGTAGTCAAAGTAAATTGTTACCAAATACTTTGCCGATAATGTGGGCATGAAATGAAAAACATGTTAGGTGGGAGATTGTGACCGTCCTTATTAAAAGAAGGAAATGAGAAAATAAATATTAAAAACTGCCTGTCTCCTGCCTGTCTCTTGCCTGTATCCTGCCTGTCTCCTGCCTGTATCCTGCCTGTCTCCTGCCTGTCTCTTGCCTGTATCCTGCCTGTCTCTTGCCTGTATCCTGCCTGTCTCTTGCCTATCTCCTGCCCGTATCTTGCCTGTATCCTGCCTGTCTCTTGCCTGTATCCTGCCTGTCTCCTGCCTGTCTCAAGCTTGTCTCCTGACTGTCTCTTGCCTGTCTCTTGCTTGTGTCTGTGGCTATTGGAGCTAGAGATATCCTTTTTTAATATATATATATTGGGCAAACACATTTGATTTTTTTTGTATGTATGTACGCAACCTCCAAAATGATCACATTTTAATATGTTTTATACTCTTTTGAAATGTATTACATGTTAAAGGAGCGCAGACCTTCAAAATTCCGACTTGGTACAAACCCTTGGTACACACACACACATGTAAACTGCCTCTATTAACGCTATGTTTGCTTCTGCTGCCAGAAAAGTAATCTGAACTATACAAGGAAGAAGGAAGAAATTTAAAATCTACACAGAGAACCTGTCTGTTAACATTCTGGATTCAGTGCCAGTAATTCACCTTGCCCTTAGAAACAATGCACTGCATGTTGCAGTTATTCAAGATTGTATAGACATTGGCTAATCCTTTACTTGGGAAATGAACAAATACCAGTTTTACGCCTAGAACTTCCCATTGTTCTATATAGAACCTTTCGGTTCTTTGGTCAAAATGTAAGAACTCTTTTCAGAAGAAGATTCAAATCATTGATGGTTCTGGTAAAAAAAAAATATATATATATATATATATATTTAGGGTTCCATATATGAACCCTTTTTGGTTCTCTATTGGTTCTTCTGTATGCTCCAAAAGTATTGGGACAATGACACTGTACTCCAGCCCTTTGGATTTGAAATAATACAATGACTATGAGGTTAACATGCAGGCTATCAACTTTACTTTGAGGGTATTTTCATCCATATCGGGTGAACCGCTTAGAAATTACAGCACTTTTTGTCCATAGTCCCCTTTAGGGGACCTAAAGTATTGGGACAAATTCGCTTATTTGTGTATTAAAGTAGTACAAATGTAACTATTTGGTCACATATTCATAGCACACAATGACTACATCAAGCTTATGACTACACATTTGTTGGATGCATTTTCTGTTTGTTTTGGTTATGTTTCAGAATATTTTGTGCCCAATATAAATTAATAATAAATAATGTATTGTTATTTTGGAGTCACTTTCATTGTGAATAAAAAATATATTATATTTCTAAACACTTCTACATTAATGTAGATGCTATCCTGAATGAATCGTGAATAATGATGAGTGAGATATTTAGCACAAATATCATACACCCAAGACATGCTAACCTCTCACCATTACAATAACAGGGGAGGTTAGTATTTTATGTCATAACCCCAAGACATGCTAACCTCTCACCATTACAATAACAGGGGATTTTAGTATACAGGGGTATGATAGTTGTGCCTCTGTAACTTTCTCAATCGTCATTATTCACGATTCATTCAGGATTATTGTATAATTTCAAATCCAAAATGCTGGATTACAGAGCCAAAACTAGAAGAAAAAAATCGTTGTCCCAATTCTTTTGGAGCTCACTTTTACGTAGCACCTTTGTTTTGATGGGACAATTAACATTGAATTCCACATGCCCGTGCAACGTCTCTCCCAATGTTTTAATCACAGGTGAAAAGAGAGAAGGAGGTATCAGATTTCTAGATGACCAGACCACTCCCACTTTCAACCAGTATAATACTACACAGACCTGCAAAAAAATTAAACAGACACTGAAATAAATACGTTTGTTTGTGTTGCTAACGAACCCTTCTCTACTGCCCACATTCACAATGCTTTATTTGATTCTCTTTGTTGGAACTTTCGTCCTGTCCTCGGGGCAATTCACGAGTAAGTAGCCACTTCTGAATCCTATTTTTTGTGTAGTCAATATATATCAATGTAGGTATTGGTATGTTGAGATTCAATCAAGGCTATTGTGTCTTATCTAGCGAGCCTATACACCGTGTTTTATTGGTCGAAGTGAGCTTTACAAAAAAATCGCTTTGTAGGAATTACGACCCAAATTGTGTTAATTGATAGCTATTTAATTACTTTTGTCCAGTTGATGTGCACGTTAAATTGGTAATTGGTTGCAGAAAATGAAGATTATTTTAACAATAAACGTTGACGTAATCTTATCATCAAATAAAGTGTGTACACATCTATGATATGCTTCTGATATGACGCACAAACCGATCTATCAATCTACATTGGAATCTTTGTCAGGTTTGAGCATATCCGAGTTGCTTACATTATGGAAATAGGTTGTTAAACATAGGCTAAATACTATTCGCGCTGATATAGGGGCTAGACCTAGTGTAAATTGCAGTCTGGACATGGACATGCCAAACGTAGTCAATAAGCAATATTAAATTCCCTAGGTTATTGATAAGGCCTAACAATACAGTGTATAATTCCAATCAAATTCTAATTAAAACCCAAAACAACTTGCTTTAAATAGGCCATGTCTATAAATATAGTTACAGGCACCGTCATTACTCCCGAGGGCGTAGGCATATAATACAGACAAAGCTATTTAGACTATGGAGGGTTTTACACACATCCAAAGTTTTCACAGGAGCTGGATAAATATCCAATATAACGAGTAAGGGGGAACATCCACTGACCGGTATACCACTCGCAAATGTAATGCTGGCTACCAAGTGCAAGCTAGCTAGCTAAATTACCATAAATGTTTAATGCTTTTCGACCTGTCCCCAAATGAATGTCATTGGTTCAGAGTTTGTTTTGATATTTTAACCTGCGTGTCGTGATCGCATTTGGTGTGGGGGGACAAAATACATTTACGCACGATGGCGCACGCGCGCAGCTGGTTTGGGTTCTGTGTTAGTGCACTGAGCAGCAGCTGAAAGGACTCGGAGGAGGGGGGGGGCACAGCGGATCCTACACATGTGCAGAAATGTCTGTTTCTTTAGTCCAAAACTTCTGTGTTCCAGAAGAACCAGAACCACAGCCACTCCTTATTTCAAAATAGGATTTTTATCAGAAGCATGACATCATAAATTGCATCTCTCGTTCCATGAGCATAAGGCACTCAATGCACACATAGAACTAAGGGCTCTTCTATTCACTGAATATAGATTATTAAATAGCAGACAGTAACCCTACAATAGGTCTAGTTATAACAACAATATAATATTTTTTAAAATTTGTATTGGCTTCAATGTGGAAACATCCATCTACACACATTTCAGTCTCATTTTGAAAATGCTCTGCATGTTTGAGCCATGGACAGTTGGACGTTGCCCAAACGTTATAATAAGATTCACCTACTATCACTGTGGTTATGGCCTGTTAGTGACTTTGCCACGCGAAAGGTAAACAAACTAACAGGCCAATAGCCATGGCAACAAGCGGATTCAGCACCAAGGAATTACCGCGATTTAACAGTTAGGTCCTAAAGCTTGAAAGTGTAAGATGCCATTTTTTTTTTAGAAAATGATGAAGGAAAAACAATATGCATTCTAATAAGCAATTCCTAAACAGACTTGCTACAGTCACTGACACCGTTCATTCTATTGTGATAACTTGACCTAGACAGACTTCCTACAGTCACTGACACCTTTCATTCTATTGTAATAACTTGACCTAGACAGACTTCCTACAGTCACTGACACCTTTCATTCTATTGTAATAACTTGACCTAGACAGACTTCCTACAGTCACTGACACCTTTCATTCTATTGTGATAACTTGACCTAGACAGACTTCCTACAGTCATTGACACCTTTCATTTAATAGGCATCGCACATAGACCTAATGAGTCGCAGAGACAAAAATTATGTCCAATATAAAGAAAAACCGTGAATGCCTGTTTTGCTGCTTGTGATATTTAAATAAAACATTGGTTAAAGGCTACTGATTAAGCTACTCTGTGCGTCTGCTGGCAAGATCAATACCAAAACCAATTGTGTTACTGCTAAGACCAGCTTTTGGTGAGTCTTAAATATAAACAGTAGCGCTGCTTGAAATTGGCACATTGGCCAATGTTTTTAAGGACACACCTCAAATATGTCCAAGATAGCTGATATAAGTCAGGTAAATTGGCGCCAGGGTTGTAAAAGCCAGCGCTCTGATATTTTCTAAATTGAAATTAGCCAAAGAGTGTGCGTTTGACACTAGCGCCGCCTTAACACTGGGCTCCCGAGTGGCACAGCGGTCTAAGACACTGCATCTCAGTGCTAGAGGCATCACTACAGACCCCCTGGTGCAGCAGTCTAAGGCACTGCATCTCAGTGCTAGAGGCATCACTACAGACCTCCTAGTTTGAATCCAGGCTGTATCCCATAAGGCGACGCACAATTGGCCCAGCGTCGTCCGGGTTTGGCCGTTGTAGGCCGTCATTGTAAATATGAATTTGTTCTTAACTGACTTGCCTAGTTAAATAAAGGTTACATTTTTATTTTATTAAAAACGCCAGGCAATCATAGAGCCTTATATGTGTTGTTCAGAACCTAAATTAAATGTCAACTTTTTTTCTAGTCAACTTGTGGTGGTAGAGATGCAAGCTTGTTTGCATTCAGTCAAACAGCATCCAATGTTGCAATGACATGACTGTTACAGTCGTCCGTTTTTGTTATTACAGTATTAACTTATTATTGGACATTCAGGCTATATTTCCTGTGGCAACACATCCTCCACTCTATTCAAAGTCCACAGCATTGCAAACATTTGGGATTGAGTGGTAAACACCAAGTCTTTCACAAAATTGTGCAACAGGCTGTACATTTGTTTAATCAGCATTGATGATAATCTGTTTGTGCTACATCAATTCTTTCTTCACAACCACAACAGCTAGCCCATCGTTTACAACATCAACCACAAGTTCCATAACCTTAACAGCTAACCCGTTGTTGGCACCATCAACCACAACACCTACAACCACAACTACTGTCCCTGGGGATACAAGTACTGTCCCTGAGGAAATAACAACCACAACACCTACAACCACAACTACTGCCCCTGGGGATACAACTACTGCCCCTGGGGATACAACTACTGCCCCTGGGGATACAACTACTGCCCCTGCGGATACAACTACTGTCCCTGGGGATACAACTACTGCCCCTGGGGATACAACTACTGCCCCTGGGGATACAACTACTGCCCCTGGGGATACAACTACTGCCCCTGGGGATACAACTACTGCCCCTGGGGATACAACTACTGCCCCTGCGGATACAACTACTGCCCCTGGGGATACAACTGCTGCCCCTGGGGATACAACTACTGCCCCTGGGGATACAACTACTGCCCCTGGGGATACAACTACTGCCCCTGGGGATACAACTACTGCCCCTGGGGATACAACTACTGCCCCTGGGGATACAACTGCTGTCCCTGGGGATACAACTACTGCCCCTGGGGATACAACTGCTGTCCCTGGGGATACAACTACTGCCCCTGGGGATACAACTGCTGTCCCTGAGGAAATAACAACCACAACACCTACAACCACAACTGTTATCGCGGATTTTACAACAACACCCACAGCTGGTGTCCCAGAGGATTCATCAACACCCACAACCGTTCAACCAACAACAATTCCTACAGCAAGTACGTGGGAATTTAGTTTTTATGTCAAATGTACATTGTGGGCGAAATGTGACAAACAAAGTTTGCTTGCCATCAACTTAGTTCATTCTTAATATAGATTTTATTAGGCCAAAGTGATTTACAGTACTAAGATACAGCCCAGATGTTATTGTATTCAATTCCATTTACTTCCTGAGCATGGCATGCAATTCTTTCTGTCTGTGATCTTAACAATCCTAGCTCATGATGCCCTTTTGAACATTCCCAATCATCGTTATGTTATTCATGTACAGTACCAGTCAAAAGTCTGAACACACCTACTCATTCAAGGGTTTTTCTTTATATATTTTTTTACTATTTTCTACGTTGTAGAATAATAGTGAAGACATCAAAACTATGAAATAACACATATGGAATCATGTATCAAATGAAACTTTGTGTGTCATATGCGCCAAATACAACCGGTGAAATGCTTACTTACAATCACTTAACCAACAATGCAGTTCAAGAAAGAGTTAAGGAAATATTTACCAAATAAACTAAAGTAAAGAATTATAAAAAGTAACACAAAATAACAATAACAATAACAAGGCTATATACGGGGGTACTGGGTCTATGTGCTGGGGTAGAGGTTAGTCAAGGTTTTTTGGACATGTAGTCTAGGTAGAGGTAAAGAGCAACAGTGGCTCCTTAACAGCTTCTACCCACAAGCCATAAGACTGCTGAACAACTACTCAAATGGCCACTCGGACTATTTACATTGACCCCCCCCCCTTCACACTGTTGCTATTCGCTGTTGTAGTTACCAAAAAGGTGTTAAACAAATCAAAATATGTTTTATATTTGAGATTCTTCAAAGTAGCCAGACTTTGCCTAGATGACAACTTTGCACACTCTTGGCATTCTCGAAACCAGCTTCCCCTGGAATGCTTTTCCAACCGTCTTGAAGGAGTTCCCACATATGCTGAGCACTTGCCTGCTTTTCCTTCACTCTGGTCCAACTCATCCCAAACCATCACAATTAGGTTGAGATCAAATCAACGTTTATTTGTCACGTGCCCCGAATACAACAGTAAAAAGACAATGAAATACAGTAGTGAGGCTGAATACAGTAGTGAGGCTATAAAAATAGGGAGGCTACATACAGACACAGGTTAGTCAGGCTGATTGAGGTAGTATGTACATGTAGAGAGATGAACAGAGAGTACCAGTAGCGTAAAGAGGGGATGGCAGGACACAATGCAGATAGCCCGGTTAGCCAATGTGCGGGAGCACTCGTTGGTAGGGCCAATTGAGATAGTATGTACAGTGGGGCAAAAAAGTATTTAGTCAGCCACCAATTGTGCAAGTTCTCCCACTTAAAAAGATGAGAGAGGCCTGTAATGTTCATCATAGGTACACTTCAACTATGACAGATAAAACGAGGGGAAAAAAATCCAGAAAATCACATTGTAGGATTTTTAATGAATTTATTTGCAAATTATGGTGGAAAATAAGTATTTGGTCAATAACAAAGTTTATCTCAATACTTTGTTATATACCCTTTGTTGGCAATGACAGAGGTCAAACGTTTTCTGTAAGTCTTCACAAGGTTTTCACACACTGTTGCTGGTATTTTGGCCCATTCCTCCATGCAGATCTCCTCTAGAGCAGTGATGTTTTGGGGCTGTTGCTGGGCAACACAGACTTTCAACTCCCTCCAAAGATTTTCTATGGGGTTGAGATCTGGAGACTGGCTAGGCCACTCCAGGACCTTGAAATGCTTCTTACGAAGCCACTCCTTCGTTGCCTGGGCGGTGTGTTTGGGATCATTGTCATGCTGAAAGACCCAGCCACGTTTCATCTTCAATGCCCTTGCTGATGGAAGGAGGTTTTCACTCAAAATCTCACGATACATGGCCCCATTCATTCTTTCCTTTACACGGATCAATCGTCCTGGTCCCTTTGCATAAAAACAGCCCCAAAGCATGATGTTTCCACCCCCATGCTTCACAGTAGGTATGGTGTTCTTTGGATGCAACTCAGTTGAGTTTTTACCAAAAAGTTATATTTTGGTTTCATCTGACCATATGACATTCTCCCAATCTTCTTCTGGATCATCCAAATGCTCTCTAGCAAACTTCAGACGGGCCTGGACATGTACTGGCTTAAGCAGGGGGACACGTCTGGCACTGCAGGATTTGAGTCCCTGGCGGCGTAGTGTGTTACTGATGGTAGGCTTTGTTACTTTAGTCCCAGCTCTCTGCAGGTCATTCACTATGTCCCCCCGTGTGGTTCTGGGATTTTTGCTCACCGTTCTTGTGATCATTTTGACCCCACAGGGTGAGATCTTGCGTGGAGCCCCAGATCGAGGGAGATTATCAGTGGTCTTGTATGTCTTCCATTTCCAAATAATTGCTCCCACAGTTGATTTCTTCAAACCAAGCTGCTTACCTATTGCAGATTCAGTCTTCCCAGCCTGGTGCAGGTCTACAATTTTGTTTCTGGTGTCCTTTGACAGCTCTTTGGTCTTGGCCATAGTGGAGTTTGGAGTGTGACTGTTTGAGGTTGTGGACAGGTGTCTTTTACACTGATAACAAGTTCAAACAGGTGCCATTAATACAGGTAACGAGTGGAGGACAGAGGAGCCTCTTAAAGAAGAAGTTACAGGTCTGTGAGAGCCAGAAATCTTGCTTGTTTGTAGGTGGCCAAATACTTATTTTCCACCTTAATTTGCAAATCAATTCATTAAAATTCATACAATGTGATTTTCTGAAGAAAAAAAAACATCATTTTGTCTGTCATAGTTGAAGTGTACCTATGATGAAAATTACAGGCCTCTCTCATTTTTTTAAGTGGGAGAACTTGCGCAATTGGTGGCTGACTAAATACTTTTTTTGCCCCACTGTACATATGAACATGAATGTATAGTTAAAGTGACTATGCATATATGATAAACAGAGAGTAACAGCAGCGTAAAAGACGGGTTTGGGCGGGGTACACAATGCAAATAGTCCGGGTAGCCATTTCATTACATGTTCAGGAGTCTTATGGCTTGGGGGTAAAAACTGGACAGGTCATCTGATGCAGCACTCCATCACTCTCCTTCTTGGTAAAATAGCTCTTACACAACCTGGAGGTGTGTTGGATCATTGTCCTGTTGAAAATCAAATGACAGTCCCACGTAGAGCAAGCCAGATGGGATGGCGAATCGCTGCAGAATGCTGTTTTAGTCATGCAGGTTAACTTTGCCTTGAATTCTAATTAAATCACTGACAGTGTCACTAGCAAAGCACCATCACACTCCATGCTTCACGGTGGGAACCACACATGCGGAGATCATCCGTTCACCTCCTCTGTGTCTCACAAAGACACAGCGGTTGGAACCAAAAATCTCAAATTTGGACTCATCAGACCAAAGGACAGATTTCCACTGGTCTAATGTCCATTGCTTGTGTTTTTGGCCCAAGCAAGTGTCTTCTTCTTATTGGTGTCCTTTAGTAGTGGTTTATTTGCAGCAATTCGACCATGAAGGCCTTATTCACACAGTCTCCTCTGAACAGTTGATGTTGAGATGTGTCTGTTACTTGAACTCTGTGAAGCATTTATTTGGGCTGCGATTTCTGAGGCTGGTAACTTCCTTTCCTGTGGCGGTCCTCATGAGAGCCAGTTTCATCATAGCGCTTGATGGTTTTTGCGACTGCACTTGAAGAAACTTTCAAAGTTCTTGACATTTTACGGATTTACTGACCTTCATGTCTTAAAGTAATGATGGACTGTCATTTCTCTTTGCTTATTTGAGCTGTTCTTGCAATAATATGGACTTGGTCTTTTACCAAATAGGGCTATCTTCTGTTTACCACCCCTACCTTGTCACAACACAACTGATTGGCTCAAATGCATTAAGAAGGAAAGAAATTCCACTAATAAACTTTTAACAAGGCACCTACCTACACCTATTAATTTAAATGCAATACAGGTGACTATCTCATGAAGCTGGTTGAGAGAATGCCAAGAGTGTGCAAAGCTGTCATCACAGCAAATGGTGGCTGCTTTGAAGAATCTCAAATATAAAATATATTTTGATTTGTTTAACACTTGGTTACTACATGATTCCATATGTGTTATTTCATAGTTTTTTTAATCTTCACTATTATTCTATGATGTAGAAAATAGTACAAATAAACCCTGGAATGAGTAGGTGTGTCCAAACTTTAGACTGGTACTGTACAATATAGCGTGTTGTACAATGTAGAAAACAATCAAACAAGCTCTAAAAGCTAAACGGAAAGCAATTCCTTCAGATATTAAATTAATTATTATTCCTACCTGCCTCATATTACCCTGAGCGTTACTGTAGCCCAATCCTAAGGGTTAGCATTACTAAGACTGTTCATTTGGACTGGTGCCTCTTGATTTGTCATAACAGATTCCTATTTAATCAATAATTATTATTGTACAATCATTATCATATTGGCCCCTCCACCACACATTACTCAGTAATGTGTGGTATTGGATTTGCCCCAAACATAACACTTTGTATTCAGGACATAAAGTGAATTGCTTTGCCACATTTTTTGCAGTATTACTTTAGTGCCTTGTTGCTAACAGGATGCATGTTTTGGAATATTTTTATTATGTACAGGCTTCCTTCTTTTCAGTCTGTCATTTAGGTTAGTTTTGTGGAGTAACTACACTGTTGTTGATCCTCAGTTTTCTCCTATGACGGCCATTAAACTCTGTAACTGTTTTAAATTCACCATTTTCCTCATGGTGAAATCCCTGAGCGGTTTCCTTCCTCTCCGGCAACTGAGTTAGAAAAGACGCCTGTATCTAAGTAGTGACTGGGTGTATTGATGCACCATCCAAAGTGTAATTAATTACTTCTCCATGTTAAAAGGAATATTCAATTTTACCCATCTACCAATAGGTGCTCTTCTTTGCGAGGCATTGGAAAACCTCCCTGGTCTTTGTTGTTGAATCTGTGTTTTAAATGTACTGCTCGACTAGGGGACCTTACAGATAATTGTATGTGTGGGGCACAGAGATGAGAGAGTCATTCAAAAATCATGTTAAACACTACTATTGCACGCAGAGTGAGTCCATCCAACTGATTATGTGACTTGATCAGCAGATCTTTACACCTGAATTTATGTAGGCTTACCATAACAAAGGAATTGAATACTTATTTGACTCAAGACATTTCAGCTTTTATTTTTTATTAATTTGTAAAAATGTATAATTCCACTGACATTATGGGGTGTTGTGTGTGTGTGTGTGTGTGTGTGTGTAAGCCGATTACAATAAATCTCAATTTAATCCATTGTAAATGTAGGCTGTAACGCAACAACACGTGAGTGTGAATATTTTCTGAAGGCACCGTACAAGGGAAAAATCACAGCGTTGCAGAAATGTATAGTACATATTCATTGACCTTAACTATTTATGTGTCTCATCGCTTCCATCTTCCTCAGACCTGACCACGTTTGCACATGCAGCGGTGAATTTATCCAGCTACGAAAATCTGGATAGCGATACAATCGTTTCAAACATTGAGGAGGTATGTTGACAATATGTCTGTCTTCCCTCTGTCTGTCTTCCCGCTGTCTGTCAGTCAGGTTGTTATCAATTCAGAATTGAATGCTTGATCAATTCCTTTTGTAATGTGGAAATCAAAATAGTAAACAGGATGAATAATTGGAATTAATAAAGATGTATTTGAAAATTCCAACGTTACGGTAAATGGTTAAACTGTAAATCTATAGATTCCAGGTTCTATAGTATTCTATATTTTTTATTTTTTATTTTTTATTTATTTCACCTTTATTTAACCAGGTAGGCTAGTTGAGAACAAGTTCTCATTTACAACTGCGACCTGGCCAAGATAAAGCATAGCAGTGTGAGCAGACAACACAGAGTTACACATGGAATAAACAAATTAACAAGTCAATAACACAGTAGAAAACAAAGGGGGAGTCTATATACAATGTACAATGTGTGCAAAAGGCATGAGGAGGTAGACGAATAGTTACAATTTTGCAGATTAACACTGGAGTGATATATGATCAGATGGTCATGTACAGGTAGAGATATTGGTGTGCAAAAGAGCAGAAAAGTAAATAAATAAAAACAGTATGGGGATGAGGTAGGTGAAAATGGGTGGGCTATTTACCAATAGACTATGTACAGCTGCAGCGATCGGTTAGCTGCTCAGATAGCTGATGTTTGAAGTTGGTGAGGGAGATAAAAGTCTCCAACTTCAGCGATTTTTGCAATTCGTTCCAGTCACAGGCAGCAGAGTACTGGAACGAAAGGCGGCCAAATGAGGTGTTGGCTTTAGGGATGATCAGTGAGATACACCTGCTGGAGCGCGTGCTACGGATGGGTGTTGCCATCGTGACCAGTGAACTGAGATAATGCGGAGCTTTACCTAGCATGGACTTGTAGATGACCTGGAGCCAGTGGGTCTGGCGACGAATATGTAGCGAGGGCCAGCCGACTAGAGCATACAAGTCGCAGTGGTGGGTGGTATAAGGTGCTTTAGTGACAAAACGGATGGCACTGTGATATACTGCATCCAGTTTGCTGAGTAGAGTGTTGGAAGCCATTTTGTAGATGACATCTATCTATATCTATACTATATCTATAGTATTCTGCTGGTGACTTTCTCAAGAGAATCTGTAGATCTGAACTGAATGGGATGGCAGCGTAGCCTAGTGGTTAGAGCGTTGGACTAGTAACCAGAAGGTTGCAAGTTCAAACCCCAGAGCTGACAAGGTACAAATCTGTCATTCTGCCCCTGAACAGGCAGTTAACCCACTGTTCCTAGGCTGTCATTGTAAATAAGAATTTGTTCTTAACTGACTTGCCTAGTAAAATAAAGGTTAAAAAATTTTTTTAAATGTGTAAAGAGAAGCCTTTTGAACAGTGGTAGGCTAATGCAGGCAGATATTATCATGGATGTGCGTGCAAGATTACATTTTTGGGCCATCTTGGTTATTTTAGATCAATACAAAGCGATAGGTTAGATCCACCCAGGACAAGGACCTGCTTTTGTGGGTTTTTTAATCAGTTTTCTGCTTGCATGTGTTAGATTAATTACTTTTTAGTTTTAGTTTTGCTCACAAGAGTTAGCTATGAGGCATGCAGAGGAGCCTTGCTGGTGGAGAGTTTTGGTGAGAACTTGACACGAGAGCTAAAGCAACATGATTGATAGTGTTAGTTTGACCTAGATAAAATCCCAAAGTTACTTATTTGGCCCAAAATGTAACTTTTCCCCATACACACAGACTCATGCTACTATCTGCCTGCATAAAATCCTACTGATGTTCAAAAGGCCTCTTTACACATTTATCAAACATCTTTGTCTATATGGTAAATCTATAGATTCCCCTGTAAATGTGTAGATGAACCAATAAGATGGGGATCTATACATATACAGTGAGGGGAAAAAAGTATTTGATCACTGACAAAGAAATGATCAGTCTATAATTTTAATGGTAGGTGTATTTGAACAGTGAGAGACAGAACAACAACAACCAAAAATCCAGAAAAACGCATGTCAAAAATGTTAAATTGATTTGCATTTTAATGAGGGAAATAAGTATTTGACCCCTCTGCAAAACATGACTTAGTACTTGGTGGCAAAATCCTTGTTGGCAATCAGAGGTCAGACCGTTCTTGTAGTTGGCCACCAGGTTTATACACATCTCAGGAGGGATTTAGTCCCACTCCTCTTTGCAGATCTTCTGCAAGTCATTAAGGTTTCGAGGCTGACGTTTGGCAACTCGAACCTTCAGCTCCCTCCACAGATTTTCTATGGGATTAAGGTCTGGAGACTGACTAGGCCACTCCAGGACCTTAATGTTCTTCTTCTTGAGCCACTCCTTTGTTGCCTTGGCCATGTGTTTTGGGTCATTGTCATGCTGGAATACCCATCCACTACCCATTTTCAATGCCCTGGCTGAGGGAAGGAGGTTCTCACGCAAGATTTGACGGTACATGGCCCCGACCATCGTCCCTTTGATGCGGTGAAGTTGTCCTGTCCCCTTAGCAGAAAAACACCCTCAAAGCATAATGTTTCCACCTCCATGTTTGACGGTGGGGATGGTGTTCTTGGGGTCATAGGCAGCATTCCTCCTCCTCCAAACACGGCGAGTTGAGTTGATGCCAAAGAGCTCCATTTTGGTCTCATCTGACCACAACACTTTCACCCAGTTGTCCTCTGAATCATTCAGATCTTCATTGGCAAACTTCAGACGGGCATGTATATGTGCTTTCTTGAGCAGGGGGACCTAGCGGGCGCTGCAGGATTTCAGTCCTTCACAGCGTAGTGTGTTACCAATTGGTTTCTTGGTGACTATGGTCCTAGCTGCCTTGAGATCATTGACAAGATCCTCCCGTGTAGTTCTGGGCCGATTCCTCACCGTTCTCATGATCATTGCAACTCCATTAGGTGAGATCTTGCATGGAGCCCCAGGCCGAGGGAGATTGACAGTTATTTTGTTTTTCTTCCATTTGCGAATAATCGCACCAACTGTTGTCACCTTCTCACCAAGTTGCTTGGCGATGGTCTTGTAGCCCATTCCAGCCTTGTGTAGGTCTACAATCTTATCCCTGACATCCTTGGAGAGCTCTTTGGTCTTGGCCATGGTGGAGAGTTTGAAATCTGATTGATTGATTGCTTCTGTGGACAGGTGTCTTTTATACAGGTAACAAACTGAGATTAGGAGCACTCCCTTTAAGAGTGTGCTCCTAATCTCAGCTCGTTACCTGTATAAAAGACACCTGGGAGCCAGAAATCTTTTTGATTGAGAGGGGGTCAAATACTTATTTCCCTCATTAAAATGCAAATCAATTTATAACATTTTTGACGTGTTTTTCTGGATTTTTTGTTGTTATTCTGTCTCTCACTGTTCAAATAAACCTGCCATTAAAATTATAGACTGATAATTTCTTTGTCAGTGGGCAAATGTATAGAATCAGCAGGGGATCAAATACTTTTTTCCCTCACTGTACAGGTAATTCTATTTGATTTATTGTTTTTACACATTTACAGTAACATACATAAATGTATTTCTTGTATTTCAGTTCTTGAAGCAAATAAGCAATAATGCCCTTGGACCTCTGAAGATAACAGTGAAACGTTTCTCAAAATGTAGCGGCGCACAGTGTGGAGACCAGCAACCCTCTACTACCCCTCAACCCACCACTGGCCCTCAACCCTCTACTACCCCTCAACCCACCACTGGCCCTCAAACCTTCCCTGACACTCAACCCTCTACTACCCCTGAACTCTTCCTTGACACTCAACCCACCACTGGCCCTCAAATCTTCACTGACACTCAAACCTTCCTTGACACTCAACCCTCCACTGACCCTCAAACCTTCCCTGACACTCAAGCCACTACTACCCCTCAATTCTTCCCTGACACTCAAACCTCCACTGGCCCTCAACCCACATTTACATAGATCACCAGACATCTGTATAGCCTACTTGTTGATTTGTTAACTTGTCAATAATTTGAAATGGAGTGGGGTAAATTGAAATGTAGGTACATAAATATATGTCATACATGTTCATACTCTAACTTTGAAGGAATAGCTATGTTTTTTAAAAGTCAGTGATATTGGTAACACTTCCCATTGAGGTATCCTTTAAGTGAGTTGTAAAAGGTATATGAATACTTCATCAACCGTACTGACTGGGATTAGGATATGTATTTTACTGTATGACAGGGACTGGTAGATATTGCAATCAACAAGTTTAAATCAATCATGTGGAAATATCTCCATAGACCCTGAACTTTGATGTAGTAATTCAAAGACTCTGCTTTGTGAAGATTGAAACTGCTTTTTCTATAAAGTATGGCAGACTATTTAGAAATATGTTTTTTTTTTTAGCTAAATATTTTCTAGCTTTTTTATTCTGTTATTTTCATTACTTTTTATGATGTATTCTTTGTGTTGTTTTCCTTTGTCAGGTTGGGCCCCTCTCAATCAAACCTGTTTTCAACCCCATTGTTATTTATTGAAGCTTTATTTAACTAGGCAAGTCAGTTAAGCACAAATTCTTATTTACAATGACAGCCTACCCCTGCCAAATCCAGACGACACTGGGCCAATTGTGCGCAGCCCTATGGGACTCCAAATCACAGACGGATGTGATCCAGGCCTGGAATCAAATCAGGGTCTGCAGTGACACCTCTTGCATTGAGCTGCAGTGCCTTAGACTGCTGTGCCACTCGGGAGCCCAATTGTGGTATGTTAGATTGTGATCCTCTCAATCAAACCTGTTTTTCAACCCCATTGTGGTATGTCAGGTTGGGTCCCTCTCAATCAAACCTGTTTCTAGGTTCAGTCAAAACAACTTTCTTCTTGTGCTCATTTGGAATCATTGATTAAAAATAACATGCCAAATCTTCTCTTATGTTGATTATATTGCTAACTGACTTGATTTAAAATTATTTTCAGATGATGTGGGCATGACATGCTGTGTGGTTGATTGACTTTTTTTTAAATGCATTTGTTGGCAGTGGCTAGTTTAAAGGGGGCCTGAACATACTGATTTCACCTCTGTTTTCCTCATTAAGTAAAATGCATTTTCCTTTTGGGGGTGTGGTTTGATGTGGGTGTGTTATGTTCACTATATAAAATAATATAAAAAATGTGATTTGTATTTGTTTTGCCTCTTGGGCCCCCTATAGGGGCAGTAGGTAGCTATAGGGGCAGTAGGTAGCCTAGTGGTTAGAGTGTTGGGCAAGGTTGCTCGACCAAATCCCTGAGCTGACAAGGTAAAAAATATGTTGTTCTGCTCCTGAGCAAAGCAGTTAACCCACTGTTTCCCGGGTGCCGAAGACATGAATGTTGATTAAGGCAGCCCCCCCGCACCTCTCTGATTCAGAGGGGTTGGATTAATTCAGAAGACACATTTCAGTTGAAGGCATTCAGTTCTACAGCTGACTAGGTATCCCCCCTTTTACAGACTTGGGCCCAGAACCTGACTCACACAATTGACCAGTCACATGTATTTATAATGGAATAAAAACATATGGAAATATTAATCAGCTACCCAATCAAGGCAAGGTCACCCCAGTTACCTTATGTGGGTCCTCCTCCCCCCCATCTGACGATTAGCAGAGTGGCACAAGGCAGCGGCAGGTAGCCTAGTGGTTAGAGCGTAGGTGAAAATCTGTCATTCTACCCCTAAACAAGGCTGTTAACCCATTGTTCCCCATTACGCTGTCATTGTAAATAAGAATTTGTTCTTATCTCGCTTGCCTAGTTCAGTTTGAAAACATGTATTTTTTATATAATATAGCCTATACAGTATATTGCCAAAATACATACTTTTTAAAAATTATATTATTTATTTTGTTGTCTCTTGGGCCCCCCCATGGGCCTGGGCTCAGGGTCTTCAGCCCCGGTAAGCACCTGCATTAATCCGGCCTTGGACATGTGGGCATGATTGAAATCCCATACCCAACTATCAAACCCAACCAGGAAATCGGCATACCTATAGACATACCTATGCCACACTTCCATTTCAGTGATCTCCACCCTGAATGAATAGTGGGGTGAATAGAATGCTTTTCTCATGCGTAAGTTCAAGGTGTTATAGAATGCGTTTTTGTTGGTAGGTCACTCTGATAGGCCTACATTATGCTCCAATAGCCAGAGTAGTCTACTTGGCCACTGTCTACAACTGTAACTTAAAGTGGGTACAACCTCAGTGGTCACAGTAAACGTTTGCCAGAAGTTGCACAGAATGCTCATAGTGTTCAAGTTTCCAAGACCATAAAATGTGCTGACGAAAATGAGAGGGAACATTGGTTAACAGATACATAGATGTAGAGGTTGTTCTGCAGAAACAAAGTAGTGTGTTTGTACTTAGAACAGTTGTTTTGGATTTTTTACTGTTTTATGTCAACGCTGCATAAGACTACATAAAATATTTATATACTGTAGGGTATAATCATATGTAGGGCATCGTGACTCTATATGTCATGCCTATCAATGCTTTATGAAAGCTACATACAACCACAAAGTAAAGTGTTACTGGAGGTTGCATCAGTATTGATACAGAGCTTACTGTTTTCTAATAGTTTGGATAGACACCAACAATGTGCAGCCAAAAAAATGTCTGATGTTTTTTAAGTTACGCAAAGTATCTCTAGTTTCTCTTTGGCTCCAACGCAGCTAAACCTAAGATCTGAAGGAAAATGTGTTTGATTGACAGGAAGGAAACTACAAAATGTATCTGACTTGTTCAGATCCAGGCCAGGATTCACACTGCTCTGCACTGCGTAGACATTACATTGCACTTGACTTTGAAAATACATTTACATGAAGTTCGTGGCGGTCACATTCACGGTAAACTGTGAGAGAGAAATTACATATTTACCTTATTTGTTTGATATTAATAGTTAACTATTCATATTTAACAAATAGTAAGACATTTCTGTTCTATTAAAGCTGTGTTTTTGTAAAGGGATGGTTTACACTCTAGCTTCCTGCAGTTAGTGTGGGCAGATGGTTGTTTATTTAAATAGGCAAGTCAGTTAAGAACAAATTCTTATTTACAATGACAGCCTACTGGGGAATAGTGGGTTAACTGCCTTGTCCAGGGGCAGAACAACAGATTTTTACCTTGTCAGCTCAGGGATTCAATCCAGCAACATTTCAGTTACTGGCCCAACACTCTAACCAGTAGGCTACCTTAGGACATTGGTTTTACTATAGATAGCTTGAGCTGACAAGTGATCTATGACTTGGTGATAAAAACCTACAGCTGGCATTCCATAGATAAGCTGTAGGGTGTGTGACCCGAGATAGAGATAGCATGGAGGGGTAGAACAAAGCCTTATAGTTCCTAATCATCCTGGCATCTTGGAAACTCAGCCGGGGTGGGGTTAAAACAGCATCAGGTGCAGATAACCACCAGATAAACCTAAGATGGCTTATGATACCACCCGATCTGTATGCGAGGGGTGGAACCAGCCATGGCTAAGCATTTTTAGGTCTCCTATATAAGATCTCAGTTTTTTTTTTTCATTATCAGGGAACTTTCGGTCCAACCCTTAAGAGTGTGAGGTCGACAGTTTCATTATTGCAATAATAATGAATCGATATTAAATAAAGATGATTGTTTAAAAAGATGACAAAGTCTTTCTCACTTGATTAGAGTCTTCCACGACAAAACGCTGTGGATTTCTGCTCGAACGTAAATTACCTTTTAAAAGTCAAGTCCAGTGTGCTGTCAGCACAATGCAGTTTGATTGATTCCCGGCCCCCGTCAGTCTTTCGATCAGCTTTCCGTGGCGCTAGGAATACAGCCCCATTTGAGTAGTTCACAATTGATACCACCGCATGAAGATGTGTTTTATATATATTTACACACTATAATATGGGAATAATACTGTGAAATTGTGAAAATTAGGATAATGCCCTTTTAGTGTAAGAGATGTTTGAAAAGATCGCCTGAAATTTCAGCCTGTTTTGGCCATCCATGGTGGCATCACTATGCGGTAAATTAGTTAATAGACCAATAGAGTTCTAAACCTCTCTGCCAATAACAGCTAAGTTTCAATTTTCCACTCCCAGACAGTCCTAGCAAAATTCTTGCTTGAGAAATTGACCCTTGCTAACAAGCTATTGTTTCTTTTCTAACATTTTAATTGAAAATAATTGCAGTAAGGTACAGTATGGTAATGGTTACTCAGAAATGATTTGATATTGAGATTAAAATGGCTGTATTGAACCTTTAAAGACTCTTTCACACACACACCCAGTGCCACAGACAGGGCTATTGGAAAACATGTGGCAAGGCAGTATTTTCCACAACACTTTTCAATCATTTTAATAAAATAATGACGCAAAGTGTTAAAAACAGTGCTGGGTTTTTTTTCTCTCGATTTGCCAACTTGCACACAATTTCTCTGTCCTTCACATCAGAGTGCTACTGCATGTTCTTTGCCCGTCTTCAGATTCACGGAAATCGCAGGTCGCACAGGCTGGGCAAGGCAAGGCCCGCTCACCGTTTTCCTCCGACATTTATTTAGCATGGAAGATAACACATCCCTCCCTACAGACACAAACAACAGCTCTTAAATGTAGCAGCCTATACCCCTAAATACGAGTGATCTGACATGCTGTATTGCATGGAAAGACAATATTTTTCAGTCTGATCAACTGTCAGCTACTAACAACAGCAGCTGCATACAGTAGCTTAGCCTACTATGCACCCTGTCTCTCTGGCCAGGGTAAACAAAGCAGTGAGGTAGTCATTCAACAATCATGTTAAACACTATTATTGAACACAGTGAGTCCATGCAACTTATTATGTAACTTGTTAAACAAATGTTTACTCCTGAACTTATTTAGGCCATAACAAAGGGGTTGAATACTTATTCACTGAAGACATTTCAGCTTTTCATTTTTTTATTAATTTGTACATGGGGTATTGTGTGTCGACCAGTGACAAAACGTGTCATACATTTTACATTTATTAAAACATTTTAAGGTTCCGCCCCTTCTTTTCAATTCGCGCCTAAAATGACAGACCCAAATCTAAATGCCTGTAGCTCAGGACCTGAAGCAAGGATATGCACATTCTTGGTATCATCTGAAAGGAAAGACTCTGAAGGTTACGGAAATGTGAAAGGCATGTTGGGGAATATAACACATTAGATCTGGTAAAAGATAATACAAAGACGTTTTTTTTACCATCTTTGAAATGCAAGAGAAAGGCCATAATATATTATTCCAGCCCAGGTGCAATTTAGATTCAAATCAAATCAAATCAAATTTTATTTGATTTGCGAATTAGATTTTGGCAGTGTATGTGCAAAGTTTTATACTGATCCAACGAACCATTGCATTTCTGTTCAAGATTTTCTGTCAAGACTGCCCAAATGTGCCTTATTTGTTTATTAATAACTTTTCATGTTCAACATTGTGCACTCTCCTCAAACAATAGCATGGTATTCCTTCACTGTAATAGCTACTGTAAATTGGACAGTGCAGTTAGATTAACAAGAAGTTAAGCTTTCTGCCAATATCAGATATGTCTATGTCCTAGGAAATTGTCTTGTTACTTACAACCTCATGCTAATCACATTAGCCTACATTAGCTCAACCGTCCAATGGAAGGGACACTGATCCCGAATAAGTTTTAAGGGTGTGAATACTTTCTGAAGACACTATACTTGCCAAACAGGAAGAAATTCTTGTAATTACAGGTTCAAGTCAAGTGTTAACATTTAATCTCTAACAAAATGGAAATTCTCTTGCTCAGATTGCAATATTGCATGCACATATTGAAGGATTTTTTAATTTGTTTTTTTCTGTCTTACAATTTTGGCAGAACTTTCAACCTGTTTAGAACTGCATGCTCTTCTTATTTCATCGCTTTGCTATGAATCAAAAAAAAATTGGGGGGAGAATGCCAAGAGTGTGCAAAGCTGTCATCAAGGCAAAGGGTAGCTACTTTAAAGAATCTCAAATATAAAATATATTTTGATTTGTTTAACACTTTTTGTTGGTTAATAAAAAGAAACGTCCCTTTTTCAGGACCCTGTCTTTCAAAGATAATTCGTAAAAATCCAAATAACTTCACAGATCTTCATTGTAAAGGGTTTAAACACTGTTTCCCATTCTTGTTCAATGAACCATAAACCGTTCATGAACATGCACCTGTGGAACGGTCGTTAAGACACTAACAGCTTACAGACGGTAGGCAATTAAGGTCACAGTTATGAAAACGTAGGACACTAAAGAGGACTTTATACTGACTCTGAAAAACACCAAAAGAAGATGCCCAAGGTCACTGCTCATCTGCGTGAAAGTGCCTTAGGCATGTTGCAAGGAGACATGAGGACTGCACATGTAACAACACCTGTACAGGATCAGTACATTCGAAACATCACACCTGCGGGACAGGTACAGGATGGCAACAACAGCTGCCCAAGTTACACCAGGAACGCACAATAACTCGATCAGTGCTCAGACTGTCCGCAACAGGCTGAGAGAGGCTGGACTGAGGGCTTGTAGACAAGTTTTAAGGCAGGTCCTCACCAGACATCACCGGCAACAACGTCTCCTATGGGCACAAACCAGACAGGACTGGCAAAAAGTGCTCTTCTCTGACGAGTCACGGTTTTGTCTCACCAGGGGTGATGGTCAGATTCGCGTTCGTTAAAGGAATGAGCGTTACACCGAGGCCTGTACTCTGGGGTGGGATCGATTTGGAGGTGGAGGGTCAGTCATGGTCTGGGGCGGTGTGTCACAGCGTCATCGGACTGAGCTTGTTGTCATTGCAGACAACCTCAACACTGTGCGTTACAGGGAAGACATCCTCCTCCCTCATGTGGTACCCTTCCTGCAGGCTCATCCTGACATGACCCTCCAGCATGACAATGCCACCAGCCATACTGCTCGTTCTGTGAGTGATTTCCTGCAAGACAGGAATGTCAGTGTTCTGCCATGGCCAGCGAAGAGCCCGGATCTCAAACCTGTTGAGCACGTCTGGAACCCGGAGGGTGAGGGCTAGGGCCCTCACCCTCCGATCCAACAGATACTGACTGTTACTTTAGATTTTGCCCCCCTTGTTCAGGGACACATTATTCCATTTCTGTTAGTCACATGTCTGTGGAACTTGTTCAGTTTATGTCTCAGTTGTTGAATCTTGTTATGTTCATACCAATATCTACACATGTTAAGTTTGCTGAAAATAAACGCAGTTGACAGTGAGAGGACATTTCTTTTTTTTGCTGAGTTTATATGAATGCATTCTAAGAAATTGTTTGTTTTTCTTTACAATAAAATGAATACCTGAATTCGCACCAAAATCACTGAACTCCATTCATTATTTGTCCGTGCCAGTAAAATGTTTTATATTCTATAACCCCTCTAGGCCTATTCCTAGTTCTGATAGAAACCTATGTGTCCTTTCAAAGATCCATGGCCTAGCTCTACAAAGAGCTCTACAGGGCCCAACCCTAAGGAGGATCTACAAGAGCCTTAGTTCCCAATCACAGTGAGAGGACTTTTTTGTTGTTGCTGAGTTTACATGATTCCATATGTGTTAATTCATTTTGATTCAGTTTACATGATTCCATATGTGTTAATTCATTTTGATTCAGTTTACATGATTCCATATGTGTTAATTCATTTTGATTCAGTTTACATGATTCCATATGTGTTAATTCATTTTGATTCAGTTTACATGATTCCATATGTGTTAATTCATTTTGATTCAGTTTACATGATTCCATATGTGTTAATTCATTTTGATTCATTCGTTTTGATGTCTTCACTATTATTGTACTATGTAAAAATAGTAAATATAAAGAAAAACTCTGGAATGAGTAGGTGTGTCCAAACTTTTGACTGGTACTGTACTTCCCACTGTCGAACAGACCCTTGGCTCACTAGCTGTAGGGAAGATCTTCAGCAATCTCGATGTGAACATGGGCTTCTTTCAGGTCCCGCTAGCTGAGAAGTCAGTTAAGCTAACAACCTTCATCACACCTTTCAGACGTTACTACTTCAACCGCCTGCCTATTGGCATCGCTTCAGAACCTGAACACTTCCAGAATAGAAAGGTGACAGAGGTAACTGAAGGCCTGAATATGTGGTCTTTCACATGGATGATGTGTTAGTCTGGGGCCAAACACAAGATGAGCATGATGCAAGACTTCATGCCGCATTGCAGAAGATGGGAAATGGCCAGTGTAACTCTGAACATTAACAAATGGGACCTGTCAAAGCAGGAAGTTAAGTTCCTGGGCCAGATTATCTCGGACAAAGGAGTACAGCCCAACCCGACGAAGACAGAGGCTGTCAATGAGATGGCAGAGCCATACAATGTCAACTGGCTGCAGAGTTTCCTAGGAATGGTGAACCAGCTGGGAAAGTTCATCCCCCAGTTAACTGAAAAGGACAAACCTCTCAAAGACCTACTCTCAAAGAAAAACCACTAGTACTGAGAGGCCAACCAAGTCAGAGCCTTCAAAGAGCTTAAGGAGGAGATGACATCCACACCTGTTGTAGCCCTGTACAACCCAAACAAAGAGATAAGTTGTCAGCCAAGCATCTTCCTAAGGACTAGGAGGGGGGGCTGCTGCAAAAGTGGAGCAAGGAATGGAGACCCGTTGCCTGCGCTTCCCTGTCTCTCACACCAACCAAGCATAGATACGCTCAATTGGAAAAATAAGCTCTGTGACTGATGTGGGAATGTAAAAGATTTATAGACTTTCTCATTGGTCAACACTTTCAGTTCAAATCAAATCAAATCAAATCAAATTTTATTTGTCACATACACATGGTTAGCAGATGTTAATGCGAGTGTAGCGAAATGCTTGTGCTTCTAGTTCCGACAATGCAGTAATAACGAGCAAGTAATCTAACTAACAATTCAAAAAAAAAAAAACTACTGTCTTATACACAGTGTAAGGGGATAAAGAATATGTACATAAGGATATATGAATGAGTGATGGTACAGAGCAGCATAGGCAAGATACAGTAGATGATATCGAGTACAGTATATACATATGAGATAAGTATGTAAACCAAGTGGCATAGTTAAAGTGGCTAGTGATACATGTATTACATAAGGATGCAGTCGATGATATAGAGTACAGTATCAACGTATGCATATGAGATGAACAATGTAGGGTAAGTAACATTATATAAGGTAGCATTGTTTAAAGTGGCTAGTGATATATTTACATCATTTCCCATCAATTCCCATGATTAAAGTGGCTGGAGTAGAGTCAGTGTCATTGACAGTGTGTTGGCAGTAGCCACTCAATGTTAGTGGTGGCTGTTTAACAGTCTGATGGCCTTGAGATAGAAGCTGTTTTTCAGTCTCTCGGTCCCAGCTTTGATGCACCTGTACTGACCTCGCCTTCTGGATGACAGCGGGGTGAACAGGCAGTGGCTCGGGTGGTTGATGTCCTTGATGATCTTTATGGCCTTCCTGTAGCATCGGGTGGTGTAGGTGTCCTGGAGGGCAGGTAGTTTACCCCCGGTGATGCGTTGTGCAGACCTCACTACCCTCTGGAGAGCCTTACGGTTGAGGGCGGTGCAGTTGCCATACCAGGCGGTGATACAGCCCGCCAGGATGCTCTCGATTGTGCATCTGTAGAAGTTTGTGAGTGCTTTTGGTGACAAGCCGAATTTCTTCAGCCTCCTGAGGTTGAAGAGGCGCTGCTGCGCCTTCCTCACGATGCTGTCTGTGTGAGTGGACCAATTCAGTTTGTCTGTGATGTGTATGCCGAGGAACTTAAAACTTGCTACCCTCTCCACTACTGTTCCATCGATGTGGATGGGGGGTGTTCCCTCTGCTGTTTCCTGAAGTCCACAATCATCTCCTTAGTTTTGTTGACGTTGAGTGTGAGGTTATTTTCCTGACACCACACTCCGAGGGCCCTCACCTCCTCCCTGTAGGCCGTCTCGTCGTTGTTGGTAATCAAGCCTACCACTGTTGTGTCGTCCGCAAACTTGATGATTGAGTTGGAGGCGTGCATGGCCACGCAGTCGTGGGTGAACAGGGAGTACAGAGAGGGCTCAGAACGCACCCTTGTGGGGCCCCAGTGTTGAGGATCAGCGGGGAGGAGATGTTGTTGCCTACCCTCACCACCTGGGGCGGCCCGTCAGGAAGTCCAGTACCCAGTTGCACAGGGCGGGGTCGAGACCCAGGGTCTCGAGCTTGATGACGAGCTTGGAGGGTACTATGGTGTTGAATGCCGAGCTGTAGTCGATGAACAGCATTCTCACATAGGTATTCCTCTTGTCCTGACCACCACTGACCACCTTTCCTGAGCCTTCTGGGGAACCAACCCTTGGACAGCCTTCCCCCACAAATCCAGCGCTTCAGGGTGAGACTGATGAGATACTCGATTGCTCATGTTGCTGGAAAGAGTCTGTGTCACACCCTGATCTGTTTCACCTGTCTTTGTGTTTGTCTCCACCCCCTCCGTGTGTCGCCCATCTCCCTCATTATCCCCAGTGTATTTATACCTGTGTTCTCTGTTTGTCTGTTGCCAGTTTGTCTTGTCAGGTCTTACCAAGTTCTGTTTCCTAGTTTCCCCAGTTCTGACCATTCTGCCTGACCCCAACCCCGAGCCTGCCTGTCATTCTGTACCTGCCAGACTCTAACCCGTTTACGAACCTCTGCCTGTCCTGACCCCGAGCCCGCCTGCTGCTCTGTACCTTATTGACTATGCCCTGGATTATGGACCTCTGCCTGCCTTTGACTGTCTTTTGCCTGCCCCCTGTTTGGGTCAATAAACATGTGACTGTAGCTGTCTGCATCTGGGTCTTATCCTGAGTTCTGATACTGTGGACCACAGACACACTGTCACGTGCACCAGTCAAAATCAAAGATATGTGGTGGTAGAGTAGTGGCATGAGGGCACACACTTCATGCATTGGGAAATCTGATTTTAAAATTGTATATAACTTCCTTAATGGGGATCCATAATAAATATAAATACAAATTCAGAGCTACTGCTGCAGAAAAGGAGCTCATCGGATGGATGCCATCATGGAACAGCTTCCTGTGAGTGTTTCCAAAATTGACAATCTGAGAGAACAACTCAAAGCCAACAATGTTCAGCGGATGGACCACTGAAACTATACTCGGCAAAGCACGCTTTTCTCACAGTGCACGGCTGTCTCCTGTTGAAAGGAACAACGCTTGTTATTTCATCAGCCTTACAAAACAATGTCCTCACCAAGCTGCACAAAGGTCATCAAGGTGTGGTCAAGTGCAGAGAACGCACACAACAAGCTGTGTGGTGGCCTGCAATTGAACAAACATGTGATTAACTGCAGGACATGCATTAAATAGCGCACAAACCACACAGAACCACTCGTACAATCACAGCTTCCAGACAGGCCGTGGCAAATAATGGGAGAGCACTTGTTCACTCTGAAAAGCACCACCTACCTGATAGCAGTGGACTACCTCTCAAGGTATGTGGAAATTACAAACATGTCAATAAAAAGTCTGAGACGTCGTTTTCCATCTGAAGTCTATCTTCGCCCACCATGAGATACATGAGGTCCTCTTTTTTTTTAACCTTTATTTAACCGGGTAGGCTAGTTGAGAACAAGTTCTCATTTACAACTGCGACCTGGCCAAGATAAAGCAAAGCAGTCGACACAAAAAACAACACAGAGTTACACATGGAGTAAACAAACATACAGTCAATAATACAGTAGAAAAAAGTATATATACAGTGTGTGCAAATGAGGTAGGATAAGGGAGGTAAAGGCAATAAATAGGCTATAGTGGCAAAATAATTACAATATAGCAATTAAACACTGAAGTGATAGATGTGCAGAAGTTGAGTGTGCAAGTAGAGATACTGGGGTGCAAAGGAGCAAAATAAATAAAATATATAACAGTATGGAGATGAGGTAGTTGGATGGGCTATTTACAGATGGGCTATGTACAGGTGCCGTGATCTGTGAGCTGCTCTGACAGCTGGTGCTTCAAGTTACTGAGGGAGATATGAGTCTCCAGCTTCAGTGATTTTTGCAGTTCGTTCCAGGTTACTGACAATGGGCCTCAGTTCTCCAGAAGAACCCTTTTTCGACTTCACTGGAGAGTATGGTATTTGCAATGTCCACACTTCCCGCAAAGCAACGAAGAGTTATAAAGCACCATTCAGACGGAGAAGAACCTGCTCAAGAAATCAGCCAACCCTTATCTTGCTTTGCTTGCCTATCGGTCAACTCCACTGCTGATGGGGTGACAGCTTCATGCCACAGCGCCAAGACTCCCATCACTGCTTGACCCATCACTTCCAAACACAGCAGCTGTGGAAAATGAGAGGAGTGCGGATCAGCAACTCTTCAACAAGCGTCACAGAGTCAGCAACCTCAGCAGACTCCCACCTGGAAAACAAGTGTTGGTGAATGACTCAAAAGTCACAGGAACAGTGCTGAACAAGCAGCACCACGATCCTATATGATGGAAATTCCCCACGGGACTGTCTGCAGCTTCAAACATCATCTCATCCCTATGGATGGACCTGAGAACAACAACGCTATGCAGGAGAAGATTCAAGTGTCTTCACCACTCCAACACACTGCGTCGTCAGCACCACCAAGGTCATCCTGGATGTACCCGCTACACCCAGAACAGGGTCTGGTTGAGTAACAGTTAAACCTCAAATACTTTTACTGGACAAAGGAAAGTAAAAAATAAAGCCAAAACAACAGCTGTAAAGTTGTTCCAGTTGTAATTTCCCTGTAGGGTAGATTTGTGTTAAAAGAAATTAGGGATGCATTTTGGTTAAAGTTTACAGAAAATATTTTATGTTTATGACTATGTTGAAATGTTCCAGAAGAACTTGTCAGGAAGGCAAAATAATCCCTTTAGGTCTGTTTAGACTCCTGAGTGGCGCAGCGGTCTAAGGCAGTACATTTCAGGGCAAGAGGTGTCCACTACAGTCCCTGTTTCGAATCCAGGAAGTCGTGCAATTTTACATCTAACTAACTATGTTTGGTGCAGTATTTGTCAATGAAAAAATGTGCATGAAAACGAGTCTTCTCTCGTTGAACGACAACAAGGACTTTACTGAAGAATCCCTACTGTTGACCAATCACCGACGAAGGGGCGTAGACTTCTGCTACCGACTTCGGCTTGCCTCAAGAAAAATATTGTGTGCCCGAACAACCAAAAAAACCTATTCCAAACTGTTTTGACTGGGAAGTATGCGGATGCCTTAAGGGTATTCCTGGAAAGTCTCTTGATAAATAGACTCAAGGGAGTCTGGACTCTAGCGACCAGGTCAAATTGTGGCACCTGCATTGTTTATGAATGTCTCTAGTCTGCAGAAATCGTCCACTTTGATGTTGACCCTCCTGCACGTAATTGTGTGTATGATCACACTTTCCCCAATGCTTTGATAAAATAGAATTTTGCTGGTCTAGGAAATGTGGCCTTCTCAAATCACTAGCAGCAAGGACTGACAGCCCATGGGAGTGAGGCTGCAATTCAGTCTCGCTTTGTAGCGTACTTACATTTAAAGGTAATTTCCAATCATTTCCAATTGAGCTGGCATACTGTATGCAGCATTTACCGTGAATGTGATCCCAGAGAACGTGGGAACATTGCCTTTAAAAGATTGTTAACAAACAATGGAATAGAACGCTCTGAAAGTTCTGATGGGGTAAGGTAGTTGTAAAAGCTTGAGGCATTTATAAGTTATATTCTTCATGAATCAATTGCTATATAACCTATCATTCATTTAAAAACCCAGAAATTGACATACCAATTCCAAACTGTAGCTTTTGCTGGGTCAGTGCTAACTACTACATCAACAGCCATATAGTGTATTTCCAGTAGTAACACATCATTACTGTCTGTGATGTGCGAGATGCCTTGCTTAAGATTGATGTTTTAAAAAATCCACCGGGGCTGATATGCTTGATCCATTTCTGCTGCAGCTGTCTGCCCACCTGATTTCTGAATCATTAACCCATATTTTTAACCTGATGATTATATCTGGTACAATCCGCAAGGTTTGGAAGGTGGCCCATGTACTCCCCCTTCACAAAGGGGATGACTCTTGTGACCTAAAAAAAATGATAAATTAGCTTATTATTTGTATCATTTATTTTATTGTCTTTTTTGCTCATCTTTATCAAAGGATCCAATCATTTGGATCCCACTGTACATCATAATATATTTATTGTATTTCAGTTCTTGAAGCAAATAAGCAATAATGCCCTTGGACCTCTGAAGATAACAGTGAAACGTTTCTCAAAATGTAGCGGCGCCCAGTGTGGAGACCAGCAACCCTCTACTACCCCTCAACCCACCACTGGCCCTCAACCCTCTACTACCCCTCAACCCACCACTGGCCCTCAACCCTTCACGGACACTCAAACCTTCCCTGACACTCAAACCCCAGTGTGGAGAACAGCAACCCTCTACTACCCCTCAACCCCCAGTGTGGAGACCAGCAACCCTCTACTACCCCTCAACCCCCAGTGTGGAGACCAGCAACCCTCTACTACCCCTCACCCCAGTGTGGAGACCAGCAACCCTCTACTACCCCTCAACCCCCAGTGTGGAGACCAGCAACCCTCTACTACCACTCAACCCCCAGTGTGGAGACCAGCAACCCTCTACTACCCCTCAACCCCCAGTGTGGAGACCAGCAACCCTCTACTACCACTCAACGCCCAGTGTGGAGACCAGCAACCCTCTACTACCCCTCAACCCCCAGTGTGGAGACCAGCAACCCTCTACTACCACTCAACCCCAGTGTGGAGACCAGCAACCCTCTACTACCCCTCAACCCCCAGTGTGGAGACCAGCAACCCTCTACTACCCCTCAACCCCCAGTGTGGAGACCAGCAACCCTCTACTACCACTCAACCCCCAGTGTGGAGACCAGCAACCCTCTACTACCCCTCAACCCCAAGTGTGGAGACCAGCAACCCTCTACTACCCCTCAACCCCCAGTGTGGAGACCAGCAACCCTCTACTACCCCTCAACCCCCAGTGTGGAGACCAGCAACCCTCTACTACCCCTCAACCCCCAGTGTGGAGACCAGCAACCCTCTACTACCTCTCAACCCCCAGTGTGGAGACCAGCAACCCTCTACAACCCCTCAACCCCCAGTGTGGAGACCAGCAACCCTCTACTACCACTCAACCCCCAGTGTGGAGACCAGCAACCCTCTACTACCCTCAACCCCCAGTGTGGAGACCAGCAACCCTCTACTACCCCTCAACCCACCACTGGCCCTCAAACCCCAGTGTGGAGACCAGCAACCCTCTACTACACCTCAACCCCCAGTGTGGAGACCAGCAACCCTCTACTACCCCTCAACCCCCAGTGTGGAGACCAGCAACCCTCTACTACCCTCAACCCCCAGTGTGGAGACCAGCAACCCTCTACTACCCCTCAACCCCCAGTGTGGAGACCAGCAACCCTCTACTACCCCTCAAACCCCAGTGTGGAGACCAGCAACCCTCTACTACCCCTCAACCCCCAGTGTGAAGACCAGCAACCCTCTACTACCACTCAACCCCCAGTGTGGAGACCAGCAACCCTCTACTACCCCTCAACCCACCACTGGCCCTCAAACCCCAGTGTGGAGACCAGCAACCCTCTACTACCCCTCAACCCCCAGTGTGGAGACCAGCAACCCTCTACTACCCTCAACCCCCAGTGTGGAGACCAGCAACCCTCTACTACCCCTCAACCCCAGTGTGGAGACCAGCAACCCTCTACTACCCCTCAACCCCCAGTGTGGAGACCAGCAACCCTCTACTACCCCTCAACCCACCACTGGCCCTCAACCCCCAGTGTGGAGACCAGCAACCCTCTACTACCCCTCAACCCCCAGTGTGGAGACCAGCAACCCTCTACTACCACTCAACCCCCAGTGTGGAGACCAGCAACCCTCTACTACCACTCAACCCCCAGTGTGGAGACCAGCAACCCTCTACTACCACTCAACCCCCAGTGTGGAGACCAGCAACCCTCTATTACCACTCAACCCCCAGTGTGGAGACCAGCAGCCCTCTACTACCCTCAACCCACCACTGGCCCTCAACCCCCATTGTGGAGACCAGCAACCCTCTACTACCCCTCAACCCCCAGTGTGGAGACCAGCAACCCTCTACTACCACTCAACCCCCAGTGTGGAGACCAGCAACCCTCTACTACCACTCAACCCCCAGTGTGGAGACCAGCAACCCTCTACTACCCCTCAACCCCCAGTGTGGAGACCAGCAACCCTCTACTACCCCTCAACCCACCACTGGCCCTCAAACCCCAGTGTGGAGACCAGCAACCCTCTACTACCCCTCAACCCCCAGTGTGGAGACCAGCAACCCTCTACTACCCCTCAACCCCCAGTGTGGAGACCAGCAACCCTCTACTACCCCTCAACCCCAGTGTGGAGACCAGCAACCCTCTACTACCCTCAACCCCCAGTGTGTAGACCAGCAACCCTCTACTACCCCTCAACCCACCACTGGCCCTCAACCCCAGTGTGGAGACCAGCAGCCCTCTACTACCCCTCAACCCCCAGTGTGGAGACCAGCAACCCTCTACTACCCCTCAACCCCCAGTGTGGAGACCAGCAACCCTCTACTACCCCTCAACCCCCAGTGTGGAGACCAGCAACCCTCTACTACCCCTCAACCCCCAGTGTGTAGACCAGCAACCCTCTACTACCCTCAACCCACCACTGGCCCTCAACCCCCAGTGTGGAGACCAGCAACCCTCTACTACCCCTCAACCCCCAGTGTGGAGACCAGCAACCCTCTACTACCCCTCAACCCCCAGTGTGGAGACCAGCAACCCTCTACTACCCCTCAACCCCCAGTGTGGAGACCAGCAACCCTCTACTACCCCTCAAACCCCAGTGTGGAGACCAGCACCCCTCTACTACCCCTCAACCCCCAGTGTGGAGACCAGCAACCCTCTACTACCCCTCAAACCCCAGTGTGGAGACCAGCAACCCTCTACTACCCCTCAAACCCCGGTGTGGAGACCAGCAACCCTCTACTACCCCTCAAACCCCAGTGTGGAGACCAGCAACCCTGTACTACCCCTCAACCCACCACTGGCCCTCAACCCTTCACAGACACTCAAACCTTCCCTGACACTCAACCCTCTACTACCCCTGAACTCTTCCTTGACACTCAACCCTCCACTGGCCCTCAAACCTCCCCTGACACTCAACCCTCTACTACCCCTGAACTCTTCCTTGACACTCAAACCTCCACTGGCCCTCAAACCTTCCCTGACACTCAGCCCACCACTGGCCCTCAATCCTCCCCTGACATTCAACCCTCTACTACCCCTCAACTCTTCCCTGACACTCAACCCTCCACTGGCCCTCAAACCTTCCCTGACACTCAAACCTCTACTACCCCTCAACTCTTCCCTGACACTCAACCCTCCCTTGACACTCAACCCCTACTACCCCTCAACCCTCCACTGGCCCTCAACCCTCCCCTGACACTCAACCCTCCACTGGCCCTCAAACCTTCCCTGACACTCAACCCTCTACTACCCCTCAACCCTCCACTGCCCTCAAACCTCCCTTGACACTCAAACCTCTACTACCCCTCAACCCTCCACTGACCCTCAAACCCCAGTGTGGAGACCAGCAACAACCCTGCACTAGCCCTCAACTCACCACACACCCCACTTCCCATCCAGTCACCTATCCAGTTTCATAATATTCACTGGTTTATTAGAAAACTGTATAGCTTACTTGTTGACTGTTAACTTCGAAATTGAAAACATAAATAACCATTTTTAAGGCAACTTGAAATGTAGGTATATAAATATATGTCAAGTAAATGCGTACTCTACCTTTATAAAAAGGAATAACTATGATATTTAAAGTAAGTGTTATTGGTAACATGGAGTTCATAAATAATTAATTAACAGTATTGGATTGGATTTGGTAATGTTCTGGTAATGTACAGCTCGCTGGTCACCATAGCAGCACCCACCTGTGGCACGCGCTCCAGCAGGTATATCTCTCTGGTCACCCCCAAAACCAATTCTTCCTTTGGCCGCCTCTCCTTCCAGTTCTCTGCTGCCAATGACTGGAACGAACTACAAAAATCTCTGAAACTGGAAACACTTATGTCACGCACTAGCTTTAAGCACCAGCTGTCAGAGCAGCTCACAGATTACTGCACCTGTACATAGCCCATCTACAACTACCTCTTCCTCTACTGTATTTTTTTGTTGTTGCTCCTTTGCACCCCATTATTTCTATCTCTACTTTGCACATTCATCCACTGCAAATCTACAATTCCAGTGTTTTACTTGCTATATTGTATTTACTTCGCCACCATGGCCTTTTTTGCCTTTACCTCCCTTATCTCACCTCATTTGCTCACATTGTACATAGACTTATTTTTTTTACTGTATTATTGACTGTATGTTTGTTTTACTCCATGTGTAACTCTGTGTTGTTGTATGTGTCAAACTACTTTGCTTTATCTTGGCCAGGTCGCAGTTGTAAATGATAACTTGTTCTCAACTTGCTTACCTGGTTAAATAAAGGTGAAATAAAAAATAAAATAAATAAAAATGACAGGGACTGGTAGATATTGTAATCAACAAGTTTAAATTAATATGGGGAAATATCTCCATAGACCCTGAACTTGGATGTAGTAAATAAAAGGCTCTGCTTTGTGAAGATTTAAACCACTTTTTTCTGTAAATGATTGCAGACTTTTTAGAAAATGTTCATTTTTAGCTAAATATTTTTAGCTTTTATTAATTTTATTTCATTATTTTTTAAGATATATTCTTTGTGATTTTATTATTGATTTAAATCAGTAGTAGTAAGTACAGCATGTAAAAACTAAAATGAGATGCCCAGTGTACATGGTAAACATTGCCATCTGGTGGCAACACAGAGATTATGGCTGATAACAAACCTGCTACGAAACCCCATTGTGTAACGTCTCAATAAAAGCATGTTTCAAGGCGTTTCTGGTCTCATTAGCATATTTCGGGGTGTGGTTTGCGCACAGCTCTTTTTTGGGCAACTATGAGTGAGAGTGCCATTCCAGTATACCTGATGTGTTGTGTTACGCTAATAAAACGCTATGGCCTTTTACAGTGGTTACTGTCATAGTCACAATACATTTGGAAAGTATTAAGACCCCTTGGTTTTTTCTAAAAGGGATTAAGTTGTTTTTTTACCTCAGGGATCTACAGATAGTACCCCAAAATGATAAAGGAAAAACAGGTTTTCTGAAGTTGTCAGTATTCTTTTTTTAAATATCAGAAGTAATTTATCAGAGGTATTTACAGAAGTATTCAGACCCTTTACTCAGTACTTTGTTGAAGCACCTTTGGCAGCGATTACAGCCTCGAGTCTTCTTGAGTATGATGCGGCAAGCTTGGCACACCTGTATTTTTAGAGTTTCCCCCATTCTTCTCTGTAGATCCTCTCAAGCTCTGTCAGGTTGGATGGGGAGTGTCGCTGCACAGCTATTTTCAGGTCTCTCCAGAGATATCAAATCAAATTTTATTGGTCACATACACGTGATTAGCAGATGTTATTGCGGGTGTAGCGAAATGCTTGTGCTTCTAGCTCCGACAGTGCAGTAATATCTAACAAGTAATATCTAACAAATTACAAACATATACCCAGTATACACAAATCGAAGTAAGAATGAATTAAGACTATATACATATGGACAAGCGATGTCAGTAGGAATTCATTAAGATGTTCAATCAGGTTGAAGTCCGAGCTCTGACTAGGCCACTCAAGGACATTCAGAGACTTGTCCCGAAGCAACTCCGCCATTGTCTTCACTTTGTGCTTACAGTCGTTCTCCTGTTGGAAGGTGAACCTTCGCCCCAGTCTGAGGTCCTAAGAGCTCTGGAGCAGGTTTTCATCAAGGATCTCTCTGTACTTTGCTCCAATCATCTTTCCCTCAATCCTGACTAGTCTCCCAGTCCCTGCCACTGAAAAACATCCCCACAACATGATGCTGCCACCACCATGCTTCACTGTAGGGATGGTACCAGGTTTCCTTCAGACGTGACGCTTGGCATTCAGGCGAAAGAGTTCAATCTTGAGAGAATCTTGTTTCTCATGGTCTGAAAGTTTTTAGGGGCCTTTTGGCAAACTCCAAGTGGGCTGTCATGTTCCTTTTACTAAGGCCAGCATCCCGGAGTCGCCTCTTCCCTGTTGACGTTGAGACTTGTGTTTTGCGGGTACTATTTAATGAAGCTGCCAGTTAAGGACTTGTGAGGCGTCTGTTTCTCAAACTAGACACTCTAATGTACTTGTCCTCTTGCTCAGTTGTGCACCAGGGCCTCCCACTCCTCTATCTATTCTGGCTAGGGCCAGTTTGCACTGTTCTGTGAAGGGAGTCAAACACAGCGTTGTACCAGAACTTCAGTTTCTTGGCAATTTCTTGCATGGAATAGCCTTAATTTCTCAGAACAATAATAGACTGACGAGTTTCAGAAGAAAGTTCTTTATTTCTGGCCATTTTGAGTCTGTAATCGAACTCACAAATGTTGATGCTCCAGATACTCAACTAGTCTAAAGAAGGCTAGTTTTATTGCTTCTTTAATCAGAACAACCGTTTTCAGCTGTGCTAACATAATTGCAGAGGGTTTTCTAATAATCAATTAGCCTTTTAAAATTACAACGTGCCATTGGAACACAGGAGTGATGGTTGCTGATAATGGACCTCTGTACGCCTATGTAGATATTCCATAAAAAATCTGTTGTTTCCAGCAACAATAGTCATTTACAACATTATTAACAATGTCTACACTGTATTTCTGATCAATTTGATGTTGTTTCATTGTACAAAAAATGTGCTTTTCTTTAAAAAACAAAGGACATTTCTAAGTGACCCCAAACTTTTGAATGGTAGTGTACATACATATACATATGCATACATGTACACATACAGTACCAATTAAAAGTTTGGACATGCCTTCTCCTTCAAGGGTTTTTCTTTATTTTCAAAACTATGAAATAACACATATGGAATCATGTAGTAACCAAAAGAGTGTTATACAAATCAAAATATTTTACCGGTCAAAAGTTTTAGAACAGCTACTCATTCAAGGGTTTTTCTTTATTTGTACTATTTTCTACACACGTATAATAATAGTGAAGACATCAAAACTATGCAATAACACATATGGAATCATGTAGTAATCAAACAAGTGTTAAACAAATCTAAATATATTTTATATTTGAGATTCTTCAAAATAGCCACCTTTTGCCTTGATAACAGCTTTGCACACTTTTGGCATTCTCTCATCCACCTGGAATGCTTTTCCAAGAGTCTTGAAGGAGTTCCCACATATGCTGAGCACTTGTTGGCTGCTTTTCCTTCACTCAGCGGTCCAACTCATCCCAAACCATCTCAATTGGGTTGAGGTTGGGTGATTGTGGAGGCCAGGTCATCTGATGCAGCACTCCATCACTCTCCTTCTTGGTCAAATAGCCCTTACCCAGCCTGGAGGTGTGTTTTAGGTCATTGTCCTGTTGAAAATCAAACGATAATCCCACCTTGCGCAAACTACATGGGATGATGTATCGTTGCAGAATGCTGTAGTAGCCATGCTGGTTAAGTGTGCCTTGAATTCTAAATAAATCACCAACAGTGTCATCAGCAAAGCACCATCATACCTCCTCCATGCTTCACAGTGGGAACCACACATGCGGAGATCATCCGTTCACCTACTCTGCTTCTCACAAAGACATGGAGGTTGGAACCAAAAATCACAAATTTAAACTCAGACAAAAGGACAGATTTCCACCGGTCTAATGTCCATTGCTCAAAACACACCGCATAAATACCCATGTCACACCCTGGCCTGACCAAAATAATAAAGAAAACACAAAATACTAAGACCAGGGCGTGACATACATATGGACAGTACCAAAATAAATGATCTCATGACTTTGTCTCTTCACAGCACAATATTCAGAGCTGGGAAGGTTGTATCCCTCATATATATATAACATTCTAATGGTTGCAATAACTTTGTACAATCATTTAAATTGAAAAATTATATGTATTGAATCCAGCGTCATTTTGCATATCAGTTCATAAACCATGTGCCATGCAACATCGAAAATCTCTTCCCAGCTTTTTTACAATCTATATGGCACAGCTGTCCATTTTTTGGTCCTTAAATGAAACTGGTATATTTATTGATCACAATTTTCTTTAAACAATGTTGGTCTTTAATGCAGTGCAAGACAAGTAAGACAAGCTCCTTACTTTTTTCCCTTCCTCTTGCCTCTTCCATTTTTTGTGGTAATACTGCAAATTAGTTGGTTGTAATTCTGTGTAGAGCAGACATTTCCATATATTTTTGTTAGCTGCATGTGTGACATAACTCCACCAGTCATATTTATGATACAATTTACAAAGTTTATACATTTAAAAAAAATATATATAGAATACTTTTTTATCAATTGGTATATTTGAGTTTAACCTCAATATTTGTTTTATTATTTGTTCTGTCTTTTATGGTGGATTAAACTGAAATTGCAACCAACTTTATATGACTTGTTTAAAAAAATACTATTTTGGAGATTATTTAATTTTCAAATAATCAAAAGTGAGGCCATTCTTGAACATGGGGTCATTTTACTAATTTGCTAGAGAACAAGTTTGGATTTAAGTATAACTTTTGTATGACTGACACCTTTAATGAGAGGTCTTAATGCTTTAATATTTCATCATCTCTGCCCTTCGAATTCATATTCATATTCATTGCCATTCCAAATAAAATGGAATATTCTTTGCTCAAATAATTAAAAAAACAGGTTGCTAGGTGTAGGCAAGGTCATAAACAAATAGGTAAACTGGGATATGGCTAAAGAGTTAATCAGGGTTATTTTCCCACAAATAGACAGGTATTTTCCATTCCATTCCATTTCCATTTCCATTTGCTAACTTTCTATTAAAATGTATTGGTGTGAGATAATTTCTTTCTTTCGGGATATGTATACCGCGTATGTCCACAACTCCGTCAGACCATTTTATTAGTGAATTACCAGGTAATGTAAAAGTTACAATTTTTAGTGATCCAGTAAGTAATATTTATCATAATTTGGTTTCAATCCAGAGTTTAGAAAAAGTATCTAGATCCTCTATGAGGATGTGGAAGGATCCAAATTGTGGATTTAAAGAAAACATGAATCATCAGCGTCCAATGACGCCTTTGTTTTTAATCCCTGGATTTCTAGCCCCTTGATATTATTGTTGGATCTGATTTTAACAGCTAACATTTAGATAGTGGACAACCTTGTTTTACTCCTTTTGACAGTTTAAAACTTTCTGAGAAGTAGCCATTATTTACTATTTTACACCCAGGGTTACTATACATAACCTTAACCCATTTAATAAGCGATTCTCCAAAAATGAAATATACATGGAAATTAATTACATGAAATCGGCATACAAATACACAAACAAAAACACACTATAATACATGCAGTTTGGAAAACTAGAAGGAGTACCCCAGTCAGTTTGTCTCTTTACCCCAGTTTATCAACAGTGCGAATGAACCCATGCCACCGATTGGATGCTGGAAAACATCGGACACAAGCTTGACACCAAGGCAGTTTGGATGCAGAAAGGGAAGGTCTACGACAGATTCCTTGGTCAGACTGCTAGACATGAACTCCACTGAGGCAAGCAAGACCATCTGCACTATAATAACAACAGATTGCCAACGCCTTCAAACAAAGTTGACCATACAGTGGTAACAAAGTGCATGATTCAGCTATGAGTCAGAGTCCATTATCCCCTGAATCTGTAGCTTCATCTCCAACAGGAAGCAGAGGATGAGGTATTAAGGTACCCTCTCATCGTGGCAAGTTGCAACAGCTGACCTGTTGAGACGCTTCTTAAGCCGTTTTCACATTTGCAATTTGAAGTGACAAAAATAAAATAAAAATGCATACGCAATTCATATTTGTTCTTTTTCCTGCAGTCTGAACATGCAAAAAGGACATGGAATCTGATATTTTGGGCCACATTTCAAATCACCTTCTCAGGTGGTTTTAAATTATACTAATCTGATTCCTGGCCATCTGAATGTTCAAATCTGATTGATTTGCCCTCAAGTGGTTTTTAGAGTTATTTGGCATATCTTGTTGCCAGTTTGTGAAGAACATGTGGTAGCTAACTAGCTTGTTAATTAATTAGTGAATGTTCCAGAAAACTAAACAGCTACCTAGGTATTTTCTTAAAACTGCATTGTTGGTTAAAAGGGCTTGTACGTAAGCATTTCACTGTAATGTCTACACCTGTCTATTCGGCGCATGTGACAAATAAAATTTGATTTGAGATAGTTGACTACTGTGGCTAGCCAAAAAAAAAGGACTTGTTTTGGAAGTTGGATTATTTGATCATTTAAAGCTTTAAAAATGTTCTAACACTATGATGTTGAACATTCAGAGCAACTGGGAAACTTCCGTGGCAGACATTGTTGTCACCTTAGAAGTCATGTGGCAAGCCGAGTAATAGGAAGCACGAGCTCCACCACCAATCAGCCTACAGCACTGCGGCACACACCCCTCGTTACTATGACAACTAGTGTAGCCATGTCAGCAAATTACTGCTGTCTAAACACACACATCTGATTTGGTCACTTGTAACTTGCTGTTTTGGACAGTCAGTGTTCAAAAACGGATCTACAAGAAATACATGATTTCAGCATTATGGCCTGTAGTGTGAACAAGGCTTTAGACCAGGCCCGGGCAATTCCAGTCTTCAGGGGCTTGATTGGTTTCACATGTTTTCCCCCATCCCTACTAAACACATCTGATTTAAGCTAACTTAATTTTTAAGGGAAGATTGTGTTCAACGTGTTCTAGAACAGATGCACTGCTAGGTCAATGTGCACTCCATGCAGTTCAACCCAAACAGGTGCAAAGTCCTGCATATTTTCTTTACAAACAACCCACACCCCTTTGGAACCCCTGTACCTAAATGGACACACTGCAAACAACATCTGATATTTAACTGCTGGGACCCTGGAGCAAAGATGTCCAGGTTGACCAGCAGGTGGAGTCCTTGGTGAAAAAGGGTATCCAGAAGGTCCTTGTGGTTCTCTGTGGCTCAGTAGCATGACACATTCAACGCCAGGATCGTGGGTTCGATTCCCACTGGGGCTACCCATTCAGAAAATGTGTGCACAGATGCTTTCGGATAAAAGCGTCAACTAAATTGCATATATTTATTACTTTATATATTTGTGCTGCGCCGTCTCGAGTGTTTCAGTGTCAACAGACCCGGCCTGGTGGCCATCTACACCACCAACTTTAGGTCTGAACTACAATATGGTGCCCAGGCATGGCACTCCTATTTCACCTCAACCATGACTGCACAATTGAGAGTGAATACAGAAGCGTGCATGCTGGAATATTCTTGGACCATGATACAGCAGCTACATGTCAAAACACTCAACCTCTGGCCATCCTCTCCTCCAGTCTGACAACAGGAACCTCTTACGACAACCAAACATCACAGCCTCTGACCATCCTCTCCTCCAGTCTGACAACAGGAACCTCTTACGACAACCAAACATCACAGCCTCTGGCCATCCTCTCCTCCAGTCTGACAACAGGAACCTCTTACGACAACCAAACATCACAGCCTCTGACCACTCCTCCAGTCTGACAACAGGAACCTCTTACGACAACCAAACATCACAGCCTCTGACCATCCTCTCCTCCAGTCTGACAACAGGAACCTCTTACGACAACCAAACATCACAGCCTCTGGCCATCCTCTCCTCCAGTCTGACAACAGGAACCTCTTACCTCAACCAATCATCACAAACTCTTGCCATCGTCTCCTCCAGTCTGACAACAGGAACCTCGTACCACAACCAAACATCACAGCCTCTGGCCATCCTCTCCTCCAGTCTGACAACAGGAACCTCTTACGACAACCAAACATCACAGCCTCTGACCATCCTCTCCTCCAGTCTGACAACAGGAACCTCGTACCACAACCAAACATCACAACCTCTGAATGAAAATGACACCTATCAAAGCAAGAACTGAATGATCTCTAAGATCATCCATCCCCAACATCAGGGATAGGCAACACTGTTCCTGGAGTGCTACTGCAGAATTTAGTTCCAACTACAAACCACACCTGATCAACTGAGCTAATTGATCAGTTCAGTGATTGCCTTAATTCAACACACCTGGTCTTCCAGGTCGGTTAAATCAAAAACATGGCCAGGGTTTCCTACCCCTGACTTACATGAACGCCAACTCCAAACAACATCCACAACAATAGTTCCCTAAATGTATGTTGCATGTATGTTTTTTTTAATCAGAGTTCAATTGTATTCTGCCAAGTGAATTAATTTAATTAATTTGAAAAAATGAGGACAAAGAACTAGTCCTGTCTAACAGATATGTCAATGTAATTTTAGCCATGATTTTGCCACGAGTCACAGCATACCGATTTTTTTTCTAGATTGCTTGTCATCAGGACACCATATGAGGAGGTCAAGGCTCCCTTGCTCACAATATGAGAGGGTCAACAACGTTATGATAATGGCCTTCAACTTCTACCAATGTCTTTTTAGCTATCGTAAACACCGAATTTAGGTGGAGAAGGAAGGCAGGGGGCTCGAGTGTTTGTTTCACGAGTGTAAACAATCGGCTTGTGAAATCGCCCAGTGTGAAGGCTACTATCAGGTCATGTTGTGCAGTGTACTTTGAATTTGAAGCACAGATCCTATTGCATAGTGTGAGATGCTGCCACCATTTCAGATTGGTGAAATTGTACTTAACATACTTAGATTTAACATACTGTAGATCTTTACTCTTCTGAGCCTCTTCTTTATGTGCCACCTCTTGACGAGCCTCCTCTCTACTTGGCTCCTGAATTGCTTCATAGAGAGGGAAATATTATTAGATACAAATGTAATTGATCAGATACATCATGCAACATATATACAATTTCAGGTTTTAATAGTAATGCTATCACACTACACACACCGAGGAATCAGTCTTACCTTACGATGACATTGCAAGTGCAGATATTGCTCTTGCCTTAAAGCCAAGGTAACGTATGACCTGTGGTCAGCATCCAACCCTGCCTATAATAACTATCCTCGTACCTGTAGCTGTGTTGTATATGTATTATATAGCATGCCTACCTGCAACAGCTCTCAGCATATCCACTACCATTCAAAAGTTTGGGGTCACTTCAAAAAATAAAAAATAATAATACATTCTGAAAGAAAAGCAAATTAAAATAACATTAAAATAACATCAAATTGATCAGATATACAGTGTAGACATTGTTAATGTTGAAAAATCACTGTTGTAGCTGGAAATGGCTGATTTTCAATGGAATATCTACATAGGCGTACAGAGGCCCATTATCAGTAACCATCACTCCTGTGTTCCAATGGTACATTGTGTTAGCTAATCCAAGTTTATCGTTTTAAAAGGCTAATTGATCATTAGAAAACCCTTTTGCAATTACGTTAGCACAGCTGAAAACTGTTGTTCTGATTAAAGAAGCAATAAAACGGGCCTTCTTTAGACTAGTTGAGTATCTGGATTTGTGGGTTCGATTACACGCTCAAAATGGCCAGAAACAAAGAACTTTCTTCTGAAACTCATTAGTGAAGAGTTCCTCCAGCATAGTGTTAGCTGTGACAAAAGCCAGCACACCCTGTAGCTTTCCAGGAACCGGGTTGCTGACCAATGCTCTACATGCCATGACCAATCAGGAATGCCAGATCCCTACTAACCATAGTACAAGCAGGCCCAGACATAGTTTATTGTTGTTGTGGTGTTGGCCTTAAGACTACTCAAACACCCATAAATGCAGTCTTTAGTTTATTTTTATTTTTACAGGGACAGTTTCACATGAATCAACGTTTAGGTAAAAGCGCCGGTTTTAGCCAGCCAGCTAATTTTCAACTGCAGTCCCTTGATCTTGATCTGAACCTGGGCTCAGAACCCAGTGACCTGGTCCATTGGCACTAGTTCCTGAAAACCAACCGCTAGCTCCTGAGAACTTGTGTGGATTTGTAAGTATTGGATGTAAGCAATATGCTGATAGCTCCACCTTGACCTCTGATAGGCAAGGTGGGATTAAGGAAATGTCCTGGATGTGATATATATTTTTTTATGTTTCTTTAGAGCTTTATTGCTACATATACAAACATTTTACATACACATTTTACATATACATTTTGCATACACATTGTGCATTTTGCATACAAATTTTGCATACACATTTTACATACGCATTTTACATACACATTTTACATACATGGTACTTTTATATAAAGCAGTCACATAACAATAATACATTACCAAACACCAGTTATTTAATCCCGCCCCTCAGCCACTCTCAGCCCATCCCACCTATCACTATAGACCTCAGCTCTTTAATCCCGCCCCTCAGCCACTCTCAGCCCATCCCACCTATCACCATAGACCTCAGCTCTTTAATCCCACCCCTCAACCACTCTCAGCCCATCCCACCTATCACCATACACCTCAGCTCTTTAATCCCAACCCTCAGCCACTCTCAGACTCACCATAGTGAGTCACCATCACCATAGAACACCCTCGTTTGGTTTCGATGTCCCATATATTTTTCAATTGTGCTGTGATGTTTAAAATCATTTTTTAACCTTTCTAATCGTATATTATCACAGATTGTGAGCTAAAGATGAACACCTTTCCTACCAGTATTATTATATTATTTCTTGACTGACTATAACTTTCCAAATCGCCCAACACTGCTATTTGTAGGGTCAATTTTAAGTGCATGTTGTGATTTTTTAACCATTCCTGAACCTGTGACCAGAAACAAGCTATATAGGGGCAATACCAGAATAAATTATCTATTGATTCTGTCTCTTCGCAGCAAAATCTACAGAGCTGAGATTGTTGTATGCCCCATATACAGTATATATACCATTCTGTTGGTGGCAAGAATGTTATATAATCATTTCAATTGAAAAAGTCTTAAGCGTTGAATCAAGTGTAGTTTTTTGTACCAGTTCATAAACCATGTGCCATGGAATCGGTACATCGAAACTGTCTTCCCAGCTTTGTATGGCTCATTTAAGAAAGGGCGATACTATAAACAAAATGTAATTTTCAATTAGTTGGAAATGAGATATTGTAATCTGTATAAAGGCCATTTTTGAACAAAATATGAGCCTTTCTTAATAATCTACTGGAGAACCATTTTGGGTTTAAGTATAACTTATGTATGAGTGAAGCTTTTAATGAGAGGTTTAAAGCTTTAATATTTAATCATTTTAGCCCCCTAAACTCATGTTCATTATATAAATTGGCACGTTTAATTTTGTCTGGCTTAGAATTCCAAAGAAAATTACATCTTTTTTTTGCTAATATGATTTTAAAAAGGAGTCATCTGGAGTAGGCCGTGCCATTAGTAAGTAAGTCAACTGTGATTGGACCAAAGAGTTAATCAATGTGATTTTTCCATAAATAGACAAGTATTTACCTCTCCATGGTTTCAGAATCTTATCTATTTTTGCTAACTTTCTATTGAAATGAATTGTGGTAAGTTCATTTATATCTTTTGAGATGTAAATACCAAGTATGTCTACTTCACCATCCACCCGTTTTACTGGTAAACTACAAGGTAGTGTAAACACTGTCTTTTTTAACGATCCAATACGCAATATGGTACGCTTGTCATAATTAGAGTTTAATACAGGGAGGCTAGACTTGAGCTGGGCGTGATCCCACTGCTGCCACCAGTGTAGCGGAAGAAAGTGAAAGCTACAACAAGGACTCTAACAGCCATTGCCATGAAAAGCCTACTAGGCCTCTGGGCAGTAGGCCTATAATACCGTGTTACAATAGCCTAAGTATAACATGATTGACACAACTGTAAAAATCATAAAGAAATGGCCTTGGAAGTGCCATAAGTGTAATTTAGAAGAGTGTATATGTCTCTTTTAAGTGCCAAGTCATAAAATATACAAGCGCCGCAACAATAGTTGACACTTTCACAGTAAATAAATGATAACTCTGAGTGACTGACCAAAGCTAACAAACTGCTCAGGCAGTTTCACTTCGTTTGAGATTTATACCATTGACATTCAGATTATCATCATTGGGAAGTTTTGGGATATTTTACATTTACCATTATTGTTATTAACATTATTTTAATTTATCAGTGTGATTGCAATAAGTTTGATCATTTGTGTAAACAGAACTAACCTCTTTGTATAGGGCAAGAAGTAACTCAGGGACAATAAATTCTCTTGGACCAAAGAGTGTCACATGCACACCTAAACGGACTGAAACATGTTTTATTTCAAAAGTGTATTAGAAAATGGACACAGTATGAATTCCGCTATTTTGGCCATAGTGTGGAGACGGTCTGGTCAAGGTCAATCGCCTTACAACATATTTCCACAGAATAACACAAACTCATTCATTATTAAAAAGTAAACAGCAGATATGAAAAGTTAGCACTACCTGTGATGTTTCTCTTTGACCCTGGATCCTTTTGACTGGCAAAGTTAGTTGGTGGACCAGAGTCTAGGTTTGGGAGGACAGAAACTTCAGAAGGCCTAGACACGGAGTTGTTTCCCTCACGTGCGACATATCTCTCTTCAGTTGTCCATTCTGCAGACAAGCCTGTTGGATATCAGGGTAATATGTACATGTAGGTCGAGGTAAAGTGACTATGCATAGATAATAACCAGAGAGCAGCAGCAGCATACAAAAGGGAGTCAATGCAAATAATAAATTAACCTGTTTAACTGCATTGATATGGCTTAGTTTGTTTATTTGTTTGTTTGGCCTAAAAAAAACTATTTTGTCAAACTAGTCATCTTCGTATTAGTCCCACCACTATTTTGTCAAACTAGTCATCTTCGTATTAGTCCCACCACTATTTTGTCAAACTAGTCATCTTCGTATTAGTCCCACCACTATTTTGTCAAACTAGTCATCTTCGTATTAGTCCCACCACTATTTTGTCAAACTAGTCATCTTCGTATTAGTCCCACCACTATTTGTCAAACTAGTCATCTTCGTATTAGTCCCACCACTATTTGTCAAACTAGTCATCTTCGTATTAGTCCCACCACTATTTTGTCAAACTAGTCATTTTCGTATTAGTCCCACCACTATTTTGTCAAACTAGTCATCTTCGTATTAGTCCCACCACTATTTTGTCAAACTAGTCATCTTCGTATTAGTCCCACCACTATTTTGTCAAACTAGTCATCTTGTATTAGTCCCACCACTATTTTGTCAAACTAGTCATCTTCCTATTAGTCCCACCACTATTTCAAAAAGGAATCCAGCCCTTTAAGGACTTGCTCCTCTTTTGGGTTGCAGACAAAAGGTAGCTGAAATTACACCCTTTGCAAAAAGCTCTGGCCCTTCAGGTATTGTATTTGAACTCTATACTCACAATGCCACATCACATTGTGACTGTAGTCTCTCATTGCTACAATTACAATTCTGCTCACCAACATGAGCAGAGAGCAGGCCAATTGGGCCTTTAACAATAGACTCCAGGCCGTTTTTGTTGTTGGTCAACTACTTTCCCTTCTACTCTTCAGGACCTATTCTGTGGCAGCAGTAGGTAAGGAATTCAGAGAATTGTGTTGATTTGTATTCAAGCTACAATTGAGACTAATATTGTGATTAATAACAGTTGTAAATAGACAAAATGCCATTGGTTGCCATTAATACATTTCTGATAAAATTACCTAACTATGCATGACAGACCACTGTTAAGTATTTCGAAATTGGATTCCCACTGGTCTAACGTCATTGAGCTGTGCATAATGCCGTCCTATCAGTCCTTTCATAACAGCAAATATTTTGTAATATATTTTTTAAAGAGAGTATGTTGTACTAGACATATAACTTCATCAGTATAATGCTGATTTGATAAGATTTGGTATAGAACAAATGCACTTCTCCATCTCAGAAACCACTCCAGTTCACCAATTTCTGAACAAAGGATCAACATTACCGGTTGTAATAGTTTCTTTTCAGCCAATATTCATAAAAGAAAAGAACATGAATAGCCACCATCTCAATGTTACATTGAACAATGACAACAGGGTAAGAGACCTTGTCTGCTTTAGAAATTATATCCAGTAAACTACTCCAAACAAATGTTCCTGATACTACTGATAGATCCTGCTAGCTCACAGGGCTAGTCTGATACTACTGATAGATCCTGCTAGCTCACAGGGCTAGTCTGATACTACTGATAGACCCTGCTAGCTCACAGGGCTAGTCTGATACTACTGATAGACCCTGCTAGCTCACAGGACTAGTCTGATACTATTGATAGATCCTGCTAGCTCAGGGCAGGATACTAGTAGACCCTGAGCTACAGGAATAGCCTGACTAGATAGACCTGCTAGCTCACAGGACTAGTCTGATACTACTGATAGACCCTGCTAGCTCACAGGAATAGCCTGATACTACTGATAGACCTGCTAGCTCACAGGACTAGCCTGATACTGCTGATAGACCTGGTAGTTCACAGGACTGGCCTGATACTACTGATAGACCTAGACCCTAGCTCACAGGACTGGCCTGATACTACTGATAGACCTGCTAGCTCACAGGACTAGGCCTGATACTGCTGATAGACCTGCTAGCTCACAGGACTAGGCTGATACTGCTGATAGACCTGCTCACAGGCTCACTACTGATAGGACTCACAGGGCTGATACTACTGATAGACCTGCTAGCTCACAGGACTAGGCTGATACTGCTGATAGACCTGCTAGCTAGCTCACAGGACTAGGCTGATACTGCTGATAGACCTGCTAGCTCACAGGACTACTACTGATAGACCCTACTAGCTCACAGGACTAGCCTGATACTACTGATAGACCCTGCTAGCTCACAGGACTAGCCTGATACTGCTGCTGGACGTTGCTAGCTCACAGGACTAGGCTGATACTACTGGCCCAGCGTAGTCTGAGTTTGGCCGGTGTAGGACATCATTGTAAATAAGAATTTGTTCTTAACTGACTTGCCTAGTTAAATAAAGGTTAAATAAAATAAACAGTTAATCAAATGGCTTCCCGGACTATTTGCATTGACCCCCTTTTGTATGCTGCTGCTAGTCTCTGTTTATTATCTATGCATAGTCACTTTACCTCGACCTACATGTACATATTACCCTGATATCCAACAGGCTTGTCTGCAGAATGGACAACTGAAGAGAGATATGTCGCACGTGAGGGAAACAACTCCGTGTCTTGGCCTTCTGAAGTTTCTGTCCTCCCAAACCTAGACTCTGGTCCACCAACTGTCTTTGCCAGTCAAAAGGATCCAGGGTCAAAGAGAAACATCACAGGTAGTGCTAACTTTTCATATCTGCTGTTTACGTTTTAATAATGAATGAGTTTGTGACAGAGTTTGTGTTATTCTGTGGAAATAGGTTGTAAGGCGATTGACCTTGACCAGACCGTCTCCACACTATGGCCAAAATAGCGTAATTCATACTGTGTCCATTTTCTAATACACTTTTGAAATAAAAAACATTTTCAGTCCGTTTAGGTGTGCATGTGACACTCTTTGGTCCAAGAGAATTTATTGTCCCTGAGTTACTTCTTGCCCTATACAAAGAGGTTAGTTCTGTTTACACAAATGACCAAACTTTATGCGATCATACTGATACTGTAAAACAAAAATTTGTTAATAACAATAATGGTAAATGTAAAATATCCCAAAACATCCCAATGATGATAATCTGAATGTCAACAGTATAAATATCAAACAAAGTGAAACTGCCTGCTGTCAACCATTAATCAGCAAGTCTAAAGTTCAATGACTGAGCAGTTTATGTTAGCTTTGGGCAGTCACTCAGGTTTATCATTCATTTATTGTAAAAGGGTCAACTATTGTGGCACTTCTATATTTTATGGCTTGACACTTAAAAGAGCCACATAAGCTCTTGTAAAGAAAGCCATAATCAATAAATTACTAATGTTATCAGAGATTGTGGCTAGTTACAAGGTTTAGGATTCAGTTAGGGTTATTCACACTGAAAAGGCACACAATTGATTAAGAAACACAATGTAGCAAGCAAGCAAAAAAACACTAATACTCAGAGTGCATTAAAAACAAAGTAACAGCAGGACACACTATGGATTAACTAGGGATTAATGATACTGTAATAGCATAGGCATAGTCAACTGTGTTTGTATACTCAAGTTGTGTTCATAAGTAACTTCATGATCTCTCTGTTCTTTTTGAGAAGCCAGTTCTCTACAGTCTTGGAGAGAACAGAGGGGTGCTTGCCCTGCGAATACTGGGAATGAGAAAGAGTGACCTCTGACCACTGTGATTGCATCACATCGTGGACTCTTCTGAACCTCTCCACCTGAAAATGCAGAGCTCCTTCAATTCTTTATTCTCCGTTGTCTTCTTGTTTATTTATAGTCTATCTCTGTAGTGCTGTCAAGATTACTCTCAAATTGGTTTCTTTGCCTGTTATATCAGATGTATTAAAAATGAACTTCATTATGATGAAACATTTTACGGTATATTTGTTGGCTCAAAAAACAAGACAACCCCGCCCATAAGACTGGCTAACCAATAGCAATAGGCATAGGGTCTTTAATCCCACCCTTTCTTCCGGTGCCTCTTTCCTAAAGCGCTTTGGAAGTTTCTTATGTACACATTTTATGTTTGTGCATGGAGCTCCCAAGTACAATAGTCCGTGTAAATAAAACGTATCTTTTGACATCTTTTAAACTCTTTGGAGCGTGGTCTGAGCGGTGTGCGTTGTCTTGTAGCTAAATACTAAAGAGCAAAGAGGGCGATTTACTATGGCTTGTCCGATCTATCCAAAGGACACACCGCAGCCCACAGAGGACATCGAATTTCAGCAAGTACTGCGTCAAATTGGAGGTAAAGAGAATATATACTTAGTAAGTGATACCGTCAAATCGGATGAGGAGGACGAAGCCAGTGGGATATTAAAGGAGTTCATTCAGGACATGTTTCATAGCGGGCGCACTGAAAACATTGGCACGAGCCATACCAACAACACTAACGGTCAGATTTATTCCTCTCCAAATAGTCAAGGGGATACTACAAGCGAAAATAATGGGACATGCGAAACAGTAAACAACTGCAAGACTTTGCCTCAAGCCCAGGGGAACGAAATACCTCTGTCAACGAGGCCAAAGGATTTAGTATTGAGTGCCAAGTCTATGGGAGAGGATAAAGGACCACCGAGGCTCAATGGGAACGTCCAAAAGACAAAAACCTCAAGCATGAACAGTTGTAGAGGAAAGCGAATAATAGACTATCCTATTATAATATTCATATTTAGACAGGAGTTTTTCAGTGGCAGTGCAAGCGCAATTTGCCTGAAAGAAATTCTGAAGGATGTTAGGTCACGTGCGAAACGTGGCGGTGTCCGCCCAGCACTAGTCGGGTTAATACGCTCAACAGGTGAGAGCAACGAGACGCGTGAATCAGTGGGATTTCTGGAGGGCCTGCTTCGTTCAGTGTTTCGGAAACATCCACCAGAAGCCATCTGGGCAGGGCATTTCATTCCCAAGACAGAGGATAGGATGCTGGCCATCAAGAAATACGCCTGCAAAGCCATCTATTCGGCCCAATCCTCAGGTGAAATACACATTTTCAGATGTTTGTGGTTTGTAAACCATGGTCAGTTATTTTATGCACCGTTTCATAGGCATTATGAATTGTTTGTACTTTTATCATTTTTATAATCTTAACAAATGTTTGGCAGTAGGCATATAGCCTATTTAGGTCAGTTCATGACACATAAGACTGGGGACATTTTTCATGCATTCGATATTCTCACAGGCTAGCTGACTTCAGAACAAAATAAACATTCATTAAGCAATCTGCCCCATAGATTTGCTGCCAAATGTTCATGCTCATTATTGCCTTTGCAGATAATTCTGAGGGAAGAGGGAACATGTTTTTAAGGCCATTCCAATGTTTGCCTTGGCCTAGAAGACACAACAGCCAGGCCAACAACACTTCAGCAAACCGGCAAAGAGGTATAACAGACGTTGTCTCTTCCCATTCCACTTTCCATGTATGTCCTTGGTGGTAAATAGGGTAGATAACAGTTCAATGTTGTTGTTTTTCAGGTGACGCTGCTAGTGCAGAGGAAGGGATCCCTCTGAAGACTGGTGTTTTGTCCGCTGGACCCCAGGCAGAGTCCGACTGTGGTGTAACCAAAAATGACAGTCATGATGACACTCGTGGGTCATGATTTCCCCATGTCCAACTGTGGACAATACTCAAACGTTGGTCTCAAGGAACATTGGTGTCTGTACAAGTCTGCAGTTAAGTTACATGTCTGGCACATTGGCCTTACAATCGGTCAGAGAAGAGTTGATACATTAGCCTGTGATTATGAACAATTTGAATTTAGCGATAACTCAAGTTACGCAACTTAATACATTTAGTGTACATGCGTATCTTGTGAGGTTACTCTGTTACATAACCATCCATGTATGTTGTCACTTTAAATAAATGTAATGTAATATCTGCTTTTGTTGTTACAAAGAGCTCATCTTGAATTGTAAAACAACAATGAAAAAATGTGTGACCAACAAACACTATGACCATTTACTTCATTCTGTTCGGTAAGTGTGATGTGATGCTGTTTTCAAACGAAACACAATACCTTGCTCTTGTTAAAGCTTTTAGAATTTATTTGTTTATTTGTTATTTTCTTTTGCTTGACTTCAATTAACATTCAGCAACTAGTGAGTTTGAGTGTTTAAAAAAAAACATATAGATTTAATAGGCGCAATGAGAAAGAGTTAGAAACAATTAGAAAGTCCAAAATGTGTGCCTTAGAAATTCAGTCGACACAAAAAAAAATGTTGGGTAAAAAAACAACCCAGCCCTGGATATAAAAAAACAACAACCCAGCCCTGGATATAAAAATCAACCCAGCCCTGGATATAAAAAACAACAACCCAGCCCTGGATATAAAAAAACAACAACCCAGCCCTGGATATAAAAACAACAACCCAGCCCTGGATATAAAAAACAACAACCCAGCCCTGGATATAAAAAACAACAACCCAGCCCTGGGTAAAAAAAACAACAACCCAGCCCTGGGTAAAAAACAACAACCCAGCCCTGGGTATAAAAAACAACAACCCAGCGCTGGGTAAAAAAACAACAACCCAGCCCTGGGTAAAAAACAACAACCCAGCCCTGGGTAAATAATGGACAGAACAAACGTTGAGTTATATTTGACCCAGCCAGTTGGGACACTTAGTTGGGTTATTGAGCTATGATCCACCGGGTCAGATCAGAAGACTGGAGATGTGGCTTAGTGGGGAAGTGGCTTTGAGATAGTTATTTTTGGCCACCTGTGAGAGCAAATGTAATTCTGGTTAATCTGTTGTGTTGTATTGTCAACGCATGATAAGGTTGAGTACTGACACTTCTGTAGCTTAATGTTTACCCAAGTTGAATTCCTCAAGTGCCTATGTGTATCCCAATGTTGGGATAGTTACCACTTTGTTATGTTATTTAAATAATAATGTTATTAATTGTATATAAAAATATGTAATGTGCAAAAATATGTAATATTTAAGGCAAATTTATATTTGCAGTGTACAAACATCACGATGAACAGGAATGAAGTTTACTTTCATGGCTGTCCAAAAATACTTATCTGAAAGCCACGCCCCCAATAAGACCCATCTGATGGGTAAACCAAGCATAAAAGTGAATAAAAACCCAATAGATGGTTAAATTAATCAAAAAGTGTTGCCTATTGAGGGAATTATTTTGGGCCTTTTGTGAGAGTAAATGTCATTCATGTTTTTTACCTTTATTTAACTAGGCAAGTCGGTTAAGAACAAATTTTTATTTACAATGACAGCCTTTTAAATGTTTTATTTAACCTTAATTTAACCAGTTAGGCCAGTCGAGAACAAGTTCTCTTATACAAATGCGTCCTGGCCAAGTTAAAGCAAAGCAGTATGACAAAAACAACAACACAGAGTTACACATGGGATAAACAAACGTACAGTCAATAACACAATAGAAAATATGTATACAGTATGTGCAAATGAAGTAAGGCCATAGTGGCGAAGTAATTACAATTTAGCAATTAACACTGGAGTGATTGATGCTCAGATGAGGATGTGCAAGTAGAAATACTGGTGCACAACCGGGGAACAGTGGGTTAACTGCCTTGTTCAGGGGCAGAACAACATATTTTTTACCTTGTCAGCTCAGGGATTAGATCCAACAACCTTTCGGTTACTGGCCCAACGCTCTAACCATTAGGCTACATGCCGCCCCATTGTTAAGTTTGTACACTGCAAATTTCAATTTTCCTTAATATTTTTGCACATGACATGTTTTTATATAAAATGTATAACATTATTTAAATATAACAAAGTGGTAAATATCCCAACATTGCGATATGCATAGGCACTTAAGGAACTCATACTCTTGTGTAAGCCTTATTAAAGCTACAAAAGTGTCAGTGCCCAACCTTAACATGTGTTGACAATACAACAGAACAGAATAATAGGAATGACATTTACTCTCACAGGTGGCCAAAAATAACTATCTGAAAGCCAGTTCCCCACAAAGCCACAAATCCAGTCATCTGATCTGACCCAGTGGATCAAAGCTCAATGACTCAAAATCAACAACCCAATTTAAATAAAAATAAAAATGGGTTGTTTTTAACCCAGCATTTGTTTTTGTGTAATGACAATAGCAGTTGCACTAATCCAACCATAATCCAATGGGTTATGGGTTTACTTTAACTTGTATTTAGATTTGAAACTAAAGGATTGTATAATTGCACTGTATATAGTTTGTATATGTATTGCTACATTATATTTCTTGTACGCCTCATTCACTGTTTTAATACAATTAATTTATAGTTTTGAAGCCGCTGCTTGTTATTGAACCAATGGAGTAAAACGACATTATTGCTTCAGGGGCCTTTTATTGCAGGTTCACTAGGGTCATCCACTATAGTAGTTGACTCCCGGTATGTTCCTCTGCCCAGGTTTGTTTCGTTGCAGCCTTATTCTTATTCTAAAAATTCCTCATCAATCTACACACAATACCCTATAATGACAAAACGAAAACTGTTTTTTAGACATTTTTGCAAATGTATTAACAATAAAAAACAAATACTTTAATTTACATAAGTATTCAGACCCTTTGCTATGAGACTCGAAATTGAGCTCAGATAAATTGTGTTTACATTGATCATCAACATTGGGATGTTTCTACAACATGATTGGAGGTAAATTCAATTGATTGGACATGATTTGGAATGGCACACACCTGTCTATATAAGGTCCCACAGTTGACAGTGAATGTCAGAGCAAAAACCAAGCAATGAGGTTGAAGGAATTGTCCGTAGAACTCCGAGATGAGATTGTGTGGAGGCACAGTGTCACGTTCTGACCTTAGTTTCTTTGTTTTGTCTTTGTTTTTGTATGGTCAGGGCGTGAGTTGGGGTGGGCAGTCTATGTTTGTTTTCCTATATTGGTTTTTGTGTTCGGCCTAGTATGGTTCTCAATCAGAGTCAGGTGTCGTTAGTTGTCTCTGATTGAGAATCATACTTAGGTAGCCTTTTTCCACCTGGGTTTTGTGGGTGTTTATTTCCTGTTTAGTGTTTTGTAATTCACCTTACGGGACTGTTCGTTTGTTGTTTTTGTTCAGTGTTCATTTTTGCTTCATTAAATTATGGACACTTACCACGCTGCGTTTTGGTCCTCCGATCCTTCTCGCTACTCCTCCTCAGAAGAGGAGGATGAGATCCCTTACACACAGATCTAGGGAAAGGTAACAAAACATGTCTGCAGCATTGAAGGTCCCCAAGAACTCATTCTTAAATGGAAGAAGTTTGGAACCACCAATAATGCAATTACTAACTAATATTTGACATGTTTGAATACTTATTGTACCAACGTATCGCCAAGGTTCGTGCAAAGTGAAACTTGAATACAACTGTAGATCTGAAATAATTGGATGGTGAAACTTGCATCACGTTAACCAAGAAAGCAAGGTGAAGCAAAGTCAGGCCAAGAGACATTCTTTTTTTTTTTGTAAAAATATATATATTTTTAAAAAGCAGTAGGGATTTAGAATTAAATATGGAGTGTATAGTTAGGTGATGATATCACGTCCCCCGAATACCTTCAAAAGTATTCGACAAAAATCATTCATTCTAAAAACACAGTTTCCATCATAATTTTTTCTAAAGAAAATCCACCCCTCTCGAACGGATAAAAATGTTGTCTCCTATAACTGACATTTCCGTTGCCCATGTCGCAAAGAATTTTTTTTGCGACATTGCTTTTTGTCGAAACCTGCCTAACATGATGACAAAACCGGCTCCGAGCGTGCATCCGTGTGGGCCATCGTGCGCATGTTGATTTGTCTATCCCACCAGACACGTTCAAGACATGCAGGTTAAAATACCAAAACAGCTGTGAAACAACTACTGTATATTCATTTGGGGAGAAACAAATCGAATTATATTTGTCACATGCGCAGAATACAACAGGTTACCTTACCGCGAAATGCTTACTTACAAGCCCTTAAGCAAGTAAAACATTTTTTTTTTAAATAAAGTAAAAAAAATATTATGTAACATAACAATAATGAGGCTATATACATGTGTACCAGTATTGAGTCAATATGAGGGGTACAGTCGTGTCACAGTAATTAGACTAATATGTACATGTAGGTAGAGGTAAAGTGACTATGCATTGATAATAACCAGAGAGCAGCAGCAGCATACAAAAGGGGTCCGGGCAAATAGTCCGGGTAGCCATTTGATTAACTGTTTATTTTATTTAACCTTTATTTAACTAGGCAAGTCAGTTAAGAATACATTCTTATTTACAATGACGGCCTACCAAAAGGCAAAAGGCCTCCTGCGGGGACGGGGGCTGGAATTAAATTAATAAAATAAAATAAAAAATAGGACAAATGACACATCACGACAAGAGAGACACCACAACACTACATAAAGAGAGACCTACAACATAGGATGGCAACACAGCATGGTAGCATCACAACATGACAACAACATGGTAGCAACATGACATGGTAGTACCACAAAACATGGTACAAACATTATTGGGCACAGACAACAGTACAAAGGGCAAGAAGGTAGAGACAACAATACAACACGTGAAGCAGCCACAACTGTCAGTAAGAGTGTCCATGATTGAGTCTTTGAATGAAGAGATTAAGATACAACTGTCCAGTTTGAGTGGTTTTTGCCGATCGTTCCAGCCGCTAGCTGCAGCGAACTGAAAAGACGAGCGACCCAGGGATGTGTGTGCTTTGGGGACTTTTAACAGAATGTGACTGGTGTTGTATGTGGATAATGAGGGCTGCAGTAGATATCTCAGATAGGGGGGAGTGAACAGGTGTTGTATGTGGATAATGAGGGCTGCAGTAGATATCTCAGATAGGGAGGAGTGAACAGGTGTTGTATGTGGAGGATGAGGGCTGCAGTAGATATCTCAGATAGGGGGAGTGAACAGGTGTTGTATGTGGATAATGAGGGCTGCAGTAGATATCTCAGATAGGGGGAGTGAACAGGTGTTGTATGTGGAGGATGAGGGCTGCAGTAGACATCTCAGATAGGGGGAGTGAACAGGTGTTGTATGTGGAGGATGAGGGCTGCAGTAGATATCTCAGATAGGGGGGAGTGAACAGGTGTTGTATGTGGATAATGAGGGCTGCAGTAGATATCTCAGATAGGGGGGAGTGAGGCCTAAGAGGGTTAAGCAGTCTTACAGCTTGGCAGTAGAAGCTGTTCAGGAGCCTTTTTGACCGAGACTTGATGCGGTTAGCTGATACTTTAAATACCTATACAGGCATTGTAAGAGCTGGCATGCGTCCCACCGCCTTGGCCGAGGAAAGCACTGTCTGCTGTCTACTTCTAGTTTCCTGCAAAAAAAATTGCGCCAAACATCTTAGCTATATGTAAAATTGTGTGACTAAGAACTCCTTGGCAATAACGTCAAAAAATAATTACAGATTTCTTGATTATATTAGACAAAGATTATGGATATACTGACAAGATACATTTCTCTCTGCTCTAACAATGGGAGTCATTGTCCTCGAAAGAGGGAACAGAGGGCTGTCTAGCTCTTGCCTATCCTTTCTTTGGATTGGTGGATACATGTCAGTATTATAATTATTTTTTGAATATTTGATTATAGTTGTTGACGTCAACTGCCTGGTTTCAATGGAGAGAGATGCTATGCTGCTAGCTTCATACCATGAATATGCATAGCCAACTTAAGACAACGCCGATATAAAGTGATTTTTCTCAAAGTTGCCAGGATGTAACGTTCCCTACTTATATCAGTACACTAGTAACAACTTTATCATTGTGAAACTTCTATTCGATCAAATTAACCTCACGTAGCAAATAACATGCTGACCACAACGCTCGTGTCGCGTGCATGAGCGTTGCAAAATAAATTTGCACATACATGTTATTCAATCATGGCACCCACACTGCTCGCGCGCACCAACGAGTGTCCGCGTTGCCAGGCGCTAAAATAGAAGTTGCTTCTATTTGTGATGCAGAACACGATGCAAGTCCTGCCTCTCCCATCTCCTCATTGGCTTTTAGAAGCATATGCCCACGTGCCATCTCCTCATTGGTTATACCCACGTGGGTGATTGAAAGATGAACTGAGGTTGGTTGGCCATTGTGTTAATACACCTTAGATGCCAGTCGCCATATGAAGTCGCAAGAAGAAAAGCCTGGAAGGAGGAGAGATGACTAGAAAGGATTTGGTTGACCATTTTATGTGTGGATTAATTGTCGGAGTAGAGGACCTTGTGCATTTCAGATAAAATAACAACTCAATGTTTATATCCCAGGACAAATTAGCTAGCAACAGCAAGCTAGCTAACTAAATAGGACAAATTAGCTAGCAACTGCAAGCTAGCTAGCTAAATTGTCATATATGTTTAATGCCTTTTGACCTGTCCCCAAATTAATATAATTGGTTCAGAGTTTGTTTTGATATTTCAACCTGCGTGTGGTGATCGCGTTTGGTGTGGGGGGACAAAATAAATGTGCGCAAGATGGCGCACGCGGATGCACGTGTGTGTCCAGTATGGATGTCATGCGGAAATAGATTTTTGCAAGTGCGAGCAGTGTGGGTGCAATGATTGAATAACATGTATGTGTACATTTATTTTGCAACACTCGCCCACGTGACGGGAGCGGTGTGGTCAGCGTGTAAGCCATTCATTTTTGTTGTTGATAAAATTCGACACTCTCTTTGACCTACATTCAAAAACTCCTCGCTTGGTGGGCGAAACAACAAAAACACACCACCTGCTGGAGGGATACAGATTTTCTGCCGAGTTCTTTCGCTTCCTCTTCCTCTGTTTTATTGCTTCTTCTTCAGTGGATTTTTTTTATGATGATGGGCAACCAACTTTAAGCTGCATTGTTGCCATGAACTGGACTGGAGTGTGGACCAGAGACAGGGAAGGTCTAAATCCTACCCAATATTCTTGTCTCTCTCTCTAAGGAAACTAAATGCATAATTAAATAATACATCCCCTGAAGATTTCCCCAGCAGTTCACTTAATGTTGGCTCTTCAACCCATTACTCCTCATATCTAATAACAAACACCAAATAAAAAGACATGTGACTGACATTATAGGAATACGTTGCATTATTATTGACAATCATACACAGACGAGGTATGCCCTCCCATATTTCTTCCTCTGTTTTAGATTAATTTAGATTATTTTGAGGAAGTGTTACTGGCTATGTTGTTGCTATGGTGGCTCAAAAGGGACAAACAACAGTAATATTGCAGATTTTTTCCCTCGTTCTTCAAGCTAAGGTCTTTAAGGAGTATGCGAGCACAGACATTCGCGTCGCAAAGGAGCAAACTGAACCTATGTATGTGGACATCGTTACTCAATACAATGGAATCACTTGTGAGTGGTGCTCTTATCTCTAATTTCTTACCACATCCTCCACATTTTCATTCTCATGTTTACCTGCTATATGTGTACCCTGTAATTACTCATGGGTCTATAATTAATAACTGATGTGAATTCACTGCCATTATTTCTGACTCTACTTTCTGACTCTTCGGTGGGGTTTAGAGGCAGATTTCCTTCCAATGTTATGGTACATTACCGCCACCTATTGTACTGGAGTTTGGGACAGAGACAGATAAACTAAATCCTACCTGCCAGCCCTCTTTCTCTTAAAAATATAACACCATTTTTTTGAGACTGTATGTAATGACGTTCTACTCAATATATTCTTTAAACTAATGTCCTATATCCCCTTCTCCCTCATACTAGATCTCAGCCTCTCTCTTTCCCTCTGATAATGCCCACACTGTGGCAATACACGCTCCACTGTCTCTGTTTCCTGGCAATAATCACACTTTCCTGTTGGATGCTTTCCTATCACATTTAAAGTCTTACTCAACCGGCTGTGTCCCACTCTTAATCTACTGGCTGTGTCCCACCCTTAATCTACTGGCTGTGTCCCACCCTTAATCTACTGGCTGTGTCCCACCCTTAATCTACTGGCTGTGTCCCACCCTTAATCTACTGGCTGTGTCCCACCCCTAATCTACTGGCTGTGTCCCACCCTTAATCTACTGGCTGTGTCCCACCCTTAATCTACTGGCTGTGTCCCACCCTTAATCTACTGGCTGTGTCCCACCCTTAATCTACTGGCTGTGTCCCACCCCTAATCTACTGGCTGTGTCCCACCCTTAATCTACTGGCTGTGTCCCACCCTTAATCTACTGGCTGTGTCCCACCCTTAATCTACTGGCTGTGTCCCACCCTTAATCTACTGGCTGTGTCCCACCCTTAATCTACTGGCTGTGTCCCACCCCTAATCTACTGGCTGTGTCCCACCCTTAATCTACTGGCTGTGTCCCACCCTTAATCTACTGGCTGTGTCCCACCCTTAATCTACTGGCTGTGTCCCACCCTTAATCTACTGACTGTGTCCCACCCTTAATCTTGTAAAAAATATCCTCCTCTGTTCTGTCCCTTCCTGCCGTCTTCCTCTGTACTTGAACTAAATGCCGGCCCTTAGTATCTCTATTCCACTGCTCCTGCCATCTCTACACCATCACTGTCCATATCAGGCTTTTTGCCTCTTCCTTGCTCATTGAAACTACAGCCTTAACATCCCCACTACTAAGTGGTTGTTTAGCCAGTACTTCAACTGACTCATTCCCCTCCAGTCCCACATGGGCTGGGACCCATGTAAATCTGATCTGTATACCCATCTGTGTAATCCTGCCATGGGTTTGTAGCGCGTCATAAAGCAGGTCTTGTCTGCTACGTGAACTAAAGGACTGCAGACTCATCAACACTGCACATGAATCAGAGCAAATAACTACTCTGTCTGGCTTGACTTCCTCCACCCACTGCAAGGCCAACAGTATGGCCATCACCTCTGCCATATATACAGCCAGACGATCTGTAATACATTTCTTGATTTCCACCCCACATTCCTGCACCACAAATGCTGACCCAGTACGTCCTGTCCTTGGATCTCTTGAATCTGTGTAAATGGCCATAAAATCCAGATACACAGTAGGCAGACATCTCTTAAACAAATCAGATGGATCAACACCCTCCCTATCTTTCTGTAGTCTCTCCAACTCTTCTAGATCAACTACTGGAGATGGGAGGAGCCATGGAGGATGTACAGGTATAGCTACCATTGGACTAAACTCCTTCCATATAGTCCCATTTCCTTCGCCTGGGTATTACCCAACTACCCAAAACTTGTGTTCTGTCCTCGCTCATGATCCCACTATGCCTGTAAAATGCCTTTCACAGGATGAGACACCCCATGTCCCTGTAGGTTGACCCAATAATTCATTGCCAGCTGCTGTCTCATAATCTGCAATGGCATATCTCCCATCTCCACCTGTAGTGCAGACACTAGGGATGTCCGAAACACCCCACTACATATTCTGAGTCCTTGCCCCTGATTGACATCTAGTCTTTCTAATGAGATCTGGGCTGCCGAACCATAACCTATACTGCTATAGTCTATTACAGATCGGATCAATACAACATACATGGTCCTCAATGAGGAACGCCCAGCTCCCCCACTCCTTCCCCATCAGCCCGGATCAATGCAACATACATGGTCCTCAATGAGGAAAGCCCAGCTCCCCCACTCCTTACCTATCAGCCCGGATCAATACAACATACATGGTCCTCAATGAGGAACGCAGAGCCCCCCCACTTCTTCCCCATCAGACAGCACATCACATTTATCACCTTCTTACACTTTTCAGGTCAGTCTAGTGTTAAAGTACACCCCAAGGAACCTGAAGGCCCCCACCCTCTCCAGGTTTCTCCCATATACAGTTGAAGTCAGAAGTTTACATACACCTAGGTTGGAGTCATTAAAACTTGTTTTTCAACCACTCCACAAATGTCTTGTTAACAAACAATAGTTTCGGCAAGTTGGTTAGGACATCTACTTTGTGCATGACACAAGTCATTTTTCCAACAATTGTTTACAGACAGATTATTCCACTTATAATTCACTGTATCACAATTACAGTGGATCAGAAGTTTACATACACTCAGTTGACTGTGCCTTTAAACAGCTTGGAAAATTCCAGAAATTGATGTCATTGCTTTAAAGCTTCTGATAGGCTAATTGACATCATTTGAGTCAATGGATGCATTGGATGTACCTTCCAACTCAGTGCAGCTTTGCTTGACATCATGGGAAAAATCAAAAGAAATCAGCCAGGACCTCAGAAAAAAAATAGTAGACCTCCACACGTCTGGTTCATCCTTGGGAGCAATTTCCAAACGCCTGAAGATACCGCATTCATCTGTACAAACAATAGTACGCAAGTATAAACACCATGGGACTACGCAGCCGTCATATCGCTCAGGAAGGGGACGCGTTCTGTCTACTAGGGATGAACGTACTTTGGTGCGAAAAGTTCAAATCAAACTCAGAACAACAGCAAAGGACCTTGTAAATATGCTGGAGGAAACAGGTACAAAAGTATTTATATCCACAGTAAAACGAGTCCTAACCTGAAAGGCCGCTCAGCAAGGAAGAAGCCACTGCTCCAAAAACCGCCATAAAAAAGCCAGACTACGGTTTGCAACTGCACATGGGGACAAAGATTGTACTTTTTGGAGAAATGTCCTCTGGTCTGATATAGAACTGTTTACCCATAATAGAAAATAGAACTGTTTGCCCACAATGACCATCGTTATGTTTGGAAGCCGAAGGACACCATCCCAACCGTGAATCACAGGGGTGGCAGCATCATGTTGTGGGGGTGCTTTGCTGCAGAAGGGACTGGTGCCCTTCACAAAATAGATGACATCATGAGGGATGAAAATTCGGTGGATATTTGAAACAACATCTCAAGACATCAGTTCAAGCTTGGTCGCAAATGGGTCTTCCAAATGGACAATGATCGCAAGCATACTACCAAAGTTGTGGCAAAATGGCTTAAGGACAACAAAGTCAAAGTATTGGACTGGCCATCACAAAGCCCTGACCTCAATCCTATAGAAAATTTGTTGGCAGAACTGAAAAACCGTGTGCGAGCAAGGAGGCCTAAAAACCTGACTCCATTACACCAGCTCTGTCAGGAGGAATGGGCCAGAATTCACCTAACTTATTGTGGGAAGCTTATGAAAGGCTACCCGAAACATTTGACCAAAGTTAAACAGTTTAAAGGCAATGCTACCAAATACTAATTCAGTGCATATAAACTTCTGACCCACTGGAAATGTGATGAAAGAAATAAAAGCTGAAATAAATAATTCTCTCTACTATTATTCTGACGTTTCACATTCTTAAAATATAGTGGTGATCCTAACTGACCTAAAACAGGGGATTTTTACTGGGATTAAATGTCAGGAATTGTGAAAACCTGAGTTTAAATGTATTTGGCTAAGGTGTATGTAAACTTCCGACAGTAAAAACTGTTGAGAAGCCTTTTTGTCCTAGACTTGGCACTCCGGTACCACTTGCCATGGAAGAACAGTCTATGACTGGGGTCTTTGACAATTTTTAGGGCCTTCCTCTGACACCGCCTGGTGTAGAGGTCCTGGACGGCAGGCAGCTTAGCCCCAGTGATGTACTGGACCGTCAGCACTCCTTCTGTAGTGCCTTTCGGTCGGAGGCCGACCAATTGCCGTACCAGGCAGTGATGCAACCAGTCAGGATGCTCTCGATGTTGCATCTGTAGAACCTTTTGAGGATCTGAGGACCCATGCCAAATCTTTTTAGTTTCCTGAGGGGGAATAGGCTTTGTCGTGCCCTCTTCACGACTGTCTTGGTGTGTTTGGACCATTCTAGTTTGTTGTTGATGTGGACACCAAGGAACTTGAAGCTCTCAACCTGCTCCACTACAGCCCCGTCGATGAGAATGGGGGCGTGCTCGGTCCTCCTTTTCCTGTAGTCCACAATCATCTCCTTAGTCTTGGTTACGTTGAGGGATAGGTTGTTATTCTGGCACCACCCGGCCAGGTCTCTGACCTCCTCCCTGTAGGCTGTCTCGTCATTGTCGGTGATCAGGCCTACCACTGTTGTGTTGTCTGCAAACTTAATGATGGTGTTGGAGTCGTGCCTGGCCATGCAGTCGTGGGTGAACAGGGAGTACAGGAGGGGACTGAGCATGCATCCCTGGGGGGCTCTAGTGTTGAGGATCAGCATGGCAGATGTGTTGCTACCTACCCTAACCACCTGGGGGCGGCCCGTCAGGAAGTCCACGATCCAGTTGCAGAGGGAGGTGTTTAGTCCCAGGATCCTTAGCTTAGTGATGAGCTTTGAGGGTACTATGGTGTTGAACGCTGAGCTGTAGTCAATGAATAGCATTCTCACATAGGCGTTCCTATTGTCCCGGTGGGAAATGGCAGTGTGGAGTGCAATAGAGATTGCATCATCTGTGGATCTGTTTGGGCGGTATGCAAATTGGAGTGGGTCTAGGGTTTCTGGGATAAAGGTGTTGATGTGAGCCCTTACCAGCCTTTCAAAACACTTCATGGTTACGGACATGAGTGCTACGCGTCTGTAGTCATTTAGGCAGGTTGCCTTCGTGTTCTTGGGCACAGGGACTATGGTGGTCTGCTTGAAACATGTTGGTATTACAGACTCAATCAGGGACATGTTGAAAATATCAGTGAAGACACCTGCCAGTTGGTCAGCACATGCCCGGAGCACACGTCCTGGTAATCCGTCTCGCCCCGCAGCCTTGTGAATGTTGACCTGTTTAAAGATCTTACTCACATCGGCTACGGAGAGCGTGATCACATAGTCGTCCGGAACAGCTGATGCTCTCATGCATGCCTCAGTGTTGCTTGCCTCGAAGTGAGCATAGAAGTGATTTAGCTCATCTGGTAGGCTCGTGTCACTGAGCAGCTCACGGCTGTGCTTTCCTTTGTAGTCTGTAATAGTTTGCAAGCCCTGCCACATAAGACGAGCGTCGGAGCCGTTGTAGTACAATTCAATCTTAGCCCTGTATTGACGCTTTGCCTGTTTGATGGTTCGCCTAAGGGCATAGCTGGATTTCTCATACGCTTCCGGGTTGGAGTCCCGCACCTTGAAAGCGGTAACTCTACCCTTCAGCTCAGTGCAAATGTTGCCTGTAATCCATGGCTTCTGGTTGGGGTATGTACGTACAGTCTCTGTGGGGACGACGTCCTCGATGCACTTATTTATAAAGCCAGTGACTGATGTAGTGTACTCCTCAATGCCATCGGAATAATCCCAGAACATGTTCCAGTCTGTGCTAGCAAAACAGTCCTGTAGTTTAGCATCTGCTTCATCTGACCACTTTTTTATAGACCGAGTCACTGGTGCTTCCTGCTTTAATTTTTGCTTGTAAGCAGGAATCAGGAGGATATAATTGTGGTCGGATTTACCAAATGGAGGGCAAGGGAGAGCTTTGTAAATGTCTCTGTGTGTGGAGTACAGGTGGTTGCACATTTAACATGTTGATAGAAATGAGGTAGAACTGATTTAAGTTTCCCTGCATTAAAGTCTCCGGCCACTAAGAGCGCCGGAGCGGTTTTCTGTTTGCTTATTTCCTTATACAGCTGACTGAGTGCGGTCCTAGTGCCAGCATCTGTCTGTGGTGGTAAATAAACAGCCACGAAAAGTATAGCTGAAAACTCTCTAGGCAAGTAGTGTGGTCTGCAATTTATCACAAGACACTCTACCTCAGGCGAGCAAAATATAGAGACTTCCTTAGATTTCGTGCACCAGCTGTTGTTTACAAATATGCACAGACCCCTCCCCCTCTTCTTACCGTAGTGTGCTGTTCTATCCTGCCGATGCAGCATATATCCCGCTAGCTGAATATCCATGTCATCATTCAGCCACGATTCCGTGAAACATCAGATATTACAGTTTTTGATGTCCCATTGGTAGGATATTAGTGATCGTATCTCGTCTAATTTATTGTCCAATGATTGCACGTTGGCGAGTAATATTGATGGTAACGGCAGCTTTCCAATCGCCTTCTGCGAATCCTAACAAGGCATCCTGCTCTGTGTCCTCTGTACCTGCGTCTCTTCCTCTTGCCAATAACTGGGATGTTGGCCTTGTCAGGTGTTCGGAGAATGTCCTGTGCGTCCTGCTTGTTGAAGAAAAAATCTTTGTCTAATCCGAGGTGAGTGATCGCTGTCCTGATATCCAGAAGCTCTTCTTACATTCATGTGATGTTAAAGCTATTCGGCAATAGCCTCGCTGGGTCCTTCCCTGGCTTCTGGCTTGTTGGTCTCGCTGGGTCCTTTCCTGGCTTCCGGCTTGTTGGTCTCGCTGGATCCTTCCCTGGCTTCCGGATTGGTACCTTTACTGCCTCCTTTTTGCTGCCTGGTAGTTTCCCCTCCTCCCACAATCTGTACAACATCAATACCTTATCCAGTGCCTCATCACTAAGATGGGCCAACATAACATTGCACACCGTGACTTTCCCAGGTGAAGTTAACCCATCCTTACCTATTGCCCTTTTCATCTCTGCCAAATGTAAATGGTGCATTCAATGCATTATTTACATCCTTCCTCCTATCCAGCACTCCAGGGTGCTCCTCTCTCATTCTCTCTCTCCCCATCCTCTGAAAAAGTTGCCAAGCTATGCACTTTGACAAATGCTTTGGCCATCATCTCTGCCTTCTCCTCATCTGTTACTGCCATATCCTCTCCACTCGTCAACACTGGATAGTCCCACTCCCTTCTGACCCCACTCATCCTCTTCATCATCCACCACAATTTCCCCACAGGTGTCGTCCTTCCAAGAACCGATGCCAACATGACCTCTTTGCCTGACATATGGTTCTCCTCACCAGAGCCTGCTTATACTGAATCAGATGTTGGAAGTTACACATCCTTTTCAGTACTCTAAATGCCCCGTTCCTACTTCTCAGCATTGCCCCACACTCCTCCGTCCACCATGGGACTGCTTTCCTCCTCCTCCTCCCTGAACTCTTAGGTATCGCCTTAGTAGCTGCCCCCACTAAAGCTGTTCTCACCCATTTATTCATACTATCCACATCCCTCCTCATATCCACCCGAGCCATCACCTGCTCACTCAGCTCCTGAAACTGATCCCACTTTGCCCTTCCAAACACCCACCTGCCTACTCCATCCACTGACACCTCCTCCTCCCTCCAGCCTATTGTGCATACTATGGGGTAATGATCACTCCCTACTGTCGACTCCTCCCATAACTCCCACACACAGATTCCTGCCATCGCACTAGATACCAGAGTGAGGTCCAAGGCAGACTCTTTCCCTGTAGCTACATCAATCCTGGTCCCTCGGCCATCATTCCGACACACCAGATCCCTTGGCCATTTCCATCCACCCGTTTGCCTCTCCAGAGAGTGTTGTGGGCATTAAAATCCCCACACCACATTACCTTACTTCTATCATGGCCCTCCAACCTCTCCAGTACTTTTAGGTTCAATATCTGACAAGGATTATCTACTGAACAAAAATATAAATGAAACACGCAACAATTTCAAAGACTTTATTGAGGTACAATTCATATAAGGAAATCAGTTAATTGAAATAAATTAATTAGGCCCTGATCTATGGATTTCACGTAACTGGGCAAGGGCGCAGTCATGGGTGGACCTGGGAGGGCATAGGCCCGCCCACTGGGAGCCAGGCTCAGCCAATCACATTGAGTTTTTCCCCACTAAAGGGCTTTATTACAGACATAAATACTCCTCAGTTTCAAGTTTACCTCTTTAGAGCTAACACTCACAGGCAATCCTGTTATCACCCCTTTAATCCACTGCTTGAATGGTGCAGACAGAGGGTTGCCTCGCTTCTAGTCCTTAGGAAACTTGCAGTATTTTGTTTTTATTGCTGCACTGCCGGAACTAGAAGCACAAGCATACCACAATAACATCTGTTAAACACGAGTATGTGACCAATACAATTTGATTTAAAACTGTTGCTCTCCTCAAACTTCCTTTTCTACTTAATCCCCGCCGCCATAGACCTCTTGCTCCCATTCAAACCTCTGCTCAATTTCTCTACTGCTTTTGTTTTATGTTTTCTCTTTCCTACTCCCTTCTCCATCACAATTGCCTACAATCTCTGACCCAGTCACAGCCGTGCCGACCCGCCGCCAGTTTGATTGTTTGCTTACTCCCTTTCAACCCGAAAGACTGATATGTAGCAAAAGTGCTAGCGCCAGCACCGTACCAAGCGGATACTCCCTTCGTATAACCAAAGATCTCCAACCGACACAACTCCGATATTTATTATGTTATTACTGTGTCCAAAATACCACAGTCGAATGCAGTTTCAAAGCTGTAATATTTTTTATGTAAGGGGCGCTAGGGGGCAGAAAAACAACGTGTGTAGGAAAGGTAAAATAACTGATTCATTCGAGACTGGCAGAATAGAAGCCGGTTTGTGGATAATTTTTAAAACCGAAATTATGTTTTAAATATTCTAGCTAAGAATACAAAATATACAGCCCATTACACTTATTTTATTCAACACTTTTCCTACCCCTATCCAAGAATCAGGATGAGATTAAATAATTGACAATGACGACGAGCTGTAATTTCATCAGGCACTATCTAGGTATACCTAACTATGGGTTTTTGGAAAGGGGGCTTTCATTCTAGAACCAAAAAATATTTTTCAACAGACAAGTGTCCCGCTGTTGTGGACAACTGACACATCTACTGTACTTTCAAGGTGTTGATGTTTTATCATTTCATTGTCACTAACTGAAACGGTATAACCTGGGTTCGTGGAGTTAAGAGGGGGAGAAAAAAGAACCAACCATGATAACGTCTGCCGGTAAGCAGTAACATACTAGCAAATGTCAGCGTTTTGTAAAAGATTGCTAATGGTAGCAAGCTAGCATCCATTGATTTAGCTGAGTCACATAGCTAACTGGTTAGCTAACTAGCTATCTAACCAGTTTACAGACTTTTAAAACTCACAGTTAGCTAATTTAGCTGCTGTACGTTAACAAATGTTAGCTAGTTACCTATGTGGCTGGATAACAACTTTATTCCTATCATATTGTTTCATGTCTATAGTCGCCATTAACGTTAGTCGTTGGACAATGACGTTAGCCAGATGGCTAGCTAACATTAGCCAGGAATTTACCGACCGCGTTGGTTAGCTGCTGACGTTACCTAGCTGTGCCCTGGCAAACTAACGTAGTTAGCTAGTTTATAATGTAATATTTTCATAGCCCGGTAAACGGGCGGCATGTAGCCCGGCGGCTAGGATTTCTAGTCACTCCTGCTCCTAGTAGCAGTGTTGGGCCAGTAACCGAAAGGTAGCTGGGTCGAATCCCCGAGCCGACAACGTTTAAGTCTGCCCCTGGTCAAACTCGGAAGGGAAAGGGGAGACGTAGTCCAGTTATTAAATTGAAATGTGTCGATTAAGACACCTCTCTGATTTCCGAGGGGTTGGGTTAAATGCGGAAGACACATTTCAGTTGAATGTATTCAGTTATACAACTGGCAAGATTTCCCCTTTTCCCTTTCGAGTTTGACCTGTTTAAGCTTCACATGAAACTTTTCTATGTCAGTCATAAATGGTTAACGTTTTCTGTCTAACCTAGCTAGTTACGTTACGTACACTGAAGTGCATCAGGGTTCACACTAACATCAGGGTTTACACACACATCAGGGTTTATCCATGATGTTGAAACTGACTACACATCATTTGATTTTTAGCTGGAATCATCTCACTGCTGGATGAGGAGGAGCCCCAACTCAAGGTATCATGAATTTAAGCTTGTTATCCAGTGAGAATACACCAGTAGTCACCAACCATGGCCCCAGAGAAGACAAAAAGCCTTGTACAATAACATTAAAGACCATCATAAGTAGCTAGTTAGTGGAAGCAGTCATTAGTGCTGGACAGTAGCTCTCCTGGACCATGTTTGGTGACCGCTAACATTCCTATTGACTTGGCAATGATTATTCTTGACTATTGTTTGCGTAAAGTGTCTTAACATTTGTAATTTTTTTTTGCTTGTAGGAGTTTGCTCTGCACAAGCTGAACTCCATTGTCAATGACTTCTGGGCTGAGATATCGGGATCTGTTGACAAAATGTAAGTTTTTAAACAAGGTGAAAAAAGCCACAAATATTTACATGGTCAGTTCAAATTGGCAATATGTCACTTTTTGGGCAACCTGACCAAATTCACTTAACGTTCTGTTTCTGCTTATTTTAACTCTCGGTTTTGTACACCAGCTTCAAACAGCTGAAACAACAATATTTTTGGTTCTGTAAAGTATTTTTCACAGCAGTTTAGATGATACATTGATTCTCTACACTATAGTTAACTTAGTTTGTCACAAACTGAAATTAGGCAAACTATTTAGTTTAAGCAATCAGGAAATGGCGGAGTGATTTCTGCATAGTGCAACTTTAATTAGAATAAAGAAATTACTCAAGGGGGGAAAAAATGTGTTCTCTCCTCACAGCGAGGTCCTGTATGAAGATGAGACATTTCGGAGCAGGGCGTTTGCTGCCTTGGTGGCTTCCAAAGTGTTCTACCACCTCGGGGCGTTTGATGAGTCGTTGAACTACGCTCTGGGTGCAGGAGACCTTTTCAATGTCACAGACGACACTGAATATGTGGAGACCATTATCGGTGAGTGATGTCACAACTGCATGTTTTGGTATCCACAAGTATTCCATCTTAGTACTGACCTCAAGGGCTTCTAATGCTAATCCATAGGCTTACCTTTTTAGTTACATTACACATAGTCACCTCCAACAATGTTCAATTTATGTATACCCACTGTTGCTAATTTAGATATCAACACACTGATGCATGCCACTAATCATGGCAATTGATTATTCCACAGCGGTATACAGTAGTTCTTTGATGACCTCTGGTCTTTTCCCCGTAGCCAAATGCATTGATCACTACACCAAGCAGCGGGTGGAGAACGCTGAGCTTCCTGAGGACGAGGAGAAGAAGAGCATCGACCCCCGGTTGGAGGGCATCGTCAACAAGATGTTCCTGCGTTGCCTGGGCGACCATAAGTACAAGCAGGCCATCGGCATTGCCTTGGAGACTCGACGCCTGGACATCTTCGAGAAGACTATCCTTGAATCGGTCAGTGGCTCCGGGTCGTCTTCTGAACACATTCTGTTTTGGTTCCACAGATTGTTTAATTTGGCGCAACTTCTACTTAATGTAATAAATAAATAATTAGCTTAATGAAAATCCACAGATCCACGACTTTTGGTTTAGCCTACATTTTATTGAAATGTTTTTGTTGTGGTTTAAAACAACTTACATTTTATGTTGAGATCCTAACCCTCTTCCTTTTTTCTTGTACAGAATGACGTTAGTGGCCTACTGGCCTACAGCCTGAAGGTCTGCATGTCACTAATGCAGAACAAGAAGTTCCGCAACGAGGTCCTCCGAGTGCTGGTCAAGCTCTACATGAATCTGGAGAAGCCTGACTTCATCAACGTTTGCCAGGTAACGGGGAGAAAGCACACTTCAAATTGGGATCTGATTTAAAAAAAATATCCATTCAGCTGCCTGCAGTTTGGTGGTGCGATGGTTATCTGATTTCACAATCTGAAACAGTACCATCCTGATCCAGTGGAATTACATAGTCATTCAATAGTGAATTTCTTTGAAAATAAACAGTCACGTGTACACGTTATTGTTAGAGGGGGGAAACTGTGCATAATGAAATGAAAAGATCCACTAAATATTGTTCACCTTAAATCTAACAATGCTTCTGTCTGAGGTGGATCTTTATGAGGTTGCATGTGCCCAAACCCACACGTGTTACCAGCAGAGGCAGTCACTTTGAGGCTGACTACAGACTATTGCTCTTTATTCCTCCTCACCCCACCTGAATCTCTTTTTGATTACTGCAATTCAGCTTTTAGCTGCAAATATGTACAATATCAAATAAACCCATCTTACTAATATGAGGAAGGAACCACTTGACCACCATGCATCACACTCAAACTCTGTCTCTCCTCCTTCTCTTTCTCCTCCACAGTGCCTGATCTTCCTGGACGACCCACAGGCGGTGAGCGACATCCTGGAGAAGCTGGTGAAGGAAGACAACCTGCTGATGGCCTACCAAATCTGCTTCGACCTGTACGAGAGTGCCAGCCAGCAGTTCCTCTCCTCCGTCATCCAGAACCTGCGCACCGTGGGCACGCCCATCCCCGCCGTGCCTGGCTCCACCAACACAGGCACCGTGCCCATCGCAGACAAAGACAGGTGCGTGAGGATGAGGGTGTAGTCACAGGGTGAGATGGGTAGGTTGGGGAAAGATGATGGGAAAATGTGAAGGAAATGTAGTACGATCGGTGTAGGTGAAATATCTTGACACATCACAGGTAACCTACTGTGATACAAAGTTGATTTAGCCAATATGTTTTAAAAAATGTCTCAGTGATGCTATGGAGACGGACGACAAGGCCAGCAGCTCCCCTGCAGGAAAAGCTGCAGACAGTGTGAGTAGCTCTACTTGGTGCTTCTTTATGGCCATGCAGAGAAGCTGTCAATTTTATATAACTGTTCTTGTCACCCAAATTAATGGGTCTTCCCTTCCTCTGCTTGCATAGAAGGACGAGCCTAAGGACCAGAACGCGAAGATGATCAAAATTCTCAGTGGAGAAATGGCCATCGAATTTCATCTGCAGTTCCTCATCCGGAACAACAACACAGACTTAATGATTCTCAAGAACACAAAGGTAAAGGATCCCATTATGAGTATTAAACAGGCTATGTATTGCATGTTACATAGGCATATGACATGTACTGCATTATTAAAAAGGCTTTCACAATTATTTTTGTTGTTGCTTTGTCTACCTAATCCAGGATGCAGTCCGAAATTCAGTGTGTCACACAGCCACGGTCATAGCCAACTCCTTCATGCATACGGGGACCACAAGTGACCAGTTCCTCAGGTATAGCCACTATACTATAACATCACTAGCTATAGCATAAACACATAGAGAATATCACTTTCTGTTTTGCCAGCACACTTCATAACATACCCTCCAGGAAGTTGTATTTATATATAAAAAAATATATATATTTATATTTCGTTGTGTTGGTGGTAATGTGGTACATTCTATTGGTGTGAGGCAGACCTGGCTTCTGAGTATTTTCAAATAATGTGGCTGAAATCAACTACTTCTACTTGAAGTATTTAAAATAATTCCTATAAATAGCCTACTATTATTTCCAAATGCATTATTTCAAATACTCCTAGGACCTGTGTTCAAATGCATCGGAGTACTTATTTGAATTTGTATGTACTCTGTATTAAATAACATTTTCTAATAAATGCTTATACTTCCCAATTTTATTTCCAAATACATTCCAATATTCAACTACTTATATTTTCTCCCCAAAAATATTTGAATGTTATTTATATAATCAAAATAGTTTTTGGCTGAAGCCTGGTGTGGGGATATAAAGGGTTAATGCTGTGTTTGGCTGTGTGATGGGATTTTATTCATTCTTTCAACAGAGAGAACTTGGAGTGGCTTGCAAGAGCCACCAACTGGGCCAAGTTCACAGCCACAGCCAGTCTTGGCGTCATTCACAAGGTAAACTTTAGCGGGAACTATTTAAAACGTAAGAGGATATCTCTGTTTTTCTGATTTAAAAAAATATATATATATATTTAAAAAAAAAAGTTTCACTGAATAATCTGCATATTTTCAGGGTCACGAGAAAGAGGCACTGCAGTTGATGGCCACTTATCTGCCCAAAGACACCTCACCCGGATCAGCCTACCAGGAGGGAGGTGGCCTGTATGCCCTCGGGCTAATCCACGCCAACCACGGGGGGGACATCATCGACTACCTGCTCAGTCAGCTCAAGAACGCCAGCAACGACGTGAGTGGCAACATGCAGACACGTCACATTTCCCTTAATCAATTCCAAATCAACCCATATCCCCCACCCCTTTGGTTACTTAGATTTGATCGGATGTGTGTGTAAAGGCATCTGCATGATACCCAGCCGAAACAGTTCAGAACAGTTTGTGCTTATATTATAAACTATTTGACACGTTTTTTTTAAAATTGAGAAATACTGAATCAAAAAATTTTGATGTACAATTGCGCGACTAAGATCTCGGCAAAAACATAAATTAATTTATTGAGTTTCTTGAATTGATTTCTTGAGTTCTCTTCGATGAATTCTGACTATTTTGAGGAAGTGTCTACTGGCTACAGCATCTCAAGATGGACAAACAGTACGATTGGCACTTTTTTCTAGTTTTTCAAGCGTAGGTCTTTTTTAAGGGAGTAAGCGAACACACTCGTTCGGTTCCGGCTAGGCGCCAGTCAAACTGAAGCATGCTGATGCATTAAGCAATACGGAGATTATTCCAACGAAGCCCATCAGGGGGATATCATGTCACATTTGAGTTGAAATCAAAGTTATATTTGTGTCTGTGATGGCTGTTTTGGTTTGCTTTGTTTCCTCCCACAGATTGTTCGTCACGGGGGAGGTCTGGGCCTGGGATTGGCTGCTTTGGGTACAGCCAGGCAGGATGTGTACGATCTGCTCAAGTCTAACCTGTACCAGGACGATGCAGTCACAGGTACACGACCCTGAACAGACAGTGAGGCATTTGGTGCTAGTCGAGTTCAAATTTAGCCAACTATTATACACTGAACAAAAATATAAAAGCAACAATTCAAAAGGTTTTACTGAGTTATAGTTCCTAAAAGGAAATCAGTAAATTGAAATAAATTCGGTAGGTCCTAAACTATGGATGTCACACGACTGGGAGTACAGATGCGTGTTTTTTTTAAATGGTAGGGGTGTGGATCAGGAAACAGATCGGGATCATGCCGTGCGACATCTCCTTTGCGTGTAGTTCATCAGGCTGATTGTGGAATGTTGTCCCACTCCTCTTCAATGGCTAGGTGAAGTTGCTGGATATTGGTCGGAACTGGAACATGCTGTTGTACACGTTGATCCAGAGCATCCCAAACATGCTCAATGAGCGACATGTCTGAGTATGCAGGACATGGAAGAACTGGGACATATTCTTCCAGGAAGCTTCCAGGAATTGTGTACAGATCCTTACGACATGGGACTGTGCTTTATCATGCTGAAATATGAAGTGATGGTGGCAGATGAATGACATGACAATAGGTCATAGTATCGCTGTCCGTTCAAATTTCCATCGATAAAATGGAATTGTTTGTTGTCCATAGATTATGCCGCCTGCCCATACCGTAACCCCACCGCCACCATGGGGCACTCTGTTCACAACCGTGACCTCAGCATAACGCTCGCCCACATGACACCATGCATATGGTCGCGGTTGTGAGGCCAGTTGGACGTACTACCAAATTCTCTAAAACTACGTTGGAGTCTGCTTATGATAGAGATTTGAGCATTCCCTCAAAATATGAGACATCGGTGGCATTGTGGTGTGACAAAACTGTGCATTTGAGAGTGGTCTTTTATTGTCCCCAGCACAAGGTGAACCTGTGTAATGATCATGCTGTTTAATTAGCTTCTTTTTATGCCACACCTGTCTGTTGGATGGATTATCTTGGCAAAGGAGAAATGCTCCCTAACAGGGGTGTAAACACAATTTGAGAGAAATAAGCATTTTTTGCATATGGAATATTTTTGTGATCTTTTATTTCAGCTCATGAAACATGGGATCAACACTTTACGTTTATATTTTTGTTCATTATATCTCTGTAGCCCTTAGAGTTAAAAACATCTTGACATATTTGCATCTGTTGATATACAGTAAGCTTGCAACAAAAACGGCATTGCTTGTGCAATTTAAAAGAGATCAGTGATACTAGCAAAATCAACTCTGTGCTGCCAGTTGTTCAGATTTAGAAAGGACTTTTCTTTGGTGCCATTATGCGGTGCTCATGTTTTTACCCTCTGTTCACAGGCGAGGCAGCAGGACTGGCCCTGGGGCTCGTCATGCTGGGCTCCAAGTCTGCTCAGGCCATCGAGGACATGGTGGGCTACGCCCAGGAGACTCAGCACGAGAAGATCCTGCGCGGCCTGGCCGTGGGCATCGCCATGGTGATGTACGGACGCATGGAGGAGGCAGACACGCTCATCGAGAGCCTCTGCAGGGACAAGGTAACTATGGGGCTTGGAAATGCATTCGGGTGTACTAGGACTGACCCCATTTATTTTGTTTGGTCGTTAGGCTGTTTGACCGATATTGAATAATTAGCCTAAACAATAAACTGCAATTCATGAATGCATGCAATAGTCTGCTGTAATAAAGACTTAGATAGATGTGTGTGTGTGTGTGTGTAGATAGATGTATGTGTATATATTATATATGTTTTTCCCTGGTAGAACAGTACATTTAATTAGTGTTTACACTGTTCCAAATGGTAAAAAAAAAAGTATATTCTCACGCAACGCTTGCACCTATACCCTCCTTAATCTGCAGTAGTTTCCACAACTAGGTCATATGTCTTCCACACATCTGACTTCCCCTTTCCCTCCTGAGCAACCAGTAAACATTCACCCTTTTGAGTTTCTTTTTCACGTCCGTTTTGCAGTCGACATTACTGTGTTCGGAGTTTGTTATAACCAATTTATTGATGTGATTATGATGGGCTATAGGTCAGGCCCTATTGGTCATGTGCATGCTATGATTACATGTAGGGCTGGGCGATATGACGATATATATCGTGTGACGATAGAAACACGTTTATCGTTTCATATTATGCTCTATCGTTTTAGGTGTCGCAAATCGCACTCTTTGCGGTAATGTTTTCCGTCAATTGGACGACGCTTTGCGTGAACTTTGCAACACAAACAAACGTGGAGGAGAGTGAACGTGACACGGAGCTCATACCTAAAAGAGGGGCTACTTCGGTCGCATGGTCTCGGTTTGGATATGAAAAGTCTGACACGGAACCGTCCTCTGCAAAATATTCCGCAGGCCGGCCCCGACAACAGGCTCAAACGCCACTAACCTCCTTTACCACCTACGCAAGAATCATGTGAAACATTTCGGAGAGAGTCTACGGATGAGACTCAAAAAAGTACAGTCTAGTGCTCAAAACAAACCCTCGACTCAGACGTTGCAAGAGGCTTTTGCCCGCGGCACACCATATGGCAAAGAACCATGAAGATGGAAGGAGATAACAGCTGCCGTTACAACTTATATCTGCAAAGACATGGCCCTAATTTACACGGTCGAGGAAACGGGGGTTTCGTGAGTTGGTGCCAACACTCGACCCAAGGTACCAAATGCAAATTGATATGTGACACGTATTAATGCCAAAATAACATGCAATACAGGCAAGCCCCCCCCAAAATATTTATATTTTAGGCCTATATTTATTTTGTGCAACTATTTACCTTTTTTAGATTTTGTTAAATGCTTAATTTAACATTTGCACAAAGGTTCTAAATAAAAGAGAAATAATCAAATATGAGTAAGTACCTTTTTTTCCCGTTGAGTTAATTCAAAATGTAACAAGAAATAGGCCTTTACGTGTGGGCATTTTATGTAAACTGTTCTTAGAATTTACAGAATGTGCTATATCGTGATATGTATCGTTATCGGGATATGAAATGACCTATATCGGGATGTGAGATTTTGACCATATCGCCCTGCTCTAATTACATGTTTCACATAAAGAGAGCAAGGATTGAGGGGAAAGGTTTTCCTAAATAAATTAGGGATTTTGATAACGTTTCAGTCAAACAAGTAAAACTACATGGCTGAAATTTATGTAGCAGCTTCAGCACGGGTAGTGCGATTAAACACTTGCTGTGGTGCCTTTTCGTTGGAGTAGGGAGGAGAGACAACGTCTGCCAGTCACACAGGCACTCGCTGTCACTTGTTTTAACACTCTTGAATAAATTGTCTAACTATTTAATCAAACCATATGCTTATGTAGACAAGCTCAGTGCGTATGTAGTTGATTTTATTCAACTACGTAATATGGGAAAAATATGTTTAAACATTTCGATCAATCGATTGGTTGAAAGAACAGGACTACTCTCGGGCGACCCAAACGTTTTTTTTTCTCGGGACCACCCTAACACACACACACACTAGTTCGCTATGCCTGCCGTGGGGATGGGTTCCGCTATGCCTGCCGTGGGGATGGGTTCCGCTATGCCTGCCGTGGGGATGGGTTCCGCTATGCCTGCCGTGGGGATGGGTTCCGCTATGCGTTGTAGGGTGCGGAAACTCACCTCATCCCCTACTACCAATATATTGACCTTCATTCCTTTAATTCCTTGGCTATGCAACCATGACTGTTAACCTTGTTGCCTATTGTGGGTGTTTTTGATTTCTTCCAGCCTGTAGTCATCTGTTTCAATTTACTGCGACAATGAGTACCTGTCCTGAACCGTAGTATGAATGATGCATGCAGTACCCATACTTAAATGTGTTATTTGTCAAATAAGAGGTATACCTTTTTGTTGACCATACATTGTTTCCACCTACTAGGGTTGCAAAATCTGGGAACTTTCAATAAATTCTCTGGTTTTCCAGAAATCTCGATTTCCTGCTTATTCCCTCCTGATTACGGGAATTTTCCAACTGGGATTTCGGGAATACCGAATAATGTTGCAACCTTACTGCTTCAGACTCTTCTCTTAGCTAAGGCTCTGTGTTCCACCACTGCGTTTGTTGTAGGACCCCATCCTGCGCCGCTCCGGAATGTACACAGTGGGCATGGCCTACTGTGGCTCCGGGAACAACAAGGCCATCAGACGCCTGCTGCATGTGGCTGTAAGTATTCTCCTTCCTCACGCAAAACAGGGACAACCAGGAATCAGAGTAGGGATAGTCCAGCTGTGAAGTATTGGAATTGGGAGTATGGTTATGTCAGACAATAGTATACCTCATAGTAAATTAAAATGTGTTGGTATGTTAAACGGCGTAATGAAATGCATTCCTTTTATTTTTTTATTTTACCTTTATTTAACTAGGCAAGTCAGTTAAGAACAAATTCTTATTTTCAATGACGGCCTAGGAACAGTGGGTTAACTGCCTGTTCAGCGGCAGAACGACAGATTTGTACCTTGTCAGCTCGGGGGTTTGAACTTGCAACCTTCCAGTTACTAGACCACTAGGCTACGCTGCCGCCCCATTCCTGGGTAGTACAGGAAGCCCTGATAGATTCATTAATGTTACTGGGGCAGATGGTTGAGTTGGTATTCATACCTATGGCAGCCTGCACAAGCTAAAGATGTTGTGATACAAGAGCTTTTTATGAACAAGTATAGGCTTTCCCCAAATCTTTGATATCTGGGCAGATTGGGAGTTTGGTGTTTGGGCAGGAAAATGGTTATTAGTAGCTGTTATCTCCTTGCCCTACTGTATTTTTTTTTCTGCTATTAATACATTGTTCTCTACCTGTCAGGTAAGCGACGTGAACGATGATGTCAGAAGGGCAGCGGTGGAGTCCATTGGATTCATCATGTTCAGGTAAGGCCTTATTCAACCCTGTATCCCCTATGTAATCCCTTTTCCACCCAGCAGAGGTCCCCCTACTTTCCAGCCTCTTGGTCCACTGCTAGCCTCTTAGCCCAAGCTAACTGATCAATCAGCTCCTACTTGTATACACAAAGACTGCATTCCTCTCATAGCCCGGGCATCATTTCCAAATGATTTTGGAGTATATCCTCAGATGGGTGTTGTTGGCAGTTTATGTAGCCTCCCTCCCCTCATCCTGATCGTTAAAACAAACAGTGAGAGAGATTTCTTCCGCCTAGACCTCAGATAAATAGATGGGGCTTTTCCACTCCTGATTGCCACCGGGGCTGTTACCCATCTTTGGCCCTGAGTTTAACCCACATTTCCAAGTTCCATGTTTTCCCCATCAAGAATTGGGTTTTTTGCAAGTTCTCACCAAAGCCTGTGGAATTTTCACCCCTGAAGAATTTGTTGTCTGAACACTGTTTGGGAGTTTTAAGTAACCAAGGGCATGCAATAGGGTTAACCTTTAGCCCAGATGGAGCTCTGGGCTGATTTGCGTTTTCTTATACACCGAATTGTTTATGTAAGCGCTAGTGCTGGGCGATATGGCCAAAATATCATATCACGGTATTTATTTAAAAAAAAATTTTTAAAATGATGTATGATGGTATTTGACACTTGTTTTTAAGTAAGGAAATTTCTAAATTTGCTTTATAAATAGTGCATGACCTCAGGGTGGTAACGCGTACATTCTAAGTGATTTCGACGGGTCTCCATTCTGATTTTGTTTTCTACTGTTCAATTCAACTTCAATCCAAACTATTTTTTGGGGCATTTTCATAAATTTCTGCATTTTCTGCATTCATTTGAGTATTTCCACACTGCCATGTGGGGCTGCACGACATGGGCAAACAATCTAAATCTTATTTCGAATCAAATGTTAATTGTTTCATAGGGGACCCTTTAATCTTTGGCTACATTGTCTGTTTTCTGCTTCATGTAGCTAGCCTATATTAATGCCTCTTGTATTCCTCTTTGATGTGGAAGGTACTGTTGCACAAACAACATGCTGATTTAGGTCTACACCACCACTGGTATTATCAGGCTGTATAATGAATTATGTTTGCTCTGACTCAGTACATTTATTAGCTTGCTCCCTAGCGATTAGCATTAGCGGCTAACAATATTTTGGCCCAACTTGCTAAGAAAAGACAAACTAGCTGTTTGCAGATGTAAGCAATACAAACTACTAGTGTAATAATAGAACGCTACTGGATTTATATATTTATATATTAGGAGTAGTCTATACAAATACACAGCTTGTACATAACATCAACCATGTCGTTATTTATATGTATGTATGTATGTATGTATGTAAATACAATTGAAACAATTTTTAGATTTTCAAGAAACTCAATTCATGCTCAAGGAAAACAAAACCTATGTGCTAATATTCTAAGTTATTATATTTCATTATTCGCTTAGACCTGCTCAGGTACTTTGGAAAATAGTACGTTTTTGGGCTGGACGTGTCAGTTTAGTTCATTACATGCATAATCTATGAGCAAATTAACTGTCTTACCTCAATTAGCCACCAAAACCCTAGGTTAAAATGACTGTTTTCTAGAAGCTGTGTGATGCCATTTTCCCTACCTTTACCCTCATGTGGGGGTTTGAGTGACAGCTAGCAAGACACAGTACAGCGAGAGAGCAATGATGTGGTGCACATATCTGCACATTTGTGACGTAGTATGCAATTTTCAGGGACCACCTTTTGGCTCGGGCACTACTTTCAAAAGTACCAGAGAATATCTGTAAAGTTCCAATGCAGTTGTTTCTATCTCAATATCAAATCATTTCTGGGTAACAATTAACTGCAATATGTAACTTTTTGGGTGACCTGGCCAAATTGGCATAGAAAAGTGAGTTATAGATCTACTGCGTCTAAGACTTGCTTTCAGATCTGTTCTATGTGCACTATTTCTATGCTTCCCATTCAGTTTTGTTTTTTTGCTTTGAACTATCGGTTTTGTACACCAGCTGCAAACGGCTGAAAATACAATATTTTGGTTTAGGTATTTCACAGTGGTTTAGATGGTACAATGATTCTCTGTTACATTTTCCTTGTTTTGTCACAAACTGAAATTTTGCAAACTATTAGAATTTTAGCAACCAGGAAATGGCATAGCAATTTCTTCATGTTGCACCTTTTTTTGAGTACCTTACTGTGATTTGTTTTATATTTAAATGTTCACAAAATAGCTTCTTAGCAAAGACCAATTTGTCATTCAAGAATGTTAGTTCTGTCTGGGAGTGATCTGCGTGGGGATAGAAAAACGATCTGTTATTGCCCGATCTGTTAACTAATTAACACCTGGTGATGTCACTAGGCAGGCCAAAACTCCATCGCTCTGTAGTGTGATGGACGCGCTGCTGTGTGTGTTTGCGCAATGCCACCGAGTGCCATAAGTCAGTTGGCAGCCACAGATCGATAAGCAGGATGTTTGCCACTTCCTCTGTCCTCTCAGACCTTATTTACTTTTCACAATGAGGGAATGTCTTTTCAAACAGCTCTTACGCCCTTTTAGTGTGTCATAATTTTCACAATTTCAGTGTTATTCCAACCTCATGGTATGGAAATATATATGAAACACAGGTAAATCTAGTTTTTGACTGCGCTGGGCCTTGTAAATTCTGTTCAAAATAGGGAAAATACCCTCAAGTTTAACCCTCAAGTTGACCCTGAGGCCTTCAAAAAATAAAGACAAACAAATGAATTTTTTGGGGGGGGGTTATACACATCGGGCTGTAGTTCTAAGCACATCGGGCTATACACTCTGAGTGATATTCTCCAGGAGTCAATAGGTTTACATTTATACCCAAAAAAGTACAATATCTTTGTACCAATCATGGATTGTGGCTTTAGAATATAAAACACAATATATAAGGTAGGGTCTAATATAACTATTATTTGTTAAGAAAATCTAATTGGCTATTCTAAGCACTAAGGTTAAAATAGAATGTTTCTGCAGAAAAGTGATATTCTTTGTTGTCTTGACGTGTCACCTGTCATTCAATGAAACACATTCAATGACTGAGTGGAATTTTTAATTGAATCAAATTAAATTCTACTTCCTGTCATTCAAATTCTACATCCTGTGGGGGTGTAGACAATTTGAATTTCATGTCAAGAGTTGAATGGGATTCTATTCCAAAATTCTGAATTGAGCTCAACCCTGGTAAGCGCTGGGTATCATTTGTCGTTTGAAAAACCAACACAGTTAAATGTTTTGAAAGTGTGCTTAAGTTTCAGCAATGTGAGAATTTGTTTCATGTCCAAGTTAAATCTATGGAACATGAATAATCTTTGAACCACCCTTGTCGTCTGCAATGGTTTCAGTATTCTCTTGTAATTTTTAAATGCAATTCATGATCAAAGATATGATGCTTTTGGAAGTGATTTTACTCTTCAGAAAGCATAGCCTAACCTACATTGATCAGCTACAAACTATCCCTCACTTTCCTAGTGTTGGCACTCTTAAGTGATCCTGTGATTGGTTTGCATGCAGATTATCAACATGACATAGTGATCAGCATCTCATCAAATGGATGACAGAATTTAGGTGAACTTTTAGCTGAGAGGATACAATTACTTCCTGGCTCTTTACAGGTAGTTCAGTGTCTGAGGACGTTGGCTCCATGTCATCCTCCCGAGCCACATTATTGTTTTTCGGTCTGTTTACGGAGGCTTATCACTCATTCTCTGACGTGAATTTACCCATCAGGCATCACTGCAGCATTCAACAGCATCAGACAGCACTGCAGCATTCAACGGCACTGAGCCAAGCAGAGGAAAATGGAGGGACTATTTTAAGCCCAAAAAAGGCTATGCGATATTCACATGATCAATTGGCTGTTAGATAAACCTAGTGTAAATCCTTCCTCTGTTTAGAGATCCTCCTGAGCGGCAACAATTCAGTTGAGCTCCCACTCCCCCCATGGCTTCCAGGCACCCTTACAGTCTTGGGAAACCAGGACGTGGTGCTCAGAGCTGCTGTCTCTGAGTGGGTCAAAGGTCAGAGTGAACGCTGGTGTGCTGGCGTCTCTCACTCCCCAACTGCTTCGAAAGGGCATGGTGGGGAGGAATATACCCGTCTAGTCTCATGATGGCAGAAATGTGCATTGGAATTTGTAAATGAACCAAACATGGGCTCTCTCATTACATTTCTGGCCATGTGGTACATCCTTGGTACTTATTATTATAGATTTTATGCTGTGGACTAATTTAGTACACTCACCATAAAAGTGTTTTTTTTTTTTAGGTTTATATAAAGTCAATTGTTTTTTTGTTGTTACGTCACGTAATTCACTGGTACGGAGAATGAATCAAAATGCCCTTTTTATTGCCCCTCATAAAGCGATCATGTCCCTACGCACTTAACGTTCAGGATTCAGCCTCCTCGTAGTCGTTGTTTGTGACGATGAACTCCGAGCACAGTGGTTTATGGTGTGTTTATTTTGGCTCTCGTGTCCAGTTAGCTTTGCTTTGCCTCATTACCACCCCATCAAGGAGACACTATATAAACTCTGATGAAAGTGAAACAGTAGAGCGGCCGTTGCGGCTGCAAAACACATATTTTCAGAGATAAAGACGTGTTTAAAATAAGATGACTTGGTCGGTAGTTACATCTGCTTTCAAGATCCTCTTAAGAACTGTAAAAAAAGGACACGGCTTTTCTTTAAGCCAAGCACAGTTTTTATACATTTCTGAACCATCACACATCCATTCGTAGGCTATACATTTTGTATTTGACAAGCTTCCCATTTGCAAAGGTTTTGTCTATGTTGAATGTATGTATATATGTATATATATATAACATCCAAGTGGATTATTATAACACTTTGGGGAAAATAGGTCTTGTGACTTTTCATAACATCTGTTCACAGTTTATAAAAACACTTACCAAAACATTGCCGTTAAAATGGGTGGCATTTATAGTGTATTCCTTCAGAACTCTGTGTGATGTGGAGGCTGAATGTCTAGTTTATGTGGGAGGAGTGTTTGTCCTCTCAATTGGTAAGCATGTCATCTCCTCCATGGAAATTGTCCATAGCAGACCACCAAATAGCCCAAGGTGGCATGGGAATACACATTGTATCCACTTGAGTGTTTCAAGACCGTCTGTCATCATTCCTTATCTGTCTGGCAGCCTCCTTAAGGACAATCTGACCTGAGCGTTATAGGGTTCGTCTTTTATTGAAGGTAACTAACTACCTCGATGCACCTATTTGCTGTCTCATTTTACTCCTAATGTTCAGTAATCTCTTTATAGAATCGGAGGGCCTCTTCTTTCTCGCCAAAGTGTTTGACAGAGATCGGCATCTCCTTTTGTTTCGCCCTTGAGAGCACACAGTGTTTTCTTTTAATAGCACCGAATCCACAGAAGTGATGCTCAAAGAAGGTGTCTTGTCACCTGAACCCCTGGACAACTCGAGCCTGGGCTGTCTTTTTCACATGACTTTCTGGTTCTAATTGTTTCCTTTTGAACTACACATAACTGACATGCTCTTTGAGTTTGCAATCCTCATTCTCTGTAAGGAGCAGAGTGTCCAGTAGAACGCTAGCAGAGGACTCCATGGGTGCTTGCCGTCGTCTCGGCGGGCTCTGATAGCACACCGGCCCGATGCCGTTCTTCATCCCCCGCTTCATGAACAGCTTGGAGTTTTCCGCCACAGATGAATGAAAGGAGATCCGTGTCAGATTCCTGCAGCCATGCTGTTCCCTAGTTTGCCTGGCTGGCGTGTTAGTGGTGCTGCTGTAGTTACAGGTGATGTAGCGTGTGAAGGCCTGGCGGAAGGTCTTGTTGAAGAGGGTGTAGACCAGCGGGTTGATGCCTGATGACACGTAGCCCACCCACACGAAGATCTCCATCAGACGGCCGATCACATGGACGTCGCAGCTGGCGCACAGCACAGAGGTGATGTTGGTGATGAAGAATGGGCACCACATGACCACAAAAAGAAGGAAGACGATGCCCAGCACCTTGGAGGCACGCTGCTCATTGGTCAGGTTCTGCATTGACTTCTTGCCTATGGTGGACATGCGACGGATGGGGATCTCGTCACCTATGATTGGGTTGGCGGGAGAAATGGATTTTCCTGGCAGTTTCTCAGTTGTGGGAGAAGCCACAGACTGCTCCCTCTGGAAGACTGAGGAGACGGTTGGGCGAGTGAAGCGTTGGGTCACCTTTGACCTGAGCAGAAATGCTTTCTTGCGCAGCACCTGGATGGTGAGCAGGTAGATGACCATCATGATAGTCAAAGGGATGAAAAAAGCTGTCATGGAGCCAAACATGATGAATTCTCGGAAGCTGTCTGGTTTCAGTAGGCAGGTGTGGTTGCTGTTAAAGGTGACATTGTTGGGAAGATGGTAGTTTCTCAGCCCCTTGATGGGAATGGGAATTGCGATACCTGTGTGTGTGTGTGTGTGTGAGAGAGAGAGAGAGAGAAGTTTGGTCAGTCAAATCATCAATCCAAACTTTGTTGTCTCTACACAATGTTAGATGGGAAGACTAACAACTTTGGTTGTTTGGGATTAAATGTGTTATGGGAGTAGAGACAGGATCTTCTCACAGCCAGTGGTCACTTTATGCTGCTTTTCTTTTTGCTTTTATTATAGCACATGAAATCTTCACATCTGAATTTCCTTTTGATGTTGCCAGAGTATAACTCTGTTTAAAGCTTCAGGCTTTCACGACTGAGGACAGCAGAGGTAGCGCAAAGGGTCATTCTGGGACTTCTGGAAGTTCTCATTCTTTGCTTAAAAATCAAATAAACAAATCATATATTACCAGCTATAATACAGTGACTGTGAGCACTACACCCTGGACGAAGAGACCCTTCTACTGTCGTGGCGTCTAAGTGCTGCTCGCGTAACTCTTAAGCAATCGTCTGGTTTTGCTCACCGAAAGAAAGTCAATGTGTCGAACCTTAGCCCCGAGGTGAAAACTGAGAGCGTGCTGTTGTGAATGAGTCTGAACGCCCTATGAATTCCATTAACCTGCTAGTAAGCATGTCCGTTGGATGGTGTATACAATGTGTATCCTGTACATGTAACTAATAAAACTGGAAACTTGATTAATGCCAGGCTGAACTCTGCCAAGTCCTCACACCAGTTGCCTAAATGCTTCAGCCAGAGGAACCGTCATGGCTAACGATGTTAACTAGAATAGGGGTGTTAAATTTAATTTCATACTGGAAAGCTTATATATATATATCAATGCAAACCAACTTATTTATCACGGGTTCACTGGCCAGTCATTAACAATACTCTGTGGACAAGAAGTAATAAGAAGCCCAACAATCAGGAAAATAAAACCTATGTTTATGTCTCAAACTGTCTTATTGGACTGTGTCAAATTACCAACTTGAGTATAGACTTTTGATTGGGCCAAATATGGGAAACCAGTTTGTCTGACATTCCGTTGTATGAAACACGTTCTGTGTGAAGAGGATTCCAGTGGCTCAGCTGCTCCATCTCCCTCTTGTTTATGGACTAAGGGTATGGTCCTTAGCTTTATCTCTTACCCCTTATCCTCTTCAGTCCAAATGTCCTTTTGTCTCGTAACCTAATTTTACTGAAAAATACCAGAGGCTCTTCAGTGTTGCTTTACTATTCAGTTTTGTAAAATTGCAGATTCTGTTCTGCAGTGCACATTTATGCTTATTGTGAAGAGTCAAGTGGTTACTGGTCCAGGAGTCCTCAAATAAGGTTGTGGTTTGAATGCTTGGTTTTGTCTTGAATGTTATTTTGGCTTAAACCTTTCTGAAAAACAAATCTGTGATCCATAGCGTTGTTAGCAACATTGTAAAGCCGTTGTACTGCTCAAAGATACAATTGCAAAAATAACGCGCGCTAAGCCTTGTGGTGTTTCACTACGCTCATCACAAGGGCAGTGATGTGAAATTAATTTCCTTCCTGGGGGCATACTCGATCATTTAAACCTCCCTTTTTTAATTTGATGCCGTTTTTGTGTAAATCTCTCCGGCTCATTAACTGTTTACCCACAGGTCCCCTTGACTGCTAACACTATGATAATGTGTAAGTCGGGGTTAAGTTTTTAAGGGAGGTACTGTATGTAAACGTTTTTATACAGCTTTTATTGCATCCTGCTTTTGAGGCATGTCGCGTCACAGGCGCCCGGGGAATTGAACCGCGTAAAGAAACTTGTTCAAACAACACATTGGAGAATGCTCCTGATATCAACACAGGACAACAACAAAAAAGAAACCGAGCAGCTTACCAATAGATATGAACCACACCACTGCTATCTTGGCCATGGCTTTGGCCCTGGACTTATACTGGCTGTACTGAATGGGCTTCTTGATGGCGATGTAGCGGTCCAGTGAGATGGCACACAGGTGCATGATGGACGCTGTGGAGAACAGGACGTCCAGGAAGAGCCAGATTGGACAGAGAAACTCCGGAAGAGGCCATCCGGAATCTGAGAAATGGACAGATGATGGGAAGCATTGGATTGTTAGCTGCTCTCGTAGGCCAATACAGAACCATTTGAAATGTAAACCATGCCTTTCTAGACAAATTCTCAAACTTCATTACTATGGTGCTAAATCTTTTTTTTTTTTTTTTACCCTGAGAAGAGCCTATTTAGATTTTAGTTTCTAAGTCATTGTAAAAATCAACATAATAGCCATTCAAGTAATTTATAACCATCTGCACTGAACAAAAATATAAGACGTAACATGTAAAGTGTATGAGCTGAAATAGAAGATCCCAGAAATGTTCCATACGTACATAAAGCTTATTTCTCTCAATTGTGTGCACAAATGTGATTATATCCATGTTAGTGAGCATTTCTCCAGTGACGAAGTACTTACCCCCAAAAAACTACTTAAGAAAAAAATTCTTATCTGTTTGACTTACTCCACTAAATTTCTAAAGATAATAATGTACTTTTACTCCATACGTTTTCCCTGACACCCAGAAGTACTTGTTACGTTTTGAATGCTTAGCCTTAGACCACATTTTTCTGTCCTGCTAACTGGCATACTTATCAACAGAACCTCCCTGGTCATCCCTACTGCCTCTAAACTGGCAGACTCACTAGACGCGTGCTTCGTCAGAGCGTGCCCCTGGGTATCTGTAAATAAATAACTCGAAAATGTGTCCATCTGCTTTGCTCAATATAAGGAATTTGAACTGATTTATACTTTTATTTTTTACTTTTGATACTTAAGTGCATATATAAAACAATACTTTAAGACTTTTAATCAAGTAGTATTTTACTGGATGGGTAACATCTTTTAATAGAAAATGAATCATTACTTTTACTCAAGTATGACAATTGGGTAATTTTTCCACCACTGCATTTCACCAATGTCCATCAGAGCTGTTGCCAGAGAATGTTAATTTCTCTACCGTAAGCCGCCTACAACGTCATTTTAGAGAATTTGGCAGTACGTCCAACCGGTCTTGCAACCGCAGACCACGTGTAACCACGCCAGCCCAGGACCTCCACATCTGGCTTCTTCACCTGCAAGATCGTCTAAGACCAGCGACCCGGACAACTGAGGAGTATTTCTGTCTGTAATAAAGCCCTTTTGTGGTGAAAAACTCATTGTGATTGGCTGGCCCTGGCTCGGCCCCTGACCAGTCGTGAAATCCATAGGTTAGTGTTTAATTTATTTATTTCAATTAACTGATTTCCTTATGATTTGTAACTCAGTAAAATTGTTGAAATTGTTGCATTTTATAATGTCAAGGACTGCATGGGCTGTGTGTGTGTGTGTGTGTGGGAGAGGAATAGAGATTTGTCAAAGACGCCAAAATTAAAGGTGGAAATGTAGGATATTTTTCTAATAGGAAATGAAGTGTGAAGATGTTGGACATTTATTCATGCCGTTTCTCTTCATTTGGTGGCCTATGACGCAGGTGTTTTATGTTCCTTAATTCCTGAGGAGGAAGTAGCCCGTTTGAAAAAGGGACTAATTTCTGATTAGTCCCATTTTGTCCAGCAAACCTTTTGCATTCTAAACAGAACTTGTGTTGTGGACATCAGTGAGGCCACCAGCATTGGGGAGATACGCTTCAATAGCTAATGATTTAAAACCAGCTCTGATGTAAAGAATTGTTTATTTTAGTAAATAATTAATTCACTGCCGAGAAATGTTTCTTATGACTTTGTATGGAGCTGAAAGCGCTATGTTCTTGATGTAGATGTGTTCTGGCCCCTTCTCGCCATACGTGTTTGTTTGTTTTGGGTCCTGGGTGTGAAATTGCCCCATAATTGTGTGTTGGAAAGGTTCTTGAATGATTTTCTTGTCAACCTGTTTTGCTGATGGCTTGTAATTTCATAATTCAAGCATTAGTGGATATGTTAACAAAAAAATAAAACAAGTATTACTTTTAATATTTGTATATACATAATAAACTATAAAATAAATACACATTTGATCACAATATTTTAGTGTCCTCCCTGTTCTAGATGTGCCCTATGAATGTGTAGTGGGCATTCATAATGTTGGGGGTCTACTGTTCACCATTTCAGGGGCTTTGTTCAGCTCCACGTCTACTGCTCACCATTTCAGGGGCTTTGTTCAGCTCCACGCACCACTTGCCTTTTCTCCTTTTTTCATTTAGAAATATTTTCTGTGGGATATTTATACTTTGATAGGTAGGCTACTTTCTAAGAGTATATATAATTTTTTGTGAGCCCCTTCCTTCGATGGGAATAATACTCAACAAATTCTACATGTGAGGATATTGTGTGCTTATACCAGATTTTAAAAAGCTGTTTGCTGGTAAAGTTTCTGATATGTGTTGCCAAGGCTACAGAGGTGTCCATCCAAGGCCACATTTCTAAGACAAACGTGTGAAGTCATTGCAGTACACCAGCTTCAAGAGCGAGAAAGAGAATTCTATGAAAACCTAGCTACCAACCTCTAGGGGTGAGGTCACCATTCCAGAGTTGTGGAAAAAGCCGCGTTGGACTCAAAATAAAAACTACGCTGAGATCGCTGTCTTGGTGAAGTGCTGTGTCTGAGTAGTATTATTGTCATTATGTAAATCATGATTATTGCTTATTTTTTAGAAAATGTCCCCGTTCCAGCAAATACCGGGGTGTAAACGATCTGACCTGAGTCATCTGTTTGTCAGGCTCTGATTATACAAGACATGCCCACAGTTCTTAAGGGCCTCCATACTTTATATGAGAATCCTTTTTTTCTTCTGTAAGAAGAACTGATCCTAAATCTGGTAAAAGCTGATCTAGACATCACAATTGTTTTATAGTCTCTATGTATGATATATACAGTGCCTTCGGAAAGTATTCAGACCCCTTGACGTTGTCCACATTCTGTTATGTTATACTAAAATTGATGAAGGGGGAAAAAACAATTTAAAACAATCTACACAAACAATACCCCATAATGACACAATACCCCAAAGGCAAAACTACAGGTTTTAGAAATGTTTGCCAACTTATTAAAAATAAAACTTATCACATTTACTTAAGTATTCAAACGCTTTCCTCAGTACTTTGTAGAAGCAGCGATTACAGCCTCAAGTCTTCTTGGGTTTGACGCTACAAGCTTGGCACACCTGTATTTGGGGAGTTTCTCCCATTCTTCTCTGCAGCTCCTCTCAAGCTCTCAGGTTGGATGGGGAGCGTTGCTGCACAGCTATTTTCAGGTCTCTCCAGAGGTGTTTGATAGGGTTCAAGTCCGGGCTCTGGCTGGACCTCAAGGACATTGAGACTTGTCCCGAAGCCACTCTTGCGTTGTCTTTGCTGTGTGCTTAGGGTTGTTGGCCTGTTGGAAGGTGAACCGTCACCCCAGTCTGAGGTCCTGAGTGCTCTGGAGCAGGTTTTCATCAAGGATCTCTACATTGCTCCGTTCATCTTTCCCTCTCCTGACGTCTCCCAGTCCCTGCCGCTGAAAAACATCCCCACAGCATGATGCTACCACCACCATGCTTCACCGTAGGGATGATGCCACCTCCATGCTTCATCGTAGGGATGGTGCCAAGTTTCTTCCAGAAGTGACGTTTCTTCCATCAGGTTCTTGGTCACCTCCCTTCTCCCCCGATTGCTCAGTTTGGCCGGGCGGCCAGCTTAAGGAAGAGTCTTGGTGGTTCCAAACTTCTTCCATTTAAGAATGGAGGCCACTGTGTTCTTGGGGACCTTCAATGCTGCAGAAATATTTTGGTACCCTTTCCTAGATCTTTGCCTCATCACAACCCTGCCTCAGTTCTACGGACAATTCCTTCGACCTCATGGCTTTGTTTATGCTCTGACATGCACTGTCAACTGTGGGACCTTTATATAGACTGGTGTGTGCCTTTCCAAATCATGTCCAATCAATTGAATTTACCACCGGTGGACTCCAAGTTGTAGGAAAGTGTCAAGGATGATCAATGGAAACAGGAAGCACATGAGCTCAAATTCGAGTCTCCTAGCAAAGTGTCTAAATACTTAGGTAAATAAGCTATTTCTGTTTTATTTTTAAGAAATTGGCCAACATTTCTACAACTGTTTTTGCTTTGTTATTATGGAGTATTGTGTGGGTTACTGAGGATTTTTATTTTTTATTTGATACATTTTAGAATAAGGCTGCAACGTAACAATGTGGAAAATGTCAAGGGGTCTGAATAATCTCCGAAGTCACTGTAGATAAGGGGTGTCTCAATCATTATGCAGGTTTTTCCTTTTGAGACCAAGAGCCAGGTGAGGAGTTCTTTACTAATTAATGACCTTAAATCATCAATCAAGTACAAGGGTGGAGCGAAAACCCGGGGGCACTCGGCACTCCGTGGAATTTGATTGACAATCGATGTCCCACAGATTAAAATTATTATTATTTTGAAGGATTTAACAGCCCTTCTAGAGTTTTCTATTCTGCACCGACGTCCTTCAATGCAGCATTATTTCATACGTTGTATTTTTCTCGTTATAAAGCTCTCTGCCAGAGCACTAAATGGATCGCTTGGCGGTTTTGTTTACATTTTTAAATGAGGCATGTTTTTGACTTAATGACATTCTGGGGTTCTCAAAATGAATTATGTTGAAGTTTAGGTTAAAAGACAGCGCTGGTTGAAACGTAGATCTAAACCTAGGCCCTACCAGGTGTGTGTGTGGGGAGACTGGGTGAGTCTGGGGTCGAAGCTTGTCTTGCGAAAGAGTGACCTCTCTCTGAAACAGTTTTAAGCTCATTAGTGAAGAAGGGTAAGAATGTTCTGTCGTCATCCTCTTATAGCCTGGTGGGCTATTTCGTGCAATCTTAATTCTACTCTTCATTCTGATTTATAGAACAATGAACAAGTTTTCTGCACTGCCAGGTCTTATGCCACGGCCCAAATATATTGAGGTAAACATTTATCTGTCCGCAATGTAAACACTTCTAATGGTGCTTCCTCGTAAATATGGCGCTATGGTTAAGTGCATCCCCCCTCCCCTCCCGAATCCTTCAAATAGCTTTTCTTAATTGTTCTCTCTCGTCACCCAAGCCTCAGTCAGCTGTATGTTTTTAGTTTAGCAGTGTAGTCAGTCTACAGGGCAGCCATTAAACATTTGGAACCATGTCATTTTTCAAGGTGTTGACTGTAGAAGCCTTACATTCATCTGCTGGGCAGATGTGGAAGGGGCCCTCAGGACTTCTTTTACAGCTCTTATCAAAAGCAGTTGCACACTAGACATGTCCTCCTCCAGTAAAATGTTTAATTTTTCTGAGATTTATTTTCCGTTGCTGTTTTAAAGCTAGTTTCCTGCCATGCTATGCGTTTTGCCATGGCTAAACGCTGTTATTTTGCTCAACCTAACAATTTAATACTGCATTGTTTTTGGACATTTCAATTTTCCCTGACTGTCTAGCTATTAATCTGGTGATTGGTTAGTTATCAAAGATTATATTATGTACGAATATGTAGGTCCATTGATCTTTTGTACATATTTTATCTGGTTTTAGTTTACACTGAACGCATTTTTCCATTTAATAAAATAAACCGATAGCAATCATTTAAAAAAATAAATAATAATAATAATAATAATTTTAAACACTGCTTGGACCTGAAAACGCTGATGTGGCCCGTCCAAGAATTATTATGGCAGAAACATCCCTGCTGTCCTTCGATAGCGGTCAATAATTAATTAATTGCATTCATTTGTGTACCTTGCGATCAGTAGTTCTAAACACATGTATTTTTCTTCTCTATGCTGCAGTACAATCTAGAGTAGCGCATATTAATGCTGCTCTTTTCATTTCGGCCAGCGGGGCAAACATACAACAAAATAAATGTTCAAGTTACTCGGTGGGGATTCAACTCTTTGGTTGGTAAAAGAGTCAACTGCACGTCACTAGTTTGAGGCAATAGATACTCCCGGTTAGTCTGAAACTTCTCCCGCAGCCAGGGTTTGGGATGGAGAGGAGATCCACCCAGGCAGACACAGAAGAAAGTGGATAAATGGTCAAAAAACGGAGTCGCTATTACTTTCTCTCTATTTTAAGCAAGTAGTTGTTGTGGTTTATTGGGAATTTAGAGAGTCTAGTGTTTATTGGAGGTGATATATTAGTGGTGACAATACTGTAGCTACAACAGCTTGTCTCTGTCCTCTGGTAAATTTCAGGTGGTATTTGGAAGTTTGCACTGATTCCCTCTCTCGCCGTTTGCCTGCACACACTGTTCTTAGAGCTGCAGGCCTTAACTGCCGAGTGGCTCTAAAGGGGCCCCCCTTGCTGTGTGCTCGGTCTCCAGCCAGTAGAGAAATGACAGCTGCCCCTGCACAAACGTACCTTGCGTCCATTCAGACATGGAACTCTGTGCGAACTTATATGTGCGCACACGTACACACACAGCCCCCCTCCCACTGAGCTTGGGCTACTACTCCTCGGAAGCCTCTGGTTCTTATTTATGTGATCACATGGCCTTGACTTTGATCCTCTCCTTCCCCTCCGTCTAGGCCTGATCCTATCCTTCCCCCTCCGTCTAGGCCTGATCCTATCCTTCCCCCTCTGTCTAGGCCTGATCCTATCCTTCCCCCCCTCCTCCCCCTGTCTAGGCCTGATCCTCTCCTTCCCCCCGTCCTCCCCCTCAGTCTAGGCCTGATCCTCTCCTTCCCCCTCAGTCTAGGCCCGATCCTCTCCTTTCCCTCCGTCTAGGCCCGATCCTCTCCTTTCCCTCCGTCTAGGCCCGATCCTCTCCTTTCCCTCCGTCTAGGCCCGATCCTCTCCTTTCCCTCCGTCTAGGCCCGATCCTCTCCTTTCCCTCCGTCTAGGCCCGATCCTCTCCTTTCCCTCCGTCTAGGCCCGATCCTCTCCTTTCCCTCCGTCTAGGCCCGATCCTCTCCTTTCCCTCCGTCTAGGCCCGATCCTCTCCTTTCCCTCCGTCTAGGCCCGATCCTCTCCTTTCCCTCCGTCTAGGCCCGATCCTCTCCTTTCCCTCCGTCTAGGCCCGATCCTCTCCTTTCCCTCCGTCTAGGCCCGATCCTCTCCTTTCCCTCCGTCTAGGCCCGATCCTCTCCTTTCCCTCCGTCTAGGCCCGATCCTCTCCTTTCCCTCCGTCTAGGCCTGATGGACGTCATTAAGGTCCGATGGAAGGATGGAGGCCCCACCCCCCACACTATACAGTTTACAGTTAGCCTCGTGCCCACTGTTTGCACGGCACATATGGTTCTTATACAAAGATGGTGCCTGTTTTCTGAAAGCATGACTTGAAATCAGATTCCTGCCAAGCACAGTCGAGGTGGGGTGTGTGTCACAGGGCCGTTTACTCCAACAGAATGAATGAGGAGTAATGGCTCGACTATAAATTCTGTGTCAGGAGAAAGAGGACTATGCTAGAGGGGGGGTGTGTTTTAATTTTGCGCTTTGAAACACAGCTGCATTTGTGGGGCGGCAGGTAGCCTAGTGGTTAGAGGGGGCGGCAGGTAGCTTAGTGGTTAGGGGGGCAGGTAGCCTAGTGGTTAGGGGGCAGGTAGCCTAGTGGTTAGGGTGTTGGATTGAATCCCCAAGCTGACAAGGTAAAAATCTGTTGTTCTGCCCCTGAACAAGGCAGTTAATCCACTGTTCCCCAGTAGGTTGTCATTGTAAATAACAATTTGTTCTTGCCTAGTTAAATAAATAAATTGTAAAGCTACGTCACTTAATGGAATCGAATGCAAATCTTTTCAGTTCGCTCTTATATCTGTATTTTTCCCTGGCGACCTAAGTGAGTGTGCGAGCCGAGGGAGAGGTTGGTTTGTGATTGGAAAGTCGTTTTGTATAAGTCACGCAGAAATTGGGTCATCGCTACCTGATGTGAATGTGCCTCTGCTGAGATTACACAGCCAAAGGAAGTACCTTGTTTATTGTCCACTATCTTGTGTTTTTGCCATCTGCTATTAATTTATTTATACTGTAGCTGGCGGAGATTCAGCAGCATCTCTTGTGGTGTCCGAACTCTGCTGTTCTTGAATTATTATATTATGAATATGCATATTTATGTTTTTGCTCTGTTGTTCAGTTAACAAAAGAAGGCGGCAATTCTTGTCATCAAATGCTAGATCTACTAGATTAAATTCAAATGTTGTGGCTTACCTACTGAGGTGGATATCTGCTTTGCAATGCACATTTACAGGTGTTTCTCTGGTCTCAACTGACAGCAGCTTTATAATTGCGGCTCCATGGGAACTGGGGTGAGCCAAGTGCAATTTAGACCTGATCGATGGGAGCCAAGCTAAACACGAGTAAGAGGCCAGCCTTTGTGCTTAAATCAGCTGCTGTGTTGGGGCCCAAAAAATAATCATTCAAATTGATGTTGAGGCAATCATGGTGTTGCATTTCTATGAACTGTTCACACTTGTAGTGTCAGTACCTTTTAGTATCAGCTGTGGTTGGGTTGTATGTATACAGATGTTCATACCTAAATCCTGTACCATCCTGGGGTATACAGTATTATCGTCAGTGCAAACTAGTGGAGATTTATTTAAAAATGTAACAATAAATACATTTTATGCTTAAAAAAAAAAAATGCACGCGAACGTAAACCAATTGCGAAGACATACCCCCCCCCAGCTCATGAAGTTGTACAATTAACTGAGGTTTTTCTGCACACAGAAAACAAATATCAAACAACAAGAATGTTGATCCAGGAGAGGATTGATTTGTCTCTGCTGTAACCAAGAAACTTGATCTTGACATCTAGACACTTGGTTCGTAAACCAAATGCATAGCTGGAGCCCTGAGCTGGAGAGAATTTATTTGGCGCGTCTATAGATATTTAGCTGGAAACCATTAGTAGGATCCTCACAAAAGTTTCCATGTGCTCTTTGAGCCAGTCATGGTGTTTTTATGTTGAATGGCTTCTTAATTTATCCTGTTGCATATTTCTTTTTATTAAGAACGCCATCTGCTTTATCTATTGACACAAGTTGACTGCGGGTATTTATTTTAAAAGAACCAATTGAACATTTTTGTGAGGTGTAAATCATACCGGGGGTATTTAAAAAAAAAATACCCCAGTATACAGTATTCCGCCCAACACTATTATCAGCAGGGTCTTGAGTTACAATTGGTTGAATGAAGGAACCAATGAAGGGGTCCTTTCTGATGACAAGGCAAGAGGTCAACCATGTTGAGATGACTTACTGTAGAGCACAGTGATGAGGGCGACGGGCATCACCAGGAGTCCCACTAGCAGGTCGGCCACCGCCAGGGACATCAGGAAGTAGTTGGTGGCATTCTGCAGCTTCCTTTCCAGCGACACTGCCAGGATGACCAGGATGTTGCCCCCAATGGTGGGGATGATGACCATAATGATGAGCAATGCGGCCCAGCGTAGCTGAGCACCAGCCACCTCCCCGGACCCCGAACCGTTGACCACCAGCGGGGGTGCCTCTGGCTGGGACATGCTGCTGTGGAGAGGACGGCTGGGTTGGGCGCGGGTCGGGGCTCTGCTCTGGCTGGTTCAGGGGGCTTGGTCAGCATGGTCCTAGGGGCAGGGGTGGGTGGAGGGCAGCTTAGGTCCAGTACACAGGGCGGTGGCTCATACCCGGGTGCACCGTATAAACCAAAAGGACCACGTCACAATCAAAAATGCCCAGCAGCTCCAAAACTTAACATGTCGCCTCAAAACGTGTTCAAGGCAGTAATCTAAGCACAGAATGTACCTCCACAGGAAAAAGGGGTGTTAGGTCAAGAGTTGGTTGTCTGACTCGTAATCCGGGCGCCGTTGTCTTCTGGTTTGTGTACGCTCTAGAACAGACAAGTTTCTACTAAAAGTTTTAGAAGGAAACAAAAGTGACAATGTTAAACCCCTTGGACATTAGTTTCAGTGTGAAGACCTCTAATGATGAGTGACATTTATCATAACAAATGTCATGGGTTTTTCCTCCACAGTCATTAGTATAATTTCTAGACCAAGGAAACAGCTATCGGCTAATCACTGCTTGCTTGCGCGCTTAACTCTGGCATGTTTTTCTACATGTTTTTTTGTGTGTGTGTGTGTAAAAAAAAATGTTTTTATCAACTGTGTACATGGTCGTTCTGGGTCTCTGTGTAGTGGTTTGAACATTTTATTGTCAAACAAAACTGTTAACACGTAAGGTTAAACGATTGCATGTCATAACATTGCTAGAATTATTTCTTGAACTAAATGTTAAATTATGCAAGGTTCAGTTTTGAACATACAATTTAATAAAGCTTTTGCATTTCACTTTTGAAAGCAATTTTATTTGTAAAAAATAATTTTCCCCTATTGGTTTGTAGTGTAAATGGTTACTCGTAACACATCTAGCTTATTCACTGCATATCATAGGGGTTTAAGTCTGTGGCACTTGGGTAATTATGATTCCCCCTCCATTTTTATAGAACAAAGTTATGCAAACACAAGCATATTTGGTCATTATTTAATTGACAATAATATTACACTCAATATTGTCACAATCTCTAAATCGCTTATACATGTTATTTCCATGCCATTAATTATAACTCATACATTTTTTAAAAATCTTCCTTTGAAAGTTAACTGTCTGACATTAAAATCAAGCACAGCTCAGAAGTTCTCAGACTTTTTGATCAAAAACATTAACCATTTCCTGTAGATTTGACTGATTTTTATTTTAGAATGATTTAACAAATAGTTTGTCTTTCTTACCTTCATCAAAGGCAACAGCCCTTGTGTTCTCCTTTTTGGTTTGTCCTGTACATTTGTATCGCCTTCTGAGCTGCTATAATCCACTTTTTTTTTCCCAGTCGTGCAAAACCAGTGCTGTTCATCACCAAACAACTCGATCCTCAAACTCCTTCAATGACTGCTTTTTTTTCTTCTGGTCCCCGATCATGTTTTTATAACTTAGGACTCCTCCAAAATCTAAAAATGTCACAGGCAGCCCTCCCCTTGTGAAAATATTTGCCTAATATTATCTCACTTTGGTGCATTCCATCCGTAGGAAATTCCTTTGTCCCGCTTGTTGGATGAGCCCCCGGTTTCGATTCGCATCACCTACCGCGATCACAGGTTGAAAACTTTCAGATGTCCTGTCTCCCCCTTCTCGCACTCTGTCTCTCACTCCCCCATACTGCTTCTCCATCCCCCTCGCTCCCTCCTATCTCGCTCTCTCTTACCACCTCACTTATCCATGAGTCAGGCTAGGGAGAAGACAGATGAATGTCTCAGAGCTGGCCGAATGCCGACGTTTCTGGGAGGCAATTTCCTTCAACACAGCCGACTTACTGTTTATGTTTGTCTCTTTCTGTTCTCTCCTCCAGTAGGGGCTGGGGATGGTGGTTGGAGGAGGAGAGAGTTTTTAGTTGTGTAGGTTAAATGTTGCTTCACGTGTCCTGTTGAAACAGCATTATCACTTTTTTTTATTTTTTAGATAAAAACTAAAAACGCATTTTCCGGATGATGGTTATATAAGAAATTGCAGAGCCAAGTTTTTTTGTCTCCCTTTCCGTGCCTGTACAGGGGGTTATGTTTGACATCTCAAATCTCGCTTATCTTGACAGCCTAACCACCCCCGGCCAAGTCGGAGCAATTGTCTTTTGACTAGAACAAAAGCCAAAGGTCACCCCCCTCCTCGCCTGATTCCCATGTGAATCACTTGGATGCTCCTGATCCTCTGATGTTAGGAGTTGCCCAGGGACTTCCTGCTAGCGCCTCACAAACATCTGTTTTCTACCTTTCTGCATTAACGCTACGGATGCTACTCGAAAAAATATTTAAATACAATTTGATTGAACATTCCGCTGACTTAGATTTTACGTCAATGACGTCCAATTCTTCGTATCTTCTAGCTAGACAGGATAGCAATGGGCATGATTTCACTCATGTTTAAGTCTGTAGTCATTTCTAATTGGAGTGGGATTCATGGAGTACAGAGAAGTCCTGCAAAATGTTCTTATGTCTCTGTGTGGAAAGAAACACTGCTTTTCATGACTCATTTGGATCGAGTGGAATGACGAAGTAAATCATATTGACTTTTTTGGCAGTGTATGTATGAACTGGTATTGGTTTGATTAGCCTTAGTGTTTCCCTGCTTCCTACGTGTGCCACTGTGCTGGGCATCTCTGGCGGCTGAGTGGAAGGGACAGGATGGATTGAGCTGGTGCTACTGTGCTTTTTAATAATTATTTTTAAATTCAGCGTCGGACACCATCAGGTGCACACAGCCTATATAGGGTCTGCGTTAAATACGGAAGACACATTTTCGATTGAAAGCATTCAGTTGTACAATTGACTAGGTGTTTTTTATTCTTTAACTTTTATTTAACCTAGGCAAGTCAAATTCTTATTTACAATGACTGCCTAGGAATAGTGGGTTAACTGCCTTGTTCAGAGGCAGAGTTTTTCTTTTTTTAAATTTTACCTTGTCAACTCGGGGATTCGATCCACCAACCTTTCGGTTACTGGCCCAACGCTCTAACCACTAGGCTACCTGCTGCCTCTCGGAGCAGTGTTTATTAACTCCAAATGTTATCGAATCAAAGTTTATTGGTTGTGTACACAGATTTGCAGATATTGCAGGTGCAGTTTTCCATAACCAAACATGTAGTATTTTCAGCTGTTGGAAGCTGGTGTACAAAAGTGAAAGACGTAAAAACTCAACTTTAAAATGGGAATCATAGAAAAGTGCACCTAGAATTGACTCCTTAGACTTCCTTTCAATGAGAATGGCATATCTGTAACACACATTTCTATGAGAAATGTGCATTTGGTTTGACACTACTAGTTTAAATTGGTTTTAAAATGAAGATGGCCTGTTTCTGGTTTGAAGGACTATGGTTTGAGCAGTAGCACAACTGTAATAATGTGTACAACGTGTCCGGCAAAAGGGATCCATATTCCTCTGAGCTTTCTTAAGCCGCTTGATAATTATCACGTCCTCCTGGCCTCTTGACGCCATCAAACCGATGAGGTTTTTTCTGAGAAACAGAAAGGACCTCTTCGATTGCAGGGACGCATCATATTTTCTGGTTGAGCTGCGCTATTTTGATTTTTTTTTTTTTGTGAGTTAGTGGCATGAGAGTCATGGCGAGGGATTTGCGACGTTGACGATTATGCTTGTTTTTTTGGAAAAGGCTGAGGGGTCTGTTTTTTTATTATTATAGAGGATTGGTTTACCGCCTATCGTTTTTTGGGTGAATGAATGACGATTAAAACCTAACTGACAGACTCTCAATGACCATTACGGAGAACGGAACCTTTCTGGGAAATCTGAAGGCATATGGTAATATCCTCATCGGTTTCACTGTCCGTGCCATGGGTCTTATCCAACTGCCTTTTTTACAGCATAGCAGGCTGGATAACACGCTCAATATAATGCTGCTGACCTCATCCCATAGTGGCTGTTTGCCTCTGTCTCGACAGATTCCCTAATTCAAGACATTACCATGGGCTATGCTGTAATACATTTCCAGTGTTGATAATGTAGCACACATTGTAGTGATTTGAGTAAGAAGTGAATGTGAAGTCACCACTACTTCTGATGAAATCCCTCTTTCTCAGGCAGTATTGTTCCTGACCAGTCGTAATTGCGTTCCCTTTTTTTTGTGACCAAATATGAGTAATACATGTTTAATTTAGCTGACCGGTTTGGCAGGACTTTTCACTGAAAGACACACTGGAACACATTGCACAGGCTACAACAGTTGACTCATTTGCATTGCAGTAACACATTCTCATTTACAGCAACGACCTGGGGAATAGTTACGGGGGCATGAATGAGCCAATTGGAAGCTGAGGATGATTAGGTGGATGGAACAAAGCCAGTATCACTTCCTCAAAATAGTCAGAATTAATCTAAGATGCCTAAAGAAATCTGTAATTAATTAGGATTTTCTTTTTGACGAGGATGTTTTAGTCGCTAAATTTTTACATCTAGATAAGGCCGCGGTTCCCAAACTAGGGGTCGTATGAAAATGGGGTTGCGGGAGAATTTCCAAAATAACGAACGTTTTTAAATATCATCGTTGTATCTTAAAATCATTGTAATGTGGTTCATCTTAAAAATCTAAATGAGAAGTATTGAAATCTAAAAGATAAATTCAATCGGTTCCCTTAGATCGTGGGCAAAGGCCGTGACTGTGGCTCTTGAATCGGAATGTTTCAAGTGCGGCCTTTCGAACTGTTGTGTGACCGAGCGCTGCAGACAAAGCATTCACATGTGTTTTGGTTCCTGACTTGAAGGGAATAAATACCCTGCAGTCTCACTCAGACCATTAAAACTCACAGTGCCCTTCGGCAGCTCATATCCGTGTGACGCTGGATTCATCAGTGCTCTCGCCTGCATTAAAACCAAATATCCATTTAGGTGGGATGTGACCGCAAGAGGTGAGGTGCACACTGTTGACCCCATGCCCCCTCACTTTGAGAAGCTCTGACATGCATCAAACACACCCATCTCATCAGTGGTGGTGAGATGAGACGTTGTCAGACTCATTTGCAATTGACTGTCATAGCCCCACAATAAAAGTATGTATCGTGAGTTAAGACCATCAGAACTACTGTTAGAATGTTTTGTAATTGACTGCCATAGCCCTGGGGAAAATATATATATTATATTTATTTATATTATATTTATTTGTATTATATTTATTTATATTTATTTATATTATTTATTTGTATTATATTTATTTATATTATATTTATTTATATTATATTTATTTGTATTATATTTATTTATATTTATTTATATTATATTTATATTTATTTATATATATTTATATTTATTTATATATATTTACATATATTTATTTTTTATTTATATATATTTATTTTTATTTATTTATATATATTTATATATATTTATTTTTTATTTATATATATTTATTTTTTATTTATATATATTTATTTTTATTTATTTATATATATTTATTTTTATTTATTTATATATGTATTTATTTATTTATATATTTTTATTTATTTATTTATATATATATATATATATAGTTCCGGAAGAATTTTCACATCAAAATGGGTTTGTGGACGACAAAAGTTAGGGAACCCCTGAGGTGTTTGATGCAGTGTTTCTCTCAAATAAAACCAAAGACAGATCCTCTGTGTAGGTCTGTCTCACTGTATTCTGCAGTAGGATTGGAAAGAGCTCAATCACCGAAGCTGTGTATCCTCTGTTAGTGAACAACCCTAAATCATGACGAACTCACTTACAAAACTCTGTTTTGGACCAGACTGACTTTATGACCAAAATTATCCTCTTTATACTTTGTAGTCAATTTTGATAGTAGAATAAATGTTTCTGATTTAATATCGATGCCACAGAGGCTGTTTTCTATCAGATGATACGTTGTTTATTGACTTCAGTTGCTCTTTTATAGAACCTACATTTCTTGTCCCAGAGCCACTTGCTCTCCGTTCCCACTTTACTCTTAGAATAGAGCCCATTTAAATTCACTTTAAATCTCAAGCGCCTAATGGCAAATGGCCCTTACCCTAACGGCACTTTGAGCCTTAAGTAAAGATGAGGTTAGGGTCCAAAATCTACATCCCACCCTGCTCTTACCTCTATGTTCTCACCCCATACTCCTGTTAGGGTGCTATTGAGGGGAGGAGGGGGGGGTTAACTATAATTACGTAGTGTAAATTGTTTAAAGAAACCATCTTGACACAGCTGCAGACCTGGGAGAGTTTGTATAAGGTCTCGGTTCAAAATGAACATGTGAGGAGTTTCCTCACAATGAGACGTTTGGACCTGTGGAAACCAGGGAAATGTGATGAGGGAAGATACCCTGGCATTTGAATGTAAAACACGATGGTTGAAGGTAGTGGATTGGGAGGGTTAGACCGAAATATTCACTTACACTGGCAGTGTTTAGACTTGAGGTAACATTCTGCCAAATTACACCGTAAGTTGCCATGGGGCACAGTTTTTTTTCTGCCAACGTCCCATCACCTAAATTGTGTTCTTGATCATAATTTTTTAAATATAAAAATCATTATTAACAGTGCCTGTTGGACGGGCGTTATGTTTGAGCGTGCCTGTTCTTTTTGTAAGACTAAAAAGGATTTTGACATGTAGTAGGCTAGTTAAGAGGACAGAGTCTCCTCTGCTGTATGTTTTAATTGTCTTGGCTCAGTCTTCGCTTCAGTCAGCAAAGAAATAACTATTTATGATAAGCAAGAGATAAAAAAAGATAAAAAATGTTGCTCTAGACCTGTGCCATTATACTTCAAGTCAAAGATTTCAATCTTGCAAAATGGTTATAAGCACAAGGTTTTTGTCTTCATACAGCAGCAGCCCCGGATACAATTCATCAAGACTTGCGGAGGTGTCAGACCTATAAATCATTGCCCCTTTTCACACACCGTACACGCCCCCCCAAGTTCCCCCTCCCTCTATCACCGGTTCTGTTGCTGTAATCCCTTTGTTGTGCTGCAGCTTTTAGCCGCCTGTCACCTGAACATTTATTCTGTAATGATATTAAAGTCTTGGACCACGTCCAATTGGATTCATTCCTATGACCCGCAATGTTGACACAACCCCAGTCTCTTCAAAAATGGTCAAAAAAGTTCATCATGATTCATATTAGTTATAGATGTTGTATTAACCATGTTTACATTGTATCTGTACAAGAGGCAAGACTGCAGACTAACAATGAGCGTAAATGAATAACCTATTGACTGTATGTTTGTTTGTGTAACTCTGTTGTTTTTGTCGCACTGCTTTGCTTTATCTTGGCCAGGCCGCAGGGGTAAATGAGAACTTGTTCTCAACTGGCCTACCTGGTTAAATAAAGGTGAAATAATAAATAAATAAAAGATAACCATGTCTCGTCTGTCTCTCTTTCTCGCTCTTTCTGTCTCTATAGGACCCCAGAGCAATGCCCCAGTGTGGTGTCTCTCCTGTCAGAGAGCTACAACCCCCATGTGCGCTGCGGAGCCGCCATGGCCTTGGGCATCTGCTGTGCCGGGACAGGCAACAAGGTAAGTGCCCCTCTTTTCCTTATCCCACCCTACCGCGCTCCCGTCCTCACTTCTCTGTGAACAAGCTGCCAACTTCATTGTCCAGTCCAAAATAAACACTTCTTTAATGCAGCCTAGTGATTCTGAGATAATCAAAAGGGTCTATGCAATATTGGGAAAGCTCCTTCTAGCCAGCTCCTCCCGGCTCCGAGCCTGCCCCGTCGGCTCCGAGCCTGCCACACCATGAGTGTAGCAAAACAAACGGATACCACTGTTTCCTACCTAGGAAGCTGCCCCCCCGGAGGAATTTCTAGCAGCTGTTCGTGTCTATCAGACTGGATAAAGTGTCAGGACTTTGCTAGAATAGGGGCCATGATCACTCCTGGCACACAGTGAGAATCACAGCTAGGATAGGATCTAGCGTGGCTCCTATGTGGAGACTGGGCTTAGAGGGGCTTCAATCTGAACCAACCCTGTTGAAGCATTCAACATACATACACATATTTAGCAGATGTTATTGTGGGTGTAGTGAAAATGCTTGTGCACTTGGTTTTCACAGTGAGATCTGAGAAAGTGCCTGTTTTGACCAGTGGCTAGAGTCTATATTTGGAATGCTTGTTAAAGACATGCTTCAACAATGTTGATACCCTGGAAGGATGACGCCTGCCTATTCCTGCTGACCTCTGTTGGGTCATATAATGAAGCGGTGATGGCAATTTTTCCTTTTTCCTCATCACCATTTTGGTTCTTTGTAGTCCCTTGTCTGTCACCGATACTGATGTCCTATGCTGATCGCAGGGGTTCATCTGAAGTGAAAGGCCTTCAGTAGGGTTAACTACTAGTCCACGCTGCTAAAACAACGGCTTCTCTGTCAGCAAATTATATCCTGAACCACAAAATATAAATGCAACATTTTCAAAGAGTTTACTGAGTTACTATTCACACAGTATAAGGTCAATTGAAATACATTCATTCATCTGTTGATTTCAAATGTTGGTCACGGATTATTTTTGTTTTTAGTGGCATGGATCAGAAAACCAGTCTGCATCTGGTGTGACCACCATTTGCCTCATGCAGCGCGACACACCTCCTTCTCATAGAGTTGATCAGGCTGTTGATCGTGGCCTAAGGAATGTTGTCCCACTTCTCTTCAACGTCTGTGCGAAGTTGCTGGATTTCAGCGGGAGCTGAAACACGTTGTCGTACACGTAGATCCAGAGTGTAATAAATGAAATACAATGCCTGAGATACATTTTGATATATTGCGCAGTTTGGTTGGCATATTGCCACTGAGCTGTACCCTGTCGGCCAGACAAGGACATTGTGGTCAGGGATAGGGTGGGGAGAGAGAAGACGCTGCTGCCAGGCCCAGAACTGCTTAATGATGTGGACTGGTCACTCTCAGGTGCCCGAAGCCCAAACAGTCACAGCCCATTTCACTCGGGCCTTGGTGCCCAGAGGGGAGAACGTTCTAGGCCTACACTGGACTTGGGCCAGACCAGGACTCCAGTCTTCACACAGCCAGTCCTCCAGTACGTTTTAGTTCCGTCCTTGGGTGAGTGGAATGGTGTTGTGGCTGGAGAAGTGGGTCAGCTAGCTATTACATATGGAGCGAATACTCTGTCATCATTTATACATCCTGGGGGTTTGGATATTTTTTTTTATTGCCCTGTAATTTGGGGTTCTTGCTGACTGGTATTGGGTAAAAACATGTTGAGGAAAGCGAGTTGGATTGGAACTGATTTCACGCTCCCTGTGCGTCGTCATGAACATTTAATGCGTTTACGTGCAATTTTTGGGGTTTTGACGAATTGGGTAGAAAATGCACTCTGCGTGAGAAGCCACTTTTTATTTTATTTACCAGCCTTGTGTAAACATTCAAATGATTTCATTATTCTAAGTGACTATGCAGTCCTTTTCATGTTTGACATTAGATATTCTATACATTTCAAATAGGCAAGTAATGGCAGCCGTTTTTGTTTGACTCAATCAATATATTTAAACCTCTTAACAGTGGAGAACTTATCATCAAGCCCGAAGGAGTGATGTCACCCTTCAGTACTACTGAGGCCCCTGTATGCCATGTTCTGCATCAGCCAGCTCTGCTGATTGAACTTAACATTAAATACTCTCAATTGAAACCTCAACCGACTACGGTAGAGGTTGTTGGACCTGTTTTTGAAATGGACCTGGGGCTTTCCCACCCGAACACGATATGCATAAATGATTGTTTAAAAAATATAGAGACCTGTTCCAAACGGACCCGAGGACAACTAGGCTGGTTCCGTATAGACCTGGTTGGATCCAGACTCGATCCAAGGTGAGGGAAGCAGTAGACGAGTACATTTGTAAGCTACTTTATTAACCAGAGCCGATGAAGCGCAAGAGGGAAACTCTAGCAGGCGGAGGAATGGCCTTGCGGTGTGTTTACTGTGAGCAAGTGGCACGGGGAGGGAGATTCAGAGAGACGTCAATCCACGCTAAAAAAAACAGAAGAAAATATCAAGCATACCAAGCCGACTAATTTCTAGCTTGTCATAGCTCGATTATTTATCATAAAATATGATTACGTTAATACCCGTCTTGACTGCTTCAAGCCGATTTTAGAAGCAAGTTAGCTAAACTAGCTAGCTAGGCTAATTGAGACTGCCTGCTTCCTCCTTGTCCTACAATTTCAAATAACAACTCCATTCAGATTATTAAGTAGCAACCTACCTGTTGGCTCTAGTAGCAACCTACCCGTTGGCTCTAGTAGCAACCTACCCGTTGGCTCTAGTAGCAACCTACCCGTTGGCTCTAGTAGCAACCTACCCGTTGGCTCTAGTAGCAACCTACCCGTTGGCTCTAGTAGCAACCTACCCGTTGGCTCTAGTAGCAACCTACCTGCCATGGCAGCAGCTACTCTTCCCGGGGTCCGGCAGAATTAAGGCAGTTATGCAATTTTAAAAACGTTACAATACGTTAATTACAGAATTCACAACACACTGTGTGCCCTCAGGCCCATACTCCACTACCACATATCTACAACACAAAATCCATGTGCATGTCTGTGTATAGTGCGTATGTTATCATGTGTGTATGCATGCGTCTCTACCTGAATCATAGCTCTATGCAGTGCTGTGTAACACCCGCCCGCTTAACCCGTAAGCCAGCTGCACCAATGTGTGGGATGAAACACCGTTTAACTGACGACCGAAGTCAGCCTGCGGGCGTCCGGCCCGCCACAAGGAGTCGCTATAGCGCTATGAGCCAAGGAAAGCCTTCCCTAACCTGGACGACGTTGGGCCAATTGTGCGCCGCCCTATGAGACTCCCGGTCACGGCTGCTTGTGAGACAGCCTGGGATCGAACACTGGTTTGTAGTGACACCTCAAGCACTGGGATGCCCCCATACTGTTTATGTTTTATCCACAACTCTCTGTCCATCGCTGTGGTAATCTGGGAATCCAAAACGTTCCCTACCACTCCCCACCATACAGAACTAGTTCCCCCGCTGCACTTCACTAAAGGATCGTTTTGAAATGCGCCAGTAAAGATTTGAATTTAGATTAGAATGTGCTCACAGGCTCTAGTTGTTTATCCTGTAATGCCTGAAATGTTTTTTTTTCCAGATCAGATTTACCCAGTAAGAGGCATACAACACAGTGTAGGTATAGCCTAAACAACTAGTGTTTTAAAATGTTTTATTTATTTATTATGTCTTCATTTGGGTTCACAGTGCGGACCCAACCAAGGTCCCAGTACCGAACGATCTGGTACGAATACGTGTACCGCTACCGCTGACCAATCAGGAAGTGGAAGTGGTAGCCAGGGCTCTACCAGTGCCCCTCCTACGCCATCGCTCCCCGCACGCCACAGCTCTCCGCTCTGCTTGCCGTGGCAAAGATTCTAAAACCAAAGATAACAGATTCTGAGTTGTTAAAGCCTTTTGTTAAAAGGGGATGCTCACTCATCCTTTTATATGGTTTTAATATGCAGAGTGTAAATAAATAAATCATTTTAAGGACAATAAGGTTTCAGTCTATGAATCCGATAGAGATTTGTAGTGATTGTAGGCCTCATCATGGATCCTCACTGCTGAATGCTAAGGTTTTTCCTGGCACAGCTGAGCCCATCTCTGGTAAGATTTCCAAGCGGTTGAGCTAGCACCCTCTGCCAGCGCTTAACTCTTAATACCCAGAAGAGCGCTGGTCCAATCACTAGGCCAGAGGTTTCTGAGCCAGGCTGAGAGAGTTCACCGTTGACCTTCCCAAGCCTCTTCTCCCTTAAAGAGCTGGTGCTTATACTCTGGTAGTACTGCACTTGTACTTAGGGAATATCACCAAACTTCTATTTACTTACTCTAAGCGACTCGGCACGATAACCTTTAGGTTATCTCATCTTTAGGGTGATCTAGTTTAATTTGTGTATTTTATTGTCATTGACAAGTTTTATTTCCTTCTTCCCCTTTCAGGAGGCCATCAACCTGCTGGAACCTATGACCAACGACCCAGTGAACTACGTGAGACAGGGTGCCCTCATCTCCTCTGCCCTCATCATGATCCAGCAGACCGAGGTCACCTGTCCCAAGGTGGGTGTATGAGAAACAGCCCATCTCATTCACAGCCCACATTTACCAGAGAAACAGCCCATCTCATTCACAGCCCACATTTACCAGAGAAATTGGCCACCAGTAACTTTGTTATTCAGACTAAAATATCTTGAAGTTGATTGGCTAATGTAATCATCTGTTTTAAATGTGATTCTAGCCTATAGAAAGGTTCTCTATTTTGAGTCCAGTCCTCTTCTTCTCTCCTGATGTATCCTAACCCCCGTGGAGGCTCTAGGTTCTAACCAAAAGCTGTCTGAAGTGTTTTGAACTTTCAGCAGAGTGTTGATGGGACTCAGTGCCTAATATGACCACAGCTTTATACCGAGTACAAGGAGGGAGCGAAAAAAGGTGGGGAGGCTTGCTAAAAAATAGCTGTTCTCTCTCTCCATTTTGCACAACAAGCTCTGTCACAGCTGTTTTAAGAAATGCCAGACCCATTTTCAAGCATCATCTGGTCATGGCCTGTAACGTTACAGCAACAGGCTTTGTGCTTGGGGCGGTGTGAGAGATTGTTCAAGAGAGACTGGTTTTAAACTAGAAACAGCAGGAGGCCACTACACTTGTTCAAGAGAGACTGGTTTTAAACTAGAAACAGCAGGAGGCCACGACACTTGTTCAAGAGAGACTGGTTTTAAACTAGAAACAGCAGGAGGCCACTACACTTGTTCAAGAGAGGCTGGTTTTAAATTAGAAACAGCAGGAGGCCACGACACTTCAAGAGAGACTGGTTTTAAACTAGAAACAGCAGGAGGCCACTACACTTGTTCAAGAGAGACTGGTTTTAAACTAGAAACAGCAGGAGGCCACGACACTTGTTCAAGAGAGACTGGTTTTAAACTAGAAACAGCAGGAGGCCACTACACTTGTTCAAGAGAGACTGGTTTTAAACTAGAAACAGCAGGAGGCCACTACACTTGTTCAAGAGAAACTGGTTTTAAACTAGAAACAGCAGGAGGCCACGACACTTGTTCAAGAGAGACTGGTTTTAAAGCTGCAGTATGTCACTTTTTTTGTTGTTGACCAAACTCATAGAAATGTGAGTTATAGAGCTGTCATTCTCATTGAAAGGAAGTCTAAGAAGCAGCAGATCTGTTCTATGTGCCCCGCAGGTGGATCACTTCCGTCACATTTTAATCTCCCTTTACGGATGCTACATGGTCACACACAGTGGTAGTGTTTTAGCCATATGCCGCTGTTCTCCAAATAGTGAAGCCAATACATAGCCGGTCTCTCAGTAAAAAGTCAGTTAGAGAAACATAAAAGGATTTCTAGAGTCAAATAGACTTGAGTTAGTCCTTACCTTCCACCAACAGTGGCTCTCGTCAACGGGTTTTAACCTGTTTTTAATATTATTAAAGGTGGGGGGGGGGTAAGGGCTTGTGGGCCCGGGCGTGCTCATTGACTCAGAATCAAAGCAACGTGGCAGAATAAATGTTTAACATATTTCATTTAATAAGAATGTTAGATTTGTAATGTGGAGACCCACTAAAAGAACTGAACAATGGGAGGGAGTCTTTGTGTTTTTATTTGTTGTTTTCCCGACACACAGGTGAACCAGTTCCGGCAGCTCTACTCCAAGGTCATCAACGACAAGCACGATGACGTCATGGCCAAGTTCGGGGCCATCCTGGCCCAGGGCATCCTGGATGCAGGTCAGTATGTGGTGACATGTGGAGTCACAGGGGTTGGATTTCTTTAGAAGACAAGTGGGTGTATTCATCTGTTTCTGTCTGCTGTTAAGGGGAGGTGTGTCTGCGTACGTGTGTGGTTTACAGGAAGTCCCAGCTCCCCCCAGGGCTTGACCCCGCCTCCCCCTGTGATTTTTCCCAACTGTCTTCTCTGGAAGCGATCTGGTTACGATGTATTAGAGCCTGGCGGGTCAGCAATGTCAACAGCCACATGACTCTTGTGATTACTGTTAGTGTGTGTGTGTATGTGTGTGGTACTTGCTCGTGTACTGTAGCAGTGTTTATTTTTGTTCCCATAATGCTTTCAGATCTTTTTCACTATAGCGACAGTCGAGACCAATCTGGGAGCCCTCGTTCTCCTGCCAAGATGAACTGCAGAGTTCCCCCCCCTCCCTGTTTTCCATCGTGTGAAACCGCCCAGACAAAATCTTTAGTATGGGGTCATTGTAAGATGGCACACGGAGGCTCTCTCCTCTCCCTTTACTACCCTTAACTGTCAGGCCACTGCTACCTGATACACATCCATGTTTTGAGACGGCCTAGAAGGCAGGGTGTTGAGTAACGTCAGGAAGGCAGCTTCCTCCCAAAGAACCATCACTTCACTTCTAGTGTACCACTTTGATTTCAGATAAGGTGATGGGGAGTATTAGTCTGTAGTTATAAGTGTGGTTGTGATTTTGGGGGCAGTTGGATAATCGTATGAAATGACAGGGTTCCGTTTCATGATCTCTGGTGTTCATTACCGAAGGTTTAGCATTCAGAAACAGCTCTCGCAAACAACCACACGCCCAAGGGTTCTCGCTCTCTCGCTCTCTGGATGTTCTCGTTCTCCGGACATTCCCCCTCTTTCTCCCGCTCTCCGGATGTTCTCTCTTTAAAAAAATATACACATTTTATCATTTAGCGGACATTCTATAGCCTTAAAATATATGTATTTTTTAATCATTTTTAAGACATTCTTATCAAGAGCAACAGAAATCCCTCAGCTCTGTTGTGCCGAAGGACCTTATGCCATCACGGAAAAATGCTGGTTGATCTCGGAATTACATAACACCTTGGATTCTGGGAAAGAAAGTCCCCTTCCCCAGGAATAAAAATTAAACTGCCATAAAGTAGGTTGACAAAAATGACAGGATCCCCCCCCCCCAAGTAAATTGCACACTGCTGTCAAGCTGCATCTCAAGTTTTAAGAGACTGTGTGTGTGTGTGTGTGTGCGCGCTCTCATTGTGGCACAGCAACTAGAATCTGTGAGTCACTCTGGCAACCAGTAAATCAATTTGTTCGGGGCATTAGGGGGCCATTTCAGCCGTCAAAATAAAGTTATCAAATCACCCAGAAGTCATCATTGTAATTACCAGCCCAGTCAACTGGGCTGCGGGTAGGCCTGTTTAAATGAAAAACGGCCCGTGATTCAACCACCATTGTCTGATCTGATTTCACATTGGAAACATTTCCAGCTGTCTCTGCTGTTATAATGTATTTTAATCAAAGGGTTCCTCCTTAGTAACTCTTGTTTTGAAGGGAGTTTTTACAATGTTTGTATGAGGATTGGGGAAGGACCTCCCAACTGATTCCAATCCCCTTTTCATCCATCCTGTCACTCCTCTGCAACCCTCTTCCTCCCACTCCCTAGCTCCCTTCATCCTCTTCTCCCTAGCGGTCTCCCAGAGGGCAAAAGAGGTCTATTGTTCTACTTGTCTGCATCCTAGCCCTTGACCCCGTTTTGTACACTGGACAAGGCTTTATTACCTCACACTAGCCATGCCACATTGTCTTACTGCCATTTTGTTCTTAAAAAAAATATAAGTTTAAAGGTCATAAATGATCTAAAGGAAATGAAAGTGGGGGCCTGGGATTAGGAGTAATCACAATGATTTAGTGAAATGGCTGGCTTTTGTCAGTGTAGTATGTTAGTTAATTAACCCCTCATTATTCACTTCTTGTTTGTGGCTGCGTGCCCAACGGCACCCTATCCTCTTTATAGTGTATTTATTTAGGCCAAAGTACCCTTAGGGACGCAGCCTTTATAATGACATGGGGCGGCAGGGTAGCCTAGTGGTTAGAGCGTTGGACTAGTTACCGGAAGGTTGCAAGTTCAAACCCCCGAGCTGACAAGGTACAAATCTGTCGTTCTGCCCCCTTGAACAAGCAGTTAACCCACTGTTCCTAGGCCGTCATTGAAAAATAAGAATTTGTTCTTAACTGACTTGCCTAGTTAAATAAAGGTCAAATAAAAATTAAAAATAAGCATGACAGTAGAGGAACCCACCATAACATCATATAAAGTTATAATATGAGATTTGAGCGTTATAATGGAAGCAATACATACCAAAGTGAAATGTCAAAACCCTCTACTTCCCTGTGCCCTTTGTGTGCAGGTGGTCGTAACGTCACCATCTCCCTGCAGTCGAGGACGGGCCACACCCACATGCCGTCAGTGGTGGGCCTGCTTGTGTTCACCCAGTTCTGGTTCTGGTTCCCCCTCTCCCACTTCCTCTCCCTGGCCTTCACCCCCACCGCCATCATCGGACTCAACAAGGACCTCAAGGTAAACGTGCCACCCCACTGTGTCCATGTCAGTCCCACCCCACTGTGTCCATGTCAGTCCCACCCCACTGTGTCCATGTCAGTCCCACCCCACTGTGTCCATGTCAGTCCCACCCCACTGTGTCCATGTCAGTCCCACCCCACTGTGTCCATGTCAGTCCCACCCCACTGTGTCCATGTCAGTCCCACCCCACTGTGTCCATGTCAGTCCCACGCCACTGTGTCCATGTCAGTCCCACCCCACTGTGTCCATGTCAGTCCCACCCCACTGTGTCCATGTCAGTCCCACCCCACTGTGTCCATGTCAGTCCCACCCCACTGTATCCATGTCAGTCCCACCCCACTGTGTCCATGTCAGTCCCACCCCACTGTGTCCATGTCAGTCCCACCCCACTGTGTCCATGTCAGTCCCACCCCACTGTATCCATGTCAGTCCCACCCCACTGTGTCCATGTCAGTCCCACCCCACTGTATCCATGTCAGTCCCACCCCACTGTGTCCATGTCAGTCCCACCCCCTGTATCCATGTCAGTCCCACCCCATCCATGTCAGTCCCACCCCATGTCCATGTCAGTCCCACCCCACTGTGTCCATGTCAGTCCCACCCCACTGTGTCCATGTCAGTCCCACCCCACTGTGTCCATGTCAGTCCCACCCCACTGTATCCATGTCAGTCCCACCCCACTGTATCCATGTCAGTCCCACCCCACTGTGTCCATGTCAGTCCCACCCCACTGTATCCATGTCAGTCCCACCCCACTGTGTCCATGTCAGTCCCACCCCACTGTGTCCATGTCAGTCCCACCCCACTGTATCCATGTCAGTCCCACCCCACTGTGTCCATGTCAGTCCCACCCCACTGTATCCATGTCAGTCCCACCCCACTGTATCCATGTCAGTCCCACCCCACTGTGTCCATGTCAGTCCCACCCCACTGTGTCCATGTCAGTCCCACCCCACTGTGTCCATGTCAGTCCCACCCCACTGTGTCCATGTCAGTCCCACCCCACTGTATCCATGTCAGTCCCACCCCACTGTGTCCATGTCAGTCCCACCCCACTGTCCATGTCAGTCCCACCCCACTGTGTCCATGTCAGTCCCACGTATCCACTTTGTCCATGTCAGTCCCACGCCACTGTGTCCATGTCAGTCCCACCCCACTGTGTCCATGTCAGTCCCACCCCACTGTATCCATGTCATTTCCCACCCCACTGTATCCATGCCAGACTATTCTCTCAGCTGTTGTCTTCCCTGTCCAGATGCCCAAGGTGCAGTACCGCTCTAACTGCAAGCCTTCCACCTTCGCCTACCCTCCGGCCCTGGAGGTACCCAAGGAGAAAGAGAAGGAGAAGGTGAGAGTCCCTCAATAGTGACGTCACCCTGTTTTAATGGACTGAAGTCGCCTTCGCAGCTTCTCATGCTCATCCTGAATGAAATGTCCTCAGCCAAGATCCATTTATTGTTATTAAGAGTCCCTTTTGAACTCTCATTTCCATTTTGTCAGTCTGAGACCATGTTATTTTGGCCACTCAGAGTCTTGGCTCATTATAGAACATGGGTACATTTTAATAACGTAATATAAAAAAAACAGAGGATATTTTTGAGAGGTTTTGCCATTGCCCCTCGGTGCCTTGTTTATTTCTGTGCCAACACCCCCTTCATTTAGTCTCTCTCTCTTCCTCCATTACAGGTGTCTACTGCTGTTCTCTCCATCACAGCCAAAGCTAAGAAGAAGGAGAAAGAGAAGGAGAAGAAGGAGAAAGAGGAGGAGAAGATGGAAGTAGTGAGTATATGAACACAATCATTTCATAGGACGGCCAGCCTCATAGAGACCACTTTCTATTTATTATTTTTTTAAATAGTTTTTCTTCAAGTTAAGTCTTGCTTTTTATGTAGATGTTTTTTTAACCTTCCTCAAGTAGGAATCCTGTAGCCCCTGTCCCAAACAACAGATCTTTGCTCGTGTTGACCAGCCTATTGAGGAATGTTCTGTGTAATTGGTCGTGAGGAACTAATGGTTCAAAGACCTGAAAACAGTCTCCCTTAACGTCTCGGACCTCTGCAGTCTGCAACTTCTGCCACTAATATTTCACTCAGTATCCCACAAAGCTTCTTATGTCTGATGTCCAGGCACACAGACACCTGCAGAGGAGACCATTTCAAAGGTAAGAAAACCATCAATGAAATGAGTCAACTCTCCCATTTTTTGTTTTGTTTTAAGTAGCAGTTCCAAATCAAATTTTAATTGTCACATACGCCAAATACAACAACCTTTTACAGTGAAATTCTTACTTCCAAGCCCTTAACCAACCATGCAGAGAGAATAATTTTCTCAGGAAATCTTGAGTGAACTCTCTCGCTGAAATCTAATTAGCGTAATAATAAAAAAAATGCCCATCAATCCATCAGTTTCAACTAGAGAAATACGTTGTTGTTTTTTTGCATGAGCATCGCGTTAAGTCCTCCGCGTCCGCCAATGCCGGCCTTCTGAGGTGAAAGGTGACCGAGCTACAGCGGTGTTGTCAGACCATGAGACATCCCGAAAATCAGTCTTCTCACGAAAACGTCTGTATTGTCCGAACGGTTTGGCCTAGAAACTAATATGACCACATGAAAATACGTAAAATAAAATAAAAGGATAACAAATGTTTAAAACAGACACTTCAGAACAAACTTGCTTTTAGATTTTTTTTTTTTGGGGGGGACAATCTTTTGTTCCATGTAGAGAATCTGTTATTCCATGTGTTTATCGGCTAAAAGGCCAAAAATATATTTTTATTCAAATAACAACAAAAAATGTTTTCAAGGGGTCTTAGAATTTCAAATCAGGAACCGAAGTGTGTGTGTGTGTGTGTGTCCCCCCCCGCTGCCCCCAGGGCTTAGACTCTTATGGGTTAACGTAGCAGTTCTTAAGAAATGTGAGTGAACTAGGCCTTTTTAAAATATCAGTTCTCAGGAAATGAGTGAAGTATCCCTTTAAGGAGCAGCTATCTGCCAGCCCTGGCAAAGTCCCCCAGCCCCCCCCACTGATGTGACCAAGTTATCCATGAAGCACACGGCTGGAATACATACCATTACTGACAGCCTCTGTCAACCCAGTGCCAGTATTGCTTTCAGTGGGATGTTGACTGCTGGGCGTGATCGCTATGTTTGATGGCGTCCACCATGCTAGATTTCACGTCCTCGTTGAGGGATGGCTCTGCGATCTCAGGCAAAGTTGGATCCGCTGAGTTTGATTGATTGGACTTGGTGTCATCGAGGTTAACGAGAAGGAGGGAGTATTTTAACCCTCAGTTATATCAGTTTGTTCGTTTTAACCAAAGGCATTGGACAGTGGAGATTTTGTTTTATTCTCTCACACAAACACTGTGTGGAAGTGTTGTTTTTAGTTGACACACACACACACACGTAGATAAACAGGACTGCTGATACAAGTCATTGCACACCTATGGTCCAGTTTTCAGCCTAGCGTCAGATGGTGCAGGGCCTTGTGGTAGCAGCAGGGAGAGGGACAGATAGGAGGCAGGGAGAGCCTGACAAATCACTGGCCACCAAGTGCAAGACAACCAATAAGGAGTGTGTCACCCATCTCCAGATTAACACGTCTTCCAGGGTGGTGGTGTCAGGAAACGTATGAAATGAAGACGCACTTTATTCCGAGGTGACCCTTACTGCCATCGTCATCTTTTTTTATCATCCAATGCATTGCTGGCTCACTGAGTCGTGGGTTTTCATCAGGAAAAGGGAGGGAAAACGCTTAACATTGTATTTGTTGAATTCTCAGGAGGTACAGGAGGCTGAGAAGGAAAAGAAAGATGAGGAGAAAGAGAAGGAGAAGGAGAAAGAGAAGGAGAAGGAGAAGAAGAAAGAACCCGAGCCCAACTTCCAGCTGATGGAGAACCCAGCCAGAGTGATGCCCGCCCAGCTCAAAGTGCTCAACATGCCCGAGACGTGCCGCTACCAGCCCTTCAAACCGGTACGTACGGTTGGTGTGTGGGTCTGTGAACGCGTGACTTTTCTAAAGTGCGTTTCTGGTAGAGATGTGACACATATTTATTATTATTTTTTACTGGGGTTTTTTAAAAAATCATAAAATGGTGTGAATTCACAATTCAGATATGGTCCTGCTTATGACCGCTAGGGGGCAGCGCAGTTCAATCTACTGCTGTCCTGGCTACCTACCAGACAGAACAGTTCAATCTACTGCTGTCCTGGCTACCTACCAGACAGAGCAGTTCAATCTACTGCAGTCCTGGCTACCTAGTAGACAGCACTCACCTTACTGCTGTCCCCCACCCACTAGATAATGCCATTTCAGGTTCTCTGCTGTGTTCCTCTCCATGTGCTCGGTTGTCAGTAGTACATTGGACTTCATTTCCCACTTCTCATCAATGTGATGGCTCGTTGCAGTAATGTATGGCGACGTGTTCATAGACATTCGACCACCTGTTGTTAACGCCACATATGTTGTTTGAGAACTCGCGCTTTATACTTGCATAGCGATCATTATACAATTTTTCATCCAGGGCCGTCACGGTTTTTCGACATGTCATCTTGTAGTCTGGTTCTAGTCATGCCATCAGGGCAGTGAAGCCAGCATACTCTACCATTGATAATGGCCGCATATCAACTGCAATCATTTCTTTTTAAAATTCTAGTTAGTTAGTCTTGTCTCATCGCTGCAACTCCCGTACGGACTCGGGAGAGGCGAAGCTCGAGAGCCCCGCGTCCTCCGAAACACAACCCAGCCAAGCCGCACTGCTTCTTGACACAACGCCGGCTTAACCCAGAAGCCAGCTGCAACAATGTGTCGGAGAAAACACTGTACACCCGGCGACCGGGTCAGCGTGCACTGCACCAGGGCCGCCACAGGAGTCGATAGTGCGCAATGGGACAAGGACATCACTGCAAAAACTGTTTGCAAATGTTTAAAAAAGACAAAACGGAAATATCACATTTACATAAGAATTCAGACCCTTTCCTCTGTACTTTGTTGAAGCGCCTTTGGCAGCGATTACAGCCTTGAGTCTTCTTGGGTATGATGCTACACGCTTGGTACACCTGTATTTGGAGAGTTTCTCCCATTCCACTCTACAGATCCTCTCAAACTCTGTCAGGTTGCATGGGGAGCATCGCTGCACAGCTATTTTCAGGTCTCTCCAGAGATGTTCGAATGGGTTCAAGTCCGGGCTCTGCCTGGGCCACTCATGGACATTCAGAGACTTGTCCCGAAGTCACTCCTGTGTTATCTTGGCTGTGTTTTCCGTGTCGTTGTTATGTTGGAAGGTGAACCGTCGCGCCAGTCTGAGAACCTGCCCCAGAGCACTCAGGACTTCATCAAGGATCTCTCTGTACTTTGTTCATTTTTCCCTCGTTCCTGAATCTCCCAGTCCCTCCCACTGAAAAACATCCCCACAGCAAGATGCTGCCACCACCATGCTTCACCATAGGGATGGTACCAGGTTTCCTCCAGACGTGATGCTTGACATTCAGGCCAAAGAGTTCAATCTTGGTTTCATCAGACCAAAGAATCTTGTTTCTCATGGTCTGAGATTCCTTTAGGTGCCTTTTGGCAAACTCCAAGCGGGCTGTCATGTGCCTTTTTACTGAGGAGTGGCTTCCGTCTGCCCACTCTACTACCATGAAGGCCTGATTTGGTGGAGAGCTGTAGAGATGGTTGTCCTTCTGGAAGGTTCTCCCATCTCCACAGAGGAACTATTGCTCATTTTGGCTGGGCAGCCAGCTCTGGGAAGAGTATTGGTGGTTATAAACTTCTTCCATTTAAGAAGGATGGAGACCATGTTCTTGTGGACTTTCAATACTGCAGAATTGTTTTTGGTACCCTTCCCCAGATCTGTTCCTCGACACATCCCGTCTCAGAGCGCTACGGTCAATTCCTTCGACCTCGTGGCTTTGTTTATGCTCTGACATGCACTGTCAACTGTGGGATCTTATATAGACTGGTGTGTGCCTTTCCAAATCATGCCCAATCAATTGAATTTACCACAGATGGACTCCAATCAAGTTGTAGAAACATCTCAAGGATGATCAATGGAAACAGGATGCACCTGAGCTCAAGTTCGAGTCTCATGGCAAAGGGTCTGAATACTTATGTAAATATTTTGAAAATCCAGTTTCTGCTTTGTCATTATGGGCTATTGTGTGTAGAGTGAGGATTTGATTTAATCAATTTTTTAGAATGAGGCTGTAATGTAATGAAATGTGGACACAGTCAAGGGGGTCTGAATACTTCCCGAATGCACTGTATCCGTGGCAAATTATTTGAAAGATGTTTATCCTTCTATTGACAGAATTGTTGCATTACGCATGTTTTATTTATTTTAGCCTTGATGATGATCCAGACCGGTGGGTGGTAGTTTTGGGTTAATTGCAATGCCATTTCAATTTGGTCAAAAATAAAGATTTTCATTTTTTAAATTTTTTTTTAGCTTTTGGATCCAGCGTTGGAGCTGTCATCAGTCATCTTTTTTTCGTCTTTCCAACCAAGCCCCGGTTATATCCACGGTGTCTTACAGTTGCCTGAGAATAAATCACTCTGGCCCTGCGCAAAATGTTGACAGCTTTCCACAGTAAATAAAATGAGATATGCAGTCACCCACACACTTATCCTAATCCCACTCCTATAAAGAGGACTATCGTTTGGTTACATGTCAAATCAACACGCATCGAGCTGAGAGCAATGCATCATGGGTCATATCATATGACACTTGAGTTTTTTTGCTCTTGTCTGTATTCTAAAACAATTTTTTTTGAAGGCGGTGTTGTAAGATGAAGTGAATCATTTTTGTGGGGCCAGGGTATGCCTCCCACCTCCCCTTCTATATTGTGATGATTCCATTTCACCTATTCCATAGAAGGCAATCCGAGCACACAGCAACTGTTCCAAAGGTCTTGTAGTGTGGTCTGTGTGTAAATTAGTATTACTTAGCTGCCCAGAGATAATGTAGGAGGAAAAATCTAGTCTGGGCAGTGCTCACCATACCTGATGCTTTAGTCTGGACCTGACCATACCTCTAAATGATTTACAGTGATAACCAAGCTGCATGATGTATTGTACAACCACTACAAGGGCCATGTGCTCACAGAGTATGACGAGACAACGAACTCATTTGGGGAGGTAGACGAGGTGTTGTGTAATACGACACCTGCACCACCCCCAGAAAATTAACCTTTTTTTTAAAAAAAGACACCCAACATTGGTCGAACAGCTTAGTCCCTCATGTCCGTGTCCCTTATCTGTCTCCAGCTGCACACCGGCGGCATTATCATCATGAAGGACACCAGCGAGGAAGAGGAGGAGCTGGTGGAGCCTGTCTCTGCCCACGGCCCCAAGATCGAGGAGGAGGAACAGGAGCCCGAGGCCCCCGAGTCCTTCGAGTACGTTGACGAATGAACGCTGTCCAAGCAAAAAGGTATGTGTCCTGCACCAGTGTTTACCACATGATGGATCTGGCTACAATTGATGGTTTGCAGATAAAAAAAATTGAATGGGTTCACTCTGAAAGTGAGGGTTTTTGCTTAGAAACAAGTTTTGTTTCAGCAAATGCTGTAGATAGTGCTGAACACGTTGTATCCCCAGCCTAGGGGTAAATATAGTGATCATTTCCTCACGCTTTTGTGCAAGAACTCAAACATTCAGGATCAAGCAACCTGAATATTCAGCATCGCCTTGTAATTATACAGACAACCGTCTCAGAGTAGCTATGTCACATTGATGGTTCAGAGAGAGGTAATGGTACAGTGTGCAGGTCTTTGGGTTCTTGTTCCCATGCCTAACCTGGCTCGCGTTCATCAGTGTCTATGGAATGTAAACCGTGCTGCCGTCGCCAAACCACCCCCCCGAGGGCAAACCCTCCATCTGTAATTGCACCGCATAGAGAGCCGAGCTAGATTGTGCTGATGGCCAAAAACGACAAAACAATGTTATGTTTGTCTTGGTCCTCATTTTATCCCCCAGGGTTGTACATACATACTGTATGTTAAACAAGATTAAAGTTTAGATATTGCTATGCCCTTTGGGAACAAAAATGCTCCTGCTCTGCGAGTACGATGATTTCAAAAACACACCACTGTGGTCAATATTTTAAAAGAAATCTCTTAAACTGTCCAATATTTCCAGAGGTCTAGTTGAAATAGTTTTCCTTTGAAAAAAATGGTAATTGATTATGTTAAAAAGCAGCTATTCTGTATAGGAATGTTGTGGGCGTAATATACCTGTAATTGAAAATATTAATGTGAGTAGACTGCTGATTGGCCAACTCATCCTCCTCTGAGGAAATGACAGGCATTTTTAAAATTATCTGACATAAAGTTTTAGTATTTTTTTGAAGTGTTTATTGAAGTGCTTATTTTTCTACAATTGATGCTTTGGTCACACGAGTATATGACGAGTCGTCAACATTATTTGGGTACGAGTTAACAGAATATTAACTTTTAAAAGTAAGATTTTTCGCTGCACAGTTACTTTAATGACAGTTACGATAATTTAAAAGTTCATTGTCATTTAATAAACATTTGAATATAGATATGCCCAATAAACAAAACATTCCTGTAAAAAAAAAAAGTTATGAATTATGGGTGTTTTGTGATCAAACACAGAGCCTGGTCAGGTGGTATCCTAACCGCTCTGTCCTTTTGCTTCCACAGGTGACGTTACCAGGCTTCTACAGGAAGAATCTTCACATCCCAGCATGCACCTCTTTGTCTACTCCCCCTTACTTATTTTACATGCTCCTTCCCTGTCATGGCCCCCTTTGTCAGACAGGGAATGTTTGACATTCTCTTGTTAAATGGTATCATTTTCTGTCAGTACAATAAAATGAAAAAGTGGAGCATGTGTGCTTATTTTTTTCCCTGCATGTGCTGTGTGTACATAGTGTAATCCCCCTAATCATACACGTTTAGGATAGTTTACATTCCCTCCAGTGTTTCATCACAGCCTGGCCACCAGCCTGCTATTATTCTGCCCAGTCTAGTTTACACAAAACACAGTGAACGGTCTCCCCATCACACTGCTGAAGTCTCCTTACCATACCCAGGGCTTGAACACACACTCACATTGAATGCACAAGGGCAATACACTCTTAGACATACACATCAGATTTAAACAAATAAATAAAAGATAAATGTAGACATCTCAACGGGCGTTTTAGTCTTTGGCTGTGAAGTGCGAACCGTCAACGGAGAACTAGATGAGGGATGTTCCACATTGAGTTTAAGTGACACAGGGTGTTAGTTTCCCAAGTTGGGTTCGGTTGTTTAGGAAAGCCTGTGGAATGCCAGTTGGGGTTATGGAGCTAACGTTTGAAAATGTAACATTAGAAGCAACTGTTCTTTAATACTTTAAGGTCGTTAGTGTTTTAATATGTGCCCTCTTCATTCCATTACCATCTGGGGGAAAAGATGAGTTTACATGAAATGCTGCTGGGCAAGAATTAACAAAGCAAGTTGGGCGACGTGAAGCCACTATAGAATGTGTTGCATGTCGGAAAACAATTAACTTACTTCATTTTATGTCGCTACAAACGTTTGACCTATTTTGCTATTTTGGGAGAGAGAGAAGTGTGCTTCACTGCATGAAAACAATCAATGGTTATTCCTCCTCACTATAGTCCTTTCTACCTCAGCTATTTAGTAACACTAACCCATGCAGCTGTGGTCTGTCACCACAACGTGTTAAAAACAAGGTTAAAGAAATAGAGCCCTGGTTGGTTAAGTCTACTGTGCACCTGAGAAAATAAACAAAAAGTATGTCACTCCATCTTCCTGCTTGTCAGGGGAGCATTTCAATGCACCTAATCAAATTAAACTTTGTTATATGAACCAGCTACTGTATCATTGAGTGCATGCAGAAAATGCTATAAGCTATTTCCAGGTCTCTTCAGAGATGTTCAAACGGGTTCAAGTCTGTGCTCTGGCTGGGCCACTCAAGGACATTGCGACTTGTCCCTAAGCCACTCCTGCGTTGTCTTGGCTGTGTGCTTAGGGTCATTGTCCTGTTGGAAGGTGAACCTATGCCCCAGTCTGAGGTCTTGACTGCTCTGGAGCAGGTTGTCATGTTTTCATCGAGGATCTCTGTACTTTGCTTTGTTCATCTTTCCGTCGATCCTGACTAGTCTCCCAGTCCCTGTCGCTGAAAAACATCCCCACAGCAAGATGCTGCCACCACCATGCTTCAACATAGGGATGGTGCTAGGTTTCCTCCAGATGTGATGCTTGGCATTCAGGCCAAAGAGATCAATCTTGGTTTTATCAGACAGAAGAATCTTGTTTCTCATGGTCTGAGTCCTTTAGGTGCCTTTTGTCAAACTCTGGGCCGGCTGTCATGTGCCTTTTTACTGAGGAGTGGCTTCCGTCTGGCCACTCTACCATAAAGGCTTGATTGGTGGAGTGCTGCAGAGATATTTGTCTTTGTGGAGATGGGAGAACCTTCCAGAGAGGAACTCTGGAGCTCTGTCAGAGTGACCCTTCCCCAGATCTGTGCCTCGACACAATCCTGTCTCGGAGCTCTACAGACAATTCCTCCGATCTCATTGTCTTGGTTTTTGCTCTGACATGACCTGTGAACTGTGGGACCTTATATAGACAGGTGTGTACCTTTCCAAATCATCTCCAATCATTTGAATTTACGACAGGTGGACTCCAAGTTGTAGAAACATCTCAAGGATGATCAATGGTAACAAGATGCACTTGAGCTCAATGTTGAGTCTCAGTGCAAAGGGTCTGAATACTTATGTAAATAAGCTATTTCTGTTTTTTTATTTCTAAAAACATCTTTTCACTTTGTTATTTTGGGGTATTGTGTGTAGATTGAGGATTTATTTAATCCATTTTAGAATAAGGCTGTAACAGAACACAATGTGTAAAAAGTCAAGGGGCCTGAATACTCCAGTTTGCAGTTGTAAATGAGAACTTGTTCTCAACTGGCCTACCTGATTTAAATAAAGGTGAAAAAATAACAATGCTTTCCGAATGCATTGTACCCAACCAAGCTCCAGTATCTGTGTGTTAGAGATGCGCCTCCTCTTTCACACCCAGGAAGCTCAGATTCAAACTCCCAGTAGACTGCTCTACAAGCGTTATGTCAAAATATGTTAATTACTGACCAAATATGGAGTTTCGCTAAGTTGCTATCTTTTATTTACTCCCGTTACGGCCGGTATGTACTTACAAAAAAAATCTAAATATGTGTTTTTACAAGCAACCTAAAAAGTGTCTCTTCAGCACCTCCAATGACAACAGCTCAATATGTTGGAGGTGCTGAAGAGACATTGTTTTCAGTTGCTTCTACGTTTTAATTTGGACTTTTTTTGGAAGTACATACAGGAGTAAATGAAAATAGTTGCTCAGTGAAACTCCATATTTGGTGAGTAACAAACTTATTTTGGTATAACGCTTGCAGAGCTGTCAGAGTTTGAATCTGAGCTTCCTGGGTGTTGGAAAGGTGACACGTCACACTGGAACAACTGAACCTCAAACATGCCACAGGAAGTTGTAACAGCCTGTAGTCCCCAACTGACACGAGGAAATGTTTAGTCATACTCTGAGCCTCCCTTCTCCACCCTGTTTCCCAAAGGAGATGAGATGACCGCCAATGTTTCACTTCCCGTATGTCTGTTCTATGCGGGTGGGATATTGTAGATTTCTGGGGGGAAAAAGTGGAAAATCTAAATTCCTGGAAGAACCTTGTAAATCTGAAATAGTTCACATTGTCTGTTTATTTTGCCTCAGCGTTTCTCTTCTTCAACATGCCATCCTTGGCACTCACTTATCTGACCAAGTAATTTAACAGAGTAATGAGATGTTGGCACACACACCCTTTCCATCAGCAGCATTGGTTCTTTATGACCCCAGTACTGACAAATGGAATAATTCTATAGGTAACCAACTCTAACCATGGCCTTATTCTGTGACCTGAACCTGTCATGTAACCTTAAATTCTAAAACACAAACTTGTCTTCATGAATCAATATCTGGCGCAACATCAGTTCTAAAATTGGTGAGCTGTGATGTAGTTGGTGTTAGAAGTGAAACTCCTCGGCGTCATTTCCCAACGGGGACAATATGCCCAACACCATACAAGGCGAAAAGTTACTCCTGATGTGGCGTCCAGCCAGTCCGAGCCGTGAACCCTGGGGAGCAGTTCTGGCCAGGCGGTAGACTGGCGCCTCCAGTGCCGTTTCAGCATACTGATGAATGAGAGAAGGAACCAGCATACCTTTGGCGTTCTCGCCCGTGGAGTCACCGTCTGTTGGAAACGTTGGTGAGTAAGTGTCGATGAAATGATTGCAGCTCAACAGCTCTCATGTTGTTTAGGCAAACAAGCAGTCCCACCAGGTCAGGGTGGGCCAATAGAATTGTCGGAGGGGATGGTTGTTAAATTGATTGTGTGGCTATGGAGCTGAAGGCAGGGTTAAGGCCCCAGCGTGTTTGCTTGACTTATAGGCCAGCGAGTGACATGCAGGCGGTCCATGGGACTCTGGACAGGGCAGACTGTTTTGACTCCTCAATGAGACTTGAGATCTAACGGGTGGGATGTTGTGCATCTAGGCTGATGTCCAAAATCCTAGTATCTCTGAACTAAAAGGCAGGGTACTTCAGTCAGACCTCCCATTGAGACGAGCATCATCTAGGAAAATATGGAGAGACAATCTATTGGGTCGTGATGATATGATTAATATGCTGTGGTTTGTTTTCATGTCTCCGTGATGTGATGAATATGCTGTGGTTTTGTTTGTTTGCCTCTGTCGCAATTTCTTCTGAAGTGCTTGACAAATGTAATTTTCAAATATACTAAATTGAGCTTTTCCCCCCCTGTTACAATCAACTAGTGCAGCTGAGTTCAGAACTCTTCCTTAATCCATTGCATTGGAGAATGGAAGACCTGTTTGGCTATATTACAAATAAATATGTCCAATGTACAATTGCAGAGAAATACTGTACCAATGACATGAGTCTAGTTTGCATCACAAGAGTAGCTGCTCTTACGCGACCTAGCTTTCTCGTGTTTTACATGAATGGCTTACTGTATGTTTGATTCCAGTCACCCTCCGCAACAGGAGTCCTATTGCTTTTGCATGTGGTTAGGTTCTGTTCAGCAAGGTTTTTGGAACATCAAAGCTTCTGCGACCGCTGATTTAAACACCTCAAATGTCCTCTTCTGTCAACCTCAGACGTATTGGGTTTCAGCTCTCGGAGGGCTGACACAACCACCCAAGACCAGTGTGGAAGATGAGGCAGTCTAGGGGTATTTTATTAGGATCCTCATTAGCTATTGCGAAAGCAGCAGCTACTCTTCCTAACAAATCTCACAGAAGTATGGAAGCCATAATATCATATACTTCCATAAAGGTGTAATGGTAATAGCTAAGGAGGCATGTCAGTATGGGTAGACTAGCCATTCTTCACTCTCTCCAGCTTCGGTTCCCCACACCTGGCAGAGAGGGGCGTTCTGTGGCCCTCTGAACAGCTGAAGGCCAGACCTGTGATGGTGAGGACTTCATTTTCCTATATGGGTCGTCCCACTGGAAAGGCTGACCGCTGGCTGCTCACCGGGTGTGGAGGACAGACCTCCAGGGAGCCCTCTCTCACCCCCCCCCCCACACACTCAATATCGTCTCCTCTAAAGGGGAGGCGCTACAGGGCCAGCCCATTCTGGGAACCAGGGCTGGAGACATAAACAGCACAACTGCAGAATGAAGTAGCAAGTAAGAGGAGGGGTGGAAGGAAGGTATAGTACCTGACACGTCCTCCACTTTCACCCCCCTGGATCCTGGATGTGTGGAGGAGGATGGAGGATTTGCGGTGTGAAAGAATGCCTGTAACACTGTGCCTATTCATTCTGGCCATCCATTCATCATCAGCATTTAGAAAATACAGGCAGGACTGTTTTGGATTCTTTGCACAAGTAGTTCCAAAGTATGAAACCCAAGCCATTCTTTCAGAGTGAACTCATGAGCGGTCTACCCATTAGTGTTGTTAGCTCGTTGAGCTGTGGGACTGGAGAGTTAGAGGGTGAGGGCAAAATGAGGGCTACCGCTAATGAGGTGGATACATCAAGGTCTGAGAGGGAGGAACCGTTGTATCCTGCCAAGCCATTGTCCATGTGGCCTCAGTCTCTGCCTCTTTGTCCAGTAGATTAAGTTATTACCTTGTCATGTGACAGTTGCCATTCTCCTGCTGGCTTAGGAGCTTCCTTTTTTGCATGTTTTAAGAGCAAAAGTCAGTTTAGGCGTCTGCAATGTTGTATATGATCACAAGATCATTATAAAAACCCAAAGGGCAACATACCCCTCCAGGGACACATCTAAGGCCTCCAGGGACATGGTTCTACCCCCCTCCAGGGAGCTACCCCCTCCAGGGGCATTTACCCCCTCCAGGGACAACAGACCCCTCCAGGGACATCTACCCCCTCCAGGGACCACATCTACCCCTCCAGGGACCACATCTACCCCCTCCAGGGACCACATCTACCCCCTCCAGGGACCACATCTACCCCCTCCAGGGACCACATCTACCCCCTCCAGGGACCACATCTACCCCCTCCAGGGACCACATCTTTCCTCCCTCCCCCTCCAGGGACCACATTATAAAAACCCAAATGGCAACATAACTAGAGGACTGATCCTAAGGCCTTATTTTGCTATGGTTACCAGTGAGCTGAGATAAGGCGGGGCTTTACCTAGCAAAGACTTATAGATGACCTGGGTGGGTAGATGTAGACGTCCCCTCCAGGGACCACATCTACCCCCCCTCCCCCTCCAGGGACCACATCTACCCCCCCCCCCTCCAGGGACCACATCTACCCCCTCCAGGGACCACATCTACCCCCTCCAGGGACTACATCTACCCCCTCCAGGGACAACATCTACCCCCACCAGGGACAACATCTACCCCCCTCCAGGGACCACATCTACCCCCTCCCCTCCAGGGACCACATCTACCCCCTCCAGGGACAACATCTACCCCCCTCCAGGGACCACATCTACCCCCTCCAGGGACCACATCTACCCCCTCCAGGGACCACATCTACCCCCTCCAGGGACCACATCTACCCCCTCCAGGGACCACATCTACCCCCCCCTTCAGGGACAACATCTACCCCCTTCCAGGGACAACATCTACCCCCTCGAGGGACAACATCTACCCCTCCCCTCCAGGGACAACATCTACCCCCTCCAGCGACCACATCTACCCCCTCCAGCGACAACATCTACCCCCTCCAGGGACAACATCTACCCCCTCCAGGGACCACATCTACCCCTCCAGGGACCACATCTACCCCCTCCAGGGACAACATCTACCCCCTCCAGGGACAACATCTACCCTCCAGGGACAACATCTTTCTTCAGGGACAACATCTACCCCCTTCAGGGACTACATCTACCCCCTCCAGGGACTACATCTACCCCCCTCCTCCAGGGACCACATCTACCCCCTCCAGGGACCACATCTACCCCCTCCAGGGACCACCCCTTCCAGGGACCACATCTACCCCCCCCTCCAGGGACCACATCTACCCCCTCCAGGGACCACATCTTTCCTCCCTCCCCTCCAGGGACCACATCTACCCCCTCCAGGGACCACATCTACCCCCTCCAGGGACCACATCTACCCCCTCCAGGGACCACATCTACCCCCTCCCCTTCCAGGGACTACATCTACCCCCTCCAGGGACCACATCTTTCCTCCCTCCCCTTCAGGGACCACATCTACCCCCTCCAGGGACCACATCTACCCCCTCCAGGGACCACATCTACCCCCTCCAGGGACCACATCTACCCCCTCCTCCAGGGACAACATTACCCCTCCAGGGACCACATCTACCCCCTCCAGGGACCACATCTACCCCCTCCAGGGACCACATCTTTCCTCCCTCCCCTCCAGGGACTACATCTACCCCCTCCAGGGACCACATCTACCCCCTCCAGGGACCACATCTTTCCCCCCTTCCAGGGACCACATCTACCCCCTCCCCTTCCAGGGACTACATCTACCCCCTCCAGGGACCACATCTTTCCTCCCTCCCCTTCAGGGACCACATCTACCCCCTCCAGGGACCACATCTACCCCCTCCAGGGACCACATCTACCCCCTCCAGGGACCACATCTACCCCCTCCCCTTCCAGGGACTACATCTACCCCCTCCAGGGACCACATCTACCCCCTCCCCTTCCAGGGACTACATCTACCCCCTCCAGGGACCACATCTTTCCTCCCTCCCCTCCAGGGACCACATCTACCCCCTCCAGGGACCACATCTACCCCCTCCAGGGACCACATCTCCTCCCTCCCCCTCCAGGGACCACATCTACCCCCTCCAGGGACCACATCTCCCCTTCCAGGGACCACATCTACCCCCTCCAGGGACCACATCTTTCCTTTCCTACCCCTCCCCTTCCAGGGACTACATCTACCCCCTCCAGGGACCACATCTTTCCTCCCTCCCCCAGGGACCACATCTACCCCTTTCCCTCCAGGGACAACATCTACCCCCTCCAGGGACCACATCTACCCCTTTCCCTCCAGGAACAACATCTACCCCCTTTCCCTCCAGGAACAACATCTACCCCCTCCCCCTCCAAGGACCACATCCACCACCTCCAGGGACTACATCTTTCCTCCCTCCCCCTCCAGGGACTACATCTACCCCCCTTCCAGGGACTACATCTACCCCCTCCAGGGACCACATCTTTCCTCCCTCCCCCTTCAGGGACCACATCTACCCCTCCAGGGACCACATCTACCCCCTCCAGGGACCACATCTACCCCCTCCAGGGACCACATCTACCCCTTTCCCTCCAGGGACAACATCTACCCCCTCCAGGGACCACATCTACCCCTTTCCCTCCAGGGACAACATCTACCCCCTCCCCTCCAGGGACCACATCTACCCCTTTCCATCCAGGGACAACATCTACCCCTTTCCCTCCAGGGACCACATCTACCCCCCCTCCAGGGACAACATCTACCCCCTCCAGGGACAACATCTACCCCCCCTCCAGGGACCACATCTACCCCCTCCAGGGACTACATCTTTCCTCCCTCCCCCTCCAGGGACTACATCTACCCCCCTTCCAGGGTAGATGTAGTCCTGGCAGTCTCAGTGTACCGAGACCCTTGGACGTTGCGGCTAGTGACATTAATGGAGCTTGGCCTCTTTGCGTTTGTGCACATTTCTCTTTTATAGAGGGGAAACGTCTCCAGCAGCGGCACTCTGCCTCTCTGCAGGGGAGTCCACCACAGACTTCCCAGAAAAAAGGCCAGGATCCAGGCCCTGTGGCTGGGTACAGACTGGACAGTTGAGCTTTTACCACCACGACCAGTCTGGAGCTCGACAGGTACAGGCTGACTCCGCGTCTATAGGATCTTAAATAGCAGAGTCAGGCCTACACGGCAGATGTTTTCCATAGCCAATAGCAGTTACTGTATGTGACCAGGGTAGGAGTTTTGTGATGTGGCCCAGGACAATGCTTTGAAACAGACTAAACATGTCCGCTGTGAGGACCATAGCTCATGAAAGGACAAGAGGACTGGATGCCTTACATTTTTGCACCAGGAGAAATAAACAGTGTAATTATTGAGTGGGTGACACACCATCAGGGACGTATGTTCAATTTACAATATGAGGAGCTCTCTTAAGCCCTGGTTATACTTGGTGCTAATGCTCTAAGGCCCTGTTTATACCTGGTTCTAACATGCATCTTTTGTCCTGATCTTGTCCACATTCTGATTGTGCCCACATTTTCAGACAGGTGTAGATGATTAAAAGACACATTGTGATCAGATCTTCTTGACCACCTCCTGAGGTAGTCAGGCACGCAAGTGTCGATGGACCATTTTGATGCCAGAAGTCAATGATGATTTAATGTGGCTTAAAATGTATATTGTTATGAAAGAATATCTTTCAAATAGTTTACATACAGGGAGGGACAATAAAATCTGGTCACAATGCAGACACATTGGACAGATAACAGACTCATTTTAATACCATGTCTAGCATTGGGCTAGTAAACCGAAAGGTCCCTCGTGGATTTTTAAAAACATTTTTAATCTGACGTTCTGCCCTTAAGGCAGTTAGCCCCCGACGATAACTGCTCCCCGATGACGTGAATGTTGATTAAGGCAGCCCCCCGCACAGCTCTGATTGAGGGTTTGGGTTTGTGAAAGAAAATGCTGTTTTCTTTTCTAATGACCAATTTCTGTGTTCATACAAGTGACTGTTTGAACAAATCTTCATCAGTATCTGCATTTTGGCAGTATGCACAGACCCTTATTTTGAGAATGAAAGATCTGTTTAAAATCAAATCAAATGTTGTGTTTCTAGATCCAACAGTGCAGTAATATCTAATACACAAATACAAGTAAAGGAATTAGAGAGAAGAAGCGTTGTGAGGTGTTGGTCAGTCACATGAATGAACCAGTGTTGGTCAGTCACATGACCGAACCAGTGTTGGTCAGTCACATGAAGGAACCAGTGTTGGTCAGTCACATGAATGAACCAGTGTTGGTCAGTCACATGAAGGAACCAGTGTTGGTCAGTCACATGAAGGAACCAGTGTTGGTCAGTCACATGAAGGAACCAGTGTTGGTCAGTCACATGAAGGAACCAGTGTTGGTCAGTCACATGACCGAACCAGTGTTGGTCAGTCACATGACCGAACCAGTGTTGGTCAGTCACATGACCGAACCAGTGTTGGTCAGTCACATGACCGAACCAGTGTTGGTCAGTCACATGACCGAACCAGTGTTGGTCAGTCACATGACCGAACCAGTGTTGGTCAGTCACATGAAGGAACCAGTGTTGGTCAGTCACATGAAGGAACCAGTGTTGGTCAGTCACATGACGGAACCAGTGTTGGTCAGTCACATGAATGAACAATAAGCTATGAATGAACCAGTGTTGGTCAGTCACATGAATGAACCAGTGTTGGTCAGTCACATGAAGGAACCAGTGTTGGTCAGTCACATGACCGAACCAGTGTTGGTCAGTCACATGACCGAACCAGTGTTGGTCAGTCACATGAAGGAACCAGTGTTGGTCAGTCACATGACAGAACCAGTGTTGGTCAGTCACATGAAGGAACCAGTGTTGGTCAGTCACATGAAGGAACCAGTGTTGGTCAGTCACATGACCGAACCAGTGTTGGTCAGTCACATGACCGAACCAGTGTTGGTCAGTCACATGAAGGAACCAGTGTTGGTCAGTCACATGACCGAACCAGTGTTGGTCAGTCACATGACCGAACCAGTGTTGGTCAGTCACATGAAGGAACAATAAGCTATGAATGAACCAGTGTTGGTCAGTCACATGAATGAACAATAAGCTATGACCGAACCAGTGTTGATCAGTCACATGAAGGAACCAGTGTTGGTCAGTCACATGAATGAACAATAAGCTATGAATGAACCCGTGTTGGTCAGTCACATGAAGGAACCAGTGTTGGTCAGTCACATGAAGGAACCAGTGTTGGTCAGTCACATGAAGGAACCAGTGTTGGTCAGTCACATGAAGGAACCAGTGTTGGTCAGTCACATGAATGAACAATAAGCTATGAATGAACCAGTGTTGGTCAGTCACATGAACGAACAATAAGCTATGAATGAACCAGTGTTGGTCAGTCACATGACCGAACCAGTGTTGGTCAGTCACATGAATGAACGATAAGCTATGAATGAACCAGTGTTGGTCAGTCACATGAATGAACAATAAGCTATGAATGAACCAGTGTTGGTCAGTCACATGAAGGAACCAGTGTTGGTCAGTCACATGAAGGAACCAGTGTTGGTCAGTCACATGAATGAACAATAAGCTATGAATGAACCAGTGTTGGTCAGTCACATGAAGGAACGATAAGCTATGAACAAACCAGTGTTGGTCAGTCACATGAACGAACCAGTGTTGGTCAGTCACATGAACGAACAATAAGCTATGAACAAACCAGTGTTGGTCAGTCACATGACCGAACCAGTGTTGGTCAGTCACATGAATGAACGATAAGCTATGAATGAACCAGTGTTGGTCAGTCACATGAATGAACAATAAGCTATGAATGAACCCGTGTTGGTCAGTCACATGAATGAACCAGTGTTGGTCAGTCACATGAATGAACCAGTGTTGGTGAATCACATGAATGAACGATAAGCTATGAATGAACCAGTATTGGTCAGTCACATGAAGGAACGATAAGCTATGAATGAACCAGTGTTGGTCAGTCACATGAAGGAATGATAAGCTATGAATGAACCAGTGTTGGTCAGTCACATGAATGAACAATAAGCTATGAATGAACCCGTGTTGGTCAGTCACATGAAGGAACGATAAGCTATGAATGAACCAGTGTTGGTCAGTCATGAATGAACAATAAGCTATGAATGAACCCGTGTTGGTCAGTCACATGAAGGAACCAGTGTTGGTCAGTCACATGAATGAACGATAAGCTATGAATGAACCAGTGTTGGTCAGTCACATGAATGAACAATAAGCTATGAATGAACCAGTGTTGGTCAGTCACATGAAGGAACCAGTGTTGGTCAGTCACATGAATGAACAATAAGCTATGAATGAACCAGTGTTGGTCAGTCACATGAATGAAACAGTGTTGGTCAGTCACATGAATGAACCAGTGTTGGTCAGTCACATGAAGGAACCAGTGTTGGTCAGTCACATGAAGGAACCAGTGTTGGTCAGTCACATGAAGGAACCAGTGTTGGTCAGTCACATGAAGGAACCAGTGTTGGTCAGTCACATGAAGGAACGATAAGCTATGAACAAACCAGTGTTGGTCAGTCACATGAAGGAACGATAAGCTATGAACAAACCAGTGTTGGTCAGTCACATGAGGAACCAGTGTTGGTCAGTCACATGAAGGAACGATAAGCTATGAATGAACCAGTATTGGTCAGTCACATGAAGGAACGATAAGCTATGAATGAACCAGTGTTGGTCAGTCACATGAAGGAACGATAAGCTATGAATGAACCAGTATTGGTCAGTCACATGAAGGAACGATAAGCTATGAATGAACCAGTGTTGGTCAGTCACATGAAGGAATGATAAGCTATGAATGAACCAGTGTTGGTCAGTCACATGAATGAACAATAAGCTATGAATGAACCAGTGTTGGTCAGTCACATGAAGGAACGATAAGCTATGAATGAACCAGTGTTGGTCAGTCATGAATGAACAATAAGCTATGAATGAACCAGTGTTGGTCAGTCACATGAAGGAACCAGTGTTGGTCAGTCACATGAATGAACGATAAGCTATGAATGAACCAGTGTTGGTCAGTCACATGAATGAACAATAAGCTATGAATGAACCAGTGTAGGTCAGTCACATGAAGGAACCAGTGTTGGTCAGTCACATGAATGAACAATAAGCTATGAATGAACCAGTGTTGGTCAGTCGCATGAATGAAACAGTGTTGGTCAGTCACATGAATGAACCAGTGTTGGTCAGTCACATGAAGGAACCAGTGTTGGTCAGTCACATGAAGGAACCAGTGTTGGTCAGTCACATGAAGGAACCAGTGTTGGTCAGTCACATGAAGGAACCAGTGTTGGTCAGTCACATGAAGGAACGATAAGCTATGAACAAACCAGTGTTGGTCAGTCACATGAAGGAACGATAAGCTATGAACAAACCAGTGTTGGTCAGTCACATGAACGAACCAGTGTTGGTCAGTCACATGAATGAACAATAAGCTATGAATGAACCAGTGTTGGTCAGTCACATGAATGAACAATAAGCTATGACCGAACCAGTGTTTGTCAGTCACATGACCGAACCAGTGTTGGTCAGTCACATGAAGGAACCAGTGTTGGTCAGTCACATGAAGGAACCAGTGTTGGTCAGTCACATGAAGGAACCAGTGTTGGTCAGTCACATGAATGAACACTAAGCTATGAATGAACCAGTGTTGGTCAGTCACATGAACGAACAATAAGCTATGAATGAACCAGTGTTGGTCAGTCACATGAATGAACAATAAGCTATGAATGAACCAGTGTTGGTCAGTCACATGAAGGAACCAGTGTTGGTCAGTCACATGAATGAACAATAAGCTATGAATGAACCAGTGTTGGTCAGTCACATGAATGAACCAGTGTTGGTCAGTCACATGAAGGAACCAGTGTTGGTCAGTCACATGAATGAACAATAAGCTATGAATGAACCAGTGTTGGTCAGTCACATGAAGGAACGATAAGCTATGAACAAACCAGTGTTGGTCAGTCACATGAATGAACAATAAGCTATGAACAAACCAGTGTTGGTCAGTCACATGAAGGAACCAGTGTTGGTCAGTCACATGAATGAACAATAAGCTATGACCGAACCAGTGTTGGTCAGTCACATGAAGGAACCAGTGTTGGTCAGTCACATGAATGAACAATAAGCTATGAATGAACCCGTGTTGGTCAGTCACATGAAGGAACCAGTGTTGGTCAGTCACATGAAGGAACCAGTGTTGGTCAGTCACATGAAGGAACCAGTGTTGGTCAGTCACATGAAGGAACCAGTGTTGGTCAGTCACATGAATGAACAATAAGCTATGAATGAACCAGTGTTGGTCAGTCACATGACCGAACCAGTGTTGGTCAGTCACATGAATTAACGATAAGCTATGAATGAACCAGTGTTGGTCAGTCACATGAATGAACAATAAGCTATGAATGAACCAGTGTTGGTCAGTCACATGAAGGAACCAGTGTTGGTCAGTCACATGAATGAACAATAAGCTATGAATGAACCAGTGTTGGTCAGTCACATGAATGAACCAGTGTTGGTCAGTCACATGAAGGAACCAGTGTTGGTCAGTCACATGAATGAACGATAAGCTATGAATGAACCAGTGCTGGTCAGTCACATGAATGAACGATAAGCTATGAATGAACCAGTGTTGGTCAGTCACATGAATGAACGATAAGCTATGAATGAACCAGTGTTGGTCAGTCACATGAATGAACGATAAGCTATGAATGAACCAGTGTTGGTCAGTCACATGAATGAACAATAAGCTATGAATGAACCTGTGTTGGTCAGTCACATGAATGAACCAGTGTTGGTCAGTCACATGAATGAACCAGTGTTGGTGAATCACATGAATGAACGATAAGCTATGAATGAACCAGTATTGGTCAGTCACATGAAGGAACGATAAGCTATGAATGAACCAGTGTTGGTCAGTCACATGAAGGAATGATAAGCTATGAATGAACCAGTGTTGGTCAGTCACATGAATGAACAATAAGCTATGAATGAACCCGTGTTGGTCAGTCACATGAAGGAACGATAAGCTATGAATGAACCAGTGTTGGTCAGTCATGAATGAACAATAAGCTATGAATAAACCAGTGTTGGTCAGTCACATGAACGAACCAGTGTTGGTCAGTCACATGAATGAACGATAAGCTATGAATGAACCAGTATTGGTCAGTCACATGAAGGAACGATAAGCTATGAATGAACCAGTGTTGGTCAGTCACATGAAGGAATGATAAGCTATGAATGAACCAGTGTTGGTCAGTCACATGAATGAACAATAAGCTATGAATGAACCAGTGTTGGTCAGTCACATGAATGAATGATAAGCTATGAATGAACCAGTGTTGGTCAGTCACATGAATGAACAATAAGCTATGAATGAACCAGTGTTGGTCAGTCACATGAATGAACAATAAGCTATGAATGAACCAGTGTTGGTCAGTCACATGAATGAACAATAAGCTATGAATGAACCAGTGTTGGTCAGTCACATGAATGAACAATAAGCTATGAATGAACCCGTGTTGGTCAGTCACAGGACCGAACCAGTGTTGGTCAGTCACATGAAGGAACCAGTGTTGGTCAGTCACATGAATGAACAATAAGCTATGAATGAACCAGTGTTGGTCAGTCACATGAATGAACAATAAGCTATGAATGAACCAGTGTTGGTCAGTCACATGAATGAACAATAAGCTATGAATGAACCAGTGTTGGTCAGTCACATGAATGAACAATAAGCTATGAATGAACCAGTGTTGGTCAGTCACATGAATGAACAATAAGCTATGAATGAACCAGTGTTGGTCAGTCACATGAATGAACAATAAGCTATGAATGAACCAGTGTTGGTCAGTCACATGAATGAACAATAAGCTATGAATGAACCAGTGTTTGGTCAGTCACATGACCGAACCAGTGTTGGTCAGTCACATGAAGGAACCAGTGTTGGTCAGTCACATGAAGGAACCAGTGTTGGTCAGTCACATGAAGGAACCAGTGTTGGTCAGTCACATGAATGAACAATAAGCTATGAATGAACCAGTGTTGGTCAGTCACATGAACGAACAATAAGCTATGAATGAACCAGTGTTGGTCAGTCACATGAATGAACAATAAGCTATGAATGAACCAGTGTTGGTCAGTCACATGAAGGAACCAGTGTTGGTCAGTCACATGAATGAACAATAAGCTATGAATGAACCAGTGTTGGTCAGTCACATGAATGAACCAGTGTTGGTCAGTCACATGAACCAGTGTTGGTCAGTCACATGAATGAACAATAAGCTATGAATGAACCAGTGTTGGTCAGTCACATGAAGGAACGATAAGCTATGAACAAACCAGTGTTGGTCAGTCACATGAACGAACCAGTGTTGGTCAGTCACATGAACGAACAATAAGCTATGAACAAACCAGTGTTGGTCAGTCACATGAAGGAACCAGTGTTGGTCAGTCACATGAATGAACAATAAGCTATGACCGAACCAGTGTTGGTCAGTCACATGAAGGAACCAGTGTTGGTCAGTCACATGAATGAACAATAAGCTATGAATGAACCCGTGTTGGTCAGTCACATGAAGGAACCAGTGTTGGTCAGTCACATGAAGGAACCAGTGTTGGTCAGTCACATGAAGGAACCAGTGTTGGTCAGTCACATGAAGGAACCAGTGTTGGTCAGTCACATGAAGGAACCAGTGTTGGTCAGTCACATGAATGAACAATAAGCTATGAATGAACCAGTGTTGGTCAGTCACATGACCGAACCAGTGTTGGTCAGTCACATGAATTAACGATAAGCTATGAATGAACCAGTGTTGGTCAGTCACATGAATGAACAATAAGCTATGAATGAACCAGTGTTGGTCAGTCACATGAAGGAACCAGTGTTGGTCAGTCACATGAATGAACAATAAGCTATGAATGAACCCGTGTTGGTCAGTCACATGAATGAACCAGTGTTGGTCAGTCACATGAAGGAACCAGTGTTGGTCAGTCACATGAATGAACGATAAGCTATGAACAAACCAGTCTTGGTCAGTCACATGAATGAACGATAAGCTATGAATGAACCAGTGTTGGTCAGTCACATGAATGAACAATAAGCTATGACCGAACCAGTGTTGGTCAGTCACATGAATGAACGATAAGCTATGAATGAACCAGTGTTGGTCAGTCACATGAATGAACAATAAGCTATGAATGAACCTGTGTTGGTCAGTCACATGAATGAACCAGTGTTGGTCAGTCACATGAATGAACCAGTGTTGGTGAATCACATGAATGAACGATAAGCTATGAATGAACCAGTATTGGTCAGTCACATGAAGGAACGATAAGCTATGAATGAACCAGTGTTGGTCAGTCACATGAAGGAATGATAAGCTATGAATGAACCAGTGTTGGTCAGTCACATGAATGAACAATAAGCTATGAATGAACCCGTGTTGGTCAGTCACATGAAGGAACGATAAGCTATGAATGAACCAGTGTTGGTCAGTCATGAATGAACAATAAGCTATGAATGAACCCATGTTGGTCAGTCACATGAAGGAACCAGTGTTGGTCAGTCACATGAATGAACAATAAGCTATGACCGAACCAGTGTTGGTCAGTCACATGAAGGAACCAGTGTTGGTCAGTCACATGAAGGAACCAGTGTTGGTCAGTCACATGAATGAACCAGTGTTGGTCAGTCACATGAATGAACCAGTGTTGGTCAGTCACATGAATGAACCAGTGTTGGTCAGTCACATGAACGAACAATAAGTTATGAACGAACCAGTGTTGGTCAGTCACATGACCGAACCAGTGTTGGTCAGTCACATGAATGAACAATAAGCTATTAATGAACCAGTGTTGGTCAGTCACATGAATGAACCAGTGTTGGTCAGTCACATGAATGAACCAGTGTTGGTCAGTCACATGAACGAACAATAAGCTATGAACAAACCAGTGTTGGTCAGTCACATGAATGAACGATAAGCTATGAATGAACCAGTGTTGGTCAGTCACATGAATGAACCAGTGTTGGTCAGTCACATGAATGAACCAGTGTTGGTCAGTCACATGAATGAACCAGTGTTGGTCAGTCACATGAATGAACCAGTGTTGGTCAGTCACATGAATGAACCAGTGTTGGTCAGTCACATGAATGAACCAGTGTTGGTCAGTCACATGAATGAACAATAAGCTATGAATGAACCAGTGTTGGTCAGTCACATGAACGAACCAGTGTTGGTCAGTCACATGAATGAACAATAAGCTATTAATGAACCCGTGTTGGTCAGTCACATGAATGAACCAGTGTTGGTCAGTCACATGAATGAACCAGTGTTGGTCAGTCACATGAACGAACAATAAGCTATGAACAAACCAGTGTTGGTCAGTCACATGACCGAACCAGTGTTGGTCAGTCACATGAATGAACGATAAGCTATGAATGAACCAGTGTTGGTCAGTCACATGAATGAACCAGTGTTGGTCAGTCACATGAATGAACCAGTGTTGGTCAGTCACATGAATGAACCAGTGTTGGTCAGTCACATGAATGAACCAGTGTTGGTCAATCACATGAATGAACGATAAGCTATGAATGAACCAGTGTTGGTCAGTCACATGAATGAACAATAAGCTATGAATGAACCAGTGTTGGTCAGTCACATGAATGAACAATAAGCTATGAATGAACCAGTGTTGGTCAGTCACATGAATGAACAATAAGCTATGAATGAACCAGTGTTGGTCAGTCACATGAAGGAACGATAAGCTATGAATGAACCAGTGTTGGTCAGTCACATGAAGGAATGATAAGCTATGAATGAACCAGTGTTGGTCAGTCACATGAATGAACAATAAGCTATGAATGAACCAGTGTTGGTCAGTCACATGAATGAACAATAAGCTATGAATGAACCAGTATTGGTCAGTCACATGGATGAACCAGTATTGGTCAGTCACATGAATGAACCAGTATTGGTCAGTCACATGAATGAATGATAAGCTATGAATGAACCAGTATTGGTCGGTCACATGAATGAACCAGTGTTGGTCAGTCACATGAATGAACAATAAGCTATGAATGAACCAGTATTGGTCAGTCACATGAAGGAACGATAAGCTATGAATGAACCAGTGTTGGTCAGTCACATGAATGAACAATAAGCTATGAATGAACCAGTGTTGGTCAGTCACATGAATGAACAATAAGCTATGAATGAACCAGTGTTGGTCAGTCACATGAATGAACAATAAGCTATGAATGAACCAGTGTTGGTCAGTCACATGAAGGAACGATAAGCTATGAATGAACCAGTGTTGGTCAGTCACATGAATGAACAATAAGCTATGAATGAACCCGTGTTGGTCAGTCACATGAAGGAACCAGTGTTGGTCAGTCACATGAAGGAACCAGTGTTGGTCAGTCACATGAATGAACAATAAGCTATGAATGAACCAGTGTTGGTCAGTCACATGAATGAACGATAAGCTATGAATGAACCAGTGTTGGTCAGTCACATGAATGAACAATAAGCTATGAATGAACCTGTGTTGGTCAGTCACATGAATGAACCAGTGTTGGTCAGTCACATGAATGAACCAGTGTTGGTGAATCACATGAATGAACGATAAGCTATGAATGAACCAGTATTGGTCAGTCACATGAAGGAACGATAAGCTATGAATGAACCAGTGTTGGTCAGTCACATGAAGGAATGATAAGCTATGAATGAACCAGTGTTGGTCAGTCACATGAATGAACAATAAGCTATGAATGAACCCGTGTTGGTCAGTCACATGAAGGAACGATAAGCTATGAATGAACCAGTGTTGGTCAGTCATGAATGAACAATAAGCTATGAATGAACCCGTGTTGGTCAGTCACATGAAGGAACCAGTGTTGGTCAGTCACATGAATGAACGATAAGCTATGAATGAACCAGTATTGGTCAGTCACATGAAGGAACGATAAGCTATGAATGAACCAGTGTTGGTCAGTCACATGAATGAATGATAAGCTATGAATGAACCAGTGTTGGTCAGTCACATGAATGAACAATAAGCTATGAATGAACCAGTGTTGGTCAGTCACATGAATGAACAATAAGCTATGAATGAACCAGTGTTGGTCAGTCACATGAATGAACAATAAGCTATGAATGAACCAGTGTTGGTCAGTCACATGAATGAACAATAAGCTATGAATGAACCAGTGTTGGTCAGTCACATGAATGAACAATAAGCTATGAATGAACCAGTGTTGGTCAGTCACATGAATGAACAATAAGCTATGAATGAACCCGTGTTGGTCAGTCACAGGACCGAACCAGTGTTGGTCAGTCACATGAAGGAACCAGTGTTGGTCAGTCACATGAATGAACAATAAGCTATGAATGAACCAGTGTTGGTCAGTCACATGAATGAACAATAAGCTATGAATGAACCAGTGTTGGTCAGTCACATGAATGAACAATAAGCTATGAATGAACCAGTGTTGGTCAGTCACATGAATGAACAATAAGCTATGAATGAACCAGTGTTGGTCAGTCACATGAATGAACAATAAGCTATGAATGAACCAGTGTTGGTCAGTCACATGAATGAACAATAAGCTATGAATGAACCAGTGTTGGTCAGTCACATGAATGAACAATAAGCTATGAATGAACCCGTGTTGGTCAGTCACAGGACCGAACCAGTGTTGGTCAGTCACATGAAGGAACCAGTGTTGGTCAGTCACATGACCGAACCAGTGTTGGTCAGTCACATGAATGAACAATAAGCTATGAATGAACCAGTGTTGGTCAGTCACATGAATGAACAATAAGCTATGAACGAACCAGTGTTGGTCAGTCACATGAATGAACAATAAGCTATGAATGAACCAGTGTTGGTCAGTCACATGAATGAACAATAAGCTATGAACGAACCAGTGTTGGTCAGTCACATGAATGAACAATAAGCTATGAACGAACCAGTGTTGGTCAGTCACATGAATGAACAATAAGCTATGAATGAACCAGTATTGGTCGGTGAAATGAATGAACAATAAGCTATGAATGAACCAGTATTGGTCGGTGAAATGAATGAACAATAAGCTATGAATGAACCAGTATTGGTCGGTGACATGAATGAACAATAAGCTATGAATGAACCAGTATTGGTCGGTGAAATGAATGAACAATAAGCTATGAATGAACCAGTGTTGGTCAGTCACACGAATGAACAATAAGCTATGAATGAACCAGTGTTGGTCAGTCACATGAATGAACAATAAGCTATGAATGAACCAGTGTTGGTCAGTCACACGAATGAACAATAAGCTATGAATGAACCAGTGTTGGTCAGTCACATGAATGAACAATAAGCTATGAATGAACCAGTGTTGGTCAGTCACATGAATGAACAATAAGCTATGAATGAACCAGTGTTGGTGAGTCACATGAATGAACAATAAGCTATGAATGAACCAGTGTTGGTCAGTCACATGAATGAACAATAAGCTATGACCGAACCAGTGTTGGTCAGTCACATGAAGGAACCAGTGTTGGTCAGTCACATGAAGGAACCAGTGTTGGTCAGTCACATGAATGAACCAGTGTTGGTCAGTCACATGAATGAACCAGTGTTGGTCAGTCACATGAATGAACCAGTGTTGGTCAGTCACATGAATGAACAATAAGCTATGAATGAACCAGTGTTGGTCAGTCACATGAACGAACCAGTGTTGGTCAGTCACATGAATGAACAATAAGCTATTAATGAACCCAGTGTTGGTCAGTCACATGAATGAACCAGTGTTGGTCAGTCACATGAACGAACAATAAGCTATGAACAAACCAGTGTTGGTCAGTCACATGAATGAACGATAAGCTATGAATGAACCAGTGTTGGTCAGTCACATGAATGAACCAGTGTTGGTCAGTCACATGAATGAACCAGTGTTGGTCAGTCACATGAATGAACCAGTGTTGGTCAGTCACATGAATGAACCAGTGTTGGTCAGTCACATGAATGAACCAGTGTTGGTCAGTCACATGAATGAACCAGTGTTGGTCAGTCACATGAATGAACAATAAGCTATGAATGAACCAGTGTTGGTCAGTCACATGAATGAACCAGTGTTGGTCAGTCACATGAATGAACAATAAGCTATGAATGAACCAGTGTTGGTCAGTCACATGAATGAACCAGTGTTGGTCAGTCACATGAACGAACAATAAGCTATGAACAAACCAGTGTTGGTCAGTCACATGACCGAACCAGTGTTGGTCAGTCACATGAATGAACGATAAGCTATGAATGAACCAGTGTTGGTCAGTCACATGAATGAACCAGTGTTGGTCAGTCACATGAATGAACCAGTGTTGGTCAGTCACATGAATGAACCAGTGTTGGTCAGTCACATGAATGAACCAGTGTTGGTCAATCACATGAATGAACGATAAGCTATGAATGAACCAGTGTTGGTCAGTCACATGAATGAACAATAAGCTATGAATGAACCAGTGTTGGTCAGTCACATGAATGAACAATAAGCTATGAATGAACCAGTGTTGGTCAGTCACATGAATGAACAATAAGCTATGAATGAACCCGTGTTGGTCAGTCACATGAAGGAACGATAAGCTATGAATGAACCAGTGTTGGTCAGTCACATGAAGGAATGATAAGCTATGAATGAACCAGTGTTGGTCAGTCACATGAATGAACAATAAGCTATGAATGAACCAGTGTTGGTCAGTCACATGAATGAACAATAAGCTATGAATGAACCAGTATTGATCAGTCACATGGATGAACCAGTATTGGTCAGTCACATGAATGAACCAGTATTGGTCAGTCACATGAATGAATGATAAGCTATGAATGAACCAGTATTGGTCGGTCACATGAATGAACCAGTGTTGGTCAGTCACATGAATGAACAATAAGCTATGAATGAACCAGTATTGGTCAGTCACATGAATGAACCAGTATTGGTCAGTCACATGAATGAATGATAAGCTATGAATGAACCAGTGTTGGTCAGTCACATGAATGAACAATAAGCTATGAATGAACCCGTGTTGGTCAGTCACATGAATGAACAATAAGCTATGAATGAACCAGTGTTGGTCAGTGACATGAATGAACAATAAGCTATGAATGAACCCGTGTTGGTCAGTCACATGAAGGAACGATAAGCTATGAATGAACCAGTGTTGGTCAGTCACATGAATGAACAATAAGCTATGAATGAACCCGTGTTGGTCAGTCACATGAAGGAACCAGTGTTGGTCAGTCACATGAAGGAACCAGTGTTGGTCAGTCACATGAATGAACAATAAGCTATGAATGAACCAGTGTTGGTCAGTCACATGAATGAACAATAAGCTATGAATGAACCAGTGTTGGTCAGTCACATGAAGGAATGATAAGCTATGAATGAACCAGTGTTGGTCAGTCACATGAATGAACAATAAGCTATGAATGAACCAGTATTGATCAGTCACATGGATGAACCAGTATTGGTCAGTCACATGAATGAACCAGTATTGGTCAGTCACATGAATGAACCAGTATTGGTCAGTCACATGAATGAACCAGTATTGGTCAGTCACATGAATGAATGATAAGCTATGAATGAACCAGTATTGGTCGGTCACATGAATGAACCAGTGTTGGTCAGTCACATGAATGAACAATAAGCTATGAATGAACCAGTATTGGTCAGTCACATGAATGAACCAGTATTGGTCAGTCACATGAATGAATGATAAGCTATGAATGAACCAGTGTTGGTCAGTCACATGAATGAACAATAAGCTATGAATGAACCAGTGTTGGTCAGTCACATGAATGAACAATAAGCTATGAATGAACCAGTGTTGGTCAGTCACATGAATGAACAATAAGCTATGAATGAACCAGTGTTGGTCAGTCACATGAATGAACAATAAGCTATGAACGAACCAGTATTGGTCAGTCACATGAATGAACCAGTATTGGTCAGTCACATGAATGAATGATAAGCTATGAATGAACCAGTGTTGGTCAGTCACATGAATGAACAATAAGCTATGAATGAACCAGTGTTGGTCAGTCACATGAATGAACAATAAGCTATGAATGAACCAGTGTTGGTCAGTCACATGAATGAACAATAAGCTATGAATGAACCAGTGTTGGTCAGTCACATGAATGAACAATAAGCTATGAATGAACCAGTGTTGGTCAGTCACATGAATGAACAATAAGTTTTGAATGAACCCGTGTTGGTCAGTCACATGAATGAACAATAAGCTATGAATGAACCAGTATTGGTCGGTGACATTAATGAACAATAAGCTATGAATGAACCAGTGTTGGTCAGTCACATGAATGAACAATAAGCTATGAACGAACCAGTATTGGTCAGTGACATGAATGAACAATAAGCTATGAACGAACCAGTATTGGTCGGTGACATGAATGAACAATAAGCTATGAATGAACCCATGTTGGTCAGTCACATGAATGAACCAGTGTTGGTCAGTCACATGAATGAACCAGTGTTGGTGAATCACATGAATGAACGATAAGCTATGAATGAACCAGTATTGGTCAGTCACATGAAGGAACGATAAGCTATGAATGAACCAGTGTTGGTCAGTCACATGAATGAACAATAAGCTATGAATGAACCCGTGTTGGTCAGTCACATGAAGGAACGATAAGCTATGAATGAACCAGTGTTGGTCAGTCATGAATGAACAATAAGCTATGAATGAACCCGTGTTGGTCAGTCACATGAAGGAACCAGTGTTGGTCAGTCACATGAATGAACGATAAGCTATGAATGAACCAGTATTGGTCAGTCACATGAAGGAACGATAAGCTATGAATGAACCAGTGTTGGTCAGTCACATGAATGAATGATAAGCTATGAATGAACCAGTGTTGGTCAGTCACATGAATGAACTATAAGCTATGAATGAACCAGTGTTGGTCAGTCACATGAATGAACAATAAGCTATGAATGAACCAGTGTTGGTCAGTCACATGAATGAACAATAAGCTATGAATGAACCAGTGTTGGTCAGTCACATGAATGAACAATAAGCTATGAATGAACCAGTGTTGGTCAGTCACATGAATGAACAATAAGCTATGAATGAACCAGTGTTGGTCAGTCACATGAACGAACCAGTGTTAGTCAGTCACATGAAGGAACCAGTGTTGGTCAGTCACATGAAGGAACCAGTGTTGGTCAGTCACATGAATGAACCAGTGTTGGTCAGTCACATGAATGAACCAGTGTTGGTCAGTCACATGAATGAACCAGTGTTGGTCAGTCACATGAATGAACAATAAGCTATTAATGAACCCGTGTTGGTCAGTCACATGAATGAACCAGTGTTGGTCAGTCACATGAATGAACCAGTGTTGGTCAGTCACATGAATGAACCCGTGTTGGTCAGTCACATGAATGAACAATAAGCTATTAATGAACCCGTGTTGGTCAGTCACATGAATGAACCAGTGTTGGTCAGTCACATGAATGAACCAGTGTTGGTCAGTCACATGAATGAACCAGTGTTGGTCAGTCACATGAATGAACCCGTGTTGGTCAGTCACATGAATGAACCAGTGTTGGTCAGTCACATGAATGAACCAGTGTTGGTCAGTCACATGAATGAACAATAAGCTATGAATGAACCAGTGTTGGTCAGTCACATGAACGAACCAGTGTTGGTCAGTCACATGAATGAACAATAAGCTATTAATGAACCTGTGTTGGTCAGTCACATGAATGAACCAGTGTTGGTCAGTCACATGAATGAACCAGTGTTGGTCAGTCACATGAACGAACAATAAGCTATGAACAAACCAGTGTTGGTCAGTCACATGACCGAACCAGTGTTGGTCAGTCACATGAATGAACCAGTGTTGGTCAGTCACATGAATGAACCAGTGTTGGTCAGTCACATGAATGAATGATAAGCTATGAACGAACCAGTATTGGTCAGTCACATGAATGAACCAGTATTGGTCAGTCACATGAATGAATGATAAGCTATGAATGAACCAGTATTGGTCGGTCACATGAATGAACCAGTATTGGTCAGTCACATGAATGAATGATAAGCTATGAATGAACCAGTGTTGGTCAGTCACATGAATGAACAATAAGCTATGAATGAACCAGTGTTGGTCAGTCACATGAATGAACAATAAGCTGTTGGTCAGTCACATGAATGAACCAGTGTTGGTCAGTCACATGAATGAACAATAAGCTATGAATGAACCAGTATTGGTCAGTCACATGAATGAACCAGTATTGGTCAGTCACATGAATGAATGATAAGCTATGAATGAACCAGTGTTGATCAGTCACATGAATGAACAATAAGCTATGAATGAACCAGTGTTGGTCAGTCACATGAATGAACAATAAGCTATGAATGAACCAGTGTTGGTCAGTCACATGAATGAACAATAAGCTATGAATGAACCAGTGTTGGTCAGTCACATGAATGAACAATAAGCTATGAATGAACCAGTATTGGTCAGTCACATGAATGAACCAGTATTGGTCAGTCACATGAATGAATGATAAGCCATGAATGAACCAGTGTTGGTCAGTCACATGAATGAACAATAAGCTATGAATGAACCAGTGTTGGTCAGTCACATGAATGAACAATAAGCTATGAATGAACCAGTGTTGGTCAGTCACATGAATGAACAATAAGCTATGAATGAACCAGTGTTGGTCAGTCACATGAATGAACAATAAGCTATGAATGAACCAGTGTTGGTCAGTCACATGAATGAACAATAAGTTTTGAATGAACCCGTGTTGGTCAGTCACATGAATGAACAATAAGCTATGAATGAACCAGTATTGGTCGGTGACATGAATGAACAATAAGCTATGAATGAACCCGTGTTGGTCAGTCACATGAATGAACCAGTGTTGGTCAGTCACATGAATGAACCAGTGTTGGTGAATCACATGAATGAACGATAAGCTATGAATGAACCAGTATTGGTCAGTCACATGAAGGAACGATAAGCTATGAATGAACCAGTGTTGGTCAGTCACATGAATGAACAATAAGCTATGAATGAACCCGTGTTGGTCAGTCACATGAAGGAACGATAAGCTATGAATGAACCAGTGTTGGTCAGTCATGAATGAACAATAAGCTATGAATGAACCCGTGTTGGTCAGTCACATGAAGGAACCAGTGTTGGTCAGTCACATGAATGAACGATAAGCTATGAATGAACCAGTATTGGTCAGTCACATGAAGGAACGATAAGCTATGAATGAACCAGTGTTGGTCAGTCACATGAATGAATGATAAGCTATGAATGAACCAGTGTTGGTCAGTCACATGAATGAACTATAAGCTATGAATGAACCAGTGTTGGTCAGTCACATGAATGAACAATAAGCTATGAATGAACCAGTGTTGGTCAGTCACATGAATGAACAATAAGCTATGAATGAACCAGTGTTGGTCAGTCACATGAATGAACAATAAGCTATGAATGAACCAGTGTTGGTCAGTCACATGAATGAACAATAAGCTATGAATGAACCAGTATTGGTCAGTCACATGAATGAATGATAAGCTATGAATGAACCAGTGTTGATCAGTCACATGAATGAACAATAAGCTATGAATGAACCAGTGTTGGTCAGTCACATGAATGAACAATAAGCTATGAATGAACCAGTGTTGGTCAGTCACATGAATGAACAATAAGCTATGAATGAACCAGTGTTGGTCAGTCACATGAATGAACAATAAGCTATGAACGAACCAGTGTTGGTCAGTCACATGAAGGAACCAGTGTTGGTCAGTCACATGAAGGAACCAGTGTTGGTCAGTCACATGAATGAACCAGTGTTGGTCAGTCACATGAATGAACCAGTGTTGGTCAGTCACATGAATGAACCAGTGTTGGTCAGTCACATGAATGAACCAGTGTTGGTCAGTCACATGAATGAACCAGTGTTGGTCAGTCACATGAAGGAACCAGTGTTGGTCAGTCACATGAATGAACAATAAGCTATGAATGAACCAGTGTTGGTCAGTCACATGAACGAACCAGTGTTGGTCAGTCACATGAATGAACAATAAGCTATTAATGAACCCGTGTTGGTCAGTCACATGAATGAACCAGTATTGGTCAGTCACATGAATGAACCAGTGTTGGTCAGTCACATGAATGAACCAGTGTTGGTCAGTCACATGAATGAACAATAAGCTATTAATGAACCCGTGTTGGTCAGTCACATGAATGAACCAGTGTTGGTCAGTCACATGAATGAACCAGTGTTGGTCAGTCACATGACCGAACCAGTGTTGGTCAGTCACATGAATGAACGATAAGCTATGAATGAACCAGTGTTGGTCAGTCACATGAATGAACCAGTGTTGGTCAGTCACATGAATGAACCAGTGTTGGTCAGTCACATGAATGAACCAGTGTTGGTCAGTCACATGAATGAACCAGTGTTGGTCAATCACATGAATGAACGATAAGCTATGAATGAACCAGTATTGGTCAGTCACATGAAGGAACGATAAGCTATGAATGAACCAGTGTTGGTCAGTCACATGAATGAACAATAAGCTATGAATGAACCAGTGTTGGTCAGTCACATGAATGAACAATAAGCTATGAATGAACTAGTGTTGGTCAGTCACATGAATGAACAATAAGCTATGAATGAACCAGTGTTGGTCAGTCACATGAATGAACAATAAGCTATGAATGAACCAGTGTTGGTCAGTCACATGAATGAACAATAAGCTATGAATGAACCAGTGTTGGTCAGTCACATGAATGAACAATAAGCTATGAATGAACCAGTGTTGGTCAGTCACATGAATGAACAATAAGCTATGACCGAACCAGTGTTGGTCAGTCACATGAACGAACCAGTGTTGGTCAGTCACATGAAGGAACCAGTGTTGGTCAGTCACATGAAGGAACCAGTGTTGGTCAGTCACATGAATGAACAATAAGCTATTAATGAACCCGTGTTGGTCAGTCACATGAATGAACCAGTGTTGGTCAGTCACATGAATGAACCAGTGTTGGTCAGTCACATGAACGAACAATAAGCTATGAACAAACCAGTGTTGGTCAGTCACATGAATGAACCAGTGTTGGTCAGTCACATGAATGAACCAGTGTTGGTCAGTCACATGAATGAACCAGTGTTGGTCAGTCACATGAATGAACCAGTGTTGGTCAGTCACATGAATGAACAATAAGCTATGAATGAACCAGTGTTGGTCAGTCACATGAACGAACCAGTGTTGGTCAGTCACATGAATGAACAATAAGCTATTAATGAACCAGTATTGGTCAGTCACATGAATGAACCAGTGTTGGTCAGTCACATGAATGAACCAGTGTTGGTCAGTCACATGAATGAACAATAAGCTATTAATGAACCCGTGTTGGTCAGTCACATGAATGAACCAGTGTTGGTCAGTCACATGAATGAACCAGTGTTGGTCAGTCACATGACCGAACCAGTGTTGGTCAGTCACATGAATGAACGATAAGCTATGAATGAACCAGTGTTGGTCAGTCACATGAATGAACCAGTGTTGGTCAGTCACATGAATGAACCAGTGTTGGTCAGTCACATGAATGAACCAGTGTTGGTCAGTCACATGAATGAACCAGTGTTGGTCAATCACATGAATGAACGATAAGCTATGAATGAACCAGTATTGGTCAGTCACATGAAGGAACGATAAGCTATGAATGAACCAGTGTTGGTCAGTCACATGAATGAACAATAAGCTATGAATGAACCAGTGTTGGTCAGTCACATGAATGAACAATAAGCTATGAATGAACCAGTGTTGGTCAGTCACATGAATGAACAATAAGCTATGAATGAACCAGTGTTGGTCAGTCACATGAATGAACAATAAGCTATGAATGAACCAGTGTTGGTCAGTCACATGAATGAACAATAAGCTATGAATGAACCAGTGTTGGTCAGTCACATGAATGAACAATAAGCTATGAATGAACCAGTGTTGGTCAGTCACATGAATGAACAATAAGCTATGACCGAACCAGTGTTGGTCAGTCACATGAACGAACCAGTGTTGGTCAGTCACATGAAGGAACCAGTGTTGGTCAGTCACATGAAGGAACCAGTGTTGGTCAGTCACATGAATGAACAATAAGCTATTAATGAACCCGTGTTGGTCAGTCACATGAATGAACCAGTGTTGGTCAGTCACATGAATGAACCAGTGTTGGTCAGTCACATGAACGAACAATAAGCTATGAACAAACCAGTGTTGGTCAGTCACATGACCGAACCAGTGTTGGTCAGTCACATGAATGAACCAGTGTTGGTCAGTCACATAAATGAACCAGTGTTGGTCAGTCACATGAATGAACCAGTGTTGGTCAGTCACATGAATGAACCAGTGTTGGTCAGTCACATGAATGAACCAGTGTTGGTCAGTCACATGAATGAACCAGTGTTGGTCAGTCACATGAATGAACCAGTGTTGGTCAGTCACATGAATGAACCAGTGTTGGTCAGTCACATGAACGAACCAGTGTTGGTCAGTCACATGAATGAACAATAAGCTATTAATGAACCCGTGTTGGTCAGTCACATGAATGAACCAGTGTTGGTCAGTCACATGAATGAACCAGTGTTGGTCAGTCACATGAATGAACGATAAGCTATGAATGAACCAGTGTTGGTCAGTCACATGAATGAACCAGTGTTGGTCAGTCACATGAATGAACCAGTGTTGGTCAGTCACATGAATGAACCAGTGTTGGTCAGTCACATGAATGAACCAGTGTTGGTCAGTCACATGAAGGAACGATAAGCTATGAATGAACCAGTGTTGGTCAGTCACATGAATGAACAATAAGCTATGAATGAACCAGTGTTGGTCAGTCACATGAATGAACAATAAGCTATGAATGAACCCGTGTTGGTCAGTCACATGAATGAACCAGTGTTGGTCAGTCACATGAATGAACCAGTGTTGGTCAGTCACATGAATGAACGATAAGCTATTAATGAACCCGTGTTGGTCAGTCACATGAATGAACCAGTGTTGGTCAGTCACATGAATGAACCAGTGTTGGTCAGTCACATGAATGAACGATAAGCTATGAATGAACCAGTGTTGGTCAGTCACATGAATGAACCAGTGTTGGTCAGTCACATGAATGAACCAGTGTTGGTCAGTCACATGAATGACCGATAAGCTATGAATGAACCAGTGTTGGTCAGTCACATGAATGAACCAGTGTTGGTCAGTCACATGAATGAACGATAAGCTATGAATGAACCAGTGTTGGTCAGTCACATGAATGAACCAGTGTTGGTCAGTCACATGAATGAACCAGTGTTGGTCAGTCACATGAATGAACGATAAGCTATGAATGAACCAGTGTTGGTCAGTCACATGAATGAACCAGTGTTGGTCAGTCACATGAATGAACCAGTGTTGGTCAGTCACATGAATGAACGATAAGCTATGAATGAACCAGTGTTGGTCAGTCACATGAATGAACCAGTGTTGGTCAGTCACATGAATGAACGATAAGCTATGAATGAACCAGTGTTGGTCAGTCACATGAATGAACGATAAGCTATGAATGAACCAGTGTTGGTCAGTCACATGAATGAACCAGTGTTGGTCAGTCACATGAATGAACCAGTGTTGGTCAGTCACATGAATGAACGATAAGCTATGAATGAACCAGTGTTGGTCAGTCACATGAATGAACCAGTGTTGGTCAGTCACATGAATGAACGATAAGCTATGAATGAACCAGTGTTGGTCAGTCACATGAATGAACCAGTGTTGGTCAGTCACATGAATGAACCAGTGTTGGTCAGTCACATGAATGAACGATAAGCTATGAATGAACCAGTGTTGGTCAGTCACATGAATGAACCAGTGTTGGTCAGTCACATGAATGAACCAGTGTTGGTCAGTCACATGAATGAACCAGTGTTGGTCAGTCACATGAATGAACCAGTGTTGGTCAGTCACATGAATGAACAATAAGCTATGAATGAACCAGTGTTGGTCAGTCACATGAATGAACAATAAGCTATGAATGAACCAGTGTTGGTCAGTCACATGAATGAACAATAAGCTATGAATGAACCAGTGTTGGTCAGTCACATGAATGAACAATAAGCTATGAATGAACCAGTGTTGGTCAGTCACATGAATGAACAATAAGCTATGAATGAACCAGTGTTGGTCAGTCACATGAATGAACAATAAGCTATGAATGAACCAGTGTTGGTCAGTCACATGAATGAACAATAAGCTATGAATGAACCAGTGTTGGTCAGTCACATGAATGAACAATAAGCTATGAATGAACCAGTGTTGGTCAGTCACATGAATGAACAATAAGCTATGAATGAACCAGTGTTGGTCAGTCACATGAATGAACAATAAGCTATGAATGAACCCGTGTTGGTCAGTCACAGGACCGAACCAGTGTTGGTCAGTCACATGAAGGAACCAGTGTTGGTCAGTCACATGAATGAACAATAAGCTATGAATGAACCAGTGTTGGTCAGTCACATGAATGAACAATAAGCTATGAATGAACCAGTGTTGGTCAGTCACATGAATGAACAATAAGCTATGAATGAACAAGTGTTGGTCAGTCACATGAATGAACAATAAGCTATGAATGAACCAGTGTTGGTCAGTCACATGAATGAACAATAAGCTATGAATGAACCAGTGTTGGTCAGTCACATGAATGAACAATAAGCTATGAATGAACCCGTGTTGGTCAGTCACAGGACCGAACCAGTGTTGGTCAGTCACATGAAGGAACCAGTGTTGGTCAGTCACATGACCGAACCAGTGTTGGTCAGTCACATGAAGGAACCAGTGTTGGTCAGTCACATGAATGAACAATAAGCTATGAATGAACCAGTGTTGGTCAATCACATGAACGAACCAGTGTTGGTCAGTCACATGAATGAACAATAAGCTATGAATGAACCAGTGTTGGTCAGTCACATGAATGAACAATAAGCTATGAATGAACCAGTGTTGGTCAGTCACATGAATGAACAATAAGCTATGAATGAACCAGTGTTGGTCAGTCACATGAATGAACAATAAGCTATGAACGAACCAGTGTTGGTCAGTCACATGAATGAACAATAAGCTATGAACGAACCAGTGTTGGTCAGTCACATGAATGAACAATAAGCTATGAATGAACCAGTGTTGGTCAGTCACATGAATGAACAATAAGCTATGAACGAACCAGTGTTGGTCAGTCACATGAATGAACAATAAGCTATGAACGAACCAGTGTTGGTCAGTCACATGAATGAACAATAAGCTATGAATGAACCAGTGTTGGTCAGTCACATGAATGAACAATAAGCTATGAATGAACCAGTGTTGGTCAGTCACATGAATGAACAATAAGCTATGAACGAACCAGTGTTGGTCAGTCACATGAATGAACAATAAGCTATGAATGAACCCGTGTTGGTCAGTCACATGAATGAACAATAAGCTATGAATGAACCAGTATTGGTCGGTGACATGAATGAACAATAAGCTATGAATGAACCAGTATTGGTCGGTGACATGAATGAACAATAAGCTATGAATGAACCAGTATTGGTCGGTGACATGAATGAACAATAAGCTATGAATGAACCAGTATTGGTCGGTGAAATGAATGAACAATAAGCTATGAATGAACCAGTATTGGTCGGTGACATGAATGAACAATAAGCTATGAATGAACCAGTGTTGGTCAGTCACATGAAGGAATGATAAGCTATGAATGAACCAGTGTTGGTCAGTCACATGAATGAACAATAAGCTATGAATGAACCAGTGTTGGTCAGTCACATGAATGAACAATAAGCTATGAATGAACCAGTGTTGGTCAGTCACATGAATGAACAATAAGCTATGAATGAACCAGTGTTGGTCAGTCACATGAATGAACAATAAGCTATGAATGAACCAGTGTTGGTGAGTCACATGAATGAACAATAAGCTATGAATGAACCAGTGTTGGTCAGTCACATGAATGAACAATAAGCTATGACCGAACCAGTGTTGGTCAGTCACATGAATGAACCAGTGTTGGTCAGTCACATGAATGAACCAGTGTTGGTCAGTCACATGAAGGAACCAGTGTTGGTCAGTCACATGAAGGAACCAGTGTTGGTCAGTCACATGAAGGAACCAGTGTTGGTCAGTCACATGAATGAACCAGTGTTGGTCAGTCACATGAATGAACCAGTGTTGGTCAGTCACATGAATGAACCAGTGTTGGTCAGTCACATGAATGAACAATAAGCTATGAATGAACCAGTGTTGGTCAGTCACATGAATGAACCAGTGTTGGTCAGTCACATGAATGAACCAGTGTTGGTCAGTCACATGAACGAACCAGTGTTGGTCAGTCACATGAATGAACAATAAGCTATGAATGAACCAGTGTTGGTGAGTCACATGAATGAACAATAAGCTATGAATGAACCAGTGTTGGTCAGTCACATGAATGAACAATAAGCTATGACCGAACCAGTGTTGGTCAGTCACATGAATGAACCAGTGTTGGTCAGTCACATGAATGAACCAGTGTTGGTCAGTCACATGAAGGAACCAGTGTTGGTCAGTCACATGAAGGAACCAAATCAAATCAAATCAAATCAAATTTATTTATATAGCCCTTCGTACATCAGCTGATATCTCAAAGTGCTGTACAGAAACCCAGCCTAAAACCCCAAACAGCAAGCAATGCAGGTGTAGAAGCACGGTGGCTAGGAAAAACTCCCTAGAAAGGCCAAAACCTAGGAAGAAACCTAGAGAGGAACCAGGCTATGTGGGGTGGCCAGTCCTCTTCTGGCTGTGCCGGGTGGAGATTATAACAGAACATGGCCAAGATGTTCAAATGTTCATAAATGACCAGCATGGTCGAATAATAATAAGGCAGAACAGTTGAACTGGAGCAGCAGCACAGTCAGGTGGAAGTTGAAACTGAGCAGCAGCATGGCCAGGTGGACTGGGGACAGCAAGGAGTCATCATGTCAGGTAGTCCTGGGGCATGGTCCTAGGGCTCAGGTCAGTTGAAACTGGAACAGCAGCATGGCCAGGTGGACTGGGGACAGCAAGGAGTCATCATGTCAGGTAGTCCTGGAGCTCAGGTCCTAGGGCTCAGGTCCTCCGAGAGAGAGAAAGAAAGAGAGAAGGAGAGAATTAGAGAACGACACTTAGATTCACACAGGACACCGAATAGGACAGGAGAAGTACTCCAGATATAACAAACTGACCCCAGCCCCCGACACATAAACTACTGCAGCATAAATACTGGAGGCTGAGACAGGAGGGGTCAGGAGACACTGTGGCCCCATCCGAGGTCACCCCGGACAGGGCCAAACAGGAAGGATATAACCCCACCCACTTTGCCAAAGCACAGCCCCCACACCACTAGAGGGATATCTTCAACCACCAACTAGTGTTGGTCAGTCACATGAATGAACCAGTGTTGGTCAGTCACATGAATGAACCAGTGTTGGTCAGTCACATGAATGAACCAGTGTTGGTCAGTCACATGAATGAACAATAAGCTATGAATGAACCAGTGTTGGTCAGTCACATGAATGAACAATAAGCTATGAATGAACCAGTGTTGGTCAGTCACATGAATGAACCAGTGTTGGTCAGTCACATGAATGAACCAGTGTTGGTCAGTCACATGAACGAACCCGTGTTGGTCAGTCACATGAATGAACCAGTGTTGGTCAGTCACATGAATGAACCAGTGTTGGTCAGTCACATGAATGAACCAGTGTTGGTCAGTCACATGAATGAACCAGTGTTGGTCAGTCACATGAATGAACCAGTGTTGGTCAATCACATGAATGAACGATAAGCTATGAATGAACCAGTATTGGTCAGTCACATGAAGGAACGATAAGCTATGAATGAACCAGTGTTGGTCAGTCACATGAAGGAATGATAAGCTATGAATGAACCAGTGTTGGTCAGTCACATGAATGAACAATAAGCTATGAATGAACCAGTGTTGGTCAGTCACATGAATGAATGATAAGCTATGAATGAACCCGTGTTGGTCAGTCACATGGATGAACCAGTATTGGTCAGTCACATGAATGAATGATAAGCTATGAATGAACCAGTATTGGTCGGTCACATGAATGAACCAGTATTGGTCAGTCACATGAATGAATGATAAGCTATGAATGAACCAGTGTTGGTCAGTCACATGAATGAACAATAAGCTATGAATGAACCAGTGTTGGTCAGTCACATGAATGAACAATAAGCTATGAATGAACCAGTGTTGGTCAGTCACATGAATGAACAATAAGCTATGAATGAACCCGTGTTGGTCAGTCACATGAAGGAACGATAAGCTATGAATGAACCAGTGTTGGTCAGTCACATGAATGAACAATAAGCTATGAATGAACCAGTATTGGTCAGTCACATGAATGAACCAGTATTGGTCAGTCACATGAATGAATGATAAGCTATGAATGAACCAGTGTTGGTCAGTCACATGAATGAACAATAAGCTATGAATGAACCAGTGTTGGTCAGTCACATGAATGAACAATAAGCTATGAATGAACCAGTGTTGGTCAGTCACATGAATGAACAATAAGTTTTGAATGAACCAGTGTTGGTCAGTCACATGAATGAACAATAAGCTATGAATAAACCCGTGTTGGTCAGTCACATGAATGAACAATAAGCTATGAATGAACCCGTGTTGGTCAGTCACATGAAGGAACCAGTGTTGGTCAGTCACATGAAGGAACCAGTGTTGGTCAGTCACATGAATGAACAATAAGCTATGAATGAACCAGTGTTGGTCAGTCACATGAATGAACAATAAGCTATGAATGAACCAGTGTTGGTCAGTCACATGAATGAACAATAAGCTATGAATGAACCAGTGTTGGTCAGTCACATGAATGAACAATAAGCTATGAATGAACCAGTATTGGTCGGTCACATGAATGAACCAGTGTTGGTCAGTCACATGAATGAACAATAAGCTATGAATGAACCCGTGTTGGTCAGTCACATGGATGAACCAGTATTGGTCAGTCACATGAATGAACCAGTATTGGTCAGTCACATGAATGAATGATAAGCTATGAATGAACCAGTGTTGGTCAGTCACATGAATGAACAATAAGCTATGAATGAACCAGTGTTGGTCAGTCACATGAATGAACAATAAGCTATAAACGAACCAGTGTTGGTCAGTCACATGAATGAACAATAAGCTATGAATGAACCAGTATTGGTCAGTCACATGAATGAACCAGTATTGGTCAGTCACATGAATGAATGATAAGCTATGAATGAACCAGTGTTGGTCAGTCACATGAATGAACAATAAGCTATGAATGAACCAGTGTTGGTCAGTCACATGAATGAACAATAAGCTATGAATGAACCAGTGTTGGTCAGTCACATGAATGAACAATAAGTTTTGAATGAACCAGTGTTGGTCAGTCACATGAATGAACAATAAGCTATGAATGAACCAGTGTTGGTCAGTCACATGAATGAACAATAAGCTATGAATGAACCAGTATTGGTCGGTGACATTAATGAACAATAGCTATGAACGAACCAGTATTGGTCGGTGACATGAATGAACGATAAGTTAAATCATGCAAATATAACTTGTCTGCAGTATATTCGAGAACTAACCAGACCAGAAAAGCTCACTTCGGACTGGTATTTTATGCATCTAAGTTTGACTGTATCCCTTTGTAGAATTTCCACAACAGGTTAAATGCATTCGGTTATGCAACTAATTAGGCATCTCTTTTCCCTTCCCGAAAATGTGGGCACAATCTGAATGTGGACAACGGATGCATGTTAGCCCCAGGTACAAACGCGGCTTGTGTTGGAGCAACAAGGTTATCCATAGGAAAACGAAGAATAGCTTCTCTGTGACATCACAGCTGTGAGCACAGCGAAAGGATGGCTGGAGAGGCTCAGACACCCATGCATTGTTTGTATACTGAACATAAACACAACATGTAAAGTGTCCAACGGAGCTGTTGCCAGACAATTGAATGTTCATTTCTCTACCACAAGCCCCCGCCTCACAACCGCAGACCGTGTAACCACGCCAGCCTAGGCAGGACCTCCACATCCGGCTTCTTTGTCTGAGGAGGGGTGCATTTCAGTCTGTCATGAAGCCCTTTTGTGGGGAAAAAATGATTCTGATTGATTGGGTGGGCCGGCCTATGCCCCTCCACCAGTCATGTCAAATCCGTAGATTAGGACCTAATGAATTTCAATTGACCGATTTCATTCTATGAACTGTAACTCAAGTCAAATCTTCAAAAATTGTTGCATGTTGTGTTTACATTTTTGTTCAGTATATTTGGCAGCCTTCTATGAAGTAGAAACAGCAATCCTTCATGAGGTAAGCACTCTGCATGGAAGAGTGGACAACATTTCTCAGAAGGATCAGATAACATCTATGCGTCAGGGATAAAATGAGGACGCCAATTTTTGTGTATAAGAGTAAAGCCCTTAAAGGGATACTTCAAGATTTTGGGAGTGAAGCCCTTTGTCTACTTTCCCAGAGTCAGATGAACTCTGTGTGCAGTTTAAAGTCGCTAACTAGGGTTAGCGCAATGACGATGTCTATGGTAACTGCTAGCATACTAGTAGATACAATAGACTAACAGTTGTTGCGCTAGTTAGAGGTAGTTTCGGGAGTCAATTCTAACTTCCTTCATACTGGATGCAGACAAAAATGGTATCATTGGCAAAATAGTGAAGTATCCCTTTAATTAATGTAATAAAACAGACAATCAGAAAGGAAAATTGCTTTATAAAATCAATACAACAAAACAGTTCAACATTCAGCAAGAAATTCAGTCCATGATTTGCAGTAAATGTAATATAGTCCTTAATTATATCGATAATATGCATATCTGAGTGGTATAGGGAGACAATTTCATCTTGTAATTGTCTTTTTTATATTATCAGCATTTACAAGCGCTTATTTAATGATTCAAGTACCACTACTTTAGATTTAACTTATGCATATTCAAAAGCTGTACAAGATCTGTATCACATGTTGTATTTAAGAATAGCCCAGCTTATAACTGGTGCTAACAAAAAATGTAAAAAACACTGATCAGATCTTCCTGACCACCTACAGAAGTAGTTGGGACAAATTCATTGGTTGGATGAAAGCTCAGTGGGCAGAGTTTACAAGTTAGAGTCCAATAAAAGTCAAGAAAGGAAAAATCCCTATTTACACATTTCATTTACATGTGATATAATTTTTATTTTACGTTATAGACCAATATTGATGCCTTCGGTCCATGGTGGCCCATGTCAATGATGAGGGTGGATTTAAATGGTTTGCCAATCCAGATCGGTTTACAAAGACCTCCTCCAGAAGTGGTAAGGAGGATCTGATCACAATCAGTTGCTTTAATCATCTACACCCATTTAAAAATGTGGGCACAATCAGAATGTGGACAAGATCAGGACAAAAGGCAAATGATAGAACCAGGTATAAACAGGGCTTGAGAGCATTAGCACCAAGTATAACCAGGGCTTAAGAGAGCTCCTCATATTGTAAATGCAATGCCACAGTAGTACGTATCCAGGAAGGTGGTACATGCTCGTTAGTGTTTCTAATACACTAATAAACAAGGTATATTTTATAGAAGTCGTTTTTAGCCATCCAATGAACAGGATGCTATAATACTGTTTAAAATAGTGAGACGTCAGAAAAAGTGGATACTACAATATGGGGACCTAAATTCAAACAGGCATGTGCAGAAAGAGCCTAACATGTCATCTTTTCTCTTTTTAACAGTCATTGTTTCCGATCTAAAACAAGATTGAATATGAAATTATACTTTAAAACGTAAGGCTCGTCTTCCTCACACACACAAATAAACGGATTTACCCTCCTTCAGATCTTAAAAATCACAAAACAAAAGTATTGCCTCATCAAAAAAATGTAAAACAGCAAAATACCCACAATCAACATTTATGCATGAGCCACATTAAGGGGTTTAACAGTAACGGAAGAGTGACAAACCTACATCTCAGCAACATGAGCACTTCACACCAAAATTTCACCGTACAAAACAGTGTTGACGAGGAAAGTGGGTGGCCAGCCATTAACATTAACTTTCATTTTTAACATACGACAGATAAATGCTGTGAAAACACACTATAGCTAAAATCACAAAAAGGTGCTGCTTATTTATCAACAAAAACACCACATTGAATTGGGACGATATAAGCAAATTGATAGCACAAATAAAAAAAAATATTTTTATTTGTTATATATATTTTTAAAAAGTATCTACATGCAAAAAGCCTACTAAACCTCAAAAGACACGATGAGTGGTCTATTTGGTTTATATGAATTCAGAAACAACAATTACGACTCAACTTGATTTTTGTTTATGGTTATGTTTTGAACCAAACTGTCACATTATATATAAAGCATAATACTGTACCATTCAGGTTCAAATGTGAACTGTTTTACCAACTAGGCACCAGTCCAGAGTCTCATAAAACCTTGTTTAGGTTCACAATCCTGAGCCATCCAGCCTCAATGAAATGTATACATTTTTAACTTTGAAATGTACAATTTTAGACCCATTCAAACCAATTAAAGTGATATACCACTTCACCATTGAGGTTCAGGTGAAACAGACCCTCCAATACTCGTGCTGAGTACAGCACTGACCAGGAAAAAGCCCAGACGGCTTCCACAGACTTCCAGGTCGTCTCCCTCCCTCATGGCCTCTGCTGCGAGTCATACTGCTGGTAGCGGTTCAGTTTCTCCGGATCGTTTGAAGCCATCTGGGAAAAATCCTGGAAAATGTCTTGGTAGGTTTCATCTCCTGCAAGGACAAAGTAAACCATTACAGTGTAAGTACGACTCGGTAATACTAGGAGTAATACTATCAGACACTTAAAGAATAAAACTAATTGGTACTGTAGAATAAAACTAGTTGGTACTGTAGAATAAAACTAGTTGGTACTGTAGAATAAAACTAGTTGGTATTGTAGAATAAAATGCAAGCTTGCAAAAGGAAGATTTTCAAGAGCTCAGACTTTTGTCACAGACACACATAATACAGGTAAGATAGGAAGGTTTTTTTTATTGCCAAAGGTTTGAAGAGGGAGTGAAAGAAATAGAAGTGGCCATACCTTAAAGCGTCACTGTGAGGCAGTAGAGAGAAACAGCATTATGCAGAGGAAGATGTAACAATGAAAGAAGAAGCAGCCCAATGTTTGAGGAGTGTGCAGGCCTAAAGCAGTACTAAGGCAAGGAGCCCCACTCTTTGCAGTGAATTGTGATGTGGAAGAAAAAAAGATGCCCACAAGATTAGTTTAGTTACCAACTGTATTGTATTTAAAGTGCAGGATTTATGTACAAAAATACAGCTGTGTTGGACTCAGCATCCCAAAGAAACGAGAGAACAGAAGAAAGGCACAAACTCCGGGGAGAGAGAAAGAGTACAGGACAAAGTGATAGACAGAGAGAGAGAGAGAAGCAATGAGAGAGAGAGAGACACCGAGACAAGCAATGAGAGAATAAGAGTGCAACAAAGTAACTGAGCAGACAGCATCGTTCCATTGGATCCCTTCCCTACAACACATTCATACACTTCAGGTTTGTACACTAACAAAATGTAAAACATTGTCTTTGTAGAAAACACTACTGTATCCCCAACTACTACAACTGTCTGTTGTTGACTTCAAGGTAATAACAGGCAAATATCGCTCACATTGGATTTAAATCATGACAGAAAACGGTACATGAACAGCCGTATTAAAATCAACTATTCTTCTCGTTACAGGTCCAAGAATCTATGGGTCATTGACTGAATCTACACCGAGTATACAAAATCATGCTCTTTCCATGACACTGACCAGGTGAAAGCTATGATCCCTTATTGACGTGACTTGTTAAATCCATTTCAAATCAGTGTAGATGAAGGCGAAGAGACGGGTTAAAGAAGGATTTTTAAGCCTTGAGACATGGATTGTGTGCCATTCAGAGGGTGAATGTGCAAGACAAAATATTTATGTGCCTTTGAACGGGGGGGGTATGATAGTAGGTGCCAGGCAATGCTGCTGGGTTGTTCACGCTCAACAGTTTCCCGTGTGTATCAAGAATGGTTCACCACCAAAGGTCATCCAGCCAACTTGACAACTGTGCATTGGAGTCAACATGGGCCAGCATCCCTGTGGAACGCTTTCGACACCTTGCAGAGTCTATGCCCCGACGAATTGAGGCTGTTCTGAGGGGAAAGGGGGTGCAACTGAATATTAGGAAGGTGGAAGGTGTTCCAAAAGTTTGGAATACTCAATGACCAAACACTTTTGAAGTGGAGGAACTATATCCAGTAGAACTACATTAAGTCCAAAGAACAGCATGCTGGGTCACCTCCCTGTCAAACTCTATATTTATATTCCACTCACTCAGAGTGAAGTGGGGAATTTCTAAATGGAGCACTCCCTCCAGTGGCCACACAAGGTAATTGGACTAGTTATTTCCTCACTGTGTCAGACCCACTACAAACTAGTTATTTCTCACTGTGTCAGACCCACTACAAACTAGTTGTTTCCTCACTGTGTCAGACCCACTACAAACTAGTTGCTACTCACCCTGTCAGACCCAATACAAACTAGTTGTTTCCTCACTGTGTCAGACCCAATACAAACTAGCCTAACCATTGACATAATGAAACGCGTCTTGCCTCTGAAATGTCCAACTGGCTCAACATACAATAAGATGGCTGATGAGAGACATGGAGTCTCTGGCCCAATCCCACCCCTAAATCCTATGTTTAACATATTGCGTACACCAATCAAATCCTCTCTGATCTTCACATGTGCTTAGGGCTTGGGGATGGATTTGGGATTGGGCCAGCGTGTTCTCTTTCAGCTGATATCCATCCTCTTTGGCCACAGAGCCTGGATCATGGAACACTGATACTCAGTAAGCACTAGGGGGAATATTGACTTGTACAAACTTCAGTTTGGATACGTCAGTAACTATGAGGCTGATAAAAGTGCTTTTTGTGCCAATTTAAAAATTACCCATCAGGCCCAGGTACATTGACAGGTGGCAAAGACTGCGTGATGGGGAAGACGAAAGGATGACATTTAAAAAGGGGAACATTTCATTCATTATTTACCAACAATACTGGAGAGAGCTTCACACTGTCCTATATTAAACATTTTTGTGAACGTCTCTTTGTTATCCAATAAGTTAAGTTAATTATGTAACTATTATGCGGTAAAATTCTGTACATGGGTAAACGTGGATACTTTTCTAGACTATTGCCCTTCCTTTTTGGTACACTCTACCACCTTGATATCTCGTCTAAACTTAAATTCACACCCTTACCAGCGTCAGCTAACATTAAAAGGATACTTCTAATGCTAGCAGATAACCATAGACTTCCAGTCATTGCGCTAATGCTAGTTAGCATTGGCTTGCAAAACTACCTAAAAACATCCTTCATACTGGACACAGAGACATAAAAATGGTACCCACAAGTTCCTCAGACTCTGGGGAAGTAGTAGACTCTGCTAAAATCCAAAGTATCCCTTTAAGGACTGTATAATTCATGTCAAATGTCAGAAAGAACAGGATTGCCGGGGTTCTATGTTCCAGCTAGACCAACAATCAATTAAATCATAATAGTCTTAAAACAGGTTTAGAAAATACAAACAAAAAAAACAAGGATGCAAGCACAATCGACTTCCAGTACTCACCCTTGTTCATAATGTGTTGTCTTTCTGACATTACCGCTTCCGAGAATCTCGCTTAACTTTACTTCCTATTCTGCTTATACCGTATATGATATAGAAATGTATGTATATTTATGTACAATACATCATTTACAATGACATCTTATCATTATATGGTTCCAATTGTTATAAAATAAAATAAAAAGTTGTTTTCCCCCACAAAAGTCAAATGCATACATAAAATGTGCCAAAATTGATACTTCATCATTGTAACAAACAGTTCAAACAACTGAAGAAGAAAAAGTATTTTAAAAAGGGGGAGGTTAAGACTCACTGTGGGAATTATACATGTAACACACTGAGATATTGCATAAGCATACCAGGAATGTGCATAAATATTCCCTCAGGTAAATCACTAATAATCACACTTGGTGCATGGCAACACACTGCTAGCCACTCAACAGCCTGATGGTCAAAACCGCCATTCAAAAGTCGGGATTACTGCCTGCTAGTCAAGACCGACGTTGCTGTTCGAAAGTAATGACAACCTCTGTCGCACGGTGCTCTTCGACATCACAACTAATAAAGACGTGGCGGTTTGAAAGTTGGGACGCAACAGACGACTTAAAAAATTAAATTAAAAAAATACTGTTTATGTCACCGCTGTTCAGTAGTCAAAACAATGGCTCTGGAGCTAATGGCTTCGACCCCGGTTGGAAATAAAAAGCAGAGCACCTTTGTCTAAATCACAAGGTGCAGCTTCGCTCACCACCTGGCTGGTATTGAACACAGGACATCACAGGGCCCAATGTCTGCTTAATAAAAGTATGTTGCTTCTTCTCGTCTTTGTATTGGGGCTCTATGATCTCTAAGGCTCAGCCAGCTGCAGGCAAATGAACTCCTGCATACACTTCCTGTATTGCATCTCTGTGGGGCTGTTGGTGGAATATTGACCTGACTGCATGTAGGGCCCCTCCGCCTCCCGCATCTCCTCGTTCATCTTGGCCAATCGCAGTCTGGGGAAAGGAGAGCGAGGGGAGGACAGTCATTCATTTTGTCATCTTTATCCAACCCACCTTTAGACTTATAGAAGCAATCAATATGAATTGGGACAGTGTAAAGGCAAATAAAATGTTGCCTCAGTACTCCATTTTGAATTTGAGATTAAGTGATAAATAAATGCACTTTATCTAATATTTATGTATACTGAACAAAAATATAAACCACCATGCAACAATTTCAAAAGAATTTTCTGCGTTTTAGTTTATATAAAAGGAAATTAGTCAATTTAAATAAATTTATTAGGCACTAATCTATGGATTTCACATGACTGGGAATACAGTTATCCATCTGTTGGTCACAGATATCTTTTAAAAAATGTAGGGGTGTGGATCAGAAAACCAGTCAGTATCTGGTGTGACCAACATTTGCCTCATGTAGAGCGACATCTCCTTCGCATAGAGTTGATCAGGCTGTTGATTGTGGCCTGTGGAATGTTGTACCCACTCCTCTACAATGGATGGGCGAAGTGACTAGATATTAGTGGGAACTGGAAAATGCTGTCAAACACATCAATCCAGAGCATCCCAAACAGGCTCAATGGGTGACATGTCTGGTGAGTGTGCAGGCCATGGAAGAACGGTCATTTTCAGCATCAGGGAATTGTGAACAGATCCTTGTGACATGGGGCCATGCATTATCATCAGATCAAATGTTATTGGTCGCATACACATATTTAGCAGATGTTATGGCGAGTGTAGCGAAATGCTTCGGGTTCCTAACTCCAACAGTGCAGTGGTATAATGGGCCTCAGGATCTCGTCACAGTGTCTCTGTGCATTCAAATTACCATTGATAAAATGCAATTGTTTTAGTTGTCCGTAGCGCATGATTGCTCCATACCATAACCCCACCGCCACCATGGGGCACTCTGTTCACAACGTTGACATCAGCAAACCGCTCGCCCACACAACACCATACACGTGGTCTGCGGTTGTGAGGCCGGTTGGACGTACTGACAAATTCTCTAAAACAACGTTGGAGGCAGCTTGTGGTTGAAAATTAACATTAAATTATCTGGCAACAGCTCTGGTGGACATTCCTGCAGTCAGCATGCCAATTGCACACTCCCTCAAAACTTGAGACATCTGTGGCATTGTGTTGTGAGACAAAACTGCACATTTTAGAGTGGCCTTTTATTGCCCCCCCCCCAGCACAAGGTGCACCTGTGTAATGATCATGCTGTTTAAATCAGTTTCTTGATATGTCACACCTGTCAGGTGGATGGGTTACCTTGTCAAATATGTCTTCTGTGTCCATATGAATAACCTCTATGACGTAACTGGAATGATGAGATAGATGTTCTTCTTCTCTGTTTTTGATGAGATAGATGTTCTTCTTCTCTGTTTTTGATGAGATAGATGTTCTTCTTCTCTGTTTTTGTTAATTGTTTCACTGCCATACTGTGTTTAACTGTGTTGGATCTTGTCCAGCCATCTTGTCTCAAGAGGACCACAATGGAAATAAGTCCCAGACTTTGTGTTATCCTCCATGATTTTATTCATGCGCATGTATATGGCTTTAAGTTTTATGTATGCTTGTTTTTTTTTAAATGGTCGAACTAATAAACAAAACTAAAAAAGGATAAATGCTCACTAACAGGGATGTGAACAAATTTGTGCACAAAAAGTGATATGCTTTATGTGCGTATGGAACATTTCTGGGATCTTTTAATTTCGGCTCATGAAACATGGGACCAACACTTTACATGTTGCGTTTATATTTTTGTTCAGTGTGTGTGTGTGTATATATATATATATATATATATATATATTTTTTTTTAAAGGCCAAAAGGCTTGGCACTCACAATGTGACGATGTCTGCATTGGCAGCGTCCACTGCCATGGATAGGGGCGTTTTCGCGTCAATGTCTGCCGCGTTCTGATTGGCTCCTCTTTTCAGGAACAAACACACTTGACTGGGATTGGAGAATAACATTTAAAAAAGGAAAAAAATAAATTGTAATACAAATCAAATACAACATACAAAAAGGCTTAGCCGAGGCTTGCCATAAAGGCTTTAATCTAAACCAGAACACATGAACAAAAGGAACAGTCTGCCGTGTATTACTATGCCAGGTGAGATCTAGAAATAACAGACCTCCAATGCTGTGGGGCGGCAGGTAGACTAGTGGTTAGAGAGTTGGACCAGTAAAGGTTGCTGGATTGAATCCCTGAGCTGACAAGGTACAAATATGGCAGTTCCCCTGTAGGCCATCATTGAACATTTGTAATTACATTTTTAATTTGAACTTTATTTAACTAGAGAACAAATTCTTATTTTTTATTTTTTAACTGCCTTGTTCAGGTGCAGAACTACAGATTTTTACCTTGTCAGCTCGGGGATTCGATCTTGCAACCTTTCGGTTACAAGTCCAATGCTCTAACCACTAGGCCACCTGCCGTCCCTCTTAACTGACTTGCCTCGTTAAATAAATAAATGTATTCTCTAATATCTTCTCTATGAGAGCAGTCGTGGTCATGGGGTCTTTAAACGTTCTGCTAACAGACAGATTGGATGGTGTGGTAGGTGGTAAGGGGTGGGAACGGACCCGGTGTGTCCCAGGATGGTGGCGTGGTGGAGGGGTCCTCGACCCAGGGCGTCCTGCTGGTTCACGTTTCCTGCGTTCTGGAGCAGGAACTCACAGGTCACCAACGAGCCCTGGAAGAATAGAAAAGTACCAGTACATTTATCGCGCATGAGCACACACACACACACACACACACACACACACACACACACACACACACACACACACACAGGGTCAGATCCACCCCCACGCCTGTCCACAACACTCCCCACGCCCACAACACTCCCCACGCCTGTCCACAACACTCCCCACGCCTGTCCACAACACTCAAGTATCCTCACCCCCTGCACAGCCATGATGAGCGGGGTCCTCTTGTCGTCGTCGGTGTTGACCCAGTTGACCTCCGCTCCGTGGGCCAGGGCCTCGGCCATGTCGGGCAGGCTGCGGGCACACGAGGCCCAGTACAGCTGCAGCCCCGAGGAGTACTCCTTGGGCTCCGAGAACACCACCAGCTCCTTACAGGGCGATGGAGGGGGCAGGGTGGCAGGCATGGCCATGGGGGGTGCCTCGGCAGCTTCTGAGTGGAGGGAAAGGTGGAGAGAGAGAGGGAGTTAAGAGGTGTGGGGTCATTTCAGTGGGCGTTCGTGTGTGGGGTTATTGAACAGCTGTTTGAACATAAGCTGGATACGAGTGAGACTCATCGGGCATGTGTGTGTGTGAGAGAGAGAGAGAGAGCATCACCTGCTTCAGCCAGGCTGTTGGTGGCCAGCATCTCCCTACTTCCTTCTGCACTGTTCTGGATGCCACTGTCTGCACTTCTTACTGTAAGGGATCAAGCAGTCAATCACTACACACCAGCACACACACACATTCACCAACTTTAACCAAGTGGTTAGAGAATGCAGTGCATTTTGGTCACCACAGCCAGTGAGAATTTCCCAGCTGACCCCCACAGCCACAATAAGACAAATGAGACTTAGAAACTCAGACACTGACCACAACGACACACTCAACATGACGGCACGGCTCATTAAGGGAGCAAGACGAGGGAACGTGGAATGGGAATTAGTCTACAGCCAGAGCAGTGAGTACAGATGGATGGCTGGAGGGAAGGAAGGAAGGAAGGAGGGAAGGAAGGAGGAGAGTGAAACACAGAGCTATACTTACTGCTCCTAAGCTTGGCAGAGGTGTCAAAGTAGGAGAAGAGCGAGTCAAGCTCGTCTGGACAGAAGAGAGAGTCACGGCGCGCCTTCAAGCCTTTGGCAGCAGCTAGGCAAGGGCAGTGGATGAGGTCAGAGAGAAAAGGGCACAAGGTGGAGGGGTAGGAAGATAGAAATAACAAGCAGCAAGGGGAAAGGGGTTAGTCCAGAAGCACAGAGCAAGAGGAGGAGGGTGGAGAGGAGGAGGAGGGTGGAGAGGAGGAGGAGTGTGGAGAAGAGGAGGGTAGAGAAGAGGGGGAGGGTAGAGAAGAGGGGGAGGGTGGAGGAGTGGTGGAGAAGAGGAGGAGGGTAGAGAAGAGAAGGAGGGTGGAGAAGAGGAGGAGTGGTGGAGAAGAGGAGGAGTGGTGGAGAAGAGGAGGAGTGGTGGAGAAGAGGAGGAGTGGTGGAGAAGAGGGGGAGTGGTGGAGAAGAGGGGGATTGAGAGGAGAGGAGGAGGATAGAAGCACAGGCAGTTAGGCTACAACGAAAAGAGAGAACGCGAGAGAGAAGATGGGAGGGTGCCTTCCGTTGTGTGTCCTGAGCATGACATCGTTCTATTAGCGCAATTCTGTTGCTGATCCTTTAAAAAAGGCACACTCCGTAGCTTGTACTGTATTCCTGGGTCAACAGTAACAGGCCCTACGGCTTGATTGTTTTAAAGGACTGAGTGGGAGGAAGTCTTTCCAAGTGTAAAATCTAAACGGAACAGGCGCTATCGATTGGCATTTTTGGCGAATTTGCATGGTTAGAACCATGTTTATGTGTTATGTACAGTTAGCGTACAGTGTATACATGAATTCGCAATACTACCACCACCGAGGAGGAAGAGCTCCAGAGTGCACCTTTAAGAGACCGGACCTGGGACGGGTTGACACCTACCTGACTGACCTGAGGCGTTGGAGGAGGGCCGGAGTTTGGGCGTGGGCGGGGGCGGCCGGGGGGGCAGGTGCTCCGTGCTGCCGCTCAGCTTCTTCTCCCGTTTGGCCAGGGACACCACCTTGGCGCGTAACTCTTCATTGGACGGGCGCTGCACGAAACGCCTGTCCACGTACTTGGCCCTGATGTAGGCTTCGATCTCCTGCCTGGGGAAAGACACCGAGAGAGAAGAAGACAGAATTCAACAACCTGAACAAATCAGGCAAAGATAGCAAGCAGCATTTTTATCTAAATCAACAAATTAAACCAATCTGGCAACCCACGCAAAGATGGCAATCTTTGCGCAATGCTGTAGTACGACACCTCCAACTTGTATGGGACTACCCTTTATTTGCTTTATAGATTTTTTATTTTTAAAAGCTATAAAAAACATGGTGGTGGCTAAAATCAAATCACATTTTATTGGTCACATACACATGGTTAGCAGATGTTAAATGTGAGAGTAGTGAAATGCTTGTGCTTCTAGTTCCCGACAGCGCAGTAGTATATAACAAGTAATCTAACAGTTCCCCAACAACTACCTAATACACACAAATGTAAAAGGGGTGAATGAGAGTAGGTACAGATGAGCGATGGCCGAGCGGCATAGGCAAGGTGCAATAGCTGGTATGAGGTACAGTATATACATATGAGTAATGGAAGAAATGTCAAATCAAATCAAATTTTATTTGTCACATACACATGGTTAGCAGATGTTAATGCGAGTGTAGCGAAATGCTTGTGCTTCTAGTTCCGACAATGCAGTAATAACCAACAAGTAATCTAACTAACAATTCAAAAACTACTGTCTTATACACAGTGTAAGGGGATAAAGAATATGTACATAAGGATATATGAATGAGTGATGGTACAGAGCAGCATAGGCAAGATACAGTAGATGGTATCGAGTACAGTATATACATATGAGATGAGTATGTAAACAAAGTGGCATAGTTAAAGTGGCTAGTGATACATGTATTACATAAGGATGCAGTCAATGATATAGAGTACAGTATATACGTACGCATATGAGATGAATAATGTAGGGTAAGTAACATTATATGAGGTAGCATTGTTTAAAGTGGCTAGTGATATATTTACATCATTTCCCATCAATTCCCATTATTGAAGTGGCTGGAGTTGAGTCAGTGTCAGTGTCAGTGTGTTGGCAGCAGCCACTCAATGTTAGTGGTGGCTGTTTAACAGTCTGATGGCCTTGAGATAGAAGCTGTTTTTCAGTCTCTCGGTCCCAGCTTTGATGCACCTGTACTGACCTCGCCTAATGGATGATAGCGGGGTGAACAGGCAGTGGCTCGGGTGGTTGATGTCCTTGATGATCTTTATGGCCTTCCTGTAACGTCGGGTGGTGTAGGTGTCCTGGAGGGCAGGTAGTTTGCCCCCGGTGATGCGTTGTGCAGACCTCACTACCCTCTGGAGAGCCTTACGGTTGTGGGCAGAGCAGTTGCCGTACCAGGCGGTGATACAGCCCGACAGGATGCTCTCGATTGTGCATCTGTAGAAGTTTGTGAGTGCTTTTGGTGACAAGCCGAATTTCTTCAGCCTCCTGAGGTTGAAGAGGCGCTGCTGCGCCTTCTTCACGATGCTGTCTGTGTGAGTGGACCAATTCAGTTTGTCTGTGATGTGTATGCCGAGGAACTTAAAACTTGCTACCCTCTCCACTACTGTTCCATCGATGTGGATAGGGGGTGTTCCCTCTGCTGTTTCCTGAAGTCCACAATCATCTCCTTAGTTTTGTTGACGTTGAGTGTGAGGTTATTTTCCTGACACCACACTCCGAGGGCCCTCACCTCCTCCCTGTAGGCCGTCTCGTCGTTGTTGGTAATCAAGCCTACCACTGTTGTGTCTTCCGCAAACTTGATGATTGAGTTGGAGGCGTGCATGGCCACGCAGTCGTGGGTGAACAGGGAGTACAGGAGAGGGCTCAGAACGCACCCTTGTGGGGCCCCAGTGTTGAGGATCAGCGGGGTGGAGATGTTGTTGCCTACCCTCACCACCTGGGGGCGGCCCGTCAGGAAGTCCAGTACCCAGTTGCACAGGGCGGGGTCGAGACCCAGGGTCTCGAGCTTGATGACGAGCTTGGAGGGTACTATGGTGTTGAATGCCGAGCTGTAGTCGATGAACAGCATTCTCACATAGGTATTCCTCTTGTCCAGATGGGTTAGGGCAGTGTGCAGTGTGGTTGAGATTGCATTGTCTGTGGACCTATTTGGGCGGTAAGCAAATTGGAGTGGGTCTAGGGTGTCAGGTAGGGTGGAGGTGATATGGTCCTTGACTAGTCTCTCAAAGCACTTCATGATGACGGAAGTGAGTGCTACGGGCGGTAGTCGTTTAGCTCAGTTACCTTAGCTTTCTTGGGAACAGGAACAATGGTGGCCCTCTTGAAGCATGTGGGAACAGCAGACTGGTATAGGGATTGATTGAATATGTCCGTAAACACACTGGCCAGCTGGTCTGCGCATGCTCTGAGGGCGCGGCTGGGGATGCCGTCTGGGCCTGCAGCCTTGCGAGGATTAACACGTTTAAATGTCTTACTCACCTCGGCTGCAGTGAAAGAGAGTCCGCATGTTTTCGTTGCAGGCCGTGTCAGTGGCACTGTATTGTCCTCAAAGCGGGCAAAAAAGTTATTTAGTCTGCCTGGGAGCAAGACATCCTGGTCCGTGACTGGGCTGGATTTCTTCTTGTAGTCCGTGATTGACTGTAGACCCTGCCACATGCCTCTTGTGTCTGAGCCGTTGAATTGAGATTCTACTTTGTCTCTGTACTGGCGCTTAGCTTGTTTGATAGCCTTGCGGAGGGAATAGCTGCACTGTTTGTATTCGGGCATGTTACCAGTCACCTTGCCCTGATTAAAAGCAGTGGTTCGCGCTTTCAGTTTCACGCGAATGCTGCCATCAATCCATGGTTTCTGGTTAGGGAATGTTTTAATCGTTGCTATGGGAACGACATCTTCAACGCACGTTCTAATGAACTCGCACACCGAATCAGCGTATTCGTCAATATTGTTATCTGACGCAATACGAAACATATCCCAGTCCACGTGATGGAAGCAGTCTTGGAGTGTGGAGTCAGCTTGGTCGGACCAGCGTTGGACAGACCTCAGCGTGGGAGCCTCTTGTTTTAGTTTCTGTCTGTAGGCAGGGATCAACAAAATGGAGTCGTGGTCAGCTTTTCCGAAAGGAGGGCGGGGCAGGGCAGGGCCTTATATGCGTCGCGGAAGTTAGAGTAACAATGATCCAAGGTTTTTCCACCCCTGGTTGAGCAATCGATATGCTGATAAAATTTAGGGAGTCTTGTTTTCAGATTAGCCTTGTTAAAATCCCCAGCTACAATGAATGCAGCCTCCGGATAAATGGATTCCAGTTTGCAAAGAGTCAAATAAAGTTCGTTCAGAGCCATCGATGTGTCTGCTTGGGGGGGATATATACGGCTGTGATTATAATCGAAGAGAATTCTCTTGGTAGATAATGCGGTCTACATTTGATTGTGAGGAATTCTAAATCAGGTGAACAGAAGGATTTGAGTTCCTGTATGTTTCTTTCATCACACCATGTCTCGTTAGCCATAAGGCATACGCCCCCGCCCCTCTTCTTACCAGAAAGATGTTTGTTTCTGTCGGCGCGATGCGTGGAGAAACCCGCTGGCTGCACCGCCTCGGATAGAGTCTCTCCAGGGAGCCATGTTTCCGTGAAGCAAAGAACGTTACAGTCTCTGATGTCCCTCTGGAATGCTACCCTTGCTCGGATTTCATCAACCTTGTTGTCAAGAGACTGGACATTGGCGAGAAGAATGCTAGGGAGTGGTGCACGATGTGCCCGTCTCCGGAGTCTGACCAGAAGACCGCCTAGTTTCCCTCTTTTTCGGAGTCGTTTTTTTGGGTCGCCGCATAGGATCCATTCCGTTGTCCCGGTTGAAAGGCAGAACACAGGATCCGCGTCGCGAAAAACATATTCTTGGTCGTACTGATGGTGAGTTGACGCTGATCTTATATTCAGTAGTTCTTCTCGACTGTATGTAATGAAACCTAAGATGACCTGGGGTACTAATGTAAGAAATAACACGTAAAAAAACAAAACACTGCATAGTTTCCTAGGAACGCGAAGCGAGGCGGCCATCTCTGTCGGCGCCGGAAGCAATAATAATGTTAACATTATTATAGTGGAATTATTTAAAGTGACTGGTGATCCATTTATTAAAGTGGCCAGTGATTTGAGTCTATGTAGGCAGCAACCTCTCTGAGTTAGTGATTGCTGTTTAGTAGTCTGATGGGCTTGAGATAGAAGCTGTTTTTCAGTCTCTCGGTCCCAGCTTTGATGCACCTGTACTGACCTCCCCTTCTGGATGGTAGCGAGGTGAACAGGCAGTGGCTCAGGTGGTTGTTGTCCTTGATCTTATTGGCCTTCCTGTGGCATCGGGTGCTGTAGGGTGTCCTGGAGGGCAGGTAGTTTGCCCCCGGTGATGCGTTGTGCAGACCGCACTACCCTCTGGAGAGCCTTGCGGTTGAGGGCGGTGCAGTGCCGTACCAGGCAGTGATACAGCCTGACAGGATACTCTCGATTGTGCATCTGTAAAAGTTTGTCAGGGTTTTAGGTGACAGGCCAAATCTCTTCAGCCTCCTGAGGTTGAAGAGGCGCTGTTACACCTTCACCAAACTGTCTGTGTGGACCATTTCAGTTTGTCTGTAAATTGTATGCCAAGGAACTTTCCACCTTCTCCACTGCTGTCCCTTCAATGTGGATAGGGGGGTGCTCCCTCTGCTGTTCACTGAAGTCCACAATCATCTCCTTTGTTTTGTTGACGTTGAGCGAGAGGTTGTTTTCCTGACACCTCACTCAGAGGGCCCTCACCTCCTCCCTTTAGGCTGTCTCGTCATTGTTGGTAATCAGGCCTACTACTGTTGTGCCTGCAAACTTGATGATTGAGTTGGAGGCGTGCATATGGCCACGCAGTCATGGGTGAACAGGGAGTACAGGAGGGGGCTGAGCACACACCCTTGTGGGGCCCCAGTGTTGAGGGTAGGCGAAGTAGAGATGTTGTTTCCTACCTTCACCACCTGGGGGCAGCAAGTCAGAAAGTCCAGGACCCAATTGCACAGGGCGGGGTTGAGACCTAGGGCCTCCAGCTTAATGATGAGCTTGGAGGGTAATATGGTGTTGAATGCTGAGCTGTAGTCAATGTACAGCATTCTTACATAGGTATTCCTCTTGTCCAGATGGGATAGGGCAGTGTGATTGCATCGTCTGTGGACCTGTTGGGTCGGTATGAAAATTGAAGTGGGTCTAGGGTGGCAGGTAAAGTGGAGGTGATATGATCCTTGACTAGTCTCTCAAAGCACATCATGATGACAGAAGTGAGCGCTATGGGGCGGTAGTCATTTAGTTCAGTTATCTTTGCCTTCTTGGGTAAAGGAACAATGTTGGCCATTTTGAAGCATGTGGGGACAGCAGACTGGGATAAGGAGCGATTGAATATGTCCATAAACACACCAGAAAGCTGGTCTGCGCATGCTGAGGATGGGGCTGCAACCTTGCTAGGGTTTACACGTCTTACTCAGGTCAACCACGGAGAAGAAGGGGGCGCAGTCTTTTTTTAATGGGCCGCAACTGTGGTACTGTATTATCCTTTAGTTTGTCTGGGAGCGAGACAGTGTCGGTTATGTGGCCTGTTTTCTTTTTGTAGTCCGTGATTTCCTGTAGACCCTGCCACATACGTCTCGTCTGAGCCGTTGAACTCCGACTCCACTTTGTCCCTATACCGACATTTTGTTTGTTTGATTGCCTTGCGGAGGGAATAACTACATTGTTTATATTCGGCAGTATTCCCAGTCCTCTTTCCATGATTAAATGTGTCGTGCTTTCAGTTTTGCGCGAATGCCGCCATCCATCCACGGTTTCTGGTTATGGTAGGTTTTAATAGTCACAGTGGGTGCAACATCTCCAATGCCTTTCCTTATAAACTCACTCACAGAGTCAGCGTATAGATCGACGTTCTCTGAGGCTGCCCGGCACATTTCCCAGTCAGCGTGATCAAAACAATCTTGAAATGGGGTCTTGTATGCATCGAGGAAGTTAGAGTAGCAGTGTTCGAGTGTATTGCCCACGCTAGTGCTGCAATCAATATGCTGATAGAATTTAGGTAACCTTGTTCTCAAAATTGTTAATTACCCCGGCTACAATAAATGCAGCCTCAGGATATATGGTTTCCAGTTTACATAGAGTCCAGTGAAGTTCCTTGAGGGCCATCGTGGTGTCTGCTTGAGGGGGTATATACACAGCTGTGAAGATAACTGACGAGAATTCTTTTGGGAGAATATATGGCCGGCATTTGATTGTAAGGAATTCTAGGTCGGGTGAGCAGACGGACTTGAGTTCCTGTATGTTGTTATGTTTACACCATGAGTCGTTAATCATGAAGCATACACCCCCGCCCTTCTTCCCAGAGAGGTGTTTATCTCGGTCGGCGTGAACATGAAAAAGCCCGGTGGCTGAACCGACTCCGACAACGTATCCCGAGAGAGATACAATCTCTGATGTCTCTCTGGAAGGCAACCCTTGCTCTAATTTAGTCTAACTTGTTGTCAAGAGACTGGACATTGGCGAGCAGTATACTCGGAAGCGGTGGGCGATGTGCCCGCCTACGGAGCCTGACCAGGAGGCCGCTCCGTCTGCCTCTTCTGCGGCGACGTTGTTTTGGGTCAGTTTCTGGGATTAGATCCACTGTCCTGGGATCCGCTTCGGGAAAGTCGTATTCCTGGTGGTTGTTGGTAAATTGACGTCGCACTTATATCCAATACTTCTTTCCGGCTGTATGTAATAATACATAAGATTTTCTGGGCTAGCAATGTAAGAAATAATACAGAAATAATCCTAAGGACTCGAAGCGATGCGAGCACCTCTGTCGGCGCCATCTTGCAATGAATGGTAGCTATAGAACAACACGGCGGTAGTACCTGGGGTCTGTCGGCTTTGGCTTCATGGCTCCCAGCTCTTCTTTCCCAGCCTCGTAGATCTGGTTGATGACCCCGTTACCCAGCTCACACATCAGCTGTGTTCAACACACACACACACACACACACACACACACACACACACACACACACACACACACACACACACACACACACACACACACACACACACACACACACACACACACACACAATTATGTTACTATGACAAAATTAACCAGGACATTCTGAGGACAGCATGTCATTCTTGCAAATTCATGACATGTAAAAGACAGTAATATGTAACCATTACATTTTAGCATTGATCTGTCACTAGCGAATCCAAGAGAGGGAGTATGTGATTGTGAAAATCTCCTGCCTCGCTCTTTGTGCCCCTCGATCTCTCACCCTCCCCCATTTCTTTTCTCACCTTGAGTAGTTCCGGTTCCCATGAGTCCAGGGTGAGCGAGCGCACTTTGGAGAAATGGACCCCCAGACTCCTGCAGATGGTGAGAGTCTGTTATTAACTCATGCATCAAAGAGACTGTCTAAAAATAACTGAGTCCACACAGCTTCATCACAGGAACACGCTGTTCAATTGAGGGTGTAGTTTGTACTGTGGCCACAAGGTAGGAGTATGCAGTTAGTAAGAGTAAGTCTACAGTCTAAAATGCACATGGGGACAGATTTACTGAGCTTTTGATTGTTTTATTCCCCATCTAGTAAAAAAAAAAGGTGAACCTTTCTACTGTTGTACAGCACCAGTCTACAGTTAGGTATGTTGTCTTACAGCACCAGTCTACAGTTCGGTATGTGGTCGTACAGCACCAATCTACAGTCTAAAATGCGGTCCACCATCCGCACGTTGGAGAATTTGGGATTTTTCAAACAGCTGAAACACCATTATGCTTAATTAAATGTAAAAAAAATACATATATATCTAAGCACACTTCTCGAGCGGTCTGTATCCTCAGAACTGGTGGTTCTTATTGAAGAGGAACTGAATAGGCTTCTCTACTAACATCTGGGTAAACGATTGAAAGGAATGTGAGTCTTATTCAGTACATTTAGTTATTGCTTGCTTTTTGAAAAAGTCTACCAATCATGCCAGCAGACATGTCTGCTAAGATAGTTAGACAAGCTAGCGACTCAAACTTGATTGACAGCCTAGTTATGAGGTTGGGAACCTGTCTGGGCTAGCTAAAACTATCTTAATAACATTCCTAACTGGCTAGTATAATAAATCAAATTTAAAAAATATTTTTATAATAAAATTAAACACTTCCTCCGGTGCCTCCTATGTGCATGACGCCTACGAATACATATGAAGTTAGTAGTACCGTGATGTGTAGTATCTGCAGTGATAGGAATGTACTGTGTATCCTGGAAGCATTGGGTGACACATATATACAGTGAACAAAAATATATGAAATATGCAATTAAAATATTGCAATATGCAACATGCAACAATTTCAAAGATTTTACTTTTTCATATAAAAAGGAAATCAGTCCATTTAAATAAATTCATTAGGCCCTTAAATCGATGGATTTCACATGACTGGGCAAGGGCGCAGCCATGGGTGGGCCTGGGAGGGTATAGACCCACCCACTGGGGAGCCAGGCAACCAATCAGATTAAGTTCACCCCCCCCACACAAAAGGGCTTTATGACAGACAGAAATACTCCTCAGCCAGCCAGCCAGCCCCCCTCAGACAATCCCACAGGTGAAGAAGCTGGATGTGGAGGTACGAGGCAGGCGAAGTTACACGTGGTCTGCGAATGTAATTCTCTAAAAAGACATTGGAGCTTACATTAAATTCTGAGCCAACAGCTCTGGTGGACATTCCTGCGGTCAGCATGTCAATTTGCACGCTCCCTCAACTTGAGACATCTGTGTCATTCTGTTGTGTGACAAAACCGCACATTTTAAAGTGGCCTTTTATTGGCTCACTAACAGGGATGTAAACATATTTGTGCACAACGTTTTAGAGAAATAAGCTTTTTGTGCGTATGGAACATTTCTGGGATTTTTTAGTGCAGCTCATGAAACACGGGACCAACACTTTACATGTTGCGTTTATATTTTTGTTCAGTGTATTACATACAGAAGTACTGGTAGTATACCTGTGTATCCCAGAGCACTGGATACAGAGGGTGATGCCCAGGTTGATGCTGGCCCAGCGTGGGTCAGGTTGACCACAGTCACAGCAGCAGGCATTGCCCCCAATGACCATGACCCTCTGGAGGGCGCTCTCCCCTTTCAGTGACCTCTCTTTGGGCTCGCCGCCTGAGTCCAGGCTGCCTGTGGACGTGGAAGATTTCCGGTCCAGCTTCTGGAGGGTCATGACCACGACGTTATACACAACATAGAACACCAGAAGAACGTTACTTCATTGTCTATTGTCACACACACACACACACACACAGGGAAATCCTTTACTTTTGTTCACACGAGGTACGTCTGATCATTTTCATCCTGACATGTACTAAATGGCAAATAAAAAACAAATGGCAAATAAATAACATGGAGAAATGTCATGGAGGTCTTTAGTTCTGGCAGCGCGTGGTGACTCACCTCAGCGTCCTCTCCCTGCTCCCTGAAGGCAGTGGCGATGCTGTTCTGGACAGCTTTGATCCAAGCCTGCCTCAGCTTCTCAGAGTCAGCCTGCATAATACAACTCCTGGAGGGGGAAGGACACTGGGACGTCAGCCTGCTTCCTGGCCTGATAGACCTCTACACACTAGATTTCAATTTGTTACTGAGCAGCACCAGACTGTGTGTGGTGTGACAATATTGGGGTGTCTAGGTACTCTGTGTGCACTTGTATGTGTAAGTGTATATACACTACATGACCAAAAGTATGTGGATACCTGCTCGTCAAACATCTCATTCCAAACTGGCTCTGTGCAGGCCAGTGAAGTTCTTCCACACCGATCTCGACAAACCATTTCTGTATGGACCTCGCTTTGTAATGGTGGCATAGTCATGTTGTAACAGAAAAGGGCCTTCCCCAAGCTATTGCCACAAAGTTGGAAGCACAGAATAGTCTAGAATATATGCTGTAACGTTAAGATTTCCCCTCACTGGAACTAAAGGGCCCGAACCATGAAAAACAGCCCCAGACCATTATTCCTCCTCCACCAAACTTTACAGTTTGCACTATGCATTCGGGCAGGTTGCGTTCTCGTGGCATCCACCAAACCCAGATTTGTCCGTTGGACTGCCAGATGGTGAAGAGAGATTCAACACTCCAGAAAACACGTTCTTAGTGCTCCACAGTCCAATGGCGGCGAGCTTTACACCACTTCAGCCGACGCTTGGCATTGCACACGGTGATCTTAGTCTTGTGTGTGGCTGCTCTGTCACGGAAACCCCTCCCGACGAACAGTTCTAGCAGTTCTTGTGCTGACGTTGCTTCCAGATGCAGTTTGCAACCGAGGACAGAATTTTTATGCGCTACGTTCTTCAGCGATCCCATTCTGTGAGCTCGTGTGGCCTACCACTTCGGGGCTGAGCCGTTGTTGCTCCTAGACATTTCCACTTAACAATAACAGCACTTACAGGTGACCGGGAAAGCTCTAGTAGTGCAGAAATTTGACGAACTGACTTGTTGGAAAGGTGGCATCCTATGACGGTGCCACGTTGAAAGTCACTGAGCTCTACAGTATGGGCCATTGTTTGTCTATGGAGATTGCATGGCGGTGAGCTCGATTGTATAAGCCTGTCAGCAAGGGGTGTGGCTGAAATAGCCGAATCCACTCATTTGAAGGCATGTCCACATACTTTTGTGTGTATATGTGTATATGTTCATTATAGTGTGTGTGTGTGGGTGTGGGTATGTGTGTGTGTGTGTGTGTGTGTGTGGGTGTATGTGTTTATGTGTGTGTGTGTGTGTGTGTATGTGTGTGTGTGTGTTTGTGTGTGTGTGTGTGTTTATGTGTGTATGTGTGTGTGTGTGTGTATGTATGTGTGTATGTGTGTTTGTGTGTGTGTGTGTGTTTATGTGTGTATGTGTGTGTGTGTGTTTATGTTTATGTGTGTGTGTGTGTGTGTGTGTGTGTGTATGTGTGTGTGTGTATGTGTGTGTGTGTATGTGTGTGTGTGTGTGTGTGTGTTTATGTTTATGTTGTGTGTGTGTGTGTGTGTGTGTGTGTGTATGTGTGTGTGTGTGTGTGTGTGTGTGTGTGTGTGTGTGTGTGTATGTGTGTGTGTGTGTGTGTGTATGTGTATGTGTGTGTATGTGTGTGTATGTGTGTGTATGTGTGTGTGTATGTGTGTGTATGTGTGTGTGTATGTGTGTGTGTGTGTATGTGTGTGTGTGTGTGTGTGTGTGTGTGTGTGTGTGTGTGTGTGTGTGTGCATTTACTTGGTGGGGGACACCACTTCAAAGCAGAAGCGACGTTCGATATCCTCACAGTGTTTGACTGTACATAGCCGCAAGTCCTCCACCACCACTGTGGGATTATCCTGGGAAAGGAGAACACAGCCTCCGTAACACACACACACACACAATGCAATGTACACACTCATATACAATTGCACGGCGCAGCCTCAAGAGAGCACACACAGACACGCACGCAAATGTAATTTCTTCAGAGGTATACACAACACAGGTGTTAATTTAATTCCATATTGTAACCTGGTTACCTGCAGCAAAGTTAATAGTTTTTCCCTCCCTATTCCACAAACTCATCTGTTTTGTGTTAACTGTGCTCCACATTCAACGCTACCTCGATGTTGGCCACATCCCAAATGGGACCCTTTGTCCCTATACAGGGCACTACCCATAGGGCTCTGGTCAAAAGTAGTGCACTATACAGGGAACCAATTTGGGACACGAATGGAATAATCCGACTTACCTTGAACTTCTTCTGGTAAACTAGCTGATTGTTTTGAATGGAGAACCAGCGCCTGAAAGGAGAGGAACGTTCACATCACGGTCAACAGGTGAGACAATTTGAAGTATTTAATAGTCAATTAAAATTGATAGAGATTTAATGAAGGACAAATAAATTGACAAAATAATAATCTGATATTATGGTGATTAAATCCTATTCTGGAAGGGCTGGTAGAAAACTATACCGTTTGTCACGGTTTGATAGAAGGTCTGGAAAAAAAGCTTCCCTGCACTATAATATTGCATTTTTCAAACAGCATGGAGACCATCTCGCAGCACAGGGAATGTGTTTGGAGGCTACAGGACAATAAAAGGCTTGGAGTTCTCCTTGCTAGCTCCATGCAGCTCACGGAGCGCTACGCCATTCAGGCTGCGCTCTCCCGGGTGTCAGATGCCCACGTCACTACCTCCCTCCCACCATTCTTCCCTCCTGACTGACTGCCCTGGATGAATGAACACTAAACAGAGACATATCACCTACCCACTCAGCTAGTAACAAAAACCAACGTAAGGTTAGAGGACACAGAAAGATTACTGCTACCAGGAATGTTCTACCTACTGAACATGGTGTTTAGCGCAACGGTGAAGTCATTACAGGGCACAGCTGGAGAGAGAAGGGGGAACAGGGGGAGAAGAAGAAGGAGGAACAGAGGGAGAAGGAGGAACAGAGGGAGAAGGAGGAACAGGGGGAGGAACAGGGGGAGAAGGAGGAACAGGGGAGAAGGAGAGAGAAGGAGGAACAGGGGAGAAGGAGAGAGAAGGAGGAACAGAGGGAGAAGGAGAGAGAAGGAGGAACAGAGGGAGAAGGAGGAACAGAGGGAGAAGGAGGAACAGGGGGAGAAGGAGGAACAGGGGGAGAAGGAGGAACAGGGGGAGAAGGAGGAACAGGAGGAACAGAGGGAGAAGGAGAGAGAAGGAGGAACAGAGGGAGAAGGAGGAACAGAGGGAGAAGGAGGAACAGGGGAGAAGGAGAGAGAAGGAGGAACAGAGGGAGAAGGAGAGAGAAGGAGGAACAGGGGGAGAAGGAGAGAGAAGGAGGAACAGGGGGAGAAGGAGAGAGAAGGAGGAACAGGGGGAGAAGGAGAGAGAAGGAGGAACAGAGGGAGAAGGAGGAACAGAGGGAGAAGGAGGAACAGGGGGAGAAGGAGGAACAGGGGGAGAAGGAGGAACAGGGGGAGAAGGAGAGAGAAGGAGGAACAGAGGGAGAAGGAGGAACAGAGGGAGAAGGAGGAACAGAGGGAGAAGGAGGAACAGGGGAGAAGGAGGAACAGAGGGAGAAGGAGGAACAGGGGGAGAAGGAGGAACAGAGGGAGAAGGAGGAACAGGGGGAGAAGGAGGAACAGGGGGAGAAGGAGGAACAGGGGGAGAAGGAGAGAGAAGGAGAGAGAAGGAGGAACAGAGGGAGAAGGAGGAACAGAGGGAGAAGGAGGAACAGAGGGAGAAGGAGGAACAGGGGAGAAGGAGGAACAGGGGGAGAAGGAGAGAGAAGGAGGAACAGAGGGAGAAGGAGAGAGAAGGAGGAACAGAGGGAGAAGGAGAGAGAAGGAGGAACAGAGGGAGAAGGAGAGAGAAGGAGGAACAGAGGGAGAAGGAGGAACAGAGGGAGAAGGAGGAACAGGGGGAGAAGGAGGAACAGGGGGAGAAGGAGGAACAGGGGGAGAAGGAGAGAGAAGGAGGAACAGGGGGAGAAGGAGAGAGAAGGAGGAACAGAGGGAGAAGGAGAGAGAAGGAGGAACAGAGGGAGAAGGAGGAACAGAGGGAGAAGGAGGAACAGGGGGAGAAGGAGGAACAGGGGGAGAAGGAGGAACAGGGGGAGAAGGAGGAACAGAGGGAGAAGGAGAGAGAAGGAGGAACAGGGGAGAAGGAGAGAGAAGGAGGAACAGGGGGAGAAGGAGGAACAGGGGGAGAAGGAGAGAGAAGGGGCAACAGGGGGAGAAGGGAGAGAAGGAGGAACAGAGGGAGAAGGAGAGAGAAGGAGGAACAGGGGGAGAAGGAGGAACAGAGGGAGAAGGAGAGAGAAGGAACAGGGGGAGAAGGAGGAACAGGGGGAGAAGGAGGAACAGGGGGAGAAGGAGGAACAGGGGGAGAAGGAGGAACAGGCGAGAAGGAGAGAGAAGGGGCAACAGGGGGAGAAGGAGAGAGAAGGAGGAACAGAGGGAGAAGGAGAGAGAAGGAGGAACAGGGGGAGAAGGAGGAACAGAGGGAGAAGGAGAGAGAAGGAGGAACAGAGGGAGAAGGAGGAACAGAGGGAGAAGGAGGAACAGGGGGAGAAGGGAGAGAAGGAGGAACAGGGGAGAAGGAGAGAGAAGGAGGAACAGAGGGAGAAGGAGGAACAGAGGGAGAAGGAGGAACAGAGGGAGAAGGAGGAACAGAGGGAGAAGGAGAGAGAAGGAGGAACAGAGGGAGAAGGAGAGAGAAGGAGGAACAGAGGGGAGAAGGAGAGAGAAGGAGGAGAAGGGGAGAAGGAGGAACAGGGGGAGAAGGAGAGAGAAGGAGGAACAGAGGGAGAAGGAGAGAGAAGGAGGAACAAGAGGGAGAAGGAGAGAGAAGGAGGAACAGGGGGAGAAGGAGGAACAGGGGGAGAAGGAGGAACAGAGGGAGAAGGAGAGAGAAGGAGGAACAGAGGGAGAAGGGAGAGAGGAGGAGGAACAGGGGAGAAGGAGAGAGAAGGAGGAACAGAGGGAGAAGGAGAGAGGGAGGAACAGGGGGAGAAGGAGAGAGGAGGAGGAACAGGGGGAGAAGGAGAGAGAAGGAGGAACAGAGGGAGAAGGAGAGAGAAGGAGGAACAGAGGGAGAAGGAGAGAGAAGGAGGAACAGGGGAGAAGGAGGAACAGGGGAGAAGGAGGAACAGGGGAGAAGGAGAGAGAAGGGGCAACAGGGGGAGAAGGAGAGAGAAGGAGGAACAGGGGAGAAGGAGAGAGAAGGAGGAACAGGGGGAGAAGGAGGAACAGGGGGAGAAGGAGAGAGAAGGGGAACAGGGGGAGAAGGAGAGAGAAGGAGGAACAGGGGGAGAAGGGGAGAGAAGGAGGAACAGGGGAGAAGGAGGAACAGGGGGAGAAGGAGAGAGAAGGAGGAACAGGGGGAGAAGGAGAGAGAAGGAGGAACAGGGGGAGAAGGAGAGAGAAGGAGGAACAGGGGGAGAAGGAGAGAAGGAGGAACAGGGGGAGAAGGAGGAACAGGGGGAGAAGGAGAGAACAGGAACAGGGGAGAAGGAGAGAGAAGGAGAACAGGGGAGAAGGAGGAACAGGGGAGAAGGAGAGAGAAGGAGGAACAGGGGGAGAAGGAGGAACAGGGGGAGAAAGGAGAGGGGAACAGGGGGAGAAGGAGAGAGAAGGGGAACAGGGGAGAAGGAGAGAGAAGGGGGAACAGGGGAGAAGGAGGAACAGGGAGAAGGAGAGAGAAGGGGAGAAGGGAGAGAAGGAGGAACAGGGGAGAAGGAGAGAGAAGGAGGAACAGGGGGAGAAGGAGGAACAGAGGGAGAAGGAGAGAGAAGGGGGAACAGGGGGAGAAGGAGGAACAGGGGGAGAAGGAGAGAGAAGGAGGAACAGGGGGAGAAGGAGAGAGAAGGAGGAACAGGGGGAGAAGGAGGAACAGGGGGAGAAGAGAGAGAAGGGGGAACAGGGGGAGAAGGAGGAACAGGGGGAGAAGGAGAGAGAAGGGGGAGGCGGGGGAGAAGGAGAGAGAAGGAGGAACAGGGGGAGAAGGAGGAACAGGGGAGAAGGAGGAACAGGGAGAAGGAGAGAGGAGGAGGAACAGGGGGAGAAGGAGAGAGAAGGGGGAACAGGGGGAGAAGGAGAGAGAAGGGGGAACAGGGGAGAAGGAGAGAGAAGGAGGAACAGAGGGAGAAGGAGAGAGAAGGAGGAACAGGGGGAGAAGGAGAGAGAAGGGGGAGAAGGAGAGAGAAGGGGGAACAGGGAGAGGAGGAGAGAGAAGGGGGAACAGGGGGAGAAGGGGGAACAGGGGGAGAAGGGGAGAGAAGGGGGAGGCGGAGGAGAAGGAGGGAGATTTGCATCATGTCCTCTAGCTAACCTGTTCCATGTTTTGAAGGCGTTGCTGGCCCTCTTAAACAGGTAGCCCTCCATCGCAATGCCATTGTCTGCGTCCACATTGTACTCCAGCTTGGTGTCGTCATTCGAGAAGTCCTGAAAGAGAGAGCAGAGGTAGGAGAACAAAGAGAGGGAGAGAGAGCAGAGGTAGAGGAACACAGAGGGAGCAGAGGTAGGAGAACAAAGAGAGGGAGAGAGAGCAGAGGTAGAGGAACACAGAGAGGGAGAGAGAGCAGAGGTAGGAGAAACAGAGAGGGAGAGAGAGCAGAGGTAGGAGAACACAGAGAGGGGGAGAGAGCAGAGGTAGGAGAACACAGAGAGGGGGAGAGAGCAGAGGTAGGAGAACACAGAGAGGGGGAGAGAGCAGAGGTAGGAGAACACAGAGAGGGGGAGAGAGCAGAGGTAGGAGAACACAGAGAGGGGGAGAGAGCAGAGGTAGGAGAACACAGAGAGGGGGAGAGAGCAGAGGTAGGAGAACACAGAGAGGGGGAGAGAGCAGAGGTAGGAGAACACAGAGAGGGGGAGAGAGCAGAGGTAGGAGAACACAGAGAGGGGGAGAGAGCAGAGGTAGGAGAACACAGAGGGGGAGAGAGAGCAGAGGTAGGAGAACACAGAGAGGGGAGAACACAGAGGGGAGAGAGCAGAGGTAGGAGAACACAGAGGGGAGAGAGAGCAGAGGTAGGAGAACACAGAGAGCAGGGGGAGAGACACAGAGGTAGGGAACACAGAGAGAGCAGAGGTAGGAGAACACAGAGGGGGAGAGAGAGCAGAGGTAGGAGAACACAGAGGGGAGAGAGCAGAGGTAGGAGAACACAGAGCAGAGGGGAGAACACAGAGAGCAGAGGTAGGAGAACACAGAGGGGGAGAGAGCAGAGGTAGGAGAACACAGAGAGCAGAGGTAGGAGAACACAGAGAGAGCAGAGGTAGGAGAACACACAGAGAGCAGAGGTAGGAGAACACAGAGGGAGAGAGAGCAGAGGTAGGAGAACACACAGAGAGCAGAGGTAGGAGAACACAGAGGGAGAGAGAGCAGAGGTAGGAGAACACAGAGAGGGAGAGAGAGCAGAGGTAGGAGAACACAGAGAGAGCAGAGGTAGGAGAACACACAGAGAGCAGAGGTAGGAGAACACAGAGGGAGAGAGAGCAGAGGTAGGAGAACGCAGAGAGGGGGAGAGAGCAGAGGTAGGAGAACACAGAGAGGGGGAGAGAGCAGAGGTAGGAGAACACAGAGAGGGGGAGAGAGCAGAGGTAGGAGAACACAGAGAGGGGGAGAGAGCAGAGGTAGGAGAACACAGAGAGGGGGAGAGAGCAGAGGTAGGAGAACACAGAGGGGGGAGAGAGCAGAGGTAGGAGAACACAGAGAGGGGGAGAGAGCAGAGGTAGGAGAACACAGAGAGGGGGAGAGAGCAGAGGTAGGAGAACACAGAGAGGGGGAGAGAGCAGAGGTAGGAGAACACAGAGAGGGGAGAGAGCAGAGGTAGGAGAACACAGAGAGAGCAGAGGTAGGAGAACACAGAGGGGGAGAGAGAGCAGAGGTAGGAGAACACACAGGGGGAGAGAGCAGAGGTAGGAGAACACAGAGGGGGAGAGAGCAGAGGTAGGAGAACACAGAGGGGGAGAGAGCAGAGGTAGGAGAACACAGAGAGCAGAGGTAGGAGAACACAGAGAGGGAGAGAGAGCAGAGGTAGGAGAACACAGAGAGAGCAGAGGTAGGAGAACACACAGAGAGCAGAGGTAGGAGAACACACAGAGAGCAGAGGTAGGAGAACACAGAGGGAGAGAGAGCAGAGGTAGGAGAACACACAGAGAGCAGAGGTAGGAGAACACAGAGGGAGAGAGAGCAGAGGTAGGAGAACACAGAGAGGGAGAGAGAGCAGAGGTAGGAGAACACAGAGAGAGCAGAGGTAGGAGAACACACAGAGAGCAGAGGTAGGAGAACACAGAGGGAGAGAGAGCAGAGGTAGGAGAACACACAGAGAGCAGAGGTAGGAGAACACAGAGGGAGAGAGAGCAGAGGTAGGAGAACACAGAGAGGGAGAGAGAGCAGAGGTAGGAGAACACAGAGAGAGCAGAGGTAGGAGAACACACAGAGAGCAGAGGTAGGAGAACACAGAGGGAGCAGAGGTAGGAGAACACAGAGGAGCAGAGGTAGGAGAACACAGAGGGAGCAGAGGTAGGAGAACACAGAGGGAGCAGAGGTAGGAGAACACAGAGGGGGAGAGAGAGCAGAGGTAGGAGAACACAGAGAGAGAGAGAGCAGAGGTAGGAGAACACAGAGAGAGAGAGAGAGAGCAGAGGTAGGAGAACACAGAGAGAGAGAGAGAGAGCAGAGGTAGGAGAACACAGAGGGGGAGAGAGAGAGAGCAGAGGTAGGAGAACACAGAGAGGGGGAGAGAGCAGAGGTAGGAGAACACAGAGGGGGAGAGAGCAGAGGTAGGAGAACACAGAGGGAGAAAGGGAGGGAGAAAAATAGACATTTGAATGGACAATGGCATTTGGTGTTGGTAGCACTTGGTTTTACACAGAATACACAGCACACAAACAGGCTTGTGGCGTACAGACACGTTCAGTCAGTAAGGCGGGCACAACAGTCTGATCCCGATTCACTGTGAGCGTCCAGGTGAAGAGCGACTCAGCACCATTGAACAACACATTTTGGGGTCATGTTCACTAGGCATGAAAAGGAAGAAAACCACTAAACCTGTCCAATAAGAAAAGCCTGCTTTCGTTTTCCGTTGCACAACGTTTTTCTACGGTGGGCATTAATGAACAATCCTGTTGACCTTACAAAAAAGGACAATTCAGTAGGTAACAAATACAAAAACAAAAGCAATGGGTTTCTATAAAAGTCATGGCTAATTATACAACTCACATTAAATTGTATTTCTATGGAGTTTGGAGAGGAAGAGCAGGGTACTTTGAAAAGATGTTGGTTCAATATTTGGGTTTGATCAAAATTAAACAGGGAGAATGCGTTTTCGTAAACGGGTGAGGTAGTCTCACACAAACTAGACATTTTCCTATTTAGTGCCTACTGAGCATGCCCGGTCCTTTGAAATAGAAATGTTCTAGAGATCCAGGCCCAACAGAGATCCAGGCCCAACAGAGATCCAGGCCCAACAGAGATCCAGGCCCAAGAGAGATCCAGGCCCAAGAGAGATCCAGGCCCAACAGAGATCCAGGCCCAAGAGAGATCCAGGCCCAAGAGAGATCCAGGCCCAAGAGAGATCCAGGCCCAAGAGAGATCCAGGCCCAAGAGAGATCCAGGCCCAACAGAGATCCAGGCCCAACAGAGATCCAGGCCCAACAGAGATCCAGGCCCAACAGAGATCCAGGCCCAACAGAGATCCAGGCCCAAGAGAGATCCAGGCCCAAGAGAGATCCAGGCCCAACAGAGATCCAGGCCCAACAGAGATCCAGGCCCAAGAGAGATCCAAGCCCAACAGAGATCCAGGCCCAAGAGAGATCCAGGCGGACGTAGCAGTGACCATAGAAATAGACTCTTAAAACAGCTGCCAATCCACCCATTATAGTGTCATTAACTTGAATGGGGACGCCCATTCTACTCATTCTAGTTCTGTTGCATCGGTCCTCATGCTGTGACAGTAAGCTGACTCGATCCTTTAACACCTGTGGTCTGGGGCAGAGTTGCCTTCTCTCTGAAAGAGCCACCGACACCCCTGTAACTTGACCAACCGGCCACCACTGTCATGAGATAGCCCTCCCCCTCCAGCCTGCCACAGTTTCCTAAGCCTCTGGGACACTGGACACCATGCAGTCAGAGGTTGGGAATGGGGGTGATAAAACTTCTATGAATTCACTGTTCAAAGTGCTGCTGAACTTGTCGTTAAGAGTTTGAAGACAAACAATAGGATTTAATAAAAACAGATCATTTGTTTTCTGTTTAAAACTTTTATTTAACAAGGCAAGTCAAATTCTATCTGTGATAGGAAAGATAAGACTTTAGTTGTAGGATAATAAACATAAACAAGTGTAAAACGATGGCAGTAATCCTCTCAGTTCCAAATGACTACTAGCACACAACATGTCCTTAGAGTGGCACGGTCAAATCTGCCCCCGGCAACACAAAACCATACTGTCAGATCTTGGTTCCACTGGCCTATAGTCGTCCCAATCGCTCCAGAGTAAGGTCTGCATCTGTCTGCAATACGCCGTTGGTTGATCTGTGTGTAACAGGAGTTTGACCACTGTGTTGTGCTTCAACATCAAACCTTTGGCCTCTACATACAGCTAACGGGGTGGTGGGGGGGGGTCCTCACGACCATATTGCACTCTGCACTGTAACCTGAGCAAAGGGGCCTGGAGCTAAACATCTCAGCCTAGCAATCCCCTGGTTTGACACACACACTTATACTGTAGGACAACAGAGGTTATTTTTGGATTGGGGGGGGTACAGTACAGTACAGAATGTAGGCAATGGCAGGCAGACGAATGGAGGGGGAACGGAAACTGTCTGTACAAAGATGCCCAACTGTGTCAATCAAAGAGAGGGTAACTACTATATGAACCCCTTCAATCAAAGAGAGGGTAACTACTATATGAACCCCTTCAATCAAAGAGAGGGTAACTACTATATGAGCCCCTTCAATCAAAGAGAGGGTAACTACTAAATGCACCCCTTCAATCAAAGAGAGGGTAACTACTAAATGCACCCCTTCAATCAAAGAGAGGGTAACTACTAAATGCACCCCTTCAATCCAAGAGAGGGTAACTACTAAATGCACCACAACTCTTACTACCAGTAAATATCATCACGGTTTTAAAATGCATTGTTGTTAAAAAATAAAAATAAAAACAGATTCCCCCCCCGGATCTCCATAGCAAGACGGGTCAATCGTTGGGTCAGTGGTGAGCAAGACGGGTCAGTGGTGAGCAGGACGGGCCAGTCGTCGGGCCAGTGGTGAGCAGGACGGGCCAGTGGTGAGCAAGACGGGTCAGTGGTGAGCAGGACGGGTCAGTGGTGAGCAGGACGGGTCAGTGGTGAGCAAGACGGATCAGTGGTGAGCAGGACGGGTCAGTGGTGAGCAAGACGGGTCAGAGGTGAGCAAGACGGGTCAGCGGTGAGCAAGACGGGTCAGTGGTGAGCAGGACGGGTCAGCGGTGAGCAAGACGGGTCAGTGGTGAGCAAGACGGGTCAGAGGTGAGCAAGACGGGTCAGTGGTGAGCAGGACAGTGGTCAGGCGGTGAGCAGGACGGGTCAGTGGTGAGCAAGACGGGTCAGTGGTGAGCGGGTCAGTGGTGGCAGGACGGGTCAGTGGTGAGCAGGACGGGTCAGTGGTGAGCAGGACGGGTCAGTGGTGAGCAGGACGGTCAGCGGTGAGCAGGACGGGTCAGTCGTCGGGCCAGTGGTGAGCAAGACGGGTCAGTGGTGAGCAAGACGGGTCAGTGGTGAGCAAGACGGGTCAGTGGTGAGCAAGACGGGTCAGTGGTGAGCAAGACGGGTCAGTGGTGAGCAGGACGGGTCAGTGGTGAGCAGGACGGGTCAGTGGTGAGCAGGACGGGTCAGTGGTGAGCAGGACGGGTCAGTCGTCGGGCCAGTGGTGTGAGATATTGCGTGTGACTGCCATACGAACTGAGATAGATCCAGACCATAGTCTCTCTTCCCCCCCACCCCCCATTTCATCGTGGGGGAAATAATTATGTTTCAGCCCTCCACCGTGACAATAACAACTCTAAATAAGACAAAGACAAAAAGGACAGAGCCCTCCTCACACCCTCTCCAATCAGTCTTGAGAGAGAGTTTGGTAAGGAAATCCTGTCTCATATGACAGCTGGGTTTATCACTAACCATGATCAAACAAGGCAACAGTGAACATGTCGTCCTCCACAAATGATGCAGCAGCAGCAGCCCCCCCTGCCCCCGCCCACTTGGGCCAATTGAGATATTGCATGTGACTAACACATTTCAATTAGTGTGTGTGACCACAGATGATCCAATATATTGACCAGATACAAGTGGGCCGATCTAACACTGAAAATACATGCCTTCAAAAGTTACCCCCTCACTTCTTCCTCTCTGGTGTGACTCACACATTCCAGTTCATTACCATAGCTCCAGCCTTAGGGCCAATCAGGGGGCATTTAGTAAAATGACGGATCTCTATGGCAACACGCATCATTCCCCCAAGTTTAGTCAAAACCTGGGCCTGTGCTGTCTGAGACGTCGAACTGACGGACAAAATGAACAAATATAATGTAATGCTCGAAAGACACCTGAGGAAGAGGAGATGATTTACCCTAGTGTGCACAGTCTACTTACAGTAACTAAGGCCTCATTTTACAGTGTTGCCTTGTTGTATCCTGTAGTCTCACTAGTGTGTAGCCTCATTGTACAGTATAGCCTCATTGTACAGTATAGCCTCATTGTACAGTATAGCCTCATTGTACAGTATAGCCTCATTGTACAGTATAGCCTCATTGTACAGTGTAGTCTCACTAGTGTGTAGCCTCATTGTACAGTATAGCCTCATTGTACAGTATAGCCTCGTTGTACAGTGTAGCCTCACTAGTGTGTAGCCTCATTGTACAGTATAGCCTCATTGTACAGTATAGCCTCGTTGTACAGTATAGCCTCATTGTACAGTATAGCCTCATTGTACAGTATAGCCTCATTGTACAGTATAGCCTCATTGTACAGTATAGCCTCGTTGTACAGTATAGCCTCATTGTACAGTATAGCCTCTGTACAGTATAGCCTCATTGTACAGTATAGCCTCGTTGTACAGTATAGCCTCATTGTACAGTATAGCCTCATTGTACAGTATAGCCTCATTGTACAGTATAGCCCGTTGTACAGTATAGCCTCGTTGTACAGTATAGCCTCGTTGTACAGTATAGCCTCATTGTACAGTATAGCCTCATTGTACAGTATAGCCTCATTGTACAGTATAGCCTCGTTGTACAGTATAGCCTCATTGTACAGTATAGCCTCATTGTACAGTATAGCCTCATTGTACAGTATAGCCTCATTGTACAGTATAGCCTCATTGTACAGTATAGCCTCAGCCTTGTACAGTATAGCCTCATTGTACAGTATAGCCTCACCAGTGTGTAGCCTGGTTGTACAGTGTAGCCTGACTAGTACAGTGTAGCCCTCAGTTGTACAGTGTAGTCTCGTTGTACAGTGTAGTCTCGTTGTACAGTGTAGCCTCGTTGTACAGTGTAGCCTCGTAGCCTGGTACAGTGTAGTCTCACTAGTACAGTGTAGTCTCGTTGTACAGTGTAGCCTCGTTGTACAGTGTAGCCTCGTTGTACAGTGTAGTCTCACTAGTGTGTAGCCTCGTTGTACAGTGTAGTCTCGTTGTACAGTGTAGCCTCTGTACAGTGTAGTCTCACAGTGTAGCCTCGTTGTACAGTGTAGCCTCGTTGTACAGTGTAGTCTCACTTGTACAGTGTAGCCTCGTTGTACAGTGTAGCCTTGTTGTACAGTATAGCCTCGTTGTACAGTATAGCCTCACTAGTGTGTAGCCTCGTTGTACAGTGTAGCCTCGTTGTACAGTGTAGCCTCGTTGTACAGTGTAGTCTCACTAATGTGTAGCCTCGTTGTACAGTGTAGCCTCGTTGTACAGTATAGCCTCGTTGTACAGTGTAGCCTCACTAGTGTGTAGCCTCGTTGTACAGTATAGCCTCATTGTACAGTATAGCCGTTGTACAGTATAGCCTCGTTGTACAGTATAGTCTCACTAGTGTGTAGCCTCATTGTACAATGTAGCCTCGTTGTACAGTGTAGCCTCGTTGTACAGTGTAGTCTCACTAGTGTGTAGCCTCGTTGTACAGTGTAGCCTCGTTGTACAGTGTAGTCTCACTAGTGTAGCCTCGTTGTACAGTATAGCCTCATTGTACACTGTAGTCTCACTAGTGTGTAGCCTCGTTGTACAGTATAGCCTCATTGTACAGTATAGCCTCGTTGTACAGTATAGCCTCATTGTACAGTATAGCCTCATTGTACAGTATAGCCTCATTGTACAGTATAGCCTCATTGTACAGTGTAGCCTCACTAGTGTGTAGCCTCGTTGTACAGTATAGCCTCGTTGTACAGTGTAGTCTCACTAGTGTGTAACCTCGTTGTACAGTATAGCCTCGTTGTACAGTGTAGTCTCACTAGTGTGTAACCTCGTTGTACAGTATAGCCTCATTGTACAGTGTAGTCTCACTAGTGTGTAACCTCGTTGTACAGTATAGCCTCATTGTACAGTATAGCCTCGTTGTACAGTATAGCCTCGTTGTACAGTATAGCCTCGTTGTACACTGTAGTCTCACTAGTGTAGCCTCGTTGTACACTGTAGTCTCACTCGTGTGTAGGCTCGTTGTACAGTATAGCCTCATTGTACAGTATAGCCTCGTTGTATAGTATAGCCTCGTTGTACAGTGTAGCCTCATTGTACAGTGTAGCCTCATTGTACAGTGTAGCCTCATTGTACAGTGTAGCCTCATTGTACAGTGTAGTCTCACTAGTGTGTAGTCTCGTTGTACAGTGTAGTCTCACTAGTGTGTAGCCTCGTTGTACAGTGTAACCTCATTGTACAGTGTAGTCTCACTAGTGTGTAACCTCGTTGTATAGTATAGCCTCGTTGTACAGTATAGTCTCACTAGTGTGTAGCCTCGTTGTACAGTATAGTCTCACTAGTGTGTAGCCTCGTTGTACAGTATAGCCTCACTAGTGTGTAGCCTGGTTGTACAGTATAGCCTCGTTGTACAGTGTAGCCTCGTTGTACAGTATAGACTCGTGGTACAGTATAGCCTCACTAGTGTGTAACCTGGTTGTACAGTGTAGTCTCACTAGTGTGTAGCCTCGTTGTACAGTATAGCCTCGTTGTACAGTGTAGCCTCATTGTACAGTGTAGCCTCATTGTACAGTGTAGCCTCATTGTACAGTGTAGCCTCACTAGTGTGTAGCCTCACTAGTGTGTAGCCTCACTAGTGTGTAGCCTCACTAGTGTGTAGCCTCACTAGTGTGTAGCCTCACTAGTGTGTAGCCTCGTTGTACAGTATAGCCTCATTGTACAGTGTAGTCTCACTAGTGTGTAACCTCGTTGTACAGTATAGCCTTGTTGTACAGTGTAGCCTCACTAGTGTGTAGCCTCGTTGTACAGTATAGCCTCGTTGTACAGTGTAGTCTCACTAGTGTGTAACCTCGTTGTACAGTATAGCCTCGTTGTACAGTGTAGCCTCACTAGTGTGTAACCTCGTTGTACAGTATAGCCTCGTTGTACAGTATAGCCTGGTTGTACACAGTGTAACCTCGTTGTACAGTATAGCCTCGTTGTACAGTATAGCCTGGTTGTACAGTATAGTCTCACTAGTGTGTAGCCTCGTTGTACAGTATAGCCTCACTAGTGTGTAGCCTGGTTGTACAGTAGTGTGTAGCCTGGTTGTTGTACAGTGTAGCCTCGTTGTACAGTATAGCCTCATTGTACAGTATAGCCTGGTTGTACAGTTAGTCACTAGTGTGGAGTAGTGTAGCCTCACTAGTGTGTAACCTGGTTGTACAGTATAGCCTCACTAGTGTGTAGCCTGGTTGTACAGTGTAGTCTCACTAGTGTGGAGCCTCGTTGTACAGTGTAGCCTCACTAGTGTGTAACCTGGTTGTACAGTATAGCCTCACTAGTGTGTAGCCTCATCAGACTCTTAAGTCTTTTTGGGCTGTATGTATTATTCAGGGGCTGTGTCCCAGCATGTACCCCGGAGGAATGAAATAATTGTTCATTTTGGGAAGTGGTGAAAACATGCCATCCCTCTGAAGACACTACTACAACTGGAGCCTGTCTGTAAGACCCAAACACAAAGCCATACAGCACAGCGGCCAATCAGCAAGGGCTCAAGACAGACCGGGACATAGAATCCAAACCCCAACCAGTCAAAGACCAAGGCAATAATCGATTGTGTGGGCAAACCATTGCCCTGCTTTAAAAGTGATTTTTTTTTTTTTGAATCCTTCTCTCCTACCTTGAAGTAATCAGCAATCTAACAGGATTGGAAGGTGAAGGCAGGGTTGTACCACATAGCTTCCCATACATGTTCAATCAGGTATTGCTTCAAGGAGAAGAGGAAGTAAATGTTTCAAAACTGGACCTAAGTAATGACAGCAACCGGCCTTGCCAACTGGACAATGAGTGACAAGGAGTTGGAATGGCAGCCAAAACTAATCTGGGACCAGGCTAATGCTTTGTAGTGAGGAGGAAAACAATTGGAGCCATACATTAGAATGAGGAAAAAACCCACGCCTCGGCAAAAATCATTAATGTACAGCATGACAATGCAAATCAGTCATCACTCACGGTTGTGCAGGCAGGAGAGGTGGGGTTGGGTGGGGGGTGGGGGTCAATGATAAATATCAAATTAAAATGAACGATTACGTACAGAGGACCTCCACGCGCAAAAGCTGTGGCCATCAACCTCTGTCCCCTAAAAGACTCACAACGGAAGAACAAGAAAGACTGAGAAACACAGAAACTGAAAAAAAGAAAAGAACACGCTTGTTTCTCTGACATACAAGATGGAGATTGTTAACCACACAGAGAATGCCCGTAGCACAGAGCCATGTCAAGCTGAAAAGAAACACACGCGTTTTGCCCTATTCCTCCAGCGCTCTCACCAGATACCACACATAGTGGAACCTGCTGAAAATCTCCATCTCCATGTCTGTGACAGGTTAGTGTGTGTGTGTGTGTGTGTGTGTGTGTGTGTGTGTGTGTGTGTGTGTGCCCCAGTCACCGTGACGATGGTTAGCTAGCGTCATCTACCTTCACCTGTCCCATCGCAGCATCTCTAGAGACAGCCCCGTCACAGTCGCAGGTTAGCTGCCTCTCCCACAACAAAACCTCCCTCCCTTCCCTCTGTGTGTGTCCGTCATCAACACTTGTCACCGCTACTGGCTGAGCTTGGCCCCCCCCCTTCCGCTAAGGCCCCATCGGCTTGCGAAGGTCAATGGGATGTGAGTGTGTGTGTGTAGGTCGATGGGATGTGAGTGTGTGTGTGTAGGTCGATGGGATGTGTGTGTGTGTGTCGATGGGATGAGTGGATGTGAGAGGTCGATGGGATGTGAGGTGTGGTGTAGGTCGATGGGATGTGAGAGTGTGTAGTAGGTCGATGGGATGTGAGAGTGTGTGTGTAGGTCGATGGGATGTGAGAGTGTGTGTGTAGGTCGATGGGATGTGAGAGTGTGTGTGTAGGTCGATGGGATGTGAGTGTGTGTGTGTAGGTCGATGGGATGTGAGAGAGTGTGTGTAAGTCGATGGGATGTGACAGTGTGTGTGTGTGTAGGTCGATGGGATGTGACAGTGTGTGTGTGTGTAGGTCGATGGGATGTGAGTGTGTGTGTGTGTAGGTCGATGGGATGTGAGTGTGTGTGTGTGTGTGTGTAGGTCGATGGGATGTGAGTGTGTGTGTGTAGGTCGATGGGATGTGACAGTGTGTGTAGGTCAATGGGATGTGACAGTGTGTGTGTAGGTCGATGGGATGTGACAGTGTGTGTGTGTGTAGGTCGATGGGATGTGACAGTGTGTGTGTGTGTAGGTCGATGGGATGTGTGTGTGTGTGTGTAGGTCGATGGGATGTGAGTGTGTGTGTGTAAGTCGATGGGATGTGAGTGTGTGTGTGTGTAAGTCGATGGGATGTGAGTGTGTGTGTGTAGGTCGATGGGATGTGACAGTGTGTGTAGGTCGATGGGATGTGACAGTGTGTGTAGGTCGATGGGATGTGAGTGTGTGTGTAGGTCGATGGGATGTGAGTGTGTGTGTAGGTCGATGGGATGTGAGTGTGTGTGTAGGTCGATGGGATGTGAGTGTGTGTGTGTAGGTCGATGGGATGTGAGTGTGTGTGTGTAGGTCGATGGGATGTGACAGTGTGTGTGTGTAGGTCGATGGGATGTGAGTGTGTGTGTAGGTCGATGGGATGTGAGTGTGTGTGTGTAGGTCGATGGGATGTGACAGTGTGTGTAGGTCGATGGGATGTGACAGTGTGTGTAGGTCGATGGGATGTGAGTGTGTGTGTGTAAGTCGATGGGATGTGAGTGTGTGTGTGTAAGTCGATGGGATGTGAGTGTGTGTGTGTAAGTCGATGGGATGTGTGTGTGTGTGTGTGTATGTCGATGGGATGTGAGTGTGTGTGTGTGTGTATGTCGATGGGATGTGAGTGTGTGTGTGTATGTCGATGGGATGTGAGTGTGTGTGTGTATGTCGATGGGATGTGAGTGTGTGTGTGTATGTCGATGGGATGTGAGTGTGTGTGTAAGTCGATGCTGGCTGGTGCTATGGGGTTAGAATAACCAACACAACTCCATGCAGAGTAGCTCCGGCATGAAACATTTATACAGCTTCTGTTTGAGAGCCATGGAGCCGACTCCTCCCTCTCACACACTGTACGCCTGTGAACAGACATGTTTTTCTGCAGTATGAGCAAACTTCAAGCCCCCTTCGTCCAATGAGGTTCTTTGTGACACGATGGTGCCCTCTGGCAATTAGTAATTCACACAGGTAGATAGATATAAGACGTACTAAAACACACTCATGAAAATTAAATGCACATGAGTCTAGGCAAGGTGAATGTCAATAGCAATAGCACCTATAGCATTTAGCTTATTGTTGGAGATTTATCAACCTAACAAAATCTCGCTTCCATTCCCTTTGCAGCAAGGCTTAATGACCAGAGAGTTAAAGAATATGCTGTATCAACAACACACAAGGTGAATGAATGATTGGCATTTACCACAGTCGGCATGCAATGACTTCAACGGATACACACAACACAGAGCACGTCAGGCATGTAATTAACCCGGTCACGTCAGGCATTTGTCAATAATACATCATGGTGACTACCCTAGTCTGTCTACATGAATGACTGGGTCGGTTTTGCTCTAGCAGTCTCCTAAATCCCTGTCAGGGGCAGTCAACATGCAGAAAGAACAGGAGACAGCACAGAAACAGGACAGAGACAAAAATGGGCAGGGGAAAAGGCTTACCTGCAGAGCAGCCTGGGAAAGAGTAGAGAGTGGAGGAGGAAGAAAGAGGAGAGATTAGAACTGCTTATACATACTGGCAGAAAGAGCGGGAGAGGAAGGACGAGAAGGAGTTAGGAGAAAGGCAGAGAGAGAGGGAAAGGAGGAGTTAGGAGAAAGGCAGAGAGAGAGGGAACGAAGGAGTTAGGAGAAAGGCAGAGAGAGAGGGAAAGGAGGAGTTAGGAGAAAGGCAGAGAGAGAGGGAACGAAGGAGTTAGGAGAAAGGCAGAGAGAGGGAAAGGAGGAGTTAGGAGAAAGGCAGAGAGAGAGGGAAGAAGGAGTTAGGAGAAAGGCAGAGAGAGAGGGAAAGAAGGAGTTAGGAGAAAGGCAGAGAGAGAGGGAAAGAGGGAGTGTATGAAAGAGGCAGCGAGAGAGGGAAAGAGGGAATGAAGTACCGAGGCAGAGGGAGATGGAGGGAGCAAGACAATATAAAAATAGCATTCTACTGAAAGGGAGGGAGGGGGAGGTTGGAGAGTGAGGGCGCTGGGAAGCAATGAGCTCAAGGACGAGCAGAAGTTGGCACGGGCCACCTATGAGAGAGGTCCTGGCTGGAAATGGTGCTTAGGCTGGAGAGCCAGCTGCTGCTCACCACGTGCGCACACACACACACACACTAAAAAAGGGAGAGAGAAAGACATTTCCTTGAAGACGCAGACTACATGACGAGGCCAGGCAGAAACACACAGACGCACTTAAAACTCACCAAAATGTACAAAAACAGGTTTCAGTTAGACTTGTCCCAAGAGTCTTGGACTTACATTAACTACCAATACAAAAGGAATTTTATTTGTTTGACCTTTAACGGGGAGTTCCATTGAGACCAAGGTCTCTTTCGCATGCACACATTTTAAATGGGAATTTTTCTGTGGATTTAGTTGGTGACTTAGGCCTAGATGACATCTACCACCCAACATGGTGGCATTAGAGGGCTGTGATGGTGAAACGTACCCGTTGTTAAGTGAGCCCTCCGGAGCTTCCGACCCCCTTGAATAATGTAAGTTGTGTGACTGTATGAGATCACCCTAACGTTGTGTACTAAATGGCATCCTATTCACTATGTAGAGCACCACTTTTTACCAGAACGCCATTTTAGGACGTAGCCTGTGAGATGCCATTACCCAAGCCTGTCCAATGAGATGCCATTACCCAAGCCTGTTCAATGAGATGCCATTACCCAAGCCTGTCCAATGATGTAGATAGTTAATAATGGCTCCATTCATAACAATACATACTGTATTTTTCTATGTCTGGGGGGGGGGGTTCAGGGCTGGTCCTAATAGCAGAGTTTCAGGGCTGGTCCTAATAGCAGAGTTTCAGGGCTGGTCCTAATAGAAAAGGGTAGGAATATAATAAGAAAGGCTTTTTAAAATCGCTGAGAGATCTCCTCTCCCAGATCACCACTCTAGACCAGAGGCTCATAGAGCTGTCCAAGGCTAGGGACGGGGACGGTGGGGGGTTGTACCTTCTGTTGAATGGTGGAGTGTTTCTGCTCCATGTCCCTCTTCTCTTTGGCTGCATCCACCACCAGCAGATCCAGCTGAAACACAGCAGAGTGTGTGAAACCATTAAGTGTGTGAGTAAATGTGGGGCGGCAGGTTAGCCTAGTGGTTAGAGCGTTGGACTAGTAACAGGAAGGTTGCAAGCTCAAATCCCCGAGCTGACAAGCTACAAATCTGTCGTTCTGCCCCTGAACAGGCAGTTAACCCACTGTTCCTAGGCCGTCATTGAAAATAAGAATATGTTCTTAACTGACTTGCCTAGTTAAATAAAGGTAAAATTAAAAATATTTTTAAAAGTAGGTTGCATGGTTTTGCTCACCTTAAGCCTACAAATACCTTGTGCCCATACTAGTAGTCTTAAAGAGGCTTCCTTCACCTAAAAAGGGTTGTGTTCATTGGGCAATAATCGAATATGACTATCTGATTGGACAAGTCCAGGAAGTCCCTCCCGTTCTTACATCTGGTGCCTAATGAACATGGTCCAGCGCTGTTCCCCACAATCCCCAGTAGGCTTCTGCAATATTGCTTTAATGCCTCCAGTGCTAGGGTACTGAAGTACTGTCTGAGAAGTGCTAGGGTACTGAAGTACTGTCTGAGAAGTGCTAGGGTACTGAAGTACTGTCTGAGAAGTGCTAGGGTACTGAAGTACTGTCTGAGAAGTGCTAGGGTACTGAAGTACTGTCTGAGAAGTGCTTAGGGTACTGAAGTACTGTCTGAGAAGTGCTAGGGTACTGAAGTACTGTCTGAGAAGTGCTAGGGTACTGAAGTACTGTCTGAGAAGTGCTTAGGGTACTGAAGTACTGTCTGAGAAGTGCTTAGGGTACTGAAGTACTGTCTGAGAAGTGCTTAGGGTACTGAAGTACTGTCTGAGAAGTGCTAGGGTACTGAAGTACTGTCTGAGAAGTGCTTAGGGTACTGAAGTACTGTCTGAGAAGTGCTTAGGGTACTGAAGTACTGTCTGAGAAGTGCTAGGGTACTGAAGTACTGTCTGAGAAGTGCTTAGGGTACTGAAGTACTGTCTGAGAAGTGCTAGGGTACTGAAGTACTGTCTGAGAAGTGCTTAGGGTACTGAAGTACTGTCTGAGAAGTAGGGTACTGAAGTACTGTCTGAGAAGTGTACTGAAGTACTGTCTGAGAAGTGCTAGGGTACTGAAGTACTGTCTGAGAAGTGCTAGGGTACTGAAGTACTGTCTGAGAAGTGCTTAGGGTACTGAAGTACTGTCTGAGAAGTGCTTAGGTACTGAAGTACTGTCTGAGAAGTGCTAGGGTACTGAAGTACTGTCTGAGAAGTGCTAGGGTACTGAAGTACTGTCTGAGAAGTGCTTAGGGTACTGAAGTACTGTCTGAGAAGTGCTTAGGGTACTGAAGTACTGTCTGAGAAGTGCTTAGGGTACTGAAGTACTGTCTGAGAAGTGCTAGGGTACTGAAGTACTGTCTGAGAAGTGCTGTAGGGTACTGCTTAGGGTACTGAAGTACTGTCTGAGAAGTGCTTAGGGTACTGAAGTACTGTCTGAGAAGTGCTTAGGGGGTACTGTCTGAAGTACTGTCTGAGAAGTGCTAGGGTACTGAAGTACTGTCTGAGAAGTCTGAGAAGTACTGTCTGAGAAGTTAGGGTACTGAAGTACTGTCTGAGAAGTCTAGGGAGAAGTGCTGAGAAGTTAGGGTACTGAAGTACTGTCTGAGAAGTGCTAGGGTACTGAAGTACTGTCTGAGAAGTGCTTAGGTACTGAAGTACTGTCTGAGAAGTGCTTAGGGTACTGAAGTACTGTCTGAGAAGTGCTTAGGGTACTGAAGTACTGTCTGAGAAGTGCTAGGGTACTGAAGTACTGTCTGAGAAGTGCTAGGGTACTGAAGTACTGTCTGAGAAGTCTAGGGTACTGAAGTACTGTCTGAGAAGTGCTAGGGTACTGAAGTACTGTCTGAGAAGTGCTAGGGACTGAAGTACTGTCTGAGAAGTGCTTAGGGTACTGAAGTACTGTCTGAGAAGTGCTAGGGTACTGAAGTACTGTCTGAGAAGTGCTTAGGGTACTGAAGTACTGTCTGAGAAGTGCTTAGGGTACTGAAGTACTGTCTGTCTGAGAAGTGCTTAGGGTACTGAAGTACTGTCTGAGAAGTGCTTAGGGTACTGAAGTACTGTCTGAGAAGTGCTTAGGGTACTGAAGTACTGTCTGAGAAGTGCTAGGGTAGAAGTGTCTGAGAAGTTAGGGTACTGAAGTACTGTCTGAGAAGTGCTTAGGGTACTGAAGTACTGTCTGAGAAGTGCTTAGGGTACTGAAGTACTGTCTGAGAAGTGCTTAGGGTACTGAAGTACTGTCTGTCTGAGAAGTGCTTAGGGTACTGAAGTACTGTCTGAGAAGTGCTAGGGTACTGAAGTACTGTCTGAGAAGTGCTTAGGGTACTGAAGTACTGTCTGAGAAGTGCTAGGGTACTGAAGTACTGTCTGAGAAGTGCTTAGGGTACTGAAGTACTGTCTGAGAAGTGCTTAGGGTACTGAAGTACTGTCTGAGAAGTGCTTAGGGTACTGAAGTACTGTCTGAGAAGTGCTTAGGGTACTGAAGTACTGTCTGAGAAGTGCTTAGGGTACTGAAGTACTGTCTGAGAAGTGCTAGGGTACTGAAGTACTGTCTGAGAAGTGCTTAGGGTACTGAAGTACTGTCTGAGAAGTGCTTAGGGTACTGAAGTACTGTCTGAGAAGTGCTTAGGGTACTGAAGTACTGTCTGAGAAGTGCTTAGGGTACTGAAGTACTGTCTGAGAAGTGCTTAGGGTACTGAAGTACTGTCTGAGAAGTGCTTAGGGTACTGAAGTGAAGGTACTGTCTGAGAAGTCTAGGGTACTGAAGTACTGTCTGAGAAGTGTACTGAAGTACTGTCTGAGAAGTGCTTAGGGTACTGAAGTACTGTCTGAGAAGTGCTTAGGGTACTGAAGTACTGTCTGAGAAGTGCTTAGGGTACTGAAGTACTGTCTGAGAAGTGCTTAGGGTACTGAAGTACTGTCTGAGAAGTGCTTAGGGTACTGAAGTACTGTCTGAGAAGTGCTTAGGGTACTGAAGTACTGTCTGAGAAGTGCTTAGGGTACTGAAGTACTGTCTGAGAAGTGCTTAGGGTACTGAAGTACTGTCTGAGAAGTGCTAGGGTACTGAAGTACTGTCTGAGAAGTGTAGGGTACTGAAGTACTGTCTGAGAAAGGGTACTGAAGTACTGTCTGAGAAGTGCTAGGGTACTGAAGTACTGTCTGAGAAGTGCTTAGGGTACTGGTACTGAAGTACTGTCTGAGAAGTGCTTAGGGGGTACTGAAGGGTACTGTCTGAGAAGTGCTTAGGGTACTGAAGTGAGAACTGTCTGAGAAGTGCTTAGGGTACTGAAGTACTGTCTGAGAAGTGCTTAGGGTACTGGTACTGTCTGAGAAGTGCTTAGGGTACTGAACTGTCTGAGAAGTGCTTAGGGTACTGAAGTACTGTCTGAGAAGTGCTTAGGGTACTGAAGTACTGTCTGAGAAGTGCTAGGGTACTGAAGTACTGTCTGAGAAGTGAGAAGTGCTTAGGGTACTGAAGTACTGTCTAGGGTACTGAAGTACTGTCTGAGAAGTGTAGGGTACTGAAGTACTGTCTGAGAAGTGCTAGGGTACTGAAGTACTGTCTGAGAAGTGCTAGGGTACTGAAGTACTGTCTGAGAAGTGCTAGGGTACTGAAGTACTGTCTGAGAAGTGCTAGGGTACTGAAGTACTGTCTGAGAAGTGCTAGGGTACTGAAGTACTGTCTGAGAAGTGCTAGGGTACTGAAGTACTGTCTGAGAAGTGCTAGGGTACTGAAGTACTGTCTTGAGAAGTGCTAGGGTACTGAAGTACTGTCTGAGAAGTGCTTAGGGTACTGAAGTACTGTCTGAGAAGTGTTAGGGTACTGAAGTACTGTAAGTACTGTCTGAGAAGTGCTTAGGGTACTGAAGTACTGTCTGAGAAGTGCTAGGGTACTGAAGTACTGTCTGAGAAGTGCTAGGGTACTGTCTGAAGTGTTAGGGTACTGTAAGTACTGTCTGAGAAGTGCTAGGGGGTGCTGAAGTACTGTCTGAGAAGTGCTAGGGTACTGAAGTACTGTCTGAGAAGTGCTAGGGTACTGAAGTACTGTCTGAGAAGTGCTTAGGGTACTGAAGTACTGTCTGAGAAGTGCTTAGGGTACTGAAGTACTGTCTGAGAAGTGCTTAGGGTACTGAAGTACTGTCTGAGAAGTGCTTAGGGTACTGAAGTACTGTCTGAGAAGTGCTAGGGTACTGAAGTACTGTCTGAGAAGGTCCAATGGGCACACAAATGTCCTAGGTGACAAAGGTTCATATGTATATTGTCATTTAAATCGGCATAGTAACAAACCCCCCACCTCGCAACCCCAAACTGTTCACGCTTGTGGACGGAGAGAAAACGCTACTTTAAAGCTAATTTCCTGCAATTCGACACATTTTCCATGACGTGTGTTTTTATGATACCAGAAGTCGAAGCCTGACAGTTCCACCCCAAAAAATTATAATAAATATATATTTTCTGGTGTGTGATTTTGTAGTCAGGACCTGTGGCCCGTACTGACCCCACCAGTCGGGTATAGGGGATCTAGTGTTTTCAGAACAGTGCAGATGAAGGATGTGAGACGAGGAAGGGACTTTAGATTAGCAAGTATTTTGGAGATCAAGTCTGTCTGTAGGGGAAACTGAAAACTAGCAACCAGAGACCCCAAACTAGGCTACTCAACTATCTTGAACAGCCCTTTGATGTAGCTAGAGGATAGTCTGCTTGCTCCTTTTCAAACTAGCCCATAGCCATGTCGATGTACCGTGGATAAACAACTGCTCCTCTAAGAGATGAGCTCTCCTCCTTGAACAAAATGGATGCCACCATTGATGCGTTATCATGTGTGAAATTGGATCGTGGGGAGATTTATTCTCTCCTTCGTGGTTAGCGCCACATCCACTCCATTAAAACAACTTCAGACTGAGTAACTTATTGACTGTTTAATTAGGTCACTGGATGACACCAAAGCTTGTTTCCTACATCAGTGTAATTCTAGTCTCGTCTTGTGAATCTAAATCAGCAGCTAGGATAACTCATCTCACAGAGAGGAAAACACTACCCGATGACAGAGGAAACGTATTACTTAGGCTTAGAGTTCCAATGAACCACAAATAACCATTCCTCATCCAGCTTCCTCATTTCCACTCTGCTCTACCAAGATAATAATCATCGCAGCAGGAGGAACAGCAGCAGGAGGATCAGCAGCAGGAGGAATAGCAGCAGGAGGAACAGCAGCAGGAGGATCAGCAGCAGGAGGAGGAATAGCAGCAGGAGGAACAGCAGCAGGAGGAACAGCAGCAGGAGGAACAGCAGCAGGAGGAACAGCAGCAGGAGGAACAGCAGCAGGAGGAACAGCAGCAGGAGGAACAGCAGCAGGAGGAACAGCAGCAGGAGGAACAGCAGCAGGAGGAACAGCAGCAGGAAGAGCTCGGTCACATTTTCCGTTTAAACCTCCCCTGGCAAGGAAGAAATCTGCTTGTTTATCTGACCAGTGACCACGGCAAACACACACACGAAAGTGCATTATTTCTGGCCAAAGACCCTGCCTAGTGCCACAACTAGGGCACATTTGTGAACCCAGAACTGTTTATAGGCAGAAGCAATTCGTTTTCAGCTCAACTCCGAAGCAGGGAGGCCGAGCGTTAACTTCCATCATGGCTACACCATTCTGTACTGAGTGCAATGCCATGACCGAGGTTCTCAAACCTCTCCTCGGAGGGCGCCCTGCCCATGACCGAGGTTCTCAAACCTCTCCTCGGAGGGCGCCCTGCCCATGACCGAGGTTCTCAAACCTCTCCTCGGGGGGCGCCCTGACGTTACATGCATTTGATATAATCCGGATCAAGAGCACCTGATTCAACATGTCGACTAATCATAAAGACCGACTAGGTGAATCAGGTGAGATGGGAGAGGTTTCATAGCCCTGAACTGAGGCAAGGTTTGATAAAACACTGCGCTAAGTCCATGAGAGGCCCAGGGCTGTGGCCAGCTGTAGCTACAGTACAACGGGAGACAACAGGGTAAAGGCCTACCTGTCCCCCCAGTTGTTTCATCAGCGGTTGCAGTTCACTGAAAAGGTCGTAACCCTGATGGAAGAAGGTCAGGTGGGCGTACATGAAGGACAGCATCTGCGGAGAGAAACGGACCAATCAGAGATGTCGGCTATGAGGCAAGAGATGTAGGATCAACATACTGGTACTTAGGTTTATATGAGGAAGTCCTCTGGAAAACAATATTTACCGATTTGAGAATTTCCGATCTTCTCTTGGACTGTAGTACATTGATCTGTGTGTGGGGGGGAGGAAAGTTCAGGGTTAGATTATGTCTATGAGAAAGCTAGTGAGAGCACTGTACTAGTGAAATTATGGAATCAAAACACTTCCTAGTTCCAACCAGTCAACTTTAAATGTATTTCAAATGAATTGGTCCCCATTAAAACGGGCATCATGACTAGCATATAATTAGCAAGAATTACGCCACTCTAGATTGAATAGATGGCTATCCCTCTCTTTGACATCAGGGGGAGCCCCTCCTCCCTCTAGCAGAGAGATGCTGCAGTCAGGATGTGTCCTGTGATCTCATATGCCCAGCTGCACTGTACACAAACTGCTATGACCTATCGGGTTTACCCTTTAGAGAGAGTTAATTAACGTCACACACACACACACACACACGAGCCTGTTGCAGTCTGCAGGTCAAATCAGGTTCATTTCAAGCCGGAGGAGCTATAAAAGAAACAGGGGCTTTTCTTAATCTGGGCTAACGCGGACAAATTCATGATGTAGTGCGTGTAGATATTTGATCGGTGGACGCAAGCGACAAAGGACGGGAGAGTTGGAGTGCTATCACCATGTTGCTTCTACCATCTTTCATATCTCCTTGATATCTGCTGAAGGATTAAAGACCCGCGGAAGGTTCCAGGGCGCTGGTTGTTTACCCACTGGGCAGTTGAGAGGATATTGAGCAACGTAAAGCACAGAGTCAACTGGAAAAGGTCTTAATATTCCAGTACAGCTGTTAAAAGGGGGTCGTCGACACGAACAACTCACTCGTACAGAACACATTCAAAAATGTACAACTTAGGTGGAATGCCCCCTTTTAAATTGTTTTTACCAGCTGTGATTTCAAGGCATGGGCTATAGGTTATCGACGCTTAATAACAGAAAAGCTAAATACTACACTACCCCATTTAGGGACGAGAGAGAGATAATTTATCAATCAGCCCTTGAAAACAAAAAAATGCTCTCATTGTGAAACGTATGCACTAGAAAACAGTCCACTTCCCCATTCACAGCAACACTGTCTTCGTCACAAACTGCACCCTATTCCCTATATAGTGCACTACTTTAGCCCAGAGTCTTATAAGGATTCTTATCAGGGTCTGCATTGCATGGACACTTTGGCCTTTAGTTTCATGCTACAGAGTAGAGGCCTTCACAGTTTCAAAAAGTTGGACTCGTTCCGAAAGGGCCCAGGGACTTTGCCAGACGGCCCTGATTTGCAGAAATAAATTTTTAAAAGAGAGACCCGTTCTTAACGGACCCGAGGACAACTAGACACATTCCGTATAGACCTGGTTTGACCCAGACCCGGTCCGATCCGAGGGAGAGAAACAGCAGAAAAGTCCATTATTAAGCTACTTATTAAGCTACATCCGGATCTGATAAAGCGCGAGAGAGAGGAGGGAGAGAGAGGTAACCCTCTAGCAGGGGCCGTGCTGTGTGCGTAGGCTACTGTGAGAGGAGGGAGAGAGAGGTAACCCTCTAGCAGGGGCCGTGCTGTGTGTGTAGGCTACTGTGAGAGGAGGGAGAGAGAGGTGACCCTCTAGCAGGGGTCGTGCTGAGTGTGTAGGCTACTGTGAGAGGAGGGAGAGAGAGGTAACCCTCTAGCAGGGGCCGTGCTGTGTGTGTAGGCTACTGTGAGAGGAGGGAGAGAGAGGTGACCCTCTAGCAGGGGTCGTGCTGTGTGTGTAGGCTACTGTGAGAGGAGGGAGAGAGGTGACGTTCTAGCAGGGGCCGTGCTGTGTGTGTAGGCTACTCCAAGTGACACAGGAACATGGAGGAGAGAGCGAGAGACGAGAGACCGCAACCAACCAACCAGTCTATATAAGGTCCCACAGTTGACAGTGCATGTCAGAGCAAAAGTTTTGACAACAGGCACCTAAATAACTCTCAGACCATGAAAAACAAGAATCTCAGGTCTGATGAATCCAAGATTGAACTCTTTGGCCTGATTGCCAAGTGTCACGCCTGGAAACCATGCACCGCTCACCACCTGGCCAATACTACGTATATGTTTTTCAGCGGCTGGGAGACTAGTCAGGATCGAGGCAAAGATGAACGGAGCAAAGAACCACGAGATCATTGATGAAAACCTGCCCCAGAGAGCTCAGGACCACAGACTAGGGCAAATGTTCACCTTCCAACAGGACAACGACCCTAAGCACACAGCCAGCACAACGCAGGAGCGGCTTCAGGACAAGTCTCTGAATGCTCGAGTGGACTTGCTTAGAGCCCGGACTAACATCTCTGGAGTCACCTGAAAATAGCTGTGCAGCGACACTCCTCATCCAACCTGACAGAGCTTATATGAGGAAGTCCTCTGGAAAACAGAGAAGAATGGGAGGAAATCCCCAAATACAGGTGTGCCAAAACTTGCAGCATCATACCCAAGAAGGCTCGAGGCTGTAATCGCTGCCAAAAGTGCTTCAACAAAGTACTGAGTAAAGTGTCAGAATACTTATGTAAATGTGATAGAATTGGCTATGGGGATGACCAGTGAAATATACCTGCTGGAGCACGTGCTGCGGGTGGATGCTGCTATGGTGACCAGTGAGCTGAGATAAGGCAGGGTTTACCTAGCAAAGACTTATAGATGACCTGGAGCTAGTGGGTTTGGCGACGGATATGAAGCGAGGGCCAGCCAACGAGTGCATACAGGTCGCAGTGATGGGTAGTATATGGGGCTTTGGTGACAAAACGGATGGCACTGATAGACTGCATCCAATTTTCTGAGGAGAGTGTTGGAGGCTATTGTGTAAATGACATCGCCTAAGTCAAGGATCGGCAGGATAGTCAGTTTTACTAGGGTATGTTTGGCAGCATGAGTGAAGGATGCATTGCTGCGAAATAGGATTCTAGATTTAACTTTGGATTGGAGATGCTTAATGTCAGTCTGGAAGGAGAGTTTACAGTCTAACCAGACACCTAGGTATTTGTAGTTGTCCACGTATTCTAAGTCAGAGCCGTCCAGAGTAGTGATGCTGGGGTAGGTGTGGGCAGCGATGGGTTGAAGAGCATGCATTTAGTTTAGCTTGCATTTAAGAGCAGTTGGAGGCCACGGAAGGAGAGTTGTATGGCATTGAAGCTCGTCTGGAGGTTTGTTAACACAGCGTCCAAAAAAGGGCCAGAAGTATACAGAATGGTGACGCCTGTGTAGAGGTGATTCAGAGAATCACCAGCAGCAAGAGCGACATCATTGATGTATACAGAGAAAATAGTCGGCCCGAGGATTGAACCCTGTGGCACACCCATAGAGACTGCCAGAGGACAACAGGGCCCCCGTAGAAAAATGCTTATTGAAATTCTCAATCGCTGATTTATCTGTTGTGACAGTGTTTCCTAGCCTCAGTGCAGTGGGCAGCTGGGAGGAGGACTGGACTTGGACTTTAGTGTCCCAGAACCTTTGGGAGTTAGTGCTATAGGATGCACATGAAACATACACTGCCTGTGTATATTGGTTCCTAACTTCCCTGAAAAGTTACAAATCGCGGGGGCTATTCGATGCTAACGCAGTACCCCACAGGATGTTTTTGTGCTGGTCAAGGGCAGTTAGGTCTGGAGTGAACCAAAAGCTATATCTGTTCCTGGTTAAAAAAAATTTTAATGGGGCATGCTTACTTAAAATGGTGAGGAAACACTTTTAAAGAATAACCAGGCATCCTCTACTGACGGAATGAGGTCAACATCCTTCCAGGATACCCAGGCCAGGTCGATTAGAAAGGCCTGCTCGCTGAAGTGTTTTAGGGAGCGTTTGACAGTGATGAGGGGTGGTCGCTTCACCGCGGACCCATTACGGACGCAGGCAATGAGGCAGTGATCGCTGAGATCCTGGTTGAAGACAGCAGAGGTGTATTAGGAGTGCAGGTTGGTTAGGACGATATCTATGAGGGTGCCCGTGTTTACGGATTTGGGGTTGTACCTGGTGGGTTCATTCATAATTTGTGTGAGATTGAGGGCATCTATCTTAGATTGTAGGATGGCCAAGGTGTTAAGGATGTCCCAGTTTAGGTCACCTAACAGCACGAGCTCTGTAGATAGATGGGGGGCAATCAATTCGCATATGGCGTCCAGGGCACAGCTGGAGCAGGTGGTGGTCTATAGCAAGCGGCAACGGTAAGAGACTTGTTTCTGGAGAGGTGGATTTTTAAAAGTAGAAGCTCATTGTTTGGGCACAGACCTGGATAGTAAGATAACTCCGCAGGCTATCCCTGCAGTAGATTGCAACTCCGCCCCCTTTGGCAGTTCCATCTTGTCAGAAAATTTTAGTTACGGATGGACATTTCAGGATTTTTGGTGGTCTTCCTAAGCCAGGATTCAGACACGGCTAGGACATCCAGGTTGGCAGAGTGTGCTATGGCAGTGAATAAAACTAACTTAGGGATGAGGCTTCTAATGTTAACATGCATGAAACCAAGGCTTTTACGGTTACAAAAGTCAACAAATGAGAGTGCCTGGGGAATGGGAGTGGAGCTAGGCACAGCAGGGCCTGGATTAACCTCCACATCACCAGAGGAAAAGAGGAGGAGTAGGATAAGTGTACGGCTAAAGCTAAAAGAACTGGTCGTCTAGTACGTTCAGAACAGAGAGTAAAAGGAGTAGGTTTCTGGGCAAGGTAGAATAGATTCAAGGCATAATGTATAGAAAAAGGGATGGTAGGATGTGAATACAGTGGGGGTAAACCTGTACATAGAGTGAAGATGAGAGATATTTCTAGAGACTATCATTTAAACCAGCTGATGTCACTGCATGTGTGGGAGGTGGAACTAAAGTGTTAACGAAGGCGTATTGAGCAGGGCTAGAGGCTCTACAGTGAAATAAGGGAATAATTACTAACCAAAACAGCAATGGACAAGGCATTTTGACATTAGGGAGAGGCATTCGTAGCCGAGTGATCATAGGAGTCCAGTGAGTGGCTTCAGGCAGCTAGCGAGCCGGGGTTAGCAAGCTAGCAGAAGGGCCTTTGAGGGACGTCGCGATGGAAGAAAGTCTGTTGTGGCCCCCTCGTGTTGTTACGTCGGCAGACGGATCAGCAGGGCTCCGTGTGGTAAACCAGGCCAATTGGCAAAATAGGTATAGTGGCCAAAGAATATGTCCGATGGGCCTCTTAAGCGAACAGTCCAATGGTTATTATGACACCTCCACTGTGGGGCTCTATTGTTCCAGCCTAACACGGTCACACCTGAATTGTATTAATTTGACAACAAACAGAAGAAAACTGACTGAAACTGAGGGACTGAAACACCATTTTTTTGTTTTTCAGTGCACAGCTAAGTTTTGCCCTTGAATACAAACATGACACGGATTCAGCCAATTATCTGCTATTTGCAGGTGTTGGCCTGAAACTAAACCCGGCACACTGGGGGTTTGCGCTCCAGGACAGGGCTTGGTGAACACATGTCTTTGCTACTTCATAGTAGGATGAAGTTGAAAAACGGATATAAAAAAAAAGGTCAGTGTTACGGATACAAGTATCCTGTGTGTGTATCCTGTGTGTGTTTCTCTTCTCTCCTTCTCCCCTCATCACTCCCCAATCAGTCAACAATCAATCATCAATCAGAAGACACACCTCCTCCTGTTTCCTACCCTATCACAGTTCCTTTCCCTTGGTTTAAAAACCCCATCAGTTGTTTGCTCTAGAGCTCAATCTCTCTGTAAATGCCATGTCTGTAGGTCTCTGTGTTTCACTCTCGCTTTGTGTCTTAACCTCTTTTGTTTGAGCACCTCCATAGCACTTTGTCATCACCTGTGAGTATTGTTTTGGTTATGGTGTTTGTTTGTTGCTGGTGGGAAAAGGGGGAAACCAAGACAAGTCGCCCATGGGCATACACTACCCGTAGGTGAACTTTGTTAAATACACTAGTTAGAACTGGGCGGACCACCCACTATTTTTGGTTAGTTAGTTAGCTGTTGTTAAAGTAGGCTAGTCTAGCTTAGGGGTGTTTTTTGTATATTTATTGTTTCTTTCCTTGGGTCCAGCTCAGCCCCTTTTCCTGCTCCCCCCCCATTACCGTGTGTTTATAAATAAACCTGGAGTTTGACGGTAGATTTCTGTTGTCGTGGTTATTTCGTTCACACTTTTACTTTGTCACAATAATAATTTGCATGAGTTATGTTACGGGTCTCATTACCATCCCCCCCTAGACTGTCGGGCCAAAAGGGATTCGTAACAGTCAGTCTAAGCATGTTTACTTACCTCCGAAGGTTAAGTTAAGGATTTATAAAGTAAACTGATCCTGGGTCTGTACCTGGAGGACGTAGTCAAGGACGATGTGGCGGAAGCACTTGCGCGTAGCCGTCAGGATGTTGGTGGCCTCCTCCACCTCGTGCTGCTTGTTGCGAGGCGCCTGGGCGTTCTTGTTCAACGCCGCCTCCTTCTCCTCACTCACCTTGTCAAACTGCTTCTTGGCCTCTTTGAACTTCCGCAGGTCCCTAAGGGCGGGAGTTAAAACATAGGTCAGAAATAGGTATGACACTGAGGAAAGCCTCATATCTGCTATATGTTTGTCAATTTAGTCAAATTGTACTTCATCCAGGAATATAGGCATTTCTTTCATTCATTGGCATTCAATTGTTTTTATTTTTGAGACATTCTTTTGCAGCCATGTTTTGGTTGTACAAGTTGAATGGAGAAGGCAATGAGATTCTCTCTGGTTTCACATGGTTCATTTTGTTTTTCAAATAAATTTTAAAAAGCGCAAGTGAGATTCTATGATTCACATAGTCTAAAAAATTACCAGAAAGTGGCTGTAATAGCCCAAATACCAAGAAGAGAGGACCAATTGATGCCAATCAGGCGACAATAAGAAAATGTGCGACATTGAAAAATGTATTAACAAGCAGTCTAGCTAATCATTTGAGGAAAAATGTCTATCGTATTTTAAAGGAAAGCAACGTCCATAAACATATAATTTCTCTCCCTTCTTGTGAGTCCTAATGAGTCTACCGCCTTCAGAGTGATGTCATATGCTCGAGTTAAGTACTTGACAAAGCAATTAATGACTATTCGGCTATTAGCTTCACATGCACCCTGAATCATTTGCTAGTGTGTGCAGTGTGAATTGTACATTTAAAATGAATTGGTACAGATATGAGGACACTAGTTACTCTAAACAGAGGAAAAGGTTACTACCTCAACTCAATGTTTTTTGGCTTGTACTGCTCGAGTCTGAGTAAAATAAAAGTCACCTTGGACTGCTTAGGAGGAGTGAGTAATTGTTTGGTTAGATAGTTTTGAGTGTTTCTTTTAAAAAAAGAACCCTGATGTAGGAGTTTTGCCTGTATGTGGTGTGGGCAAAGGCAGGCTTAAACTCTTACGCAAACTCTCTGGGAAAATGACAGAAGCTAATATTCTGAACAAATAACCTAGTATTACACATTGCATCCTGGACTGAGTCTAATCCCATCCTCCATTGTATCGATGTGCTGTCCCTAATCTCTTCATTCATAAGCATGTGATGCTTTGTGTGCGTGGGCTTCCTCCTTTTGAGTAGTTGTGCGGTGTGAATTTTTTGTATTTTTTTTTTTACACGGCTCGACCATGTCATTTACTTCCTTTATTTTTGACCAAGATCATGATCTATCAGAAACCATTTGTATGTTAGATACAGAGATACTGTTCATAACTTAATGTCCATTGTTATTGTGTACAAGAAGAACAGTGATGTGTTGACATACTTATACTTACTCTTTGACAAATGTTAGAAGCTGTGTCTTAATCGATCGCTGGGCCTGGTCAAACAAAATCTATAAGCAGAGAAACAAATGACTGATTAAGTACCTGTCCAACCGAGTAACAGCCGCAACCTTTTCACATTTAATTATTACAAGCTGGAGTGTGTGAAACTCATTTATTAACACGCAAATGGTGTGTGTTCTGCAAGTCAGCACTCCATCGCACCAGGGTGTGTACCTCTACTTTATAGAGGAGTTCACAAAACGTGACAAATAAAAATCAGCATTGTTCGGACTGTCCCCCTTCAGACATATTTAAATTCACACCAGCCTATAAGGTTTCAAAACCCAATAATGACATGCTGTGACGCAGCTAGTTAGTCAGAGACCGACTCAGAGCTTCCTTCCAAAAACAGTTAGTTAAATTAGCCTCAGACACACCAAAGCTGAAGGCCTCACGGTGTTGAACCTGCTGATGCAGGACCAGACAATATGACCAGTGTGGTTGGGACGTGCTCTGGTGACAAAACAGATTTTTGGCTCTGTGCTTTAAGGATCATGTGCTCGGGGTTAACACTGGAGTAGCAAACTTGGAACAAATCATTCAGCTGATCTCACTGCAGTCTCCAGTGTCGAGTCATGCTCTCAGACCCTAGGGTTTAGGCAGTAGGACACTAAAGACAGGACATGGGAGGTCTCTCCAGTGTTAAGTCACCATCTAAAACCTGCTCTGGTGCACCATAGGGTTTAGGGGGAATGGTAGAGAGGGTAGGACATTAACAAGTATCCTACCACACTTGAAAGAAGAGACTAGGGAGGCATTGAAGCAGGCAGGACGTTTGTTCCCTGTTACATGCGGTTAAAGGCTGTGTTTGGAACATGATGTTTTTGGTTTTGCAGTTCTGCTTTTCAGCGAGACGAAAGCCCGACTATTTTAAGGTCCCATTTCTGTCAAAACCACCCACTGGCACTTAACATTGATGGTCTTTGGGTTAGACACACGTTCTGTTTTAAAATCAAATGTCATACCGTGTGATAGTTGATCATCTCCTGTAGACTCTCAGCAAATGTTGTGAGACTGGACTGTGGGAGAAAAAAAATAAGAGTAACACAAAGATACTAGGTCTGCACGTTAGATACTAGGTCTCCAGTCACCCAAGTCATAGACTGTTCTCTCTGCTACCGCATGGCAAGAGGTACCGGAGCTCCATGTCTAGGACCAAAAGGCTCCTTAACAGCTTCTACCCCCCCAAACTGCTGAACAGTTAAATCAAATTAATCATTCTATACTCAGTTTATTAATTATGCATAGTCACTTCACCCCTACCTACATGTACAAATTACCTCGACTAACCTGTACCCCCGCACATTGACTCTGTACCGGTACCCCCAGTATATAGCCTCATTGTTTTATTGTGTGAATTATTCTCTTTTACTTTAGTTTATTTGGTTCTTAAACTGCACTTTTGGTTAAGGGCTAGTAAGCATTTCACAGTTTTTATTTATTTAACTAGGCAAGTCAGTTAAGAACAAATTCTTATTTACATGGACGCCCTATCGGGGAACTGTGCCCCTATCGGGGAGCAGTGCCCTATCGGGAGCAGTGCCCTATCGGGAACAGTGCCCTATCGGGAACAGTGCCCTATCGGGGAGCAGTGCCCTATCGGGAGCAGTGCCCTATCGGGAGCAGTGGGAACAGTGCCCTATGCAGTGCCCTATCGGGAACAGTGCCCTATCGGGAGCAGTGCCCTATCGGGAACAGTGCCCTATCGGGAGCAGTGCCCTATCGGGGAACAGTGCCCTATCGGGGAACAGTGCCCTATCGGGAACAGTGCCCTATCGGGAACAGTGCCCTATCGGGAACAGTGCCCTATCGGGGAACAGTGCCCTATCGGGGAACAGTGCCCTATCGGGAACAGTGCCCTATCGGGAACAGTGCCCTATCGGGAACAGTGCCCTATCGGGGAACAGTGCCCTATCGGGAACAGTGCCCTATCGGGAACAGTGCCCTATCGGGAACAGTGCCCTATCGGGAACAGTGCCCTATCGGGAACAGTGCCCTATCGGGAACAGTGCCCTATCGGGAACAGTGCCCTATCGGGAACAGTGCCCTATCGGGGAACTGTGCCCCTATCGGGGAACTGTGCCCTATCGGGGAACTGTGCCCGGCTAACTGCCTTGTTCAGGGGCAAAAGGACAGATTTGTACCTTGTCAGCTCGGGGATTCGATCCAGCAACCTTTTTTGGTTACAAGTCCAACGCTCTAACCACTAGGCTACCTGCTACACTTGTTGTATTCGGCACATGTGACAAATAAAGTTAAATATAAAAAAAATCTAAATCAATCTGTATTGCAACGTTAGGTCCAGATACACGGGACAGAACAGTGCTGTGTGAAAACCTCTGTCTAAGACAATGTATTTTCCATGGATAATAGTCCTATTGTATGAAATAGCCTCACACACACGGCTCCAGGCTGCGACCATTTAGTTGCATTTTGCGACCCTTTGACTTGGCTGCCCTTTCTACATGGTCACTTCTTTTCCCAGGAGGTTAAAATCAGGATTTGGACAAACCATAAATGTGCATTATCCTCACATTTATCCTGTCATTAAAGTCCCGCCCTGCAGCTGTGCCAATTTCGGTGGACCTACTCCCTCTCCCCCCAGCACACTGGGAGAATAAAGTGTTTGTCCTGATTGTAGACTAACATTTCAAAATCCAATTGCAGGAAAAACACACTTAAAAAGAGAGGAGGTTCTCAGCTTTCTGTAGGTATCATTTTTTATTTCCCATTTGTGCTCTATAACTATTTTACAACCAAGATTTTTTTATATGGCTTTATGAGATATGGAGTGTGCAAAACCCGCATCGGCCATTACGAGTGGCTACAACCGCATCGTTTTATTTAGGACATGGAATTTACCGTTCCTGTATGGATACGTTGGATTCAAATTATTTCTTGACTACCATCCCAGTAGTCTATTACATGTCTTAATAAAGCACTGTGAATGGCTTAATAAGAAATGACTTGCTTTTTCTATTGAGTGACATTTCAGATATCTTTCCTGGTGTGACCAAATCATGGGCTGGTGCCACCAACTGTAAAATGAAGTGGCACCAGTGGACATTTAGTCAAGCCCTGACACACAACACACTTATGAGCGATGGGGTATAAACACTGAATTCCAGACTAGTAGAACCTCCGGAGGGTGACTGAGGTATGGGTAAGAGGAAATCCACGAGTGTAGAGCTATGCTGCTTTAGGTCATTAGATTGCACAATTGTGCTTTCAGGGAGAATTCTTCAGCCAGGGCATTCTTTCAGAAAAATGCACTATGGCTGAACTTCAGACCCAGGGGAGAAGCTGTAAAGGAAAGTGACACAAAAAAGGAACAGAAATGCAGAACCCTCAATGCAGAAATGTCTGAGAAGATAACAGAGGAGTCCCAGTAAAGAGAGTTGAGGGAACTGGCGGTTGTCTAACAGTATGAACAGACAGTTTGGACTTGAGAATCTCAAGCTAAGTTAACATAGGTCTTTTACCTCAATGACTTCATCTTTGGTGGAGCTCGCAGCGAGCTCGCGGATTCCATTGACAAACTGTTTGTTTGCCGTGTTGTAAGCCTTGCCAGCGTCGATCATCCCGATGCATAACTTCACCAGCTAGAGGTGAGAGAACGAGAGAGAAAGGGAGAGAAAGGGAGAGGGATGACAGAAGTGAGTAATGGATGAAATAGCACTTGCTTTCCACGCTGGCCCTTTGGAACACTTGTCCATGTTCAAAAACTGGAAGTTTGATAAATAAACAACTTGGAGAAAGGATGATAATCTAACATTTAAATCCACCAGAAATATACTTTTTATTTTATATAACCCTTGAACTATCAATCACCAAAATAAAAGCTAGACAGTAAGAATAAAAAAAATACTACTAATAATATTTAGCAGTATATAGTTATGTTTGAGCAGAAGAACGCAGCATTAGCCATGGCAAAATGCATTAGCTTTGGCTCACAAAACTACCTCCAATTTCCTTCATACTTGACACAGAGACAAATGGTATCCACGACTTCATCTGAGATTTTGGGGAAGTAGACAAAGGGCCTCATTGTTAAAATACCGAAGGATCCCTTAAAAACGGCAACATTCTCTCAGCGGAATGACAAAATGTGTAGAATAAAGGAAATTAGCTTTAAAGCCGCAAGAAAATTGCTAAAATGTCTATACACCGCCAACGATGGGGGGCCTCTAAAATGTTCTCAAATTCACACACCAACGGGCCGACCACGGCCACCACCTAAGCCCCTTTTTGAGCCAGAAAAAAAAAGACTGGTCACTGAGGTTGCATTTCCCTCCCAAGATAGCTGCGCACTTCCGTGTAACACGGAACCCAAACTGGCTGCGTGCGCCATCATGCATACATTTATTTTCCCCCCCCACACCAAACGCGTTCACGACACGCAGGTTAAAATATCAAAACAAACTCGGAACCCGTTACATTAATTTGGGGACAGGTCGAAAAGCATTAAACATGTATGGCAATTTCGCTAGCTAGCTTGCACTTGCTAACTAATTTGTCCTGGGATATAAACATTGAGTTGTTATTTTACCTGAAATGCACAAGGTCCTCTACTCCAATTAATCCACACATAAAATGGTCAACCGAATAATTTCTAGTTATCTCTCCTCCTTCCAGGCTTTTTCATCTTAGAACTTATATGGTGATTGGCATCTAAACTTTCATAGTATTTCACATACGACGACCGACAACAAAGTTAGTCTTTCAATCACCCACGTGTGTATAACCAATGAGGAGATGGCACGTGGGTACCTGATTCTATAAACCAATGAGGAGATGAGGCAGGACTTGCAGCGCGATCTGCATCAGAAATAGAAATCACTTCTATTTTAGCCCTTGGCAACGCAGACGCTCGTTGACGCTCGTTGACGCACGCGAGCAGTGTGGGTGCAATAATTGAATAACATAGATTCCTACATTTATTTTGCGACGCGGGCGGTGTAGTCAGGGCATTCGTGCCATCATTGACTGCTACCTCCTAGATACTTCAATGTTTGTCCTGCAGCAGATTCAATCTTGAATAAAAAAATTTAAATAAATAATAATAGCCACTGATTTCCTTGATTGTATGACTGGTCATTCAACGTTATTATCTGTAGTTTATATTCTTTACACCCAAGGGGAATTAATATTGTCCCAATGAAACCTGTTGCTTTAAGATTCAACTTGGTTGTGTGGGTAGCTCTCTTTCTCAATGGCAAGGCCTAGTTTCTAAGAAAAGCCTGAACTTTAGCCTCCTCTTCCAGGCGCACCCCTCCATCCCTCACCCTGCAGTCACACCACGACTCCTGGAGCAGATCCTTCCTCTGCAGAGCAACAGGGAAGTGACCCCAGGGTATGGTATGAGAGGTGGGGGAGACACCAATAACAATGCAGTCCGCAGTCCAACAAAACATTTTGTTTTTTAAAGAAAAATGCTCCAGTGACTGGCTGCATGGTCTTTATAGAACTACAAGTGGGATTTCATCACACTCCTTATGTACCCATCTTTCCAGATTGAGACTCTCGTTCCCTCACTCCAGGTCAACTCGTACTGATCTCAGACCAGTTATAAAAAGGGACCGGGACACCGGGTCGCTCCAGGTCAACTCGTACTGATCTCAGGCCAGTTAAAGGGGACCGGGATACAGGGTTACTATAACGAGGGAGTAGTTCATCTACACAAACAGCAGGAGTTCCATCACTGTGTTCATCCAAGCACAAATCTGGACCATATGGACTCACCTTGTCGAGTTTGGACTCCAACTCTCCAACATCCCCTTCCACCTCCTCTATAGTGGCCCTGTGAGGAGAAAAACAGCATTACAGTTACTCTACTTGTAGAAGGGGGGTTCATTTCAACTGATAACAGTCAATGATTTATTTTAAAGGATACAAGGGAAAATGGACAGTTGATACACTGCTTTGCACTGGAAGGTGAGTCATTCAACTGAAATGAGCATTCCACGTGATGTTGGTGCTGTGTGTAGGGTTGACGCAGAAAGGAAGCAAAAAGCGGAGGGAAAAGGGAACACACCCCACGAGGGGCCAGATTGAGAGATGACACATTGGGTAACGCCATGGGCCTAAATCTGCCACTTTGTTCCAACTAAAACGTGGCAAAGCACATTTTGGTCTTCCCAGGAACAACACCCTTGGAGCAGCAGCAAGCCACTGGAGGAAGAGGAAACTGGAATAACAATTTCAAGAAGTCACTTTAGAACAGAGGTCATCAACCTTTTTGAATCGAGATCACGGAGTCAAAATGACAGCCATGTTTTTTTTTTTCATGACAAAAAAAATATATATATATCTTTTTTTTTTTAAGACTATGCAACATTAACCAATTAAAAACAGTTCTGTAGTAATGAGGTTTGTGCAGGTGGGGGCAGTAGGGGCAAAACAGCACCGCATATTGGTTTTGCTTGAATTGCCCTGCCAATGCTTTGTTGTTCTTCTCAGCACTGGTAATATATCAGTTGTATTACATGTGAGGCACAGCTCAGTGAGCATACATTTAAAAATATTTTTAATTTTTATGGCTCTGGGCTGATGGAGCCTGCATCTGATGGTCAGTCTCCACCTCTCAAAACTCACTCCGCTCTCTAGTTCCTCTGCCGACACAAAAGGAACAGTCTTCCAGCTGATGGAAAAACTCAAGTCGCACCACATTAATTCTGCCTCATGCACAAAATCATGTTACTCCTACGACCAGAGAAAGTGACATTCTTTGATAAAAAGCAAGCCGCTAATAACAAAGCAAGCTTATCGATAAACTTTTGTAGTCATTCATTACAGCTGCAGTGCTGGTTGTAGCGTGAGTGGAAGTAGGAGAACATGCATTTTATGACTTATAAAAAAGAGGTATTGAACAGAAAGTAGGGCTGTCCAACAGCAACATCTTAATCTACCGAGAGTTGTCTGTTCTTTCGATCAATTGATTTTCCCATAGACACATCCTGTGTGTTTTAATCAACTACATGCACTGAGCTTGTCAGATGTTAAGCGCGCCGTTTAAAAAAAATACACACACAAATGACTAGAGGGTGTCCGACCGCAATCGATTTGATTGTGCAAACGGGATCAGACTTGCTACGCTGTGTTAAAAAAAATTATAGCACGTGCGACTAGCATTCGTTGTCGCTCTCGCCTCCCTGCTGCAGCAACAGTGCTAATCACGCTGTCCGTGTTAATGACACTCCAACATAATTACATGCATTTCTGACTGAAAGGTTCTATAACCGAAATCCCTCATTTGTTTAGGAAATACATTCCCTCAACATTTGCTCTATTTGCGTGACACATTGATGTGACCAGCAGGGCCTGCCCTATAGCAGCGTACCGTAACGGATGCAGACTATGTGACAAATACATTCGAAAAACGGGGGAATGTTTGGTTGCTGAGGAGGTAAAGGGAAAGTCAGATGTGTGGAATAAATTTGACTAGTTGTGGAAAATACTGGAGATAAAGAAAAATAAGTTAAGGAGCAAGTGCTGTGTGCTGTTAGCTTACAATATAATTACTGACCGTTTGGAACAATGTAAAAATAATTATAATAATTATAAGCGTACCAGAGAGTTGGTTGGAATGAATTTTTCGGCCTTTATTACAGAAAATGCTAAAAACAGTCTCATGCAATCGACACGGAACGGTTTATTGTTTTCCGCTAAATATTCAATGGTTGCTTTGATGTTTTATTTTATAACTAAAATGCTTGATTGCATTACAAATCATGAATGACGAACGAATAGATGATTCAGTAACCTATAATAAAGCATTTGAAACACACAGAAGTTAGCTACGGTATGAAGACTAAACAGGATGCAGTCTTAGGCATACAGCTCAATAGTGGTTGTACAAGACTACTATACAAAGCCTAGTAATGATGATATTACTTATTATAATGATGATTACAATAACAATGGTAATAACAATAAGGAGATAAAGGAAAATAAGTTATTTTTTGAGAATTTAGAACAGTGTAAACAGTAAAATTATATAAGTAATACCGGAGAGGATGTTCTAAAGACGAAGAAAAAAAAAAGTCAAACCTTTATTACAGCAAAGATTTTAAAAAACAGAAGAATTTGTGAAATTGTTTATCCGTGTGGTTGCGTGAAGCTTGGTGCTCACTGAATCACAAGCAGGATCCGTCTTATTTATATATGGATGATTTCTAAAACCAGGGCTGTTCTGCTATCACAGACTGGAACATGTTACGGGATTCTTCCGATGGCATTGAGGAGTACACCACATCAGTCACTGGCTTTATCAGCAAGTGCATCGAGGACGTCGTCCCCACAGTGACTGTATGTACATACCCCAACCAGAAGCCATGGATTACAGGCAACATTCGCACTGAGCTAAAGGGTAGAGCTGCCGCTTTCAAGATGCGGGACTCCAACCCGGAAGCTTACAAGAAATCCTGCTATGCCCTGCGACGAACCATCAAACAGGCAAAGCGTCAATACAGGGCTAAGATTGAATCATACTACACCGGCTACAACGCTCGTCTTATGTGGCAGGGCTTGCAAACTATTACAGACTACAAAGGGAAGCACAGCCGCGAGCTGCCCAGTGAAACAAGCCTACCAGACGAGCTAAATCACGTATATGCTCACTTCGAGACAAGCAACACTGAGGCATGCATGAGAGCCTCAGCTGTTCCGGACGACTGTGTGATCACGCTCTCCGTAGCCGACGTGAGTAAGACCTTTAAACAGGTCAACATTCACAAGGCTGCGGGGCCAGATGGATTACCAGGACGTGTGCTCCGGGCATGTGCTGACCAACTGGCAGATGTCTTCACTGATATTTTCAACATGTTCATGATTGAGTCTGTAATACCAACATGTTTCAAGCAGACCACCATAGTCCCTGTGCCCAAGAAGACAAAGGCAACCTGCCTAAATGACAACAGACGCGTAGCACTCACATCCGTAGCCATGAAATGCTTTGAAATGCTGGTAATAGCTCACATCAACACCCTTATCCCAGAAACCCTGGACCCACTCCAATTTGCATATCGCCCAAACAGATCCACAGATGACGCAATCTCTATTGCACTCCACACTGCCCTTTCCCACCTGGACAAAAGGAACACTTATGTGAGAATGCTCTTCATTGACTATAGCTCAGCGTTCAACACTATATAGTTACCTTCAAATCTCATCACTAAGCTAAGGATCCTGGGACTAAACACCTCCCTCTGCAACTGGATCCTGAACTTCCTGACAGGCCGCCCCCAGGTGGTGAGGGTAGGTAGCAACATCTGCCACGCTGATCCTCAACACTGGAGCCCCCCAGGGGTGCATGCTCAGTCCCCTCCTGTACACACTGTTCACCCATGACTACATGGCCAGGCACGACTCCAACACCATCATTAAGTTTGCAGACGACACAACAGTGGTAGGCCTGATCACTGACAACGACGAGACAGCCTATAGGGAGGAGGTCAGAATAACAACCTATCCCTCAACGTAGCCAAGACTAAGGAGATGATTGTGGACTACAGGAAAAGGAGCACCGAGCACGCCCCCATTCTCATCGACGGGGCTGTAGTGGAGCAGGTTGAGAGCTTCCAGTTCCTTGGTGTCCACATCAACAACAAACTAGAATGGTCCAAACACACCAAGACAGTTGTGAAGAGGGCACGATAAAGCCTATACCCCCTCAGGAAACTAAAAATATTTGGCATGGGTCCTGAGATCCTCAAAAGGTTCTACAGCTGCAACATCGAGAGCATCCTGAATGGTTGCATCACTGCCTGGTACGGCAATTGCTCGGCCTCCGACCGCAAGGCACTAGAGGGTAGTGCTGACGGCCCAGTACATCACTGGGGCTATGCTTCCTGCCATCCAGGACCTCTACACCAGGCAGTGTCAGAGGAAGGCCCTAAACATTATCAAAGACCCCAGTCACAGACTGTTCTCTCTACTACCGCATGGCAAGCGGTACCAGAGTGCCAAGTCTAGGACAAAAAGACTTCAACAGTTTTTACCCCCAAGCCTTAAGACTCCTGAACAGGTGATCAAATGGCTACCCGGACTATTTGTGTTGTGTGCCTCCCCCCAACCCCTCTTTTACGCTGCTGCTACTCTCTGTTTATCATATATGCATAGTCACTAACTGTACATACTACTTCAATTGGGCCAACCAACCAGAGCTCCCGCACATTGGCTAACCGGGCTATCTGCATTGTGTTCCACCCGCCAACCCCTCTTTTACGCTACTGCTACTCTCTGTTCACTCTCTGCCGGGGGCGGCAGGTAGCCTAGTTGTTAGAGCAATGGACTAGCAACCGATAGGTTGCAAGATCGAATCCCCGAGATTGCAAGCTGAAAAAGTACAAATCTGTCATTCTGCCCCTGAACAAGGCAGTTAACCCACTAGGCTGTCATTTAAGAACAAATTCTTATTTTCAATGACTTGCCTAGTTAAATAAAAGGTCAAATAAAAAAACAAATATATGCAGTCACTTTAACCATATCTAAATACTACCTCAATCAGCCTGACTAACCGGTGTCTGTATGTAGCCTGTCTTTGTACTGTTGTTTTATTTCTTTACTTACCTATTGTTCACCTAATACCTTTTTTGCACTATTGGTTAGAGCCTGTAAGTTAGCATTTCACTGTAAGGTATTCAGCGCCCGTGACAAATAAACTTTTATTTAACAGTTAGGCTGTTGATTATAGACCTAATTAAGTTGTCTCTCTCAACACCTACAAGCTGAGTAACTTTGCTATTATGCACATAGCAACATGGTTAAAGAAAAGATGGAAGCACCTACCACCAACAGAACGAGAATAATAATTTAAATAAATAAAAAAATAAGAGGCTGGTCTTTTGTTTTATTTTTTTCAGGAATGTTTGGCAATCGACTAGGAATGCCTTGGAGACCGACCAATTGGTGATCACTGCTTCAGAATCTCAATTCGACTGAGAACTTTGAGCCCTTATGTGAACATATATAGGACCGGTTAGTGAAAAGTATTTGAGACCCTTGCCACTGAACACTAATAAAACCTTCTGGCACATTGGCTTGTGATGTTAGCACTGTTTCCTCGTCATATCTACATTTGATCAAAGAGTAGAATGGAAGACCAATACAGTACAGGCATAGCTCTTTGAATACGCTGTACCCTCCCCCTCCATGTCCGTCTCCCACGCTATACTTGCATCTGTCCTGTTAAATCAATAAAATACGTAACCCAGACATTCTGCAATCCAGCTAAATATTAGGGCTGGGAATTGCCAGGGACCTAAGATACGATCACGATACTTAGGTGCCAATAGGATAGGTATTGCGATTCTATAGTGATTATATTGCAATTCGATGTTCCAAAACATATTGCTCACCATATATCGCCGCAGAGGGAAGAGAACATAAGAAAACGAGTTCATCAGTCATGGAAATAGAAGGGCTGATAACAAATGGGCTTTGTTATGAAAGAACAAATACCGGCGTTTTGGTGCAGGTACAGCAAACTAGCTCAATAATCATATCCCGATATTAAACTGTATTGATCCCCCTCACTCCTAAATATCAATTATGTAGGCGTATACTATTTCAATTTGGCACAAACAGTGCCAAAGACAGAGCATTCATAAGGTACAAGTGCGTTCATAAGGTATTCAGACCCCTCGACTTTTTCCACATTTTGTAACAATATTATTCTAAAATTGATTAAAATTGTTCCCCCCCCCCCTCAATCTACAAACAATACCCCATAATGACCAAGCAAAAATGGGATTTGACATTTTTAGCAAATGTATGAAAATTAATTGACGTACCTGCATATGCAATGCATACATAAATGTTTACAAATGTCTAAAAGTGTGTATGCATGTCTAAAAACCTGTTTTCACTGTTATTACGGGGTATTGTGTGTAGATGGATGAAAACAAAATATATTTCAGAATGACGCTGTAATGTAACAAAATGTGGACAAAGTCAAGGGGTCTGAATACTTTCTGAATACTGTAAATGAATGAGTGCAGAGTTAGTCTGGGATATTCCTCCGCACTGCAAACACATACTGCAGTGAAAGCTTATCTCGTTTCCTCCAAACATCCCTAGGGTCGTTCCTCATCGGGATAACGGGCCACCGGTAGGGATCAGCGAGACTGTATAAGCGCGTGGTAGTGGCGATTGGGAAAGTTGGAATGATCCCCTTTGGGTTTGATGCGACGTCATTGGGGTTGAATGGTGCATCCGGCGTAATCAAATTAAGACAGTGTAGCGGGGGGGGGGACCAGGCGGAAGAGCCCATCCAAAACCCCTACAGCTGTTTCTGTGACTGCCACGTCCCGCCACAGCATCTGGCAGCGGAGTGTGAATAACAAGATGAAAACATGTTGCCGTCGACTCCTAGAGAAGTGAGAAGATGTTTTTTCGAAAGATCATCCCAATTCAGCCCTTAAAGACTACTCCGTCCGTCTGTCCTTGTCTGTGTGTATGGGAGATGTGCAGACAGACGCTTTCCCTTAATACTAAGTTGTCAGAATGGAGTCAAAGAAATGGTTGTTTGGCTACTGGCATAACATGGAGCTGAACAACTTATCAACACACCTACACCGAACTAACAAACAATAGGGAGTAGTAAAAGCCTATTTACAGACACCACGCATCCTCACAGTCTGACAGCAATCCAAATGAGAACTGTTAAATCAGGAGTTGGCTGAAGCCAAAAGAGCTATGACTCGAGCCACCCAGTATATTTCAAACAAGAAGCCAAGTCATACCATAGGCCACATTCCTTTGTTTCACAATTCCGCTGGGCAGTTCTAGGTTGATATGAGCTGCCACTGATTACTACTTGCAATGTGCAATATAGACACGTCAAAGACAATAATGGTAGACTGCACACTCCAGCTGCTGAAGCAGTTGATTCCACCCCAACTGCACAAAATACCACTTAGTTTGCATTGGATAATCCCCCCCCATTCAGTTTAAAAAAATTAAAATAGATTGGGACTAAATTAAAGAAACAAATGGATTCAACCGCTTAAAATGATCCCTGTGCTCTCCACAATAACAGAGCACTGTTAAATCAAAATGGCTGTGTCTGGGTGGCCACAGACAAATGCCATTTCATTGATTTATCATTCATAATAAAAAGGTTAAACTGGATGACTATGCCTCCTGGAAAATATCAATGGACGATGACTAGGGTATAAATCACAAATGTAACATTGCGATGACAACACTAACTCAACTAACAATATCCAACCTGATTCAACTTTAAGGACAGACTTAAAAAAGGTTAGGCCCAACTTCAAATCCCCCTGGGAATAACGTAGCACTAGGGCTACGTAGTCTGGTAATTAACGGAGGCCAGTTCTGGTCAATTCCTTTGAAAAATCGCAATAGCTCCTATCAAACCCAAATCTAAATGAATTGGCCCACTTTCCTGCTCTCTATAGCCAAGAGAAAATGAATGTTTTCTTTTAATATGAAACTGTGCCTCGGGGGAGAACTGGTGAAAGTGCTGAGGAGTGATTCCGGCAAACAAAATCTAGAACGTAGCCTCAGTCACAGCCTGGGAGCGAGTCCATTGTATGTCTGTATAATGAGCAGAGAGCAAGAGTCACACTAATGAGGGAAGTTCCGAGACAAAGGCAGCGCTTTAGACCAGGAATTCACAGACACATCAAAAGCTATAAATAAAAACAGGCCCAGCTATCAGTACTGCTAAATACCACAAATGCTACCGCTAATGTGGCTGCCGCTATCGTGGCTGCCGCTAACGTTGCTGCCGCTACCACTAAGGTTGCTGCCGCTACCACTACCACTAATGTTGCTGCCGCTACCACTACCACTAATGTTGCTGCCGTTACCACTACCACTAATGTTGCTGCCACTACCACTAATGTTGCTGCCGCTACCACTACCACTAATGTTGCTACCACTACCACTAATGTTGCTGCCGCTACCACTAATGTTGCTGCCGCTACCACTAATGTTGCTGCCGTTACCACTAATGTTGCTGCCGTTACCACTAATGTTACTGCCACTACCACTAATGTTGCTGCCGTTACCACTACCACTAAGGTTGCTGCCGCTACCACTACCACTAATGTTGCTGCCGTTACCACTACCACTAATGTTGCTGCCGCTACCACTAATGTTGCTGCCGCTACCACTACCACTAATGTTGCTGCCACTACCACTAATGTTGCTGCCGCTACCACTACCACTAATGTTGCTGCCGCTACCACTACCACTAATGTTGCTGCCGCTACCACTAATGCTGCCGCTACCACTAATGCTGCTGCCGCTACCGCTACCACTAATGTTGCTGCCGCTACCACTAATGTTGCTGCCGCTACCGCTACCACTAATGTTGCTGCAGCTACCGCTACCACTAATGTTGCTGCCACTACCACTACCACTAATGTTGCTGCCGTTACCACTACCACTAATGTTGCTGCCACTACCACTAATGTTGCTGCCACTACCACTACCACTAATGTTGCTGCCACTACCACTAATGTTGCTGCCGTTACCACTACCACTAATGTTGCTGCCACTACCACTAATGTTGCTGCCGTTACCACTACCACTAATGTTGCTGCCACTACCACTAATGTTGCTGCCGTTACCACTACCACTAATGTTGCTGCCACTACCACTAATGTTGCTGCCGCTACCACTACCACTAATGTTGCTGCCGTTACCACTACCACTAATGTTGCTGCCGCTACCACTAATGTTGCTGCCGCTACCACTACCACTAATGTTGCTGCCGCTACCACTAAGGTTGCTGCCGCTACCACTACCACTAATGTTGCTGCCGTTACCACTACCACTAATGTTGCTGCCACTACCACTAATGTTGCTGCCGCTACCACTACCACTAATGTTGCTACCACTACCACTAATGTTGCTGCCGCTACCACTAATGTTGCTGCCGCTACCACTAATGTTGCTGCCGCTACCACTACCACTAAGGTTGCTGCCGCTACCACTACCACTAATGTTGCTGCCGTTACCACTACCACTAATGTTGCTGCCGTTACCACTACCACTAATGTTGCTGCCGCTACCACTAATGTTGCTGCCGCTACCACTAATGTTGCTGCCGCTACCGCTACCACTAATGTTGCTGCCGCTACCGCTACCACTAATGTTGCTGCCACTACCGCTACCACTAATGTTGCTGCCGTTACCACTACCACTAATGTTGCTGCCGCTACCGCTACCACTAATGTTGCTGCCGCTACCGCTACCACTAATGTTGCTGCCACTACCACTAATGTTGCTGCCGTTACCACTACCACTAATGTTGCTGCCGCTACCGCTACCACTAATGTTGCTGCCGCTACCGCTACCACTAATGTTGCTGCCACTACCACTACCACTAATGTTGCTGCCGTTACCACTACCACTAATGTTGCTGCCACTACCACTAATGTTGCTGCCACTACCACTACCACTAATGTTGCTGCCACTACCACTAATGTTGCTGCCACTACCACTAATGTTGCTGCCGTTACCACTACCACTAATGTTGCTGCCACTACCACTAATGTTGCTGCCGTTACCACTACCACTAATGTTGCTGCCACTACCACTAATGTTGCTGCCGTTACCACTACCACTAATGTTGCTGCCGCTACCACTACCACTAATGTTGCTGCCGCTACCGCTACCACTAATGTTGCTGCCACTACCACTAATGTTGCTGCCGCTACCACTACCACGAATGTTGCTGCCGCTACCACTAATGTTGCTGCCGCTACCACGAATGTTGCTGCCGCTACCACGAATGTTGCTGCCGCTACCACGAATGCTGCTGCCGCTACCACTAATGTTGCTGCCGCTACCACTAATGTTGCTGCCGCTACCACTAATGTTGCTACCACTAATGTTGCTGCCGCTACCACGAATTTTGCTGCCGCTACCACGAATGTTGCTACCACTAATGTTGCTGCCGCTACCACGAATGTTGCTGGCACTACCACGAATGTTGCTGGCACTACCACGAATGTTGCTGCCGCTACCACGAATGTTGCTGCCGCTACCACTAATGTTGCTGCCGCTACCACTAATGTTACTACCACTACCACTAATGTTGCTGCCGCTACCACTACCACTAATGTTGCTGCCACTACCACTAATGTTACTGCCACTACCACTAATGTTGCTGCCACTACCACTAATGTTACTGCCACTACCACTAATGTTGCTGCCGCTACCACTACCACTAATGTTGCTGCCGCTACCACTGATGTTGCTGCCGCTACCACTACCACTAATGTTGCTGTTGCTGCCGCTACCACTACCACTAATGTTGCTGTTGCTGCCGCTACCACTACCACTAATGTTGCTGCCGCTACCACTAATGTTGCTGCCACTACCACTAATGTTGCTGCCACTACCACTAATGTTGCTGCCACTACCACTAATGTTGCTGCCACTACCACTAATGTTGCTGCCACTACCACTAATGTTGCTGTTGCTGCCGCTACCACTAATGTTGCTGTTGCTGCCGCTACCACTACCACTAATGTTGCTGTCGCTACCACTACCACTAATGTTGCTGTTGCTGCCGCTACCACTAATGTTGCTGCCACTACCACTACCACTAATGTTGCTGCCGCTACCACTAATGTTGCTGCCACTACCACTAATGTTGCTGCTACCACTACCACTAATGTTGCTGCCGCTACCACTAATGTTGCTGCCACTACCACTAATGTTGCTGCCACTACCACTAATGTTGCTGCCACTACCACTAATGTTGCTGCCGCTACCACTAATGTTGCTACCGCTACCACTACCACTAATGTTGCTGCCGCTACCACTAATGTTGCTGCCACTACCACTAATGTTGCTGCCACTACCACTAATGTTGCTGCCGCTACCACTACCACTAATGTTGCTGCCGCTACCACTAATGTTGCTGCCACTACCACTAATGTTGCTGCCACTACCACTAATGTTGCTGCCGCTACCACTAATGTTGCTACCGCTACCACTACCACTAATGTTGCTGCCACTACCACTAATGTTGCTGCCGCTACCACTAATGTTGCTGCCACTACCACTAATGTTGCTGCCACTACCACTACCACTAATGTTGCTGCCGCTACCACTAATGTTGCTGCCACTACCACTAATGTTGCTGCCACTACCACTAATGTTGCTGCCGCTACCACTACCACTAATGTTGCTGCCGCTACCACTAATGTTGCTGCCACTACCACTAATGTTGCTGCCACTACCACTAATGTTGCTGCCGCTACCACTAATGTTGCTACCGCTACCACTACCACTAATGTTGCTGCCACTACCACTAATGTTGCTGCCACTACCACTAATGTTGCTGCCACTACCACTAATGTTGCTACCGCTACCACTACCACTAATGTTGCTGCCGCTACCACTAATGTTGCTGCCACTACCACTAATGTTGCTGCCACTACCACTAATGTTGCTGCCACTACCACTAATGTTGCTACCACTACCACTAATGTTGCTGCCGCTACCACTAATGTTGCTGCCGCTACCACTAATGTTGCTACCGCTACCACTAATGTGCTGCTACCACTACCACTAATGTTGCTGCCACTACCACTACCACTAATGTTGCTGCCACTACCACTAATGTTGCTGCCACTACCACTAATGTTGCTGCCACTACCACTAATGTTGCTGCCGCTACCACTACCACTAATGTTGCTGCCGCTACCACTAATGTTGCTGCCGCTACCACTACCACTAAGGTTGCTGCCGCTACCACTACCACTAAGGTTGCTGCCGCTACCACTACCACTAATGTTGCTGCCGCTACCACTAATGTTACTGCCACTACCACCAATGTTGCTGCCGCTACCACTAATGTTACTGCCGCTACCACCAATGTTGCTGCCACTACCACTAATGTTACTGCCGCTACCACCAATGTTGCTGCCAGGTCATCTGATGCAGCCATGCTGGTTAAGTGTGCCTTTAATTCTACCAACTCTGCATCTCACAAAGACACAGCAGTTGGAACCAAAAATCTCAAATTTGGACTCATTAGACCAAAGGACAGATTTCCACCGGTCTAATGTCCATTGCTCATGTTTCTTGGCCCAAGCAAGTCTCTTCTTATTGGTGTCCTTTGGTAGTGGTTTCTTTACAGCAATTCAACCATGAAGGCCTGATTCACACAGTCTCCTCTGAACAGCTGATGTTGAGATGTGTCTGTTACTTGAACTCTGAAGCATTTATTTAGGCTGCAATCTGAGGTGCAGTTAACTCTAATGAACTTATCCTCTGTAAATAGAGGTGAAATTGGATGGTTTTTGCAAATGCACTTGAAGAAAATTTCAAAGTTCTTGACACTTTCTGCATCGACTGAACTTCATGTCTTAAAGTGATGATGGACTGTCATTTCTCTTTGCGGAGTTGAGCTGTTCTCAGGAAAATATTATGGACCATCTTCTGTATACCACCCCTACCGTGTCACAACACAACCGATTGGCTTAAATGCATTAAGAAGGAATGAAATTCCAGAAATTAACTTTTAACAAGGCACACCAGTTAATTGAAATGAATTCCATGTGACTACTTCATGAAACTGGGGTTGAGAGAATGCCAAGAGTGTGCAAAGCTGTAATCAAGGCAAAGGGTGGCTAATTTGAATAATCTAAAATATATTTTGATTCGTTTAAAAACTTTTTTGGTTGCTACATGATTCCATTGGTCTTATTTCTTAGTTTGTCTTCACTATTATTCTACAACGTAGAAAATAGTAAAAAGAAAATGTGGAAATTGAGCAAGATGAGGAGACTAGACTGCTTGTAGTAACCCTGGATTGTAAACTGTCATGGTCAAAACATATTAATACAACAGTAGCTAAGATGGGGAGAAGTCTGTCCATAATAAAGCATTGCTCTGCATTCTGAACACGATCAACAAGTCAGGTCCTACAGCCTGAGATTGACTTCATCCCCACCTGTATTTATCTGCAGACATTTCTAAAAACCTGTTTTTGCTTTGACATGAGGTATTGTGTGTAGATTAATAAGGGGGGGAGACTATTTAATCCTTTTTTAGAATAAATTGTAAAAAAAATATTTAAAAAATCCAAGGGGTCTGAATACTTTCACAGCATTTCCAAACATTAAAACGCATTGGTAAAGTAGCAGACACAGTACTCCGGTCTGCAGCTCTAGACTTTAAATAGGATGCACGTCAAAGAAAACTGGCGTCGATGCAGAATAATGAAATTGGACGCTCACTTGAAGAATATTGTTCATTCATAAAAGGCTCCTACAGTAGCAGAATGATTATATCTTGCGCCAACACATCTTAAATCGTTATAATACATTGGTTATTACCACATCCTTTCATAATGGCTTTAAAAAATAAAAATTTTAAAAAGTCCAGCGTCCATCCGAGCAGCACCAGAACTCACGCTGAGCTGTGATAAAAGCAACATTATGGAGGAGATAGAGGTGTCCCGTCTTCCTCTCACAGGGATCCTGGCCAAAATGCAGGTATCTGCGTCTCTCCATCTAATAATAAAGACAGCTAGCTGCCAAAAAGGCAGACAGGGAGTCATCTGGTCTACTTCCATTTCACAATCCACGTCTGACCGGCAAGACCTGCACACTCAGTAACCTCTTCATTTGAGTCAGTGTGAAAGTATGCGAATACACATTTCCCTCTCAGAAAAAGCCAGACAACAGAACAATTGTTAATAGCCCTTTATTGCGGTATGAAAATTCTAAAATTGACAGAGGAACTGTGTTTCGTGCAGTTCGGGTGCGAGTGAGATTCAGGCTGGTGTGTGGCATGACGGAGGCTGAAACAGGTCCATGAAGACTCATTTCAGTCAGGTCTGGGGAAACCACAGCAACGACAGAGAGGAGGCCGTCTAGGCCACGACGCAGACTCAAGGCACTGGTCCAAGAATGTTTTGGGTTTGGCTGCTGTAGTTTATATTCAGTTTATCAGGGGAGAGAAAGCTGATCCTAGATCGATGTTTGGGGGAGCTTTGACATCAACAGGGCACATATGTAAGGCCAACTTCATCTGTACCAAGTCTCTCATAAATATAGCACCCCTTTTTAGGCCAAACCACTCAAGTCGCCCAGGCTGACACACACAATCCGCTATACCATTTCACAATGCAGAGCTACAAGTGGGAGGGTGTGGACAGGCTTGTCAAGACAGAGAGTAGTGGGGAGTCCGTTTAGCCTACATTCAGCCAACCTTCTCACCCATGCCCACACCACAAAGACAATCAAATGGCCATACTAGAGGTTCTGGAGCACTGGTTTTGACCTGTATCGATTCTAAAAACAGACGTAAATGAACTCCCTCCCAATGACTCATTGAGCATTGCCTGTGTAAACCTCTGGCTACTTAGAGGAGGTTTGCTGGCTGTGAGCCAAGAAGGGTTTGTGTGGTAGGCTTAAGAGCGGGAGTGAGGTATTTAAAACAGGTTAGTCACACTATTGGGTTGCAAATTTCTGGGAACTCTCTATAAATTCCCTGGTGTACCCTAGAATCAGGAGAGAATAAGCAGAACATCTAGAATCCTCCAACCAGGATTTCTGGGAAATCTGGGAATTTATTGAAAGTTCCAGGAATTGTAATCCCCGTAACACCTCCCAAATCAAAAGCCGTGTCTCACAGCCTCTTCCTGACAACTTTTAGGACGTCGATATCATGTAGGATCCTACGAGACAAGCAGGAAGTGTGGTTTGAGAGGGACAGGATGACAGTCCCAACGATTGGTACTTCTACTTCATACTTGTCGGAAAAATTAAAGACCGGGGTCGAGCCCCTGTGCTGTGGCGTATATCCTGTAATTGTTAGAGAACGGGGATGTTGGAGGGGGGGAGGGGGGGGTCCGCTGGGTTAAGAACCCACCATTACACACAAACTAAGGAATAACAAACAAGATAAAATCCTTGGTGCTAATATTCAAATGAAGGATCTTAGGCAAAGTACAGTATGGCCCCATATGGTGTAGGCTAAGTGACTCAATGAGTAAGCATGTGTGTGTTTGGGTGTGTCATTCAGTTACAGTAACTAGGGAGCCAGTCCAAGGGAGAACCACAATCAGTGTGTTACCTAGTGTTTCACAAGTCCTCTGACTCCATCCAGAACTCTGACGATCTCCATACCACTACTCTGTTGCAGTGTAAATCGGCGGACGATCTCCATACCACTATTCTGTTGCAGTGTAAATCGGCTGACGATCCCCTTACCACTACTCTGTTGCAGTGTAAATCGGCGGGCGATCCCCATACCACTACTCTGTTGCAGTGTAAATCGGCTGACGATCCCCATACCACTACTCTATTGCAGTGTAAATCGGCTGACAGACATCATCTCAAGTGCTCTGCTCAACTGTAGGCCAGGTCTAAAGGTGTACCCAAAAATCAGTCATAACCACAAACCTCAACCTTGATCATACCTATTTTAAAAAGACAGTGATAAATATTTAATTAGCTCCTGTACCCAGTAGTGTTCCAGCTGCTCAGTAGTCGGTTAAGCAAACAGGTCCTGTGTGTTCATTGCTAATGGTATCCCGTAAAATCCAGAGGGAATCGTAGATTAGGCTGAGGCTACATCGGGCGTGCAAATGAGCTCACCTGAAGGGTAGCAAAGATGTTAGTGTACAACCACCACTTGACGTCTGTGAGGAACAAACTCAAAGGCTAACTAAAGTTAGCCCAGGGACTGGCTGGCCCATCATCAACGTTCTTGAACTGTGGTGAATGTATCCCGGAGGCCGACCTCTGCTCTGCATTATCAATGTCAGTGATGAGGTGTCAGCTGTGGGTTTGTCAATGAGGCAGGTCAAATTGCTACCACTATCGAGCGGCCTATGACATCATGTAAATGGCACTCAGCCAAGCTCGGTTTCTGCATCACTCTCAATTACAAAGAATGTCACAGGGTGAGGAGGAAAGAGAACATAAGGACAATCCAGAATTGCAAAATTAAACAACAAACTTCCTCAAAATGCTGAATATACTGTAGGCTGAAATGAATGTGTCGAACAACAGTGCGCAAAACCAAACTGTCACAAAAATATATATATATTCCACGACGGGCTGAGTGTCTGCAGGTTTTTGGCTTTTCTTTTCAAATAAGCCCTAGCCAGCCAGGTGAGGAGAGTTCCTTACTAATTAGTGAGCTTAATTAACAAAGTACAAGGGTGGAGCGAAAACTTGCAGACACTCATTCCCTTCGTGGAATGAGTTTGACAAGCACTTTAAAGCCTAAAATTTGGTTCAAAGTTCATCAAAAGCTGACATATAGTCTCGGCCTGTCTGTCACTGAAAACTTTGACTGTAGATACGTGAGCTAGAGTATTTATTTCAGCAATCTCATAACATATCGCAAATAAGGTATACAGAATCAGCAGCCTTTTGGCATCCGAGTCCCGGAGAAGTTGTAGAAAACAGGTTTCAGGGCAACATGATAACTTCGGCTACATCTAAAAATGAGACCTTAGAGGTGGTAATGTGGGGTGTAGCCTACCCACTTGGGAATAAAAGAAAACATTCATTGGACACAGAGTTGAAAGTGCACACACACAAATGGAAACAGATGTCAAAAGACAGTTCTTTGCTGGTCTGCATCCCCGTTTTCATCCATTACTCGCCCGCTCTCTCGTTGTCCTCTTCTCTGCCAAATCAAACACGATGGAAAACAGAGTGAAGCAATGGTGGTCAAAGTGGAAAGAATGTATGTTGTTTAAGGATATTTGGCAAATTCTAACCCACAATGAACCCCAGCGGTGCTTAGGGTCATGTGACTGGAAGCGACGACCCCCACGGTGCAGGGGTCAGTAGAAACCTGGGCTCTGTCCATAGGTCTACCTGTCACAGTTCAGGGGTCAGTAGAAACCTGGGCTCTGTCCGTAGGTCTACCTGTCACAGTGCAGGGGTCAGTAGAAACCTGGGCTCTGTCCATAGGTCTACCTGTCACAGTGCAGGGGTCAGTAGAAACCTGGGCTCTGTCCAGGTCTACCTGTCACAGTGCAGGGGTCAGTAGAAACCTGGGCTCTGTCCATAGGTCTACCTGTCACAGTGCAGGGGTCAGTAGAAACCTGGGCTCTGTCCATAGGTCTACCTGTCACAGTGCAGGGGTCAGTAGAAACCTGGGCACATTTGCCTTATATGATAACAAATACAAAAAATTAAATTAAATAGTGGCACAGACAGTCCACTAGAGCAGAGCCTCTTACATTATTCAGATAGGGAAACTAGGCTGTGTGATATGACAACGTCCTCTGTGGCTCAGTTGGTGGAGCATGACACTTGCAATCCCAAAATAGTGGGTTCAATTCCCAGGACCACCCATATGTATAAAAAAATCATTAAAAAAAAATAATATTTAAAAAATGTACGCATGCCTAAGGTGCTCTGGCTAAATGCATCTGCTCAATGGCGTATATTATGATATTGCAGGCATTTTGAGTCTTGTCAAGGAGCCAAAACAAAAGCGCAGGTGCCACAACCAGTGCCAACCAGAGTACCAGTCATCGTTTCAAGCTCAGCTGATTGTAAGGCTTTTTTGTTCATCCCCCAAGCTGATCCTTGAGGAAATGTTTTCATTCAACAAAAACATTTTTTAAAGCCTCTTTCCACGTTTCCTGCCAACAACTTTCTAACATCTGCTTGTCATTTTTTAAGAGAGGATGTTGTTGAGCGCAGCGGGAGGGAGAAGGGGGCAGTCCGAGAGGAAGTGGAGGCTCTTTCTCAAAGCTCGGGAAGCCCACGTTTTACTGAATAGGATGAAATAACAATTTGATAACAAAAAAAGCAAAAACATTTAACCACAAGGTGGAAAACCTTTGATAGGCAGAGGCATCGTCTACAGTTTCAAAGCAAGCACAGGGCATTATATTAGGAGCTACTAACTGCCTACTATTCTTGAAGACAATGTAAATGGAGGTCAATGAAAGCACTGTTGAAAACCTAGAACCAAGCTGCAATGTTTGTTACTACTGTAGGATCATGAGCAACAATAAAACTTGTAACTTTATGGTTGCCAGTTGAACATCTCCAGAGGTCTCCATTTTTCATGTTGGTAATAAGAATATATGACAACCTCCCATCCACCAAACAAACCAAAGAAAATAAGTGCTTGTGATGATGTTACAATGCAGGTAGCACTGTGCAACAGAGTTGACCCTGGCAATGAAAATAGCAATCACTCCGCTAGCTTACCATTCCTCTTCAAAATAAAATACATCTAGTCGTTGTACTGACATTTTGTTGTTATTCCGTCTCACATACACAGATAAATGGTTAGGTAATTTAGCTAGCTAAGGGGACAAGAGCTGAGTCCCCTGAGCTAATAAAGCTAATTATTTATTTTTTTGACAAGAAGCAAGCTAACGTCTCCGTAATATTAGCTCGCTAAAACTTGACTAACTTGTCAGATAAATGTAGGAGGAACAAAGTAGCAAGGACATTTGGTCTACCTGAATCTCGGAGAGTCTTTGAGACATTCCTCGAATTCCACCGTTATCTTCATCTTCTTGAACAAGTAAAAACAGGGATTAAAACACTAGGATTTATAAACAGCTGTCCCTTGTTTTGGACTCGGCTACCCCGTTAAAGAGCTGGGAATCAACCCACAACACGTCGGCAAAACTGGCTGACAAATAATAGGTTCCCGACAATGCAACCATAAACAAATTACAAGTAAAATAACTACTTAAATAAAATAGATATAATTTTTTAAAATGGATATTGTTTTGTTTGTTTAAATTGAATAGGAAAATATCGCTTCACTAGCTAGGTTATAGCAGCCAAGTGGATGAGGCTTTTCATTTCACGCATACAATTACAAGCTGCTGTATCTACGAATCATCGTGTCCAGTGTTTCCTGATCCATGAAAAAACGACTTGAGTGATACTTGGACCATCCAAAGAGAAGGCTCTCTTCGGGACTAGGAGGCTGGACATGTGGTATAGTCGGGAACTGTACCCATAGAGATAAATAGAGGACTCCTCTTTGTGTATCTGTGCGAGTGTAGCGTCTGTGACAGTATAGACCATACTGAATGAAGTACATGGTCTTCTTAAAGATTGGCTGAGCCCTCTTAATAACCCGGTTGGACATGTCACCAGGAGGAGTCCCAGCCAGTCGACTAAATTAAAATGGTGGACGCTCTTCAAATGGCCCTGCCCATGTTAATGCCAAAGATGTTTATAATTAACCCAAGATGGGGGGGTGCAGGCTGTTGTCCAATTGGAGCAAATTAAATCATAGTGGGCAGAACAAGCAAGGAGGTGGGCAGAGCCAAGCACAAGTTTGCGAGATTCTATTGGCTGTCCGTTATGGAACGCCTACTTTAAGGAGCAGCGCATTTGCAGTTGGTCAATTCGCTCTTGCACTCCAAAACAATGTAATTTAAAAAAAACTTTGACAAAGGCTAAAAGTCTACAAAACGTAGTCCACTCTGTTTGTAACAGAGTCTAGTTTTGGGAATAGAAAACTCTATTGAAATAAAAATGTTCCATCCATCTCGCTCCATCTTCTCCCACTAGACTGCCTCATCACCATATTTAGTGGTGAGCGGAATTGTTTTATTTAACTATAGGCAAGTCACTTAAGAACAAATTCTTAATTACAATGACGGCCCACCCCGGCCAAACCCTAACGACGCCGGTTGTGATAAAGGCTGGAATCGAACCAAGGTCTGTAGTGACGCCTCTAGCACTGAGATGCAGTGCCTTAGACCGCAGCGTCACTCCACTCAAGAGCCCATAAAAGTGCCAAAATTTGGCAATTTTTTTCTTTATTGGCCGATCGCTCCCAACTCATAGGAATCCCCAACCAGTTGACTACTTTAAAATAGTGGAAGCCCTCAATGGCAATGTTCATACTAAGATGGTTTATATCCATGATGATTCCTCTCTCTCTGTGACAAGCAGAAATACTCTCATATAGTAGTTGTTTTAACAATTGGCCAAATGGCATGTGTCCACTTCTATCAGGTCATTCATAACAACCTAAACATTACGCAACTTCTTTTCAATCAAATGAGCCCCATGTAGAAAACTAGCAGTTAGCTGACCGTCATACAAAAATCCTCCACTTTGTGGGCTTATTTTCGTGGATAGATTTTGGGCGGAGTAAAAACTCTCACATCGCCTCTTCCTCGATCTAACATTAGTTTGTTTTCAATTGTTAACATTCAGTCAAAACTGAAGTCACATTGTCAAAATTCTTCACACAGTCAGCGAAACAGCAGTGTATGGACCAAACTGAATACTTTTTCATTGCGTTCACAAAAAAATGCATTCAATGACCACATTCTCTGAAATCCATGAACTCTTCTCATTCATACTCCACCACCTGCAAAACTATATATTTGCAGCACCTTTTCAAATGCTAAAACACCGTTTCCAAAACTGTTAAAAACACATTCAAAACAGAATGATTGCAAATGTCTTGCATTTCTGCAGTAACCAGACTGAAACATATAGAAAATCTCAGCAGAATATCGGAACATCTCAGTAGAATATCGGAACATTCCAAAGACGGCTGATTGCAATTTCAGCTGAAACCCTACGGAGGTGTCCTGTTTTTAGTCTCGTTACCAAACAATTTAAAATAAATTCAATGCAATACCTATTAAATCTCACTTAGATTGTCAAGTGTGTAACAAGGTTGAATATAAAAATCCTCTTTGATTGATTTGATCTTAACCAATACTCTTCATTTGAATGCTTCTGGTATTTTTGCAAATGAGATGTGATCACTGTGCTATTGCCTGTGTGAGAGATGGTTAAATTCCTAATTCCTCCTTTTCATCCTTCCCTTTTTTCAGAAGTGTGTAAAGCCCTGAAAGAAATTGATGGGGGGGGGGAATCCCCTGGCCCTGATGAACTAGACCCCTGCTTCCTATACCTAGCCGCTGACATCATTGCTCCCCTCTTAACATGTATTTTAAACCTCACGCTTGATGTGAAGGAAATCCCCAAGTTACGGAAATCTGCTTTTGTACGGCCTCTCTTGATAGGTGGAGATCCTTCGCTACTTGACAACTATCGACCCATATCAACATTGTCTGTACTGTCAAAGGTACTGGAGTCCTTATTAAGCAGCTAAAGACCTACTTCCAAGAAAACAACATCTTAAATGGAATGCAATCAGGTTTTAGGTCTGGCCACAGCACTGTTTCAGCAACACTGAAGGTTTTAAATGACATCCACTGGGCTCTTGATAAGAAGTTACATTGTATGTCTGTCTGTATTGATTTGTCAAAGGCTTTTGACACAGTGGACCATGCAGTGTTAGTGCAAAGGTTCAAATGTTGTGGAATTAATTGTCATGCTCTAGATTGGTTTATTAATTACCTATCAAATCGTACACAATGTGTAATGGCAGATGGTTGTAAATCTGAGTCCATAAAGGTGTGCTCAGGTGTTCCGCAGGGTTCAAATTTTGGCCCACTGTTGTTCATTTTGTATAACAACAACAGAGGGAGAATGTGTGGAGGACAAAGGAGAGGAAGACCAAGAGCGGTGGTCTATAATGAGAGAGGCCACAATTATTGACCATGTTGTAAACCATGGTCTCTCTTTGAGAGAGGCCAGTTTAAGGGTGCAACCAACCAAATCTGCAGTGTTCAAACAGTATGTTCACATTTTTTTACATGTACTGACATTTTGAAATATATTGATTGTTTTGTGTTTTTCAGTAGGATCCGAAGGTTGCCTCCCACAGGAGGGAGAGGCAAAATATTATCAGACGCGCAGGAAATTGCCATTGTTGACATGGTGATTGGCAACAACGCAATAAAACGGCGGGAAATTCGGGACTGAGTGCTGGCAGACAATATCACTGTTGGGAATGTGAATACGGTCAGCACAACGACAATATCACTGTTGGGAATGTGAATACGGTCAGCACAACGACAATATCACTGTTGGGAATGTGAATACGGTCAGCACAACAACAATATCACCGTTGGGAATGTGAATACGGTCAGCACAACGACAATATCACTGTTGGGAATGTGAATACGGTCAGCACAACGACAATATCACTGTTGGGAATGTGAATACGGTCAGCACAACGACAATATCACTGTTGGGAATGTGAATACGGTCAGCACAACGACAATATCACTGTTGGGAATGTGAATACGGTCAGCACAACGACAATATCACTGTTGGGAATGCGAATACGGTCAGCACAACGACAATATCACTGTTGGGAATGCGAATACGGTCAGCACAACGACAATATCACTGTTGGGAATGTGAATACGGTCAGCACAACGACAATATCACTGTTGGGAATGTGAATACGGTCAGCACAACGACAATATCACTGTTGGGAATGCGAATACGGTCAGCACAACGACAATATCACTGTTGGGAATGCGAATACGGTCAGCACAACGACAATATCACTGTTGGGAATGCGAATACGGTCAGCACAACGACAATATCACTGTTGGGAATGCGAATACGGTCAGCACAACGACAATATCACTGTTGGGAATGTGAATACGGTCAGCACAACGACAATATCACTGTTGGGAATGTGAATACGGTCAGCACAACGACAATATCACTGTTGGGAATGTGAATACGGTCAGCACAACGACAATATCACTGTTGGGAATGTGAATACGGTCAGACAATATCACTGTTGGGAATGTGAATACGGTCAGCACAACGACAATATCACTGTTGGGAATGTGAATACGGTCAGCACAACGACAATATCACTGTTGGGAATGTGAATACGGTCAGCACAACGACAATATCACTGTTGGGAATGTGAATACGGTCAGCACAACGACAATATCACTGTTGGGAATGTGAATACGGTCAGCACAACGACAATATCACTGTTGGGAATGTGAATACGGTCAGCACAACGACAATATCACTGTTGGGAATGCGAATACGGTCAGCACAACGACAATATCACTGTTGGGAATGTGAATACGGTCAGCACAACGACAATATCACTGTTGGGAATGCGAATACGGTCAGCACAACGACAATATCACTGTTGGGAATGTGAATACGGTCAGCACAACGACAATATCACTGTTGGGAATGTGAATACGGTCAGCACAACGACAATATCACTGTTGGGAATGTGAATCACGGTCAGCACAACGACAATATCACTGTTGGGAATGTGAATACGGTCAGCACAACGACAATATCACTGTTGGGAATGTGAATACGGTCAGCACAACGACAATATCACTGTTGGGAATGTGAATACCGTCAGCACAACGACAATATCACTGTTGGGAATGTGAATACGGTCAGCACAACGGCAATATCACTGTTGGGAATGTGAATACGGTCAGCACAACGACAATTGCCAGAGTCCTAGAGAAACATAAAATGAGGAGGAAGCAGTTGTACACTGCACCCTTTAAGAGAAACGGTGAACATGTGAAAGAACACCAGTATCAATATGTCCAGGTAAGATGTACCCTGTTAGCTTATTGAACAGACATACACAGCTATGCATTATGTAAAGTACTGCAAAACTGTATTAACTGTATTTTAGAGAGTAATGGAGATGGAAGCCAGTCAAACTGCACATATTCATCTTTGTGGATGAAGCTGGATTCAACCTGGGGGAAAAAACACAGCTGGGAAGAAATGTGATTGGACAGAGAGCAACCATAGATGTCCCAGGCCAGAGAGGAGCTAACATCAATGTGTACAGCACTGTCCAATGATGGTTCGCTGTTACACAAGCCACTCACTGGCCCCTACAATACAGAGAGGTTCATTTATTTTCTGAATGACCTGCATAATCGATTTGTGCACGCAGAGGATAGGGAAAGAAACACCCCTACCTTCGTTGTTCTGTGGGATAATGTGGCATTCCACCACTCTGCTGCAGTCACAGACTGGTTTGCTGCACATCCCAGGATGTCAGTACTATCCCTGCCTCCATACTCCCCCTTTCTAAACCCCATAGAGGAGTTTCTCTCTGCGTGGAGGTGGATGGTTTATGACCAGATGTCCTTACTGAATGCCATAAATGCGGGTTGTGGAGACACTTCTCCTGAAGACTGCCAGGGTTGGATTTGACATTCCATTAGATATTTTTCCAAGATGCATCGCCAGAGAAGACATAAGATGTGATGAGAACTTGGGGCCAAATGCAGGAGAGAGGGAGAACTAGAACTCTCACAGGACTGTACAAGTATGTGTGATTATACTATACATGTTTGTTGTAATAATTATTGCAGCCTTAGAATCTCGGGAATTTGTTTTGTTTCAACTTATTTTTCCACAAGTAAATTACTATTTGCAAAGATATAGAAAAAATAAAGTCTATTGAAGCAAATTGCTGCATTTCTGATTCATTCTTGTTACATATACTTTTACAGTCAATAAAGTGAATAAGTGTGATTCTATAATGAAATACTGATGTGAAAAATCATAGAAACTTCTAAAGATAAAAGTTAATCATTTATGTAATGCTCTCTGTTAGTATTTTTTAGGTCCGTGTGTTATGAGTGACAATGTATGCTTTCTGAGTGAGAATTATTGCCAGTGTTATGGTTGAACAAGCTTATTTTGAGACATGTATGAAGTGTTTTGAGTTAATTTTGGAGGTGAGCTTTGGCCAAAATGCATGTTGATAATGCAGACTGAAGAGTTTTGAAAAATTGGCTTCAGTATTGACCCACGCTTGTTAGCAACTGAACAAAAAAAAAACAATAAGGATTTGTAGAGTAACAAAAGAAAATAAATAAATCAGGAGTTTAAATATTTTTCAATTAAAATACATCTACCCTTACAGAATTTATCATACCTCATCTAGTTGCCAATGGATTATTCTAATACAAAAGGAGAACGTATATAATATGAATCCAGAGCACTAACAGCATGGAGTAATAGCACCTCTCAACATGAAGATTTGATACTATTGCCATCTGGTGGCCATAGAGAAGTACTGCGTGATCTGTTAGGCGTAGGTACACTGGATCAAAAACATGAACCGGAGAATAAATGGTGTTCAATGGTATTACATTCTACTTCCACATAAAAACACCAAGCTCATAAGCAGACGCTTCATAAACAGCATCTTTTAATTATGGGAGACAAAAATACACACATCCTTATGTTTAAGAACATGCAAATTTAAAGATACAAAAAAAACTAAAATAAATCAAAAGTCCATTATTTGGGGACAGACAAATTATCACGAGACAGAATGTTAGTCCACTGTCCAACGTAAAGAAAGAAAATTTGGTGGAATATAAGCAAGACAACAAGTAGCCAGTAGAATCCAAGCCTTGAACTGCACAGGGAAGAACATGAGCATAGCCTATTCATTCACAATACACATAAATACATCATCTAGGCACATTTGCCTTGTAATAACCACCCCGGGTTAATGTCATACAAGTTGATTCACAGACAACCTCATCCTTTTGTCTTAAGTCCTGAAAATTGGAAGAAAAATAAAAAATCTTCATAGTAATAACTCTTAAGTGTTAATGACTTTGTTTGTTTTTCTCCTATGTGCCTTCCCTCATTATTTGGATAATAGTAGAAAACAAAGAGCAAGGAGGATAGTGGGAACAGTCAGTGTTTCAATCAGTGTTTCCTGTGGATGTGATGCTGTAATTTTCAAAAGGAATCCAGCACTGCTGAGCTTTTGAAATCGTGAGGACAGAATCCAATGGATGGACACCTAGCTTATATGGTCATTCAGTCCCCAGAATTAAAAGGGCTTGGTAGTCTAGTTCTGAGAAGAAATAAACCATCTCTACATGCCCTGATAAAACAAAAAAAAATGTTTTGTAAATGTGCTCATTCAGGAAGAGGACATCAAAACTCAATGTTTAAGACTTCATTTATCACTGGAGGACAGTGGTTCTCAGAGGTTCATGTAGATTGATGTGCCATGACGTAAATATCAGAGGCAATAAATACACAGTAACCAACTGTCTTGGTTGCCCAGATATCACTCATTTTGTCCGCCAAGCTAGCTAGCAAATTACAAAAGGTAACGGGAAGCAAAAACTAAAAAGGGGGTAAATTGATCCAAATCAACGACCTCACAATACCATACCTTTCATACAGAATGTAATAGTGAACATAATATCAACTACATACCAGAAATCTTTCCGTTCATGCAGCCAATCAACCCATAAACCCCCAAAAGTCCTACTGCAGGATGGTAAGTAGTATTATTGACATTGTACAGGAAACAGTCCTGGAGTATTTTCCTTAGTGTACACTGTAGCAAAATGTTTTGCAATGAAAACAAGCATTTCTTAATGGATAAAATGCAAGTTAGTCCCTCGCTGTTTTGGCCCGTTTGGTTACTAGTGAATACACCCCTGCTTATCAGTAGTACAAACCCTTCTCTGGGAGGTTCCTTTCCCAAATGTTGTCCTTCTTATTATCTTCGTGAGCGAACATGGCATGAGTGCTGATAAGCACAAGGCTTTAGTAGCCATGCACAATACAGCTGCGTCCCATAGGTATAATGGCAAGCCTGGACATCTCCATTTTAATATGCAGATGTCCTGTGAGAAATGACGTTATATTACGCTGTTTTATGGTTACTTATCACAACGCAATCCATAATAAATGGTCATTTTATTGCACGAAAATAAATGGGTTTTGCTGTCAATTACAGTACATTTAGCCACCCTATTAAGATGATGGTACCTTGTTGGAAACATATATTTTCCCATTAGTCAGTGGACATGTATGTTCTGTACCAAATATCCTATAGTGGGCGTGTATATATTATGTAGGACTGAAATGCTGGTCACCTTGGACATCGAGGTGCCTTGCAGGCTGGTTGTAAATGTTAAGTTTGCTGTTCCTATATCCATACCAGACAAACCTACATCCAAGATCAGGGGAACGGAGGAAACGGAGACAAAAACCCAGGACAGAAGCTCTCTCGCCAAGGTTTCTTCAACGAGTTATGTTGGTAGTTAGTTCAAATTAAAATGAAATAAAAAACAGGTACGGGTACAGGGGAAACTAAAGACAACAACAAAAAAAGACCAAAATCCTCCTACCACCATCATCATCATAATTATACACCACCACTTCCATCCAATGGGTGCTGCTGCTTTTTTAGGAAGTGGGGTTTCCGACAGCTTTTGCCAGGGGCTCAGGAGGAGCCAGGACAGTCGGACAAACAAAGACAGACAGACTGCAGCTAGCAAGCGAGCAGGTGAGTGATTGAGTGAGGCAGGAGTCCTCACTGATAATAACAGTCTGTTATAACAGTCTTTAGGTCTCGGATCCTATAGGTCTGGTTTCCTTTGAAGTGACGGCAACTTTTTGAGAGGGACTCTTTCGCAACGAGGAAAAGTGACCGGCAGGGTCGATATGCTTTGCATTGCAGTGTTTCTGGGAAATATACACACGCGTGGAGGGAGGGAGAGGGGGGGGGTTCGAGGTGAGGTTATGAAGCGGTCGGCTCTATGGCCCGGCACATGTAGCAAAGTGTCTCTTTTGAATGTTTTATGAGAGCCGAGACACACAGGCTGGGGACAGGAGAGGTGGCGTGTCCTCCTCCTCTAGGAATCCAGAGCTGCAATCCAAAAAGAGAGGACATGTGAGTGACAGCACCATATGCGTTAATTCATTACAACAGTAACTGGAACAGAGAAACGCTAACATTTTAGTAGTCTTATAGTAGAGTGAACATGGGGCCTGTATTCACAAAGTGTCTCGGAGTCAGAGTGCTGATCTAGGATCGGTTTTGCCCCTTTAAATCAGAATGAATAAAAGGGTCGGTCAAACTGATCCTAAATACGGGCCCCTTTCTCAATTCAGACTGTTTTCTGTCAACAGCTGAGTCCAGTATTAACACCTTTAATCTTTTCTCCAATGCGCCACATCAGTCCCCCTGTGGAGGAACTGCATGACCTCTTGCAATTTGGAAGGCCTACTATAAATCAGAGCATTGTAACGTTTATGTAGAGCTTTACACATATCTAACCCTCTCAGAATCCAACTGCCTTTCTAGAAGGTTCCCCATGCATGTACGCTAGTGCATAAGTCTTAAAACCAAGAGAACATTTATCATTTCCCCCTGTTTATATATTACTACTTCAGGCTACAGGGTAATGAAGTGTCTCCACAGCGTACTCAGTGCTTCCTGTGGTCCTGTATGGCTCAGTTGGTAGAGCATGGCGCATGCACCGGCAGGGTTGTGAGTTCGATTCCCGGTGCCACCTCTGCGATAAAGAAAAACGTCTGCTAAAACATATGATATTACTCAGCAAGGCTTGAAGGAAATCCGAGTGCTTGACTGAGGGACATTGAAAGAAAATAAATCCTCCCAGGATATACAGTGGGGCAAAAAAGTATTTAGTCAGCCACCAATTGTGCAAGTTCTCCCACTTAAAAAGATGAGGCCTGTAATTTTCATCATAGGTACACTTCAACTATGACAGACAAAATGAGAAAAAAAAAATCCAGAAAAATCACATTTTTATGTGGGAGAACATGCACAATTGGTGGTTGACTAAATACTTTTTTGCCCCACTGTACATACATGGTAATAACAGAAAAGCAAGAGCACCGAGATGTCTGCAGTGACGTTTGTTCACTACAAACGAAGTTAGCTGGGCAACAACATTTTTAAAAAGCTCAGCGAAAAGAGTGTGGGCGGGGCTTAAGTTGGAGAAAGAAAAAGCTTGGCCATGTCATGGCGTGATTGACCTATAAAGGCTCGCTATAGCTTCCAGCCCGTGATGGATTGGCTATTCATTCTTAGCACGCTGTCAGCTTGCTGCAGTAAATGTTATACAAAAACACAATCAACCATTTTCTCTCTTTCAATGGATATCGCCAGAGTGTGATCCCAATGTTCATTTTCTGACTAGTCCTGTCCTAAGGTTTCTGAGAACCCCCATTTGTCTTACCCAAAGTATCCGGAGGTTAAATTTAAGACTTCAGACCATTTTAATAACACTTGAAATGCAATACCATTTGAGTTCTTCGCGCACCACACTCCTAATATTCCTCTCAAGAAATGAGCCAATGTTGGCAAAGAGTAGTATTTGTAGAGCTGGCTCTTTCACCGAAGGCTATAACCTACATAGCTCATATTTACAAGTAGGTGTGCTATTCTAGCAATGAGCATTCTCCTGTAGTCTAGCGGTGTGGGAGGGCTCTGGACGGACTTCTTCCAGTGGCAAGCGAGACATGAAAAAAAAAAAAGTTTGCTATGTCATCTAACATGTTCAGGCAATGCATGATGGATATTTAAAATAGGATCCATTATAATCAGATATCTTGTTTTGTCTCTTTAGAGATTCATTTGCCTGCCTGTTTTTTTTGTGTGCATATTGATCTAGGCTATGCCCCATATCACTTACCTCCGGAGGAAGTGGAAACTCAAAACACATATTAGCTAGATTGCTAACTCTAAATATGCTTTGTTCTGCTTGCACATCATCTCAATGACATACTCTGTCAAGTGGTATCATTTCCTCTATATATTGACATTTGAAAAATGCACATGACGTGCAAACAACTAAGCAGTGGCACAAACACCATAGTCATCTCCGTCGCACTTCCTAGGACCGTTCAAAACAAAATTAAATACATTAAGATTATTAAGGCCTTTAAAATCAGATTCATTCATTTAAGACCAAAGCTGTGTAGTCGAATACCCATACTAACATACTGTATACTACATAGTTAATGAGTATATACTGGGGCGGCAGTGTAGCCTAGTGGTTAGAGCATTGGACTAGTAACCGAAAGGTTGTAAGTTCAAATCCCCGAGCTGACAAGGTACAAAATCTGTCGTTCTGCCCTTGAACAGGCAGTTAACCCACTGTTCCTAGGCCGTCATTGAAAATAAGAATTTGTTCTTAACTGACTTGCCTAGTAAAATAAATTTAAAAAAAATACACTGCATACTATTAGTATACTGTAAACAAACTGTATCCTTTCAGTTGAACATACTAGCTTCGCCTATCTACCGGAAGTTGATGCTGTTCCTATGCAACCTCTTGCTAGCATAACAAATTACTAGCTAGACATTTTACGATTTTGGGTGTAAATTCAATCTGGAGAGCGCTCTGGTCGTTCGTAAATTCAATCTGGAGAGCGCTCTGGTCGTAAATTCAATCTGGAAATTCAATCTCTGGAGAGCGCTCTGGTCGTTCGTAAATTCAATCTGGAGAGCGCTCTGGTCGTTTGTAAATTCAATCTGGAGAGCGCTCTGGTCATTCGTAAATTCAGAGAGCGCTCTGGTCGCGTAAATTCAATCTGGAGCGCGTAAATTCAATCACTGGACTCAATCTGGCTCTGGTCGTTTGTAAAGAGCTCTGTCATTCGTAAATTCAGAGCGTGTCGCTCTTGGAGCGCTTCACTGGACTCTCTGGCCGAAGAGTTGATCCGAGTTCTGACCTCACAACGGCAGTCAAGCGCCCAAGCTAACTGGGTAACGTTGACTAGCTATTTCCAGACAAATGAGAGAACACATTACCCATTTTACCCACCCTAGCTGGTTAGGCAGTTTATGTTATCCAGATTGTTGGTGCTTGTAACTGTGCTGCTGGCAACAATTTAATTGCCGATGTTTACTGGCCCCGGCCATATTCAACAGGTGTGGAGCGTTCGTAAACTCATCAGTTATTCTGCACTCTGGCACACTCAGACAAGAGTGCTCTGAAATCGGAGTAGATAGCCAGAATTAGCCATGTCCATGGAGAACGCACAACGACTATACCACTTAGCTAAGAATGACGTGAATAATCAAGTCAATGAACGTTGGGTAGTTAGATTATAGTTAATATACTGCCTGGAAAGTTCGATGTATTAGTAACCAACTAACGGCGGCAGGTAGCCTTGTGGTTAGAGCGTTGGACTAGTAGTAATGTTGCAAGATCGAATCCCTGAGGTGACAAGGTTAAAAAAAAAAAGTTTTTTAAATCTGTCGTTCAGGGGCAGACCAAGGCAGTCAACCCACTGTTCTGAGGCAGTCATTGAAAATAACAATTTGTTCTTATCGGACTTGCCTAGTTAAAACATTTTTTAAAAGGTAAAATATATATATTTTTTAAAATAAAACACATACTGCTGTAATGCTATGCGGTACGTAAGGACAGCATTGTCAGCCAACCTAACGTGTAACGTAACTGATTTGAAAGATAACTACTTAATTACAGTGCTCAACATTTGTCATAATTAGTTAAAGTAATGAATTTGTAATGCGCTCGGACTTCGACTGAATATTTTCCACCATTTTCTTCAAATATGGTGGATACTTCGTATTTTGGCGAATTTAGTACGACATCCGGGAACTTTTGGCATACTAACTATCCATACTATGACCAATAAGCGTACTCAATTTAACATCACAAATAGTATGGTTAGTGTGAGTATTTGAACACGGCACAATAGTAAAGGACCTGCATACACCCTGCTTACCGTCTTAAGGTTTGAGTATGCCCGTTTGTCTTACCGTCATGCGGGGGATCTACAATAAAGTCCTCTGTTTCCATGTCCTCCTTCATCTCCTCGTCCTCGTCCTCTTCTTCCGCCTGTTCGTTGGCTATGAGTTGTCGGGCCATCCTGATGCTGAGGCCCTCGTTGTAATGCATCTTCCTCATCATTTCAAACTGCTTCTTTTTCGCTGATGGGGAGAAAGAGAGGTTTCAATTGCTTTGGCGATGTAAAACATATGTTTCCCATGCCAATAAAGCCCTTTGAATTGAGGTGGGTTGAAAGAGAGAAAGAGAGGCTAGGGGGAGCCACAACTCAGACACATACTGTAAATATCCTGATTTCCAGTCTGTGGAGGGGACAGTGATACATAGAGAGTTACTTTAGTAGAGGCTAGGATGGCGTATTCAAAAGCTAAAGGAAAAAAGGGAGGAGGTTTTAGTTGAAAGGGGAGAGTTTTAACATGCTTATCCTCAAAATGGCGGTTGAAGGATCAATACACCCATAAACAAACTTTCCTGAGGATCCTGACTGAACAGTTCCAGTTGAATCTAATCTACCTTCAAGGACATGGTTCTGAGATGAAACCGTCAAAATAACTGCTTTCTAATTCCAGCAATCAATCTACTACTACTACTACACAAATATACCTTTCATACCAATAAGTTTCAGTCAACGTTTTTGCCACCTTTTTCAAAGTTTAACGTTTCTTGCTCCTTCCCCGCAAAAGTAAAATGGCGGCTATATGAAAAGTAAAATGGCGGCTATATGAAAAGTAAAATGGCGGCTATATGAAAAGTAAAATGGCGGCTATATGAAAAGTAAAATGGCGGCTATATGAAAAGTAAAATGGCGGCTATATGAAAAGTAAATGCCGACGAGCTAAAAAATAATAATAATAAAATAACATGTTTACAGCCAACATACCAGGAACCCTTTCTGAAAGCAATAAGAGACACTTTCAAAAGATGACTTGCAATTGCAGCCGTACACGAGAGGCTGTCAGGAGAGGCTTATTTTTAGCAAACAATAGCTTTGGAGTGTGAAGCAACAACCTTGAGGGACATTGTTACATGGAAACTAGGTGGCAGAGAGGATGTGACACAGATTTCAAATTTGGAAGCCAATGTCTGGAGGCTTAGTGATGTCACATTAGTACAGTCTCATGGAGTAACAGTGTGAGGTTAGGGGACAGCTGGCTCAATGTGTTGGGGATGAATTTTGTTACTACTAGTCGTCAAGATCACTCCAATCAATCAATTCCCTTGCTGATTGTTCGAAGCACACTACTTCAAATCCAGGTCACTCATAATTTAGAACCTCAAAAGATAATCTAATATTAAATACATGTTGTATTCAGTTGATGGCCTGTCTAACTCTGAAGAATAGTATGTATGAAGGTCAGCAGGTCTCATATACAAATATATTATAGGTGATTTTTTATTTATTTTTAGAAACAACTTTTTTTTAAACGGGTAGGATTCTAACTCATAGCAACACTATAAATCTGAGAGTATGCCTGGACACACATTTCAGTATTTGGGGAGAATTTACATGTTAAGCTCTTGCTTTCCCCTTTACTCCAGAGATAAAAATGCAGGAAAGCGAGGAGAGAGACAAGTGTGTCTGGAGCCAAAATGGACTACAGTCAATTGGAACAGTCACCGGGAGCAAGCTCCGTTTGGACCGTCGGCAGTGCCCAGGGCTGCTGAGCTGAGAGAATCCGTTATCAGGCACAGAACGCTTGACACAACACAAGGAGAGGTCAGGGAAAAGTCAGGGCCTGATGCCCAGTGGGAATAGGGATGTGAGGGGGTGAGAGGAGGACAACAAAGGGGGGGGCAGGCCCCACCTTGAGCCTCTGGGGTTAGTTCATCCTCTTCCTCACTGCTCTCCTCCTCTTCCTCTCTCATGAAGCGAGGTTCTGTTCCTTCTGCTGCCGTCAACCTGGGGGAGAAATAAGTGAGAAAGTGTCTAAAAAGACAGAAATAAACATGTGCAGGGGAAGTAGATGTGGCCATCAGCACACGTGAATCAAAGTCAACCCTCCAAGATCAATGTCCACATCCCCACGGAAATCTAATTACCAACATGTACGTGTTCATGAGGGTCTCACATTAAACAGAAGGGTCATATAAGTGTGTAGCCATTACTGTAAGGACGCTACAGACAGAGTCAGTTTAAGCTAGAGATATTTTATTTGCATTGGATGAGTCTCCAATCCACCACATCTTCCTACGTAATACTTCTGAGGTGAAAGGTGACAGAGCTAGAGCGGTGTTTGTCAGACCATGAGACATCCCCCCCCAAATTTTTTTTTAGGTATCCTCACAAAATCATTTATGGCCCACAAACTATTATGACCCCTTTACGGAAAGATGACTCTCGAACACGATGGTGTTCTCCGTTTCACTCTACGACCCCCCACAAGCGTCTTGGGACTTGTCTGAAGTCGGTACCAACTCTGCCAACTTGTCTCTGTAGCGTCCTTACAGATTTGGCTACACAGTAATATGACCCCTCTGTGTAAAAGGTGAGAATCATGAACATGTTGGTTGTCGTGCACTAGGTCACCCACAGATCTCACGACTGAAGGTTCCCCGGTATCAGTTGAAACATTTATAGAAGTATATATGGGAGACTGTTTTGTGTCAAAAATAAGGGGTTAAATACATGTAAAATAACCACGTTTCCCGATCTTTCAGATATAGGACAGACAGTTCAGAACAAACTATCGTTTCATGTAGTGAATCTGTTATTCAATGGGTTTGTATGAGCTAATAGCAGCAAGGCCAAATAAAAAATGTCAAATCATTCTTAAAATATATATTTTTTATACTTCGAATGGTCAAAAATCAAATAGCAAAATGATCCTTGGTACCAAAGACCCCCCTGCGGCTTAGACAGGGCTTATACTCTTATGGGTGAAAATGCAGTACGACACAGGCGCACACCCTAGAGGAATTCAGAGTCACACTGCTGGTGTTAAGTCAGTGCCTTGCTAATTCCCTTATTTTCCACCAGCTGAATCAGGCAAACATTTTTCCAGTTGCGTGACCTTTCACGCCTTCAGACAAAACCATTCAATTCTTTGCCTCAAAAAAAATCTGGGTGAAGTTTGGGATATGGCACAAGAATCTGACTTTTGACTGTGAGAAACACTTCTACTAAAATAAAATGTTGTCCTTAATTAACATTCTTGTTCGTGAAGGCCAGAAGAGCTTGACTCAGACAATATCATAGCATGATTATGAGCTTCTATATATCTATGAAGTTCCCTACTGGAAGAGGATGAGCATCCCAGTAGTCACGGTCACAACTGTTCCTGGTCCACATTCACTTTCTAAATGACTTTTTAAAGGAGGAAGAGCAGAATGATTTAAAAACAGGCCCTGGTTCTCTTGGAGAGGGATACAGATGAGGGCAGGAACAGAGTGAGACAAAAGACAGAATAAGAAAGGGAGGGAGGATAGATTTGGGGAGGGGGAGAGAACGAGTAAACGCAAGAGGGTAAGGGAGTAAGGGGAAAGTAGAGAGAAACAAAACGAGTATGTGAGTAAGAGAAAGAGGGACAAATAAAACAGAGAGACCAGGCAGTAGCCATTTTAATAGGATGAGGTTGAACAATGGTACACTGAGTGAAAATAAACAATGCCTTCAGATAGAGTTTCAGGCCGGAGCAGAACAATCCTCTTCAGTTATTTACTGACATCCATCTCCACAACACCAGGCTTTTGATGTGAGTAGACACGAGCAATGCATACAGGCCCAGAGCATAAACAGACATTTCTTTCAAGCCTAGACCAGACCCAGTATGATTGCACAATAGCCGACCAGACGGCCACTGATGTAATACTTCAAACAGCGTCCTTTAAACCTTTCCAAGTGCTTTTATTTCCTTGAACAGCAGTCATGATATCCTGTGTCTTGTTCTGAAGATGGCGGTGCATTAAGTTTGACAGTTGAGGGAGAAATGGACTGAATAGTCAAACAAACATTATTTTAGACGTGTTGGTGACAAAGCCGGAAAAATGTTTAATTTGTAGTGTCACGCGACGAATACTGTGTTAAATATGTAATACTGAACTACGTGGTCTTTATCCCTCCAACTAAAATGGGGGATATGCAATGTGCAGCATCCGTTGAGACAGTTAAGTGTGTAGGACTAGGATATATCATTCATTTCAATGTAGAAATAAATTACCGCGATAAAGACAAATGAGCCGATTGTGGACTACAGGAAACGGAGGGCCAAGCACATCGACAGGGCTGTAGTGGAGCGGGTCGACAGCGTGTTCACATTACTAAGGAATTAACATGGTCCACACACACACCAACACCTCTCCCTATGGAGGCTGAAAAGATTTTGCATGGGCCCCTCAGATCCTCAAAAAGTTTTTTAGCTGCACCATTTGACGGCATCTTGAATGGCTGCGTCACAGCTTGGTATGGCAACTGCTTGGCATCTGACCGCATGGCGCTACAGTGGGTAGCTTCCTGCAATCCCGGACCGCTATACCAGGCGGTGTCAGATGAAGGACCTAAAATAAAATGGTCAAATTGTCCAGCCACCCAAGTCATACTGTTCTCTCTACTACCGCACGGGAAACAGTAACAACGCACTAAGTCTGGAACCAACAGGACCCTGAAACAGCTTCTACCCCTAAGCCATAACACTACTAAATAGTTACCCAAATAGATACTAGGACCATCTGCATTGACCCTCTTTGCACAAACACTTTTGACTCATCACATACCCTAAATCAACTGTTAATCCTGTTGCCTAGTAACCCCTAGTCACTTCACTCCTACATAACTTGGCTATATACGCAGGGTACCAGTACCGAGTCGATGTGCAGGGGTAGGAGGTAATAGTAGATATGTACATATACAGTGCCTTCAGAAAGTATTCCCACAGACTGTATCCCCCCAAAAATTGTTATACGATGTAAAATGTTTTCAATTGAGATTATCGTCACTGGCCTACACACAAAACCCCATGAGATAAAAGTGGAACTTCAGTGCATTCAGAAAGTATTCAGACGCCTTGATTTTGTTACGTTACAGCCTTATCCCCCCTCCAACAATCTACACACAATACCCGATAATGACAATGCAAAAAAAAAAGTTTATATCACATTTACATAAGTATTCAGACCCTTTACTCAGTACTTTGTTGAAGCACCTTTGGCAACAATTACAGCATCAAGTCTTCTTGGGTATGATGCCACACGTTTTGGTGAACTTGTATTTGGGGAGTTTCCCATTTTTCTCTGCAGATCCTCTCTAGCTGTCAGGTTAGATGGAGAGCATTGCTGCACAGCTATTTTCAAGTCTCTCCAGAGATGTTAGATTGGGTTTAAGTACGGGCTCTGTCTGGGCCACTCAAGGACATTCAGAGACTTGTCCCAAAGCCACTGCTGCATTGTGTTGGCTGTGTGCTTAGGGTCATTGTCCTGTTGGAAGGTTAACCTTCGCCCCAGTCTGAGGTCCTGAGCAGGTTTTCATCAAGGATCTCTGTACTTTGCGCCGTTCATTTTTTCCCTCAATCCTGACAAGTCTCCAGTCCAATGCCACTGAAAAACATCCCCACAAGATGCTGCCAACACCATGCTTCACTGTCGGGATGGTACCAGGTTTCCTCCAGACGTGACGCTTGACATTCAGGCCAAAGAGTTCAATCTTGGTTTCATCAGACCAGATAAATCAGGTTTCTCATGGTCAGAGTCCTTTAGGTGCCTCTTCGCAAACTCCAACGGAGCTGTCATGTGCCAGTTACTGGAGGAGTGGCTTCCGTCTGGCCACTCTACCATAAAGGCCTGATTGGTGGTGTGCTGCAGAGATGGTTGTCCTTCTGGAAGGTTTTCCCATCTCCAGAGAGGAACTCTGGAGCTCTGTCAGTGACCATCGGGTTCTTGGTCATATCCCTGACCAAGGCCCTTCTCCCACAATTGCTCAGTTTGGCCGGGCAGCCATCTTAAGGAAGAGTATCGGTGGTTACAAACTTCTTCCATTTAAGAATGGAGGCAACCGTGTTCTTGGGGACCTTCAATGCTGCAGAAAATGTTGGTACCCTTCCCCAGATCTGTTCTTCGAAACAATCCTGTCTCGGAGCTCTACGGACAATTCCTTCAACCTCACGGCTTGGTTTTTGCTCTGACATGCACTGTCAACTGTGGGACCTTATATAGACAGGTGTGTGCCATTCCAAATCATGTCCAATCAATTGAATTTACCACAGGTTGGGTAAAATCAAGTTGTAGAAACATCAAGGATGATCAATGGAAACAGGATGCAGGAGGCTCATAGCAAAGGGCCTGAATACTTATGTAAATGTATCCAATGGAAACAGGATGCACGAGGCTCATAGCAAAGGGCCTGAATACTTATGTAAATGTATCCATTTTTTGTTAATACATTTGCATACTTTATTATTATGGGGTATTGTGTAAATTGAAGAGGATTTTTTAATTTTATTTAATCCATTTTAGAATAAGGCTATAACGTAACAAAATCTGGAAAAAAGTCAAGGGATCTGAATACTTTCCAAATGCACTGTTTTTTTACTAATTAATAAAACTGAAAAGTCTTGAATCAAGTATCAACCCCTCAGTTACTGCAAGCCTAAAGATCAGGATTAAACATTCCCTCATTTTGGATGGTGTATGAATACACCCAGTCACTACAAAGACACAGGACTCCTTCCTAACTTAGTTGCCGGAGAGGAAGGAAACCGCTCGGGGATTTCACCATGAGGCAGTTAGAGTTTAATGGTTGTGATAGGAGAAAACTGAAGATGGATCAACAACATTGTAGTTACTACACAATACTAACCTAATTGACAGAGTAATACTGCAAAGCATGTGGCAAAGCAATTCATTTTTTGAAATGAATACAAAAATGTTATTATAGGGAAAATCCAAAACACATTACAGAGTACCACTCTCCATATTTTCAAACAGTGGTGGCTGCATCATTTTATGGTTATGCTTGTAATCGTTAAGGACCGGGGAGTTTTTTTAGGGATAAAAAATGCTTACCAAGCCGATAGTGAACATTCCGGAGTGACCAAGTTAGTTTTGACATAAATCTACGGCAAGACACGCAATGACTGACTAGCAATGATCAACAACCAATTTGACAGAGCTTGAATTCAGGCTGTAACACAAAATGTGTTAACAGGGTTAACTGCCTGTTCAGGGGCAGAACGACAGATTTTGTACCTTGTCAGCTCAGGGGTTTGAACTTGCAACCTTCCGGTTACTAGTCCAACGCTCTAATCACTAGGCTACCCTTTCCTCTGCATAGTTGGGAAGGACCCGTAAGTAAGCATTTCACTGTTAGTCCACACAGTTTGTTTTTACGAAGCATGTGACAAACACATTTTGATTTGAACATGTCAAAAGAGGCATAACACAAGATAAGGCTGTGTGTAAGTTAATTATTCATTTCCATTTCACAGGTTTAAACCAATTGGACAGGTCGAGTCAACGCTGCAGGAAGTAAACTGATCCAAGTTTGTAATCGCCTCCCGTTACATTGTCCTCATTCCCCTGGATTCAGGGTTGATGGGATCTATTGAGTGGCACTTATTGATCCAAGCTGTTTCACTGAAACAAATTCCTGGGCGCAGATCCATCTAACACCATTACGTGATGTTTAGCCAATACGTTCCACTGGGGGGAGATTAGGACGAGAGGTAATATCAGTGAGGTTAGAGATAGTTCTGTGCCTTGAGCATCTGTGGCCTAGTAGTCAACACCGGGATGAAAATGTCCGAGAGAACACATACCAGTGAAGAGACACAAGGGCTTACTCACTCCCTCTAACCCACATGCATTCATCTGAAACGCTGTCTGAAACACAAAGAAAACACTCAGTGCATCAGTAGTGTGATCACATTGAGGGATAAAGGTAACACTGAGATTAATGCAGTCGTCCAAGGCAGAGTCGATTTAGAGGGAATAGAAATACTTAGAGTGGACACAGCGCTTGCAATACCAGGGTCGTGGATTCTATTCCTGCATGGGACACATATGCCCCAAAAAATACACACACACACACACACACACACACACTAGATAAAAACTGCTATAATGGCATGTTACTTACACACACAAAGGGCTGACCTCCCTGCCTGTTAAGTGGGTATAAAAACATGTGGTAACAGAACATGTGACAGACCTTTGCCTCAGTGGAGTTTGGCCTTCAGGCTGTGACGGAGCATCTGCTCCACTCTATGATGAGAGCTAATGCTAAAGCAGTAGACTGGCTCCTACTGCGTCGCTACTGAAAATCTACAGTGTTATCATAGCCATGCCCCTCTCTCTCTCACCGTGTTATGGTATATAAGGTACCAGTTACAGATGCACAATTGAGAGCATCCTGTCGGGATGTATCACTGCCTGGCACGGCAACTGCACCGCATCGTAACTGCAGGGGTTCCCCAGAGGGTGGTGCGTCGCTGGGGAATACCTGCCCTCACAGGAAACCAACAACACCTGATGTCACAAGAAGGCCAAATAGATCATCAAGGACATCGACCACACGAGCCACGGCCTGTTCACCCCGTTATCATCCAAAAGACGAGGTCAGTACAGGTGCATCAAAGCTGGGACCGAGAGACTGAAAGGAAGCATCTATCACTAGCCGGCTTCGACCTGGTTACGCAACCCTGCACCTTGGAGGCTGCTGGCCTTTGTACATAGACCTGGAATCACTAGTCATTTTAAAAATGTTTGCATGCTGCTTTACTCATCTCATACTGTGTGTTAGTCAATGCCACGCCGACATTGCTCAATCTAATATTTATACAGTACCAGTCAAAAAAGTTTGGACACCTACTCATTCAAGAGTTTTTTATTTTTACAATTTTCTACAGTGTAGAATAATAATGAAGACATCGAAACCATGAAATAACCCATGGAATCATGTAGTAACCAAACAAAGTGTTACAGTGAGGGAACAAAGTATTTGATCCCCTGCTGATTTTGTACGTTTGCCCACTGACAAAGAAATGATCAGTCTATAATTAATGGTAGGTTTATTTGAACAGTGAGAGACAGAACAACAAAAAAATCCAGAAAAATACATGTCAAAAATGCTATAAATTGATTTGCATTTTAATGAGGGAATCAGCAGGGGATCAAATACTTTTTTCCCTCACTGTAGATCAAAGTAGATGTCATATTTGAGATTATTCAAAGTAGCCACTCTTTACCTTGACTGCTTTGCACACTCCTGGCCTTCTCTTAACCAGCTTCATGAGGTAGTCACCTGGAATGCATTTCAATTAACAGGTGTGCCTTGTTAAAAGCGCATTGGGGAATTTCTTTCCTTCTTAATGCATTTCAGCCAATCAGTTGTGTTGTGACAAGGTAGGGGTGGTATATAGAAGATAGCCTTATTTGGTAAAATACCAAATCCATATTACAGCAAGAACAGCTCAAACAAGCAAAGAGAAAACGACAGTCCATCATTAGTTTAGGACATTTCCAGAACTTTGAACGTTTCTTCAAGTGCAGTCGCAAAAAACATCAAGCAGTATAATGAAACTGGCTCTCATGAGGACCGCTACAGGAAAGGAAATTACAACCCAGATAAATACTTCAGAGTTCAAGTAAGACACATCAACTGTTCAGAGGAGACCGTGTAAATCAGGCCTTCATTGGTCGAATTGCTGCAAAGAAACCACTACTATAGGTCACCAAAAAGAAGACGAGAAGAGACTTGCTTGGGCCAAGAAAAACATGAGCAATGGACATTAGACCAGTGGAAATCTGTCCTTGGTCTGATGAGTCCAAATGACAGATTGCTTCCAACCGGCGTATCTTTGTGAGACGCAGAGTAGGAGAACGGATGATCGCCGCATGCGTGGTTCCCACCGTGAAGCATGGAGGTGGTGTGATGGTGCTATGCTGGTGACACCATCCGTGATTCATTTAGAATTCAAAGCACACTTGCAACCACAGCATTCTGCAGTGATATGCCATCACATCTGGTTTGCATTTATTGGGAGTGTCATTTGTTTATCAACAAGACAGTAACCAAAAACACACCTCCAGGCTGTGTAAGGGCTATTTGACCAAGAGTGATGGAGTGCGACATCAGATGACCTTATCTCCACAATCACCCAACCTCAACCCAATTGAGATGATTTGGGGTGAGTTGGATAGCAGAGTGAAGGAAAAGCAGCCAGTAAGTGTTCAGCATGTGTGGGAACTCCTTCAAGACAGTTAGAAACGCATTCCAGGTGAAGCTGGTTGAGTGAAAGCTTTGTACACTCTTGGCAGTCAATTGAAAGGGTGGCTACTTGGAAGAATCTAAAACATATTTAGATTTGTTTAACACTTTCTTGGTTATTTCTAGGGATGCACGATTAGTCGGTGAACATATCGGAATTGTCCGATATTAGCTAAAAATGCCAACATCGACCCGATGTCTAGTTTAACGCCGATGTGCAAAACCGATGTCAACGCTTACATGCATAACTATATAACACAGATAAGAACATCTTTGATGTGTAACGTAGGTACATAACGTAACGACACCATGTAAAATGTTGCGCTACACAGCATTCCTAACCTAGCCCACAATGTCTGCTGTGTGGATTGAGCAGTCAAGTCGAGCAGTCATTTGAAAGTAAGAACATTTCAGCGAGACAACCCAAAGGCATTCATTGCCCTTGACAATCAACCGTTCTCTGCCGTGGGTGATGTTGGCTTTTGCCGACTGGTCTAGCACTTTTTATTTTGAGGGGTACTATTTTTCAGATGTTGCCCTACCAGAGTTATACAGTAATAGCGTCTCTGCTATTAGCTTTACGACTGACATTTGGACCAGAGATGTCAGCCCCATGAGCATGCCGAATCTGACAGCACAGTGGGTCGTAGAGGATTTCATACTGAGGAAAGTCGTATTGCATGCTCATGAATATGCTGGTTGTCATACCGCTGCTGCCATTTCAAATGGCACTTGAGGACATGTTTTAAACATGAACACACTAGCTCGGTCCATTCAAACAACAGACTGGAGAAATAAGCTCATCAACTGTGCCTGCAGCAGACGTGATACCCACGGTCATGGCATTGAAACGCCTGCTCAAAACTGACAGGGATGTAAACAAAATGTGCACAACATTTGAGATAAGCTTTATGTGCGTATGGAACATTTCTGAAATATTTTTTTTTTCAGCTCATGAAACATGGGACAAACTTTACATGTTGCGTTTATATTTTTATTCAGTGTAGACTTTGTATTCTAATTCCTAATTCTAACGCCGCCGATTCTGTCACGACAGTGGCCCATTCTGACTTCGCTAATACTAAGATAACCAGTTAGCTAGCAGCTAGAGTGTAACGTTAGATGGCCCCTTTTCCCGACGAGGTGGATGCTTTTACTGGCCCACATTGGCGAATTAAACAGTTGCCCTTGACAACAGTTTGCCCTAGCAACAAAACTGCCCACACAGGCTAGGTGTCACCACCATGCTCGATGCTATGTACAAGGACCGCTACTTCGATGCAGACAAGAAACAGGGTTTACGTGAAATGTTACATACACAGCTGGACAAGATGGAAACAGACACAGTGACAGTGAAGCACCGAGGAAGAGGCCTCGGACAGACAAGATGGAAACGGACACAGTGAAGCACCGAGGAAGAGGCCACGGACAGACAAGATGGAAAAGGACACAGTGACAGTGAAGCACCAAGGAAGAGAGGCCTCGGACAGACAAGATGGAAACGGACACAGTGACAGTGAAGCACCGAGGAAGAGGCCTCGGACAGACAAGATGGAAACGGACACAGTGACAGTGAAGCACCGAGGAAGAGGCCTCGGACAGACAAGATGGAAACGGACACAGTGACAGTGAAGCACCGAGGAAGAGAGGCCTCGGACAGACAAGATGGAAACGGACACAGTGACAGTGAAGCACCGAGGAAGAGAGGCCACGGACAGACAGTGCTGAAACGTCACTGCTTGACATGTATGATGCAATCCTGGTTGAATGAAACGATTGAACAACGAAACAGCACAGTAAGTGAAAGAAATATGGTTTTGATTATGTTTTACTGGTAATGGGGACATGAATAAATGCCAAAAAAATAACTATTTGGTCAGCGTGGTGTGTGTAACCTTTATTTAACTAGGCAAGTCAGTTAAGAACAAATTCTTACTTCCAATGGGCGGCCAAACCCGGATGACGCTGGGCCAATTGTGTGCCGCCCTATGGGACTCCCAATCACGACCAGATGTGATACAGCCTGCATTCTAACCAAGGGACTGTAGTGATGCCTCTTATTTATCCGTTATTTTACCGGGTAAGTTGACTGAGAACACGTTCTCATTTGCAGCAACGAGCTGGGGAATAGTTATAGGGGAGAGATGAATGAGCCAATTGTAAACTGGGGATTATTAGGTGACCGTGATGGTTTAATGGCCAGATTGGGAATTTAGCCAGGACACCGGGGTTAACACCCCTACTCTTACAATAAGTGCCATGGGATCTTTAATGACCGCAGAGAGTCAGGACACCCGTTTAACGTCCCATCAGAAAGACGGCACACTACACAGGACAGTGTCCCCAATCACGGCCCTGGGGCATAGGGATATTTTTTTAGACCAGAGGAAAGAGTATCTCCTACTGGCCCGCCGACACCACTTCCAGCAGCATCTGGTCTCCCATCCAGGAACTGACCAAGACCAACCCTGCTTTAGCTTCAGAAGCAAGCCAGCAGTGGTATGCTGTGCCAGCAGCAGTGCCTTAGAACGCTGAGTCCATGTGTGTGTTAACTATTAAACTGTACTTAAAGAATGCTTAAAATGCCGCTAAAATTTGAGATAACCGGCATAGTTTTTCGGCTTTGAAAATATCAGATATCGGTATCTGTCAAAAATGTAATATCGGTGTTTCACTAGTTATTTCATAGTTTAATGTCTTCACTATTGTTCTACAATGTAGAAAGTAGTAAAAATAAAGAAAAACCATTGGAGTAGGTGTCCAAACTTTTGGCTGGTACTGTAGGTAAATAAACAGGGTATCAGTTACTGGAAGTGTACCACACACAATGTTTGAGTTTGGAAAGAGGCTTATCTTAACACCTCCCGAGTGGCGCAGTGGACTAAAGCACTGCATTGCTAGAGGAGTCACTACAGACCCTGGTTCGTTTACAGGCTGTGTCACAACCAGACGCGCTCGGGAGTCCCAGAGGGCGGTGCACATTTAGCCCAGCATCGTCTGGGTTAGAGAAGGCCGTCATTGTAAATAATCATTTATTTTTTAACTGACTTGTCTAGTTCACAAAAGGTTACATTTTAAAAAATAAATTAAAAAACATTTTAAAAATCTTGGACTGTAGGCTAATTGAGAGTAACAGTGGATACTTGGGGAAAATTACTTCTCCTTTAGTCAAATGGAGCTGATGGGATAAGGGTTTTTGATGGCAGAGTTCAAATGGATTACATTTAGATTTGAGTCATTTAGCAGACAATCTTTTCCAGTGAAGCTTACCATTAGTGCATTCATCTTAAGACAGCTAGGTGGGACAACCACATCTCAGTCATAATAAGTACATTTTTCCTCAATAAAAAGTAGCTATCAGCAAAGTCAGTGCTAGTAGGAAAAAAAATATACGACAGTTTAAGTTCACGAAAGGCAAGGGTGTTAATTTTTGATTTTTGATTTTTTTTTTTAATGGGGGTGATTTCACTTCTGCAGTTTTACCTCTACTGTTAACTCAACTGCTGAGACCGTCTTCTGACAGCTACTAAAGTATTTAGCTCATTCAATTTAACCAAGATTAACATTCGCTCTATACTCAATGTTATTGGGGGGGCATGCCCTTGATGTCAAATAGTGAGAAGTATCCGGCTGTGCGCAACCAGTAGGCTTTTGTGGGCCTGGTGTATCGCGTGAGTCAGTGGCTTTATTCCAGGGCGTCACTGTGCTGTGCACATACCAGTCGGCGCACTAACGCTGGTCCAGGGTGTTGCGTTAACCACCGTGGCTTGAACAGCTCTCTAGCACAAACTCTCTCTAGCACACGCTAGCTAGCACAAACTCACTCTAGCACACGCTAGCTAGCACAAACTCTCTAGCACACGCTAGCTAGCACACTAGCAAGTACCCATCTTCTAATTCTAAACGTAATTTCAGAACCTGTGCTGTTGGTGGCGGTAACGCACCATCTTCTCTGGCACCATTCAACATCCTGTCTGAGTTCGTATGTCTCATAGCATCTGTGGCGTAAGAAGGCTTCTGCTGCAGCCAGACCCTATTGCAAATAGTTGAAATCCAGATGAGTACATTCTGTTATAGCGCGTTCAAGCTGTAACTCCATACGGAGTCCCCCCACCTTCAGTCTCATAAGACCGAGACGTATCAAGATGCTATGTTTGAGTTGCATCACTACCCTTCTCATACAGCCTTGATACATTTAACATTCCAAACCTTTGAGACCTATCCAGTCAGTGATGACCCTCCCCCAGACCTATCCAGTCAGTGATGACCCTCCCCCAGACCTATCCAGTCAGTGATGACCCTCCCCCAGACCTATCCAGTCAGTGATGACCCTCCCCCAGACCTATCCAGTCAGTGATGACCCTCCCCCAGACCTATCCAGTCAGTGATGACCCTCCCCCAGACCTATCCAGTCAGTGATGACCCTCCCCCAGACCTATCCAGTCAGTGATGACCCTCCCCCAGACCTATCCAGTCAGTGATGACCCCCTCCCCCAGACCTATCCAGTCAGTGATGACCCTCCCCCAGACCTATCCAGTCAGTGATGACCCTCCCCCAGACCTATCCAGTCAGTGATGACCCTCCCCCAGACCTATCCAGTCAGTGATGACCCTCCCCCAGACCTATCCAGTCAGTGATGACCCTCCCCCAGACCTATCCAGTCAGTGATGACCCTCCCCCAGACCTATCCAGTCAGTGATGACCCTCCCCCAGACCTATCCAGTCAGTGATGACCCTCCCCCAGACCTATCCAGTCAGTGATGACCCTCCCCCAGACCTATCCAGTCAGTGATGACCCTCCCCCAGACCTATCCAGTCAGTGATGACCCTCCCCCAGACCTATCCAGTCAGTGATGACCCTCCCCCCCAGACCTATCCAGTCAGTGATGACCCTCCCCCAGACCTATCCAGTCAGTGATGACCCTCCCCCAGACCTATCCAGTCAGTGATGACCCTCCCCCAGACCTATCCAGTCAGTGATGACCCTCCCCCAGACCTATCCAGTCAGTGATGACCCTCCCCCAGACCTATCCAGTCAGTGATGACCCTCCCCCAGACCTATCCAGTCAGTGATGACCCTCCCCCAGACCTATCCAGTCAGTGATGACCCTCCCCCAGACCTATCCAGTCAGTGATGACCCTCCTTCACCCTCCCAGACCTCTTCAGTCAGAAATAACTTACTTGGAGGCCAGGTCACCCACAGTGGGCAAGTTGACCTCTGAGTCGCTGTGCGCCCCTTCATCCTCCTCGTCCCCCACCATCCTGAGGAAGAGAGAAGGAGAGAACAGTGTGTCACAACGGTGACTTTCTATGCAGCGGCCTTGGAGATTGAGTTACGTGCCAGTTTAGATGGCCCACCCCACCTACGCTTTATGCAGACTAGGCAGAAACTCATCCACACGCACGTACACACACCGAACCTGCACTGCAAAATTGAGGTGCCCTGTGAGAGCAGGCCAATCTGCTATCTAAATTGTATCTAATCCGGGGTGAGTATATTATCTACAAAAATGGATCAAATTATAGTCTCCTTTCTACGTCACATTAGTCTGGGATCTCGGTACTGTTCACACACATTATAAAAGCAGGATGACGCCAAACTTACCAGAGCAGAGTTTCTTCTCAGGCCAAGTCAATCACAAATCTCTGTTCTCAACAAATGTGTATATTTGACTCGAGAAAAGTAGTTTGTCTTTTGGTTTTCCCTTGGCCAAGAATATGTAGTGTGAAAAGTCCAACTGTCATTTTCACATGTTATAGGCCTAACTAATTGAATAAATGAATACCATTATGAGGTATTCGTAAACAAAAAAAGTAGAAAACGGGTAATACTGGATAACATTGTCTATGGGAAGCCATTTTGACAGTAGCTGGGTAACTTTGTCCTTACCTGTTCATGTGAATGAATTGCATCGTGCTTTACACATCGAATGGGGCGACTCACCTGTTGTAGGGCGTGCTGGGCTCGTCGATCTTCATCAACCCATAGTCCTTGTCTGCCGGGTGGTACGTGGCCAGGATGTTCATCTCGTCCCATTTCTGTGACTTCTTCCTGAAAGAATGAGTCCAGAGATGAGCTCAGGGTAGTACTAAAAACCAACCAGATATTACCTTAGAGACCTGGCGGATTTAATCTAGGACTACACAGTGACCCAGTTTTCACTCCCGTAGTGTATTTCGGGAACAAAAACAAGGCAGCAATTTAAAAAAAAAAATAAGGGTCTTATGTACAATTAAATGATTCATTGTTGGGAAAAATGACAGAGGTTGGTCACTTCACCTTCAGCATGATGCGGAGGCTGATCAAGCAAGTGAGTGTGAGTGGGTGGGTTGAAATGCTTCACAAATGTACTTTCCCCAGGTACAAATTGTAGGCGCTCTCTGGGCTTCTGGCTAGAGTTGGCGCCTTCAATAACACCGCTGTCTGGACTTGGAGACAGTGCCAAATACAGCCGTTAAACTGTCTCTGCTGGCGCGCCCCCCTCCCTTTGTCAAAGTAGCCAGCCTCCCGGGCGTGTTTATGGAGGCAGAGGCCTGCCATCATGGTAGAGAGGGGCGGGGGGGGGTGATAAATCTGCTCCCTGCTGCAGTAATCCTGCAGAGCCATCGCTAGCTGCTCACACACACACACACACACACAATAAGTCAGGCACACAGCAGGCAGTTTGACTGTCGATGGCACTGGGCTAAATCAATGGGAGACGTGCCCTGTACAGCTGTGTCTCACACTAGAATGGCACATCATGGGATGAGGCACATATCAATACTGCTCAGTCAGGCTTGCTGAGGTAGGCCGGCTCTTAGCCACTGTTTCACAACATATATAACCCATGGGATACATGTAAGAAACCAATGTAAGCTAGTGAAGACAAAACATAAAATGATATCATTACATTAAACTGTCAGACATACAGTGAGCTCCAAAAGTATGTCAGTGAGACATGTTGTTTTGGCTCTGTACTTCAGAAATTATATAATGACTGAGGTTAAAGGGCAGGCGGCCAGCTTTAACGTGAAGGTATTTTCATCTGTATCAGGGGAACCGTTTAGAAATTACAGCACTTTCTGTACATTAGTCCCCCCCATGGTAGGGGACAAATGCACTTACACTCAGCAACAACAACAAAAAGTCCCGTTTTCAGGACCCTGCCTTTCAAAGATAATTCACAAAAATCCAAATAACTTCACAGATCTTCATTGTAAATGGTTTAATCACTGTTAACCATGCTTGTTCAATGAACCATAAACAATTAATGAACATGCACCTGTGGAACGGTCGTTAAGACACTAACAGCTTAGACGGTAGGCAATTAAGGTCACAGTTAGGAAACTAAAGAGGCCTTTCTACTTACTCTGAAAAACACCAAAAGAAAGATGCCCAGGGTCCCTGCTCATCTGCGGGTCTTAGGCATGCTGCAAGGAGGCATGAGGACTGCAGATATGGCCAGGGCAATAAATTGCAATGTCCGTACTGTGAGACACCTAAAGACAGAGCTACAGGGAGACAGGACGGACAGCTGATCATCCTCGCAGTGGCAGACCACGTGTAACAACAACTGCACAGGATCGGTACATCTGAACATCACACCTAAGGGGCAGGTACAGGATGGCAACAACAACTGCCCGAGTTACTCCAGGAACGCACGATCCCTCAATCGTTGCTCAGACTGTCCGCAATAGGCTGAGAGAGGCTGGACTGAGGGCTTGTAGGCCTGTTGTCTGGTGAAAACCTGCCTTACATCACCAGCAACAACGTCGCTTATGGGCACAAACCCACCATCGCTGGACCAGACAGGACTTGCAAAAAGTGCTCTTCACTGACGAGTCGTGGTTGTCTCACCAGGGGTGATGGTCGGATTCACGTTCATCGTCGAAGGAATGAGCGTTACACCGAGGCCTGTACTCTGGAGCGGGATCGATTTGGAGGGGAGGTTCGTCATGGTCTGGGGCAATGTGTCACAGCATCATCTGACTGAGCTTGTTGCCATTGCAGGCAATCTCCTCCCTCATGTGGTACCCTTCCTGCAGGCTCATCCTGACATGACCCTACAGCATGACAATGCCACCAGCCATACTGCTCGTTCTGTGCGCGATTTCCCCTGCAAGACAGGAATGTCAGTGTTCTGCCATGGCCAGTGAAGAGCACGGATCTCAATCCCATTGAGCACGTCTGGGACCTGTTTTATCGGAGGGTGAGGGATAGGGCCATTACCCCCAGACATTTCCGGGAACTTGCAGGTGCCTTGGTGGAAGAGTGGGGTAACATCTCACAGCAAGAACTGGAAAATCTGGTGCAGTCCATGAGAAGGAGATGCACTGCAGTACTTAATACAGCTGGCTTTTGATTTTGACCCCCGCTTTGTTCAGAGACACATTATTTAATTTGTTAGTCACATGTCTGTGGAACTTGTTCAGTTTATGTCTCAGTTGTTGAATCGTATGTTCATACAAATATTTACACATGTTACATTTGCTGAAAATAAAACACAGTGAGAGGGCGTTTCTTTTTTTGCTGGGTTCATATGCTTCTTAAAGTAGTCAAAAGTTTAGTATTTGGTCCTATATTCATAGCAAGCAACGATTACATCAAGCTTGTGACTCTACAAACTTGTTGAATGCATTTGCAGTTTGTTTCAGATGATTTTGCGCCCAATGTAAATGGTAAAGAATGTATTGTAAATAAGAATAGCATGTTTCTAAACACTTCAACATGAATGTTGAAGCTACCATAATTATGGATTATCCTGAATGAATAATAATAATAATAATAATGAATGAATAATTGAGGCATAATTATCATAACCAAAAACAAACAAAAAACACTTCCCTGTTACTGTAATGGTGAGAGGTTAGCATGTCTTGGGGGTATGATATTTGTGCGTGTGTATTTCTCATTCATCCAGGATTATACGTAATGATGGTACACTTCCACATTAATGTAGAAGTGTTTAGAAACATTTTATATTCTTATTTCCAATAAAAGTGACTCTAAAATGGCAAAATACAATTACTTACAATGAATTTCTATTGGGCACAAAATCATCTGAAACACAACCAAAGACAATCAGCAACTGCATCCAACAAGTTTGTAGAGTCACAAGCTTGATGTAATCATTGCGTGCTATGAATATGAGATGTAATGCTAAACGTGAGAACACAAGTGACTGGCCCAATACTTTTAGTCGCCTAAAATGGTCTATGTACAAAAAGTGCAGTAATTTCTAAATGTTTTACCCCATATGGTTGAAAATATCCTCAAATTAACGTTGACAGTCTGCACTTTAACCTCATAGTCATGGTATTATTTCAAATCCAAGTGTTGGGAGTACAGAGTCAAAACAATAACAGAAATCTGTCACTGTTCAAACAGGTTTGGAGCTCACTGTATATGTGGAAATGACTAGTTTGCATTTACTTTTTAAATTTCACCAACCCTACTTTGATGCGTCTACATTCACCAGACTTTGAACCATACCTTTATGGATAATTTCTAAATCATTTAAAACACTAGCCAAACCAGTGTGACTACATCTGGGCCAGGGCAGATAGGGAGTTTTGTCTGTATGTGAGGAGTGTTGACAAGCCAGTAGAGGAGAGGAGCCAGTTTCACTGCTCTAAAATGTCTGTATGTCAGTCTGTGTATTTCTGCGTCTGTCTTTATCCTTCTGTATGTGTGAGGGGGTTGGTTATACAACACATCCCAGACACTGCCAGCCAGCCTGGCCTGATTTACAGTACACAGCACCCGTGCAAATCCACTCAAGACCTGACGCAGCCAGTCAGATTTTTTCTCTTCTAAAAAATAAAAATACATAATGGAATGACGACAACCACCTCTTCAAGTAAAAAAACAACATCTTATGACTTCTGTTATTCTTATATTATTATTTTTCAACTGATTTGTTGGTTAAGGGCTCGTAAGTAAGTATTTCACTGTAAAGTCTACATCTGTTGTATTCGGCACATGATGTGACTAATAAACTTTGATTTGAGAACGGATGCTATTTGACTCTCCCATTCAGTGTGTGTGCAGTGAGCATCTCTTGGAGAGGCCAACAGCTGGGTACATCCCTCTAAAAGTGGGAGGTGACTACACTATCAGATAGCATATGCTAAGACAAGCAGTGTGTTAAAACAGCTCTCTGGTCTATGCTTTCCAGCCATGGTCTTTGTGTGGCTCAGTTGGTAGAGCATGGCGCTTTCAAAAATGCCAGGGTTGTGGGTTCGATTCCCACGGGGGACCAGTACAAAAATGCATGCGGTCTACTGTAAGTCGCTCTGGATAAGAGCATCTGTTAAATGACTAAAATGTTAAGATGTGTTATTTGTAAAAAACCAGAGCACACTAAAGTCAATATAGGGAGTAGTAGGGACTTGGAGAGGCGGGGAAAGACTAAAAATCCACTCATGTTGAGATAAATCTGTTTAAAAATAATTTTATTTTTGTTGTTGTTGCTTGAACCCAGTGAAGCCCATTGTCAAGGGACTGCAGTGCCCATTTGATCTACTATACTGGAGCAGGAAGTAGGCTACTATGCAGGTTGCTCCAATGGCATTTTCTCCCCACAAAAGTCATGATAGTCGATGAATGTCCCTCAACCCACTCATGAAATGGTCAGATTGGGCATCTAAGACAATGGAGGAGAGATAGAGTTTCATGGAACAATGCCTGTGACTCAGTTAAAAGTCATTGACTATCATGAATAATGAATGACTGAGCTTGGGGTCCATGCGTCAATGTTGACTGATTAGTGAGTGCAATGAAATGGCCTACATTGAAATTGAGAAGATACTTGACTATTGTTTACGGGGCACCAATAGTCATGCCCCAATGACACTTTCTAGAACTCTATGGCAGGAAGTTGTGATTGTTTGGACTCTGGACAAGTGCAGAGTGGACAACTTCTTTGTGATAGGAACACGTTTATTTGGAAAGCAATATGGATATTTGGAAAGCTGGCTCAGGATATCCCCTTGGTGTTGTATAATGAATTGAAAGCTCCAGTCTTTTCTGTCCCCTTTGGTAAACAAGAGATGGCAACACAGCCTAGTGGTTAAGAGCGTTGGGCCAGTAATAGAAAGGTCGCTGGTTCGAATCCCCAAGCCGGAAAGGTGAGAAAAAGAAAAACAAAATCTGCCCTAGATGCCCTTAACCCCCAACAACAACAACTGCTCCCGGGCTCCAATGACGTGGATTAATGCAGTAGTCATCGTCCCTCACCTCTCTGATTCAGAGGGGTTGGGTTAAATGCAGAAGTTTCAGTTGAATGCATTCACTTGGACAACTGACTAGGTACCACTTACCCTTTCCAGGGTTCCATCCAACCATTTCACATGAATAAAGTACATGTTGGATTTTTTATGTTACGACAGGCCTGATGGGAAAAAGCACATTTAAAAATCAGTACATTTTCCATATATGCTAGTTAAGGTAGGATCTTTTTTGAGTTGGTCAAATGAAAACTTCCATGGTATGTTGTGTGGTCCCTCCCATTACAACTCAGTAAAGAATGCAGTTTGTTAGGCACACCCTTTAAGTGGCAACAAGTCAATTTGATGGAAACTGATCTCAGGTGGACAAAAATGTGCATATTGTTTTTAAGCAGGTTTTAGAATATCTGCCACCAATTGGAGGAAAACCTAGCAACAGATAGGAACACGTTTTCCCAAACAATACATGACTTAAAGAATGAGAAACTGTATCTAGAATGAGAAACTGGCAGCCTCTATTGGGGTGCCACAGGGTTCAATTCTCGGGCAGACTCTTTTCTCTGTATATATCAATTATGTCACTCTTGCTGCTGGTGATTCTCTGATCCACCTCTATGCAGACGACACCATTCTGTATACTTCTGGCTCTTCTTTGGACACGGTGCTAACAAACCTCCAGATGAGCTTCAATGCCATACAACACTCCTTCCGTGGCCTCCAACTGCTCTTAAATGCAAGTAAAACTAAATGCATACTTTTCAACCAATCGCTGCCCGGACCCACCTGCCAGACTAGCATCACTACTCTGGACAGCTCTGACTTAGAATATGTGGACAACTACAAATATCTGGGTGTCTGGTTAGACTGTAAACTCTCCTTCCAGACTCACATTAAGCATCTCCAATCCAAAATGTAATCTCGAAAAATCGGCTTCCTATTTCGCAAACAAAGCCTCCTTCACTCATGCTCAACTGACTATCCTACCGATCCTGGACTTCGGCGATGTCATTTACAAAATAGCCTCCAACAATCTACTCAGCAAATTGGATGCAGTCTATCACAGTGCCATCCGTTTTGTCACCAAAGCCCCATATACTACCCACCACTGCAACCTGTATGCTCTCGTTGGCTGGCCCTCGCTTCATATTCGTCGCCAAACCCACTGGCTCCAGGTCATCTATAAGTCTCTGCTAGGTAAAGCCCCGCCTTATTTCAGCTCACTGGTCACCATAGCAGCACCCACCAGTAGAACTCGCTCCAGCAGTTCTCTCACTGGTCACCTCCAAAGCCAATTCCTCCTTTGGCCGCGTTTCCTTCCAGTTCTCTGCTGCCAATGACTGGAACGAACTGCAAAAATCACTGAAGCTGGAGACGCATATCTCCCTCACTAGCTTTAAGCACCAGCTGTCAGAGCAGCTCACAGATCACTGCACATAACCTATCTGTAAATAACCCATCCAACTACCTCATCCCCCATACTGTTATTTATTTTGCTCCATTGCACCCCAGTATCTCTACTTGCACACTCATCTTCTGCACATTTATCACTCCAGTGTTTAACTCTTATATTGTAATTATTTTGCCACTACGGCCTATTTATTGCCTATAGACTTTTTCTATTGTGTTATTGACTGCATGTTTGTTTATTCCATGTTTAACTCTGTGTTGCTTGTGTCGCACTGCTTTGCTTTATCTTGGCCAGGTCGCAGGTGTAAATGAGAACTTGTTCTCAACTAGCCTACCTGGAGATTTAAAAAATAAAAAAATCTAGAAAAGCATGGGAAAACTCCACTGCTGTGGTAATGAGCCTAACATAGATACAATTCCGATAGCTTTAGTTCATTCATTTGTCTGCCAGCACAGCAAACTGAACGAAGTAAGCTAACCTTGAGATGGTATAGCCAAATAGTGTTGGTGTAGAAGGATAAAGTACTTCATATGTGGCTTGTTGTTTCGCCATAACAATAGCATGCAGTGTTATAATTTCCCTGGCACATACAGTACAAGTCAAACATTTGGACACCTACTCATACAAGGTTTTTTTAAAACTATTTTCAACATTGTAGAATAATACTGAAGACATCAAAACACATATGGAATCACGTAGTAAGCAAAAAAAGTGCTAAATAAATATATTTTATATTTGAGATTCTTCAAAGTAGCCACCCTTTGCCTTGATATTCTCTCAACCAGTTGTCATCCAAAATTAGATTTATTTTCCAAGCTATGGCACACAATATTTTACATAAAGCAGGTTTTTAAAAGGACCAAAAAGTTGCCTGCTTTGTGGTTTTATTTTTGGCATGGAAAAAACGGTGACAATGGTGTCGTCCCAACCCTACTGCTCATCCATCAAATTTAAATCTGATTTCGACTGAAAGTAGTACCCTAATATGGACAGATGGCTTAAGCAAAACATTTGGGAAAGAGCCTAAAAATTGTCGTGATGAAAAAAATAAGCCATGTGTGTGGTTTTGGTTTGTGAGGACTGTTAGAGACAGGATATAAACACCACCCTATGAGTTCTGGTGCTGAAGGGGTGTGTGCATGCAGCTGTCTGTGTGTGTTCTTGTTTGTTTGCTACAGACATAGCTGGAACTGAAGGAGTAGGCTACAGCGCAGTCAGCCGTGCTGGTCTCATCCCACTCCATTTGAAGAAAGAGAATTGTTCAGGAAACCTTTTTACCCATTTCCTACAGAGAAAATATTTTGGTATCAACACAGAACTGGCTTGACTTACGGCTGGGAATGGAATTCACTGATAAGTAGGCCATACAAGGACGGAAGTCTCACATGGACGGGAAGTTATGAGTCTCATAGTAGGTTATATGAAGGATAGCCACCTAACACTATAAATGAACTACATAAATCACATGCATGAATTATTGAAACTCAAACAACCTCCATCTCTATCCACCTGTGCATCTAAACATGGACCACCAGCTCTTTGTTAAAAAGACAAGCTGGAATTGAGAAACAACACTCATGATGCAATTAGCCGAGGTGTATTTGCTAGAGGTATCATTTGAGCAACTGAACAGCTCAAAAGGACTAGCTCACTGACAGTTTAATGTGCAAAGTGAATTAGATCAATCAAAGCTACTTCAGGCATAAACTCACCATAGTTCTGACAACCCGAGGGCAATGGTGTAAATATAACGTGACAGCTTGGGATGTGGAAGTCAGTGCCTTGACAGCAGACACTCTCTGATGGCACACTAGGCACTAAGGGTGGAGTGTACAGTAAGCTACCATCCAGCTTCCACATTTACCCACAGTCTTAGAAACTAAACTGTATCGGACAGTCTGTGCCCACCACACAATGATAAGTGAATATCATTTACAGGTCTGAATCCTTCAGCTACTGCTGTACATCATGTGTGTGATGGAGAGTAGGAATGGGTAACTTGCTGGCTAACATACCTGATGCCAACATAACGTTTCTTAAATCTTAACTAAATTACTAAAATCGTCTGTTACTAAAAACATATCTGTAGGGAAAAAAAAAAACTTCAAAATTGTTTGTTTGCCCTGGTAAAAATGTCTGTGGCTAGACTATAATTTGGCTAACTAGCCAGTCAACCCATTTCATCGCCCACCTTTAAAAACAACTAACATCAGTGAGTTGGCTGATGATAAAGCCACATTTACTCGCGATTACAGGTGTGAAACCGGATAAAATATTAACTAGCCACCTTATCAACTGACATCGACAAGTAGACATTTGGGACGTTGCTAGCGTTAGCTAGGTAACGTAGCTAGCCAATGTTACCTTCTCGGGCAAACTAGCTAGCAAATTGGCTAGCCAACATTAACTGGTACGTTAACAGTCCTAGTGAGAAGAATGTGAGTGAATTGTAAAGCAAGCAATGACAACTGACTTGCTAACGTTATCTAGTTAGTTCGTGTTATGCACTACCTGGCACATTGTTGACGAGTTTACGTTAGCTAGCAAGTCCATAAAGTTTTCAGCCAGGGCAGCACACAACGCAGAGCAAGCTAAGCTAACGCTACCAAGACTGTCGGTGTCAACAAGAAACTAAGATAGCTGACTGTCTGTCTACTCACTGTTGGTCATCTTCCAGAAGTCCAGGATCGCCTTGTTCTGGAGTCTCTACTGGCACTTCTTCGACTGGGCCCACTTTGATACCCGTCCCGCTGTTCTTGTTCTTCAGAATACCTTTTATTGGCCGGGGAGCTGCCATTTCCACAAGCGCTAGGTCACTCACTGGAGAGTGGTTGTCAATTATCAGAACTAGTTGGTACGCGGATGCACCTTAAATTTTGTGCCCTTTGCTTTTATGAGTCAAAAAGACAAAATCCCGATTTGGTTTACAACTGTTCCTGCACTCCAAACTCTCGGTTGTCTCATTAACACGCTTAACTTCACCGCTGAAAGTATTTGGTATGTCCCCCCGAAGTCGCACGCTGTTGTGTCTGTGGCGACCACTGAAGTACAGGAGGCGACTAGCGGCAAAAACGCAGCAGTCGCCGACAGTCGTCACGACTTAAACCCCGCCCGTTTCTACAATTCCTCCTCTTAAAATCTGATTTTAATCTAAACCTAATCCCTTAACCATAACTATAGCCTCAATGCCAACTTTATGTCTAACCTTACATTAGGACCAAAAAGCTTTAGTTTTCATGATTTTTGACGATATAAACCATTCTTATTTTATGGCTGTGGTAACTAGTGACAACCGTCGCCGACACCCTCTTATTTTTTATCATCGCGAGAATATAGAGTTGCTATAACAACGCATTCTTCCCAGTGACCTGCAAAGGTAGCCATACTTATTGTGGCACTGGGTTATAATTCAGGGGTAGCAACTCCAGTCCTCGAGGTCCTGATTGGTGTCACACTTTGTCTCCATCCCTAGAAAACACAGCTGATTAATCAAATTGCATTTTAAAATGAAGATCATAATTAGTTGATTATTGGAGTCAGGTGTGTTTGCTGGGCTGGGCAAAACTGTGACAACAATCAGGCCCTTGAGGACTGGAATTGCCCACCCCTAGGTTATACGCATACTCCAGTTTTGTAAACTCTCTCTCTCTATATATATAAAATGGTTAAGGAGAAATTGACTACTTCTCTTCTAGTCCTTTTAAGAAACATTGGTGTCTTGAAAATGCCTAATGGCTCATAATAATAGCTGGAATGACGCAAATGCAATGGTATCAAACACATTTAAACCATGTGTTTGATACCATTCCACCTTTTCTGCTCTATCCATTGCTATGAGCCTGTCCTCTCCAATTAAGGTGCCACAAACCTCTGATTTGTTTTCACAGACATACAGAGATTTCGGAAAGTATTCTTCGGTAATACTTTTTCCATATTTTGTTACGTTACAGCCTTTTTATAAAATTGATGAAATAAACATTTTTCCTCATCAATCTACATACAATACCCCATAACGATAAAGTGAAAACAGGTTTTTAGACATTTTTGCAAAATTATTAAAAAAGAACAGAAATACCTTATTTTACATAAGTATTCAGACCCTTTGTCATGAGACTCAAAATTGAGTTCAGGTGTATCCTGTTTCCATTGATCATCCTTGAGATGTTTTTACAACTTGATTGGAGTCCACCTGTGGTAAATTCAATTGATTGGACATGATTTGGAAAGGCACACACCTATCTATATAAGGTCCCACAGTTGACAGTGCGTATCAGAGCAAAAACCAAGCCATCAGGTCTAAGGAATTGTCCGTAGAGCGCTGAGACAGGATTCTGTCGAAGTACAGATCTGTGGATGGGTACCGAAAAATGTCTACAGCATTGAATGTCCCCAAGAACACAGTGGCCTCCATTCTTAATGACAGAGCTCCAGAGTAATTCTGTGGAGATGGGAGAACATTCCAGAAGGACAACCATCTCTGCCCCACTCCACCAATCAGGCCTTTATGGTTGAGTGGCCAGATGGAAGCCACTCCCCAGTAAAAGGCACAACAGGCCGCTTGGAGTTTGCCAAGAGGTCCCTAAAGGACTCTGACCATAAGAAACAAGATTCTCTGGTCTGATGAAAACAAGCTTGAACTCTTTGGCATGAATGCCAAGCGTCACGTTTGGAGGAAACCTGGCACCATTCTTACAGTGACGCATGGTTGTGGCAGCATCATGCTGTGGGGATTTTTTTCAGGGACTGGGAAACGAGTCAGCATCAAGGGAAAGATTAACGGAGCAAAGTACAGAGAGATCTGTAATGACAACCTGCTCCAGAGGGGTCAGGAGGTTCATGTGACCAACACGATTTGATTGCTGTCATGCCTGACCATTCCAAATGTACTTGTGGTGGTCTATCAGGGAAAATGTATGGGATACAAAAGTATCCCATACATTGAAGTATATTTTAAGTTGTCAAATACCCCAAATGTACATAAGTATCACTGCCAGATAGCAACAGGCTAAACAGAAACTGGCGCTAAATGATGGTTAGGGACAAATCACCCTTACGACCACAAGGTGTCATCGTATACTCATATATCAAAATTTCATATTTTTGTAAGATATATATTTATTTTCTTCTTTTTACAAAACATACGACAGCATACAAACATCAACGACATCACACCTGCTCACAGCCATCTCCATCATACGCCTCTGTAATCTCATCTCTGTATACCTGTCGCAAGAACCACTTAGTTCTCACTCCCCCCTATTTGAGATATCTACTGCAGCCCTCATCCTCCACATACAACACCCGTTCTGTCAGTCACATTCTGTTTAAGGCCCCAAAAGCACACCCATCTCTGGGTCGCTCCTCTTTTCAGTTCGCTGCAGCTAACGACTGGAGTGAGTTGCAACAATCACTCAAACTGGACAGTTTAATCTCCATCTCTTCATTCAAAGACCCAATCATGGACACGCATACTGACAGTTGTGCATTCCTTGCATGAAGTATTGTTGTTTATACGTGCTTGTCCTTTGTCTATGCCCAATAATGTTTGTACCATGTTGTGTCGCTACCAGGTTATGTTGTGTTGCTACCATGCTGTGTTGTCATGTGTTGCTTCCTTGCTATGTTGTTGTCTTAGGTCTCTCTTGTCGTGATATGTGTTTTCCTATATTTATATTTTATTAATTTATTTTTAAACCCAGCCTCAGTCCCCGCAGGAGGCCGTTTGCCTTTTGGAAAGCCGTCATAAGAATTTCTTCTTAGAAGCTATTGGTCCTCTGTGGCTAAATTATAGGGCTTCTCAAGACGTATTAGGCTATTCTGAATGATTTAATTTATTTCTGAACAGACAGCAGTAATTCCGTAACTTCAGAAAATTCCTCCAGAACCCTTCATGCAGCTATGATTCTATAAGGAAACAAATGATGAAGTGCAACTCTGGAGAGATGAGGGGGCAGGATAATTGACAAAGAGGCAACTCGAATGAACGTTGATCGCTTTTATTCAAATTGTTTCATAGCAAAAATGTAAATGTTTTTTAATGGCACGAGAGGTACCGGATCCGGCCAAATAGGTTCCGGAACAATCTGTCCAGAACAGAAAGGCTCAAATTAAGCACTGATTTGAAGTACCTACGCCTCTACCTGCTGAGTATAAAGATTATTAAAGTAGATTCAGTGTTTCAGTGGGCTTGTCATTCACAGTCCTGCTGAAAAATCAAGTACATTTGATCTAAATGTGGGTATACGAGGACATCTAGTGGTCACCGGATTTTTTAAAAATCCATGCAAGCTATCTTTGCACTAGCATGCGATGTAATATATTTGACACAGGTATTTCTTTTTCAACATGTATTGTCATTGACTGGAACAAAATATAATTGTATGAGCTATGCCTCTGTGTCTCAGCGTTGTTGCACCCCTCTACTATCTGGCTTGGTGGGGCGATCTCGTTCTGCATGCCTGCTTCACTTATATTCAATGTGTCGTCATGCATTTGTGCATGCACGCTGTTAACGGTCATATCCGTCTTGCTAACTTAGCTAGCTCATCAACCAGTATTTTATTCGCTTTTTCTGCACGATAGCACTTATTAAAGCCTTGAAACTCATGGGGACCTCACTGTTACCACGGGTCATCGAGCTAGCCCTTATTTGGCAGCAGGGTTGCATCGGTTTCCACTGGATGTGACAGCTTGTTAGGCTGGCTAGCTAGGTAGCTAATTCGCTAACGCGAACTGTTTATCACGTGGCAGCCTATGCTGACTAGCGTCGCTAGCAACTAGCTAACATGGATAAAGTCTAGTCGTGGGTCCACAAAATCAAACAAATGGTACTGACCTGATGACAAAATCATATTTCGAAAATGTAGTAGCTATTTATGTTGTTGTTTAATGACATTGCGAATATAATAATTTTTGACATTTAACTACCGGTATGTATCTAATCCGGTTTCGGCATGAGAAAAGTATTAATCGCAAATTCCAGCACTAACGGATACCGGGAAATAGAAATAAGAGAACCGGTCACGAATGCGGAGCCACGCCCTAAAATAACATGTGACCACAAGGCGTTTGTGACACATTCATGCGTTCCAACTTTGTCATAATTGTCTGTAGGTTCTAAATTGCTTATGAGCTTGGCTTCCCTTCAGAAAGTAGCTGATTCAATACTAGCAACAAAACAAACAAAACAGATTTCATTCCATTAAATGATATTGCCAGATGGAAGAAAATAACAAGGTAGGCCTAAACTGTAATAAGATATATAGACTGCTTAAAGCATTTTGAAAGTATTTAACCCCTTGATTTTACACATTTCTTGTACTGGGATAAAACGTTAAGCCTTGAATTCTAAAATGGATTACACAACATTTTTCATCAATCACCTGGGTTCTAGACTGGCTGACAAAGCAAAAACATTTTAGGAAAGCATTTTTGTTTTTAAACGGTGAAAGCAATATGAAAAAGTTTGTCAATATTCAAACCCTTCCATTTAGATGAAACTATTGAAAAGGCATCATTTTTTCTCTTAATCATTTTCTTGCAAAAAAACATGATTGGAGTCCACCTTAGGGTAAATTCAATTGATTGGGCTGACATATTGAAAAATATACCTAAGTGTCCCACAGTTGACAGGGCAAAAATCTGGTTACAGCGCAGGCATTTAATGTTGACAGTGCAAAAATCTATTTTAATTCCAGGTTATAAGGCAACAAAATGGGTTTTGAGGGGGTGAAATTTCAACCACAGGAAATGGTTCAGTTGTAAATAAACAGTCATTAGCCAAAGTTTTAGAAAATAGGTTGAATTTGTACCTCTTGAAACCATGTCAGATTTTCCATTATATACACTTTCAGAACAAAAAACAATGATGTTTCTGCACTCAGAGAGTCAGGAACCCCATCCAGGGTTTTAACTACACCCAGCCCTGTTAGCTTTATTTGTCACTGACTACTACCAATATGACTATTGAAAGAACTTGTTATTGGGCAGATCTCTTAATTCAAAATATTTTCAGGGTCAAGTCCCCAGCCGAGTCATTTGAAGGGGTAGGTTTGACAAAGCAAATGAGTGAGTGAGTCTTTGACATGAAGACAGTGGTTAGATTCTGCCATTGGGACTGCTCTGATGTTGTTTCCATTCTCTCCTGGTTATGACCATAGAGCCTTGTCCCAGTCTCTAGACCTGCCTGTCTGTGTGGTGGATGACTACCTGACCTCTGAAGCTGTCAATGAGATGGTAAGTTGACCTTGTCATTTCATATTACAACATTAATCCAATAAAATGTTATAGTGATGCTATCATTGGCAATGTTGACGTACCACAACCATCTCTGTTGTGTTGCAGTTGTTTAATTGGCCCAACGTTGCCAATGCTCCTCCACTCTTTAACAGTTAATAATCATTTCAGTATGATATTTGTTGTATATTAAGTTTGATTATTTGCAATATAATTACATTTCTACCAGGAGCAGAGCAATTCTACCAGGAGCAGAGCAACCTCAGTGATGGAAACCACAGAAGAGGGGAAGCTCAACAATGTGGAACATCTGACACTGATGGACTTCCTTCAAAACCTAACTGAGAAGTATGTTCTGTTTTCTTTGGTACTATCACACCTTCAAGGAAATAGGATCAAATTAGAAACTGATCAATCGGAAAAAAATGTTCAGTGCTAGAAAAGTTGTCACATTGCAATTTTGCCAAAACAACTGACACAAAGCAAGTATAACTTCACGATCAGGCAAATAATTAAATAAAAACTATTCTGCCACGCATCCTGATATGACAACATTTATAACAATATTGTTTTCAGGCAATGGAGGGGGATTCGTGAGGGCATGTTTGACCCGGTAAGATCATGTTACTGACAATTTAATTAGATTACCATGAAAACTCTGCCTAATATTTAACCTTGTTCATAAGCTTTTGAAAGACACAATATGCAACATTTTAAAACACTTCTTCTGTTTCTGGAATACAGCTGACAAAACAACAGCTTGCCGGCTTGTGTCTGAGGATTGTCCAGTTTTTATCGGACAAGCTGATGCAGATCATCATCCCAGGTCTTTACGAACTACTGGGCATCCAAGATGCTGCCTCCTCTCCATTGTCACAGAGATCTCTCACAGCGTCACTCACCAGTCTGTTAGACGATAAGACTAACACCAAGTCCCGCGTGAGATTTACTGAGGCTGGTGTACCTAAGAGGCCAGGCAGTCGAAAGTCTTACAATAGCTTTCGCATCCCGACTCCCTACCCTTCCTCCAACTGTATGGAGCAGGAAGAGGAAGAAGAGCAGGAATCACAACTTAAGTTCAAGGAGATTTACCTGACTAAGGGCAGTGGAAGCTACCTGCCCAAGGGGGCCATGAGGTATGTTCTTAAAGGGAAATTTAACAACTTCATATTCATCTCCAGCATCACCATATGTGAAAATTACACATTTCCATGCTTTGTAGTAAAAAATATAGAGGGACGTAACTGTTTCCAATAGTGCTGAGAAATTAGTGCTTTTTGAGGTTGGTTTGGTTTCGATTCAAATATTTAAAAAATAATCACGGTTTTGGATTTCAATACTTTTTTTAGACATTGAATGCACTATGGATTATGTGTGTTGAATGCTGTAACAACACATAATAAAACAATGAATAAAAGTCCCATGATGGTAGTGACTGTCCATTACTGTTTATGACTTATCAACCATCATTTACTTTCTCATTTAAAATATTTATTTGATGACTTTATTATTTCATTCCAAGTCATCAACTCATCTCTATAGAGCTGCTGCTTATCCTGTCTGACAAAATCACTATTTTAGTAGTTCTTCTAAGTAAATAAGACCTACTTTTATGACCGCTGAACACCAACTGTCAATCACTTAGATCATGTATTTCCAGGTAGAGAATCCTCGCAATGCAACTGCTTTTTCTCTCTCTCTCATGCATTCTCTCGTCTCTCCGTCTCAGTCAATGAGGTTTCCGTATCTGCTCCACACAGAGTGGACAAACAAGTGGGCGTGCAATGGATTATGGGCTTTAATTGCCATTTTTTCTGTGCTAAACTATGTAGAATATTGGCCTGTTGGAAACTACAACTCCCTACTACATTGCATAGTTCGTGCTTGATCTGATTTATCTCTACAGAAACTGAGCATCGAGCTCACAGAAGAAGAAAAAAATTAACTATATGGAATTCAAATAATTGAGCCGACGTCGGTCAATTAGTTGTTTAAAAACCGAAAAATAACAAAAATGTTGGTTAAATGCTCAGCTCTAGATTCTAATGACATCATCAGTGTGCATCGTGTGATTTTAACCAATTATGAGTAGGCATTGCCTACTAATTGGTTGATGATGTCATAGAAAACACTTATCTTCCTCTTTCTTTTTTACTACAAAACATAGAAATGCCCGTTTTTCACATATGCTGATGTTGGGGTGGTGCTGGAGATGATGAATATGAAGTTGAAACATTTAGAAATTTCCCTTTAACATTTCTTCAAACTGCCTTGTATTTATGATTGTCCTTGAAGTTATTAGAAGTTACAGTATTTGAAGTTTATAGCAATTTGGATTTTTGTAGAGGATAGATATTGCCAGGATAGATAGATATCTACAGGCCAGTTTCAATACAAATGACTTATACAAAATACATTTTATTGGGCTTTAGAAATTAAGCAGTTAGGCTGACATCACACTAAGGTTTTTTCTCAGAGAAACAGCAGCGTTTTCCTCATTGTTTTCAATGGTGCAGATGTATTTGACACACTGAATGTGCATCACAGCCTTACATATTATTTGTTTGACTTTGATGATTTCTGTTTTTTTTTTTCCCAAGGACTCTAACCTCTCTGTCTGATGTGCAGAAGAAAACAACCAACTCTGAGACGCTACAAGTCCTCTTAGGTGTCTCAGAGGACACCCTCGTCACCTGTGTGCAGGACAGCCTGCAAGGTTCTCTCTCCAAACTTGCATGCATGTCCAATTCTCCATCTGGAAGTGCAGGCTCTATGATGCTAACCCCTGCTGTAATGGCAGAGTTGGCTAAAGATGTCAAGTCGGCCTTATCAGTGGTCGTTAAGAGTGCCTCCGCAAGTCAAACCTCTCTAGTGACACCGGTAAGGGGAGACTCACAGACCAAGGTGACTGAGAGCATGATGAGAGAGCTGGCTGCTAAACTTGAAAAAGTTGACCAAGAGAGCAAGAGTCTAACAGGGCAAGTCATGACCACCATCTCTGACACAATGGTGGCTTTTGTTGACGAGAACGAACAGAATTTGCTGAAAGATCTGAAGGACAAGATCACGTTTTTGGCATCGCATGTTGGCTTCATTGACGATCTTGATGCCCTGATAAGGAAATATGAGAGCAGCTACAATATTAGTGAATCTGGTTCCTCCTGCACGCTCACGTCTAAGAGCATCCAAAAACTCTCCAGCCGGGAGTTTCAAACATCAGCAATACAAGCAGTGAGTGGAGTTCTTGCCAAAAAAGTCAGTAGTTTGAGCTTTCCTAGTTCAGTCGTTCAGTCTGAGTTAACAGGTGCTGTATCAGGTCAAACATTGTCTGGCATTGTAAAGACAGAGTCAATTCACCCAGTGGGCTCAGCAGCGTCAGTAGTTGTTAAGACTTTCGTGTCAGATATGAAGTCCTTGGCTGAATCTGAAGAGAGTCCCCAACAGAAGAGTGCCTGGTCTGCTGCTGTTCACATTTACCACAGCATCCAAAACAACTTGAAAGATTATTTCGGCAAGCTTCAGCGATGTGCCTTAAAGAGCATTGTCACATCTGATGATAACATCACAAATGCTGAGTTTAAGGAGACAGTTCCACTTCCTTGCTTAAACATGAAATATAGGCCCAGTAAGAGTGAGCCTCAGTTGCCAGAGTCCACTGGTGCAGTTACTTTACAAAGAGGCCTAAGTGAGAGCTCAAAACTTCTTTGGGCACAAACTGAGTCAGAAGAAAGCAAGCTCCTTCTGACAACTTGCACCAAAGAAGTCATCTCAGAGCTTCTGGTCTTGTACAACACTGAGATGTCAAAGGAGGACCCCTGTACACTGTTGGAGAAAAAGGATCAGGCTTCTCTATTGAGAGAGAGAAATTTGTAGAGGGTGTTCTGGCTCAGCTTGGGGATATCTCCCATTCCAGGTCCTCATCACCAATAGTATGTGAGTTCTCCTGTCAAAATGAGGACAGCAGAAGTAAGGCCACAGCTTCTTTGACCAGTCTGTTAGATTGTATTAGAAAACTCTCAAGTGAGGAATTTAAGAGAAATGCCACTCAAGCAGTGAGTGAGTTCCTAGTTAAAAAGTCCACCAGTAGCTTAACTAGTGCACAGCCTGCTTATTCTGTAGCATCCAGGTCTTGTTCCATTCAAAACCAGTACACATGGTCAAAGGATATTTGTGCGGATTCTGCTGCCTTTGGCATCATTGAAACATTTGTGGAAGACTTGCAGAGCTCGGCGCAACCTGCAGAAGTAGAGGAGAGAGAACCTGACCTCCAGGAAAATGCACAAAAGCTACAGAGCAGGATCTGGTCTGCTACCACTAGTTTATATAACAATATTAAGAAGACATTAAAGGACTTCATCATTCACCAGCGGAGGTCAGACATGCTGAGCAGAATGTCTAGTCATATACCCACAGAGGACTCTGGACATCTTGGGACTAAGGAGCACATTTGTTTGGCAAGCCAGGACTTGAGGCAAGCTAGTAAGAGTGTGCCTCACTTGCACAGTTTGAACCTTGAAGTGGCTCTACACAGGGGTGTCAGCGAGAGTTCAAAACTTCTCTGGACTGAAACAGACGAGGCTCTACTGACCAATAGTACCAAAGAGGTCATTTCAACAATCTTGACCTCATGCGAGGATCAGGCATCAAATGCACCTTGCTTCTCCACAGTAGGAAAGAAAATATCTGATATGTCCCTTGAGGTCAACATGTTGGTAGGTGGTGTTCTGTCTCAGCTGAAGGACATCTCCTTGTCAAGGTCCCCAACACCATGTGAAGACATGTTTGAACGTCTCCAAGGTTCTCCTGAGCGAACCTCTCCAGTAAGTCTAGATTGCAGCACGGCTGCCTCCAAAGGCATTGCATCTTCCCACAGTCTTTCAACAAAGAGCCTCCAAAAACTCTCTAGTCATGAGTTCCAAACCAAAGCTGAGAAAGGAGTGAGTGAGGTCATCTCTAGATCATTTAACATTGTGGAGGAAGGCACAACAGATAAGTACCTCCAGTCTGTATCTACATCCACCACATCTACTGATATTATACAAACCATGGTGAAAGACCAGCAGGAGCTCACCCAGACCACCCAATCATCTGACATGGTATCTGGAACCTCCCTGCTCACCACTGGACAGGTTTCTGAGAAAAGGATCTGGTCTGTTGCTCGTAACATCTACTACAGTCTGCAAAGTAAGATTACGGAGTTTCTCAGAAAAGATCTTCAGAGATCAGACACAACACTTGGTTCAATCCAAATCTTTACATATCAAAGCAGTCCTGCATCACAAAGAGCAAGTCTCGGCCATCTTGAGGTCAACCAGAGCAGTGTTACACCTGGTGGAAACGATGCCTGTGTGGACATTCCGCACAAATTACTATCTAAAACCACTGAGCTCTCAGGATCCATGCTGGAGGATATTGGCACGATCCGTTGTAGGAGTGCTGACAGCCAAAATACAAGAAATACCTCTTCTTCACACTCCTCCATCTCTCTAACACCTACTTCAAAATTAAGGCAGTCGAAATGGCACTTTGCCTTACCCGGGACTCCCATCCCCACTGAGTTTCCTGCTCAGATGGACTTTCCCATTGTTAGAAACACAATCATTGAGGACTTCTTTCACACAGAGGACTTACTTCCTGTAACCTTTGTGGACAAAGTCAGGCAAGCTGCTGGGGTGGTAGTGGACATTATGGTGGAAAGTGTTGAGAACACACAGGAAGATGGACAGGGTGCTTCTCATCTTGACGACCTCCGATCTGCTGTTAGGAAATTGAGAAAAATCATTTCCACTTGGACCATCCACATTTTCAGTCATGAATTGGTGGATAAAGTGATAGCCCTTCAGGACAGCCACAGCACTCCACAGGTCTTAACATTGGAAGCAGCCAAAAGTGCTTCAGACTCCATTCTTTCAAGGCTGAAATGGGGAAAGGAACAATGTGCCATATCCAAGGAGCTCTCCTCTCAGCTTCTCCAGATATTTGCTGAAGAGACAGTGAAGGGCTTCCTGAGACAGTGGTCAGATGAGTATGAAAACATAAACTTTGATGTTTCAGTCCAGAACGATCCAAAGACTTCTACTTGCATGGTCATTCTTCAAATGATCACCAAAGCCACTGCTAAATGTTATTTTGAGTCCGCTACCAGCGTGGCCACCAGTGACATTGTAGAAGGCGTGTTTGATTTGGAAAGGGATACCATCAGCAGTACTGGAGAGCAGGTCCTCACCTTTAACACAAAGGTATAGTACACATACATCTTTCATGAATAACACTGCTGTTGACCTTTTGTGAGATATATGATTATTTGTGTCATGGCATTGCACTGCTTCTTTGCAATTGATAAGCTGTACTTTAAGATATCGAACAATTTTCAGTTTGTTTTAATGTGCCTTTTCCCACCAACCAGGGTTCCAAGAAAGTTAGTAAGAACCTCTGTCCTCAAGAGTCTCTGGAGTACCAGCCTCAGAACATTTCCCCTACTGTGTACTTTACAGGTAAGCCCTGCTGCTGTTTAGGCTGCTGCTCAGTCAAGACTGAGACATTATCCCTTTACCATTCCACTAATTCATTTGGAAAGACATTGTACTCCTCTGAGTTGTTACCTATGACATACTGTACTGTGGGCTGGGTGGTAGCCTAGTGGGTTAAGAGGTTGGGCCAGTAACCGATAGGTTGCTGGTTCAGAATCCCTGAGTTCACGAGGCAAAATCTGTCAATGTGCACTTGAGCAAGGCACTTAATCCTAATTGCTCCTGTAAGTCTCTCTAGATAAGAGTGTCTGATAAATGAGTAAAAATGTAAATTAATGGCATGCTGGATGGTCTTTCGTTGCAGAGACGATGACAACATCTCATGGCTCCTTTTCTCCAGAGGGAATTTATGATATCGCATCGTCCTTCCCACTTGAAGAGAAGAGTCGCAAACCCTCCCTTTTCACCAGATTGTCTAGATCCATCACGAAAGGCTTTCTCAGCCCATTCAAATCTTCAAGGAAAACCAAATTATTTAATTAAATTCCTCATTATAACAACGAGAGCATTCATTTGTTCAGATGAGAATCTAATCGTATTGGTCACATACGCAGAAAACAACTGTGAGAGGCTTTATTACGAGCACATTCCCAACAGTGCAGAGTTAAAAAAGTAAGAAAATATTTTCTAAATAGTAACACAATAACAATAACAAGGCTATATACAAGGAGTACCAGTACCGAGTCAATGTGCATGGGTGCGAGGCAGTCGAGGTAATACAGTATGTACATGTAGGTAAGGGTAAAAGTGACTAGGCAGTCAGGATAGATAATAAACACAGTAGCAGCAGCTAGTGTGAAAGTCGGTCAGTGTCACAGTGAATGTGTGGGTAGAGTGTAGTGAGTGTGCATCGAGCCAATTCAAGAGAGTCAGTGGAAAACAATTAGAAAAATACATCAATAACAAAGGGGGTCAATGCAAATAGTGCAGGTGGCCATTTAATTAACGTTCAGCAGTCTAATGACTTGGGGGTAGAAGCTGTTCAGCAGTCTAATGACTTGGGGGTAGAAGCTGTTCAGCAGTCTAATGACTTGGGGGTAGAAGCTGTTCAGCAGTCTAATGACTTGGGGGTATAAGCTGTTCAGCAGTCTAATGACTTGGGGGTAGAAGCTGTTCAGCAGTCTAATGACTTGGGGGTAGAAGCTGTTCAGCACTCTAATGACTTGGGGGTAGAAGCTGTTCAGCAGTCTAATGACTTGGGGGTAGAAGCTGTTCAGCAGTCTAATGACTTGGGGGTAGAAGCTGTTCAGCAGTCTAATGACTTGGGGGTAGAAGCTGTTCAGTCTAATGACTTGGGGGTAGAAGCTGTTCAGCAGTCTAATGACTTGGGGGTAGAAGCTGTTCAGCAGTCTAATGACTTGGGGGTAGAAGCTGTTCAGCAGTCTAATGACTTGGGGGTAGAAGCTGTTCAGCAGTCTAATGACTTGGGGAGAAGCTGTTCAGCAGCTAATGACTTCTAATGACTTGGGGGTAGAAGCTGTTCAGCAGTCTAATGACTTGGGGGTAGAAGCTGTCAGAAGCTAGAAGCTTCAGCAGTCTAATGACTTGGGGGTAGAAGCTGTTCAGCAGTCTAATGACTTGGGGGTAGAAGCTGTTCAGCAGTCTAATGACTTGGGGGTAGAAGCTGTTCAGCAGTCTAATGACTTGGGGGTAGAAGCTGTTCAGCAGTATAATGACTTGGGGGTAGAAGCTGTTCAGCAGTCTAATGACTTGGGGGTAGAAGCTGTTCAGCAGTCGTATGGCTTGGGGGTAGAAGCTGTTCAGCAGTCTAATGACCAGGATCCTGGTGTCTACCCAATGTGCTGAGCACTCCTCCTGGCCAGAGTCCGCGCTACATTCAGCTGCTGCAACCATGGTCTCTGTGTGAAGGCACTGTTAGAGTCAATCAACCAGAACAAGGTTAGGAGACCAAATATGTGTCCTAGCATTGGAAATACTGTATATGTAATGGCCTCAATACATTAATGTAGTGCCCTTACATCCTATCCTCTCCCCATACTGAAACAACTTGTTAGGGTGAACCAATAAGACTGACACTATATACCTTCTAAGCATGATAGTTGGCTCATGATTTGTTTCAGGACTTGTTAGGGTAAACCAATAACAGCTTCTAACCCCAAGTCATAAGACTGCTGAACAATTAATCAAATGGCCACCGGACAAGTTCAACTGTTTTATTATTTGTTACTTTAGTTTATTGGGTAAATATTCTCTTCAACTCTTCTTGAACTGCACTGTTTGTTAAGGGCTTGTAAGTAAAGTATTTCACGGAAAGATCTACACTTGTTGTATTCAGCGCATGTGACAAATTAAAGTTTGAGTTGAGTTGATTTGACTATATACCTTCTAAGCATGATGGTTGGCTCATGATTTGTTTGTACTGAAATCTATTCAGGGAGGATAAGGGTATATCATAGGCAGTGATGAAGTGGTAAAACCATTGACTGGTAAATGCTGATTGCCATTCAGGATTAAAGAAGTAACGCTCCCTCTACTTTAAATGCATCTTCCACAAAAGGTGGGTAAATGCTTGAACAAAATAAAATAAAAAGTGTGTAAACAGCTTTTACATGTGTCCCCCCCACCACTGATTATAGGAGGCTTCTTCTGACAGTATTCACACCTTTCATAAGAAACCTCCAGAGAAATATTCATATTCACCGTAGCTGTCATTTAAACTTGGACTAACCTGGCCAAGGCCAAACAGTATATGGCGTTTTATCTGGGTGTGCGATCGCAGTGGAGAGAAAAGGCCTCCAGTGAGGTGGTGAGTATCTGGGCGGAGTTTGGCGAGGCAAAAACAGGTCTGAGATTGGTGTCTCTGGAAATGGGCGGGAGCGGTACTCTGCTCCTCCATTGGTTGCTGTTCTGATCCCCACTCTCATCCTCCTCACATCCCTTCCCTCCACATCCCCTCTTCTTCTCTCTTTCATCCCTCGTGGCCACAGGGTGTAGCTTCGGTAGTTGAAGAGGTTTATCCTGGGATGCCAGGGCGCGGAGCGGGCAGGATACATGAGATGGGCAGTTGATGGGGGTCAAACGTCGAGAGGCTGTGGACATCACCCTGATACCCGCCTTGGCCTCACTCCTCCTGGGCTTGGAGGACATCTTGGGGAGGGTGAAGCCGTCCACCAGGACCGTGTCGCCCACCCTGGTCCTGAACGGAGCCCTGTTGAGGCCCATGCAGTGCCTGGATGTGGCCCCCAGACCCAGCCCTTTATCTGGAGGTATGTCCGCATGGGCAGGGCCATACCTGGGAGGACCACCACAGAGCACAGCTTGTGGCCAGGTGGAATAATACACACTCAATGTATTTACTAAGGGCGATCCTCAGGGGGTCACGACCCTGGGGATCCCGACAGGCAAGGGTCAGAACGCTGCTGGCGATAAAGAGTTTGAAGATGGTGAGCTGGTCGCGCTCGATGTAGGTGACAGCGGGAGACTTGGCGACGTCGGGGTTATAAACCACTCACGGTAAGGGTGAACCCCCACCGGCTCAATGACATGGACCCCCCTCTCCAGCAGCCAGCCGGCCAGGTCCAGGTGGCCCAGAGAAGCAGCGATGTAGAGTGCCACCCGGAGCTGGAACCTGGAATAATACAGAATCAATGTATTTATAACACGTTTCAAGTTTTTTTTGTCAAGTTCACAAGATACAGTGGGTTATAAAACAGTACAGTAAAATGCTTACTTGCAAGCTCTTTCCCACAATGCAGTATTAAATATCAGGGTAAGAGAAAAAACGTATGAAGGAAAAAAACACGAGAATATAAACTATATACAGGGTCAGTACTATCATTGTAAGCTATATACAGGGTCAGTACTATCATTGTAAGCTATATACAGGGTCAGTACTATCATTGTAAGCTATATACAGGGTCAGTACTATCATTGTAAGCTATATACAGGGTCAGTACTATCATTGTAAGCTATATACAGGGTCAGTACTATCATTGTAAGCTATATACAGGGTCAGTACTATCATTGTAAGCTATATACAGGGTCAGTACTATCATTGTAAGCTATATACAGGGTCAGTACTATCATTGTAAGCTATATACAGGGTCAGTACTATCATTGTAAGCTATATACAGGGTCAGTACTATCATTGTAAGCTATATACAGGGTCAGTACTATCATTGTAAGCTATATACAGGGTCAGTACTATCATTGTAAGCTATATACAGGGTCAGTACCATTATTGTAAGCTATATACAGGGTCAGTACCATTTATTGTAAGCTATATACAGGGTCAGTACTATCATTGTAAGCTATATACAGGGTCAGTACTATCATTGTAAGCTATATACAGGGTCAGTACCATCACTGTTGATAGTAAGTCTGTCATACAGTTCAGTGTGTAGATGTGTATTCTGACCTCATCACAGGTCTCTCCCTAGACAGGTGTCGTTGGACGGTCAGTCTGTGTCCCAGGAAGCAGCCTCTGAGGAACTCCGCCCACCCATCCCAGGTGTCCAACCGTAGAGTAGCCCCTGGGAGACAGAGACACATGCAGGTTGTCCTCCTGGTTGCCATGAACCAAGAATGTGTTCCATACAGTCCATTTGTCTCTGTGTTACATCCATAAGGTGTTGAGCCAGAGGACCATTGATCTACTGCACAAGGAAGGCCATACCCAGGTCAATGGCGTAGTCATGCAGCCGGTTGCAGTCGTAGAGTTGCAGGCCGGTGGGAGAGCTCAGTCTGAAGGAACTGACGGGAAGCCCACACTGCTGGGACACCAGGGTCATGAGCCTGGCCACAGACGTACTCAGGAGAAACACAGTGCCCAAGACTGAGAGGGTCTCCCCCGTCACGGCACTGAACACACGCACCACCGGCTCTCGCTGAAGTATAAGACCATGGACACACAGTAAAATCACTTGTTTTACATAAATATCTACGTTGTGTTTTATACACCTAGTAAACAAAACATTATGAACACCTGTTCTTTCCATGACAAAGACTGACCAGGTGAATCCAGGTGAAAGCTATGATCCCTTAATGATGTCACTTGTTAAATCCACTTCAGTGTAGATGAAGGGGCGCGGACAGGTTAAAGAAGGATTTTTAAGCCTTGAGACAATTGAGGCATAGATTGTGTATGTGTGCCATTCAGAGGGTGAATGGGCAAGACAAAATATTGAAGTGCCTTTGAACGGGGTAGTAGGTGCCAGGTGCACCGGTTTGTGTCAAGAACTGCAATGCTGCTGGGGTTTTTCACACTCAACAGTTTCCTGTGTGTATCATGAATGGTCCACCACCCAAAGAACATCCAGCCAACTTGGCACAACTGTTGGAAGCATTGGAGTCAACATGGGCCAGCATCCCTGGGGAACGCTTTCAAACACCTTGTAGAGTCCATGCCCCAACGAATTGAGGCTGTTCTGATGGCAGAAGGCGGGGTGCAACTCAATATTAGGAAGGTGTTTCTAATGTTTGGTACACTCAGTATATATAAGTTAGGAGTCATATAATTACAGGGGTAAAATGAAGTGGCTCCTTTGCACTGATCTTAGGTCTGGTTTGTGTTTTTAATGCTAATGGTAAAGGTTAGAATTTGGTGAGAGTAAACTGATCCTAGATCTGTGCCCAAGGGCAATTTCTATCCAGAGACAAATCAAAGGTCCATGCTAATTAAATTTATAATCTACCACCATCTCGTGGCTCAAATTTGTAACAACATTTTCTAATTCATGTGCTGTACTGAGTTTTGTTCTATCACATTGAACACTAATCTGGGTGCAGATTAAATTGAACACTAATCTGGGTGAAAATTAAATTGAAGACTAATCTGGGTGCAGATTAAATTGTTAACAGAAATATTATGACTATGTATTTCAATGAACCCAAAGGGCCTCTTCTTCTCCTACTATACGGCCTGCTGTGCTCTACTGTACTCTGTCTGCTGTACTCTCTGCTGTACTCTGCTGTACTCTGTCTGCTGTACTCTGTCTGCTGTACTCTACTGTACTATACACCACTGGGTATACAGACTCTTCAGATACTGTTAGCGAACACCAGACTGAGGTCGAGGCGATTACATGGGGAAAAGGTTTATGACTGTAAGGGTGTTTGGTACAAAGGCAACACTACATCGGGCCACATTTCAGCTCTATCCCAGGTCAACCATACAATACTATAGATTTCCACTCTAGTCAACCAGCGAGAAGGAGAGACAGACAGAAGGTCTGGCTTTGACTATGTCAATGATGGGATGTGTAAGTAAGGAGTAAGGAACACAAATAAACATTATTCTGATGGTTAAATTTGTACTTAGATACATAACCACTCTCCTCTGTTAGCAAATCTTCCACAGAACTTTGTGGAACAGAGTGAGTTCTGTCCCTGTCTGGCTCTGGACATGTACCCAGGGACCTCTGTACAACAACACTTCACACTCACGAAGCAGTGTTCTTACTAACCAATCACTCTACCATAACCATGGTCTCGGTATAAAGCAGTGTCCTTACTAACCAATCACTCTACCATAACCATGGTCTTGGTTGAGCAAGGGCAATATTACTTTAAGTCTCAAGCAGGGTGACCTCAACATACTATATATCACCATACTATATACCACCACACTATACAGTGGGGCAAAAAAGTATTTAAAATTTGAAGCAGAGCTTAATTTGTAAATTGGGAGGTGCCAGAACAAAGAGTGGGTGCTAGAGGGGGGGTTCTGTGGTACCAGAACTCATGAGAAAAAAGATCACCTATTATAATAGAGCATTGAACGCATATCATCACATTTGGTTAGAGCCACTTATAGAAGGTGCACACATGGGGAACATTTTTAGTAACCCTAGGGTCCGGGAAAGTGTTGGCCTTTTTAAAACCGCATTTCGTGCAATTCTACATAATTTTACATGACTGGAGACTTTGGCATTATAATTGTTTAATCCGCACAAATGATCGAAATGGCAGGCTACTTTGACACTGACAAACTTAGTATCTGAGATCAATAAAAACGACCTTGTCTTGAATCCATCAATAGCCTATAGGCCTAGGTTTGTGGAGAAACATATAGTAGGCTACAATATGAGGAGGAAATTAGTCCTAAAAATGCTTTCCAGTTTCACTGACTCACCCAATGATGCGCAGCTCACTCGCTGGAGATTGTCGATGCGCTCGTGTCAAAAGCCTATCTCTCCCTCTCTCTGTTTTGTAAAACAATGTTTGGGAGTTGATCAAATATTTTGGTAGTCTACAGCATAGTCTTATCTTTTCAGCAAGAGTCATTGCTTTTCAATCTGTGTTTTCCCTCGATTGTATTTGAAATATTGCAAAAGGCCTGTTTTGTCTGCCTGCTGTTTTTTCACTGACAGATTTGCCTCGCGTTCCCGACTGTAGGCTATTCTTTGTTATTGGGCTACAATCAAATCAAATCATCAACATTTTATGTTACAACACATAGTATGAAGCTGTTCAATGCAATAGCCAGCTCAGGAAGTGATATCTTTTCAATGCAAAACGAGGAAGTAATCTGGCAGACAACCTTAACCGTAGTGTCATAGATGGCAGTGTAGGGGTGAATTCCAACATCTGACATGGACCCAGATGGAAGCAGCATTGCACCAGCATAGCCTGATATCAGGACCCAGTGAAGGTCACCTACTTGAGATACAGTATTAAACCATGGATAGTAAAGTGGCAAGGAACATGTGGAAACATAAGGAGGTGTGTTGATGTATAGATACAATCAAGTATGAGAGGGCTCAACACTGATGGGGTAAGTAACATTTTTAAAGTGGTACCCAATTGACATATATTTACATCATGCTACAACTCCCATCAATGGGTAGAGTCATCCTGGCCTATATCACAGCCAAGTGTTGTTTGACACACGCTTAACCTGTTGACCGTGTCAGCCATAGCCACAGGAGTCAAGTGCGTTTTACAACCCGGTGGCTGGGTAGTTACAGTCTTGGCCATTGAGACAGAGCCTGGACTTGAACCAGATCTCAAGAGCCAGCTTTACTGCACCTGCCTGACACAACGCCACTCAAGGAAGCCACGAGGTGCCTTATGCATATAAACTGGTTACCAATGTAATTAGAGCAATAAAAATGTATGGTCATACCAGTGAGCATACGGGTGGCTGTCAGCCAAGGGCAGGGCCCGAACCACCCAGTTTATAATGATGTAAAATAGACAAAATCTACATAAACATTGTTGATTATCATAATTTCAATCCCATGACATAACCATGTCTCCTAGTATATCGGCCCGCACAGGATAACCATGTCTGACTTAGGTGCTATCTGTCAGAAACCATGTCTCCTTGTGGTACATCAGCCAGCCTCCTAAGAGGTACTATGCCGCCATCACATAACCATGTCTCCTACTGTGTGTACTATCATCAATAACCATGTTTGTCATGTCGTATGTGTACTATCACCCCATCACAGGAACATGTCTCCTAAGTACTATCCCCCATCAGTGCATAACCATGTCTCCACTGTAGGTACTTCCCTCACATAACCATGTTCCTACTGTATAAAATCCACCAACATAATGTCTAGACAATAACTGTAGGTTATCGCCCCATCACATAACCATGTCTCCTGAAAACCATGTCTGTCAGGTAAGTACTATCAATCACATAACCATGTCTGTTTGTGTACTATCACCCCAAACATAACCATGTCTCTACATACTATCACCCCATCACATAACCATGTTACATGACTCACCCCATCACATAAGTCACTTTATCACCCCATTGAATCTTCCTACTTTTCACCCCGTCACATAACCAGTCTGAGAAGGTACTATCACCCCATCGATAACCATGTCTCCTACTTTGAGGCTTCACCCCATCAGGGTAACCACTACTTATGGTGTCTATGAATGCCATAACCATGTCTCCTACTGTAGTACATAACCATGTCTCCTACAGGCTGGTAATAGGGGTGCGACAACTATCGCCCCATCACATAACCATGATTCCTCTGTGTTATCAGGTCCATGTAGCTCATAACCAGAACATCTGCCTGGTTTGTGGTACTATCACCCCAACATAAGTAGTGGGGGGTGGCAGGTACTGGGATCACATATAGTCCTACTGAGGAAGTACATGGCCAGCACGTTGAGAAATCTTGATAACCATGTCTCCTATCTGGATTTATCGTACTGTGTTACCTAGCTCAGTCTCAGTACTGGGAGGACTACACCCCATCACATAACCATTCATGAAGACAAGTAGCCTATCACATAACCATGTTGACTAGTAACCAAGGTTGCACAGTTCCATGTCTCCTGACAAGGTAGGTCTTATCCCCCATCCATAACCATGTTAACCCACTGTAGGTACTTCACCCCATGAACATAACCATGTCTCCTTACTGTAGAGTACTATTGTCTTAATTATCAAACTGTGCCAGAACAAAGAGTGAGGACATAACCATGTCTCCTATTGTAAAGTACTATCACCCCATCACATAACCATGTCTCCTGCCTGAAGGAGCAATCACATAACCATGGAGGTACTGGTAACAAAGAGTGGGTGCTAGAGGGGGTTCTGTGGTAACCAGAACTCATGTAGTAAACCCCATCACACCTTTTGTTACTAGAGCATTGAACCATATCATCTACTTTGGGTAGAGCCCTTATCACATAACCACACTCCTACTGGGGAACATTTTTAGTAGCCTATATGACAGGAAATATTCCTAAAAACTGCTTTCCAGTTTCTTTTCTGACTCACCCATGACGCAGCTCACTGCTGGAGATTGTTCGATGCGCTCGTGTCAAAACCATCCCTCTCTCTGTTTTGTAAACAATGTTTGGGAGTTGATCAAATATTTTGGTAGTCTACAGCATAGTCTTATCTTTTCAGCAAGAGTCATTGCTTTTCAATCTGTGTTTTCCCACTGACGATTGTATTCCAAATATGGAAAAGGCCAGTGCTGTCTCAGCGTGGGAGGCTTCTCCCCCGACTAACCATGCTATTCTTTGTTATTGGGCTACAATCCGCAGCTAGGCTATTTAAAAAAAAGGGGCCATTGGTCCTCTGTAGCTAAATTATAGGGTTTCTCATGACGTATTAGGCTATTCTGAATGATTTAATTTATTTCTGAACAGACAGCAGTAATTCCGTAACTTTAGAAAATTCCTCCAGAACCCTTCATGCAGCTATGATTCTATAAGGAAACAAATGATGAAGTGCAACTCTGGAGAGATGAGGGGGCAGGATAATTGACGAAGAGGTGTAACAGTACTCTTCTTGCGTTGTGTACAATCAGTCATCGACACGGAACTCCAACATGTAGCACCAGTCATGTAGATTTATTCTGATAGGAACGGCACAAATTGTACGTCATGCAATGCACGTCTCACCAATTCAATTCAATTCAAGGGCTTTATTGGCATGGGAAACATGTGTTAACATTGCCAAAGCAAGTGAGGTAGATAATATATAAAGTGAAATAAACAATAAAAATTAACAGTAGACATCACACATACAGAAGTTTCAAAACAATAAAGACATTACAAATGTCATATTATATATATATACATATATATACAGTGTTTTAACAATGTACAAATGGTAAAGGACACAAAATAAAATAAATAAGCATAGATATGGGTTGTATTTACAATGGTGCGTGTTCTTCACTGGTTGCCCTTTTCTCGTGGCAACAGGTCACAAATCTTGCTGCTTTGATGGCACACTGTGGAATTTCACCCAGTAGATATGGGAGTTTTTCCAAATTGGATTTGTTTTCGAATTCTTTGTGGATCTGTGTAATCTGAGGGAAATATGTCTCTCTAATATGGTCATACATTGGGCAGGAGGTTAGGAAGTGCAGCTCACCATCCAACTCTGCACTCACGCACGCTGGTTTGGTGCTTGTTCACTGGGGTAGTTACCAAAATAATACAATTACAATATACAATATAATATCTTTAAACAATGTACCTGATAGGAACGGCACAAAATTGCACGTCATGCAATGCACGTCTCACCATCCAACTCTGCACTCACGCACTGTACAAAATATATGAACCCCCCACCAGACACAGTAAGTTGCTAGCTAGTACTGGCGGGAATTCTCTACAACAAAATGCACAACAAATATTCTCCAAAAACCGCTGCATCTTATGTGTGATGTTCGAATAACATTTACAAACAATTTGATATAAATTGTACATTTAAATCATCACTTGAGAGTATAAAAATCACTTTTGATGTACAGTACTTTGCAACCAACAACTTACCGCTGGTTTGGTGCTTGTTCACTGGGACGATTTTAACTGGAACATCCCCCCTCGTAAGCAAGCTACGCAAACCAGCCAATAAGATGCCATGTTGAGTAGGTGAAGGCAAGACAAACTCAAACCAAAAACCCATTGGCTTTAACAATAAAGTGGAAAGGGGAATCACCAATATAACCCTGTTACAGAGGCAACTCGAATGAACTTTGATCGCTTTTATTATAATTGTTACATAGCAAAAAGTGAAAATGATTTTTCATGGCACGAGAGGTACCGGATTCGTCCAAATAGGTTCCGGAACAAAACAGTCCAGAACGGAAAGGTGCCGGATCCTGTTCTGGCATGATCCTGCTCAAATTAAGCACTGATTTGAAGTACCTAGGCCTCTACCTGCTGAGTATAAAGATTATTAAACTAGATTCAGTGGGCTTGTCATTCACAGTACTGATGAAAAATCAAGTACAGTTGCTCTAAATGTGGATATACGAGGACATCTAGTGGTCACCGGATTTAAAAAAATAATAATGCAAGCTATCTTTGCACTAGCATGCGATTCCATATATTTGACGCAGGTATTTATTTTTCAACATGTATTGTCATTGACTGGAACAAAATATAATTGTATGAGCTATGCCTCTGTGTCTCAGCGTTGTTGCACCCCTCTACTATCTGGCTTGGTGGGGCGATCTCGTTCTGCATGCCTGCTTCACTTATATTCAATGTGTCGTCATGCATTTGTGCATGCACGCTGTTAACGGTCATATCCGTCTTGCTAACTTAGCTAGCTCATCAACCAGTATTTTATTCGCTTTTTCTGCACGATAGCACTTATTAAAGCCTTGAAACTCATGGGGACCTCACTGTTACCACGGGTCATCGAGCTAGCCCTTATTTGGCAGCAGGGTTGCATCGGTTTCCACTGGATGTGACAGCTTGTTAGGCTGGCTAGCTAGGTAGCTAATTCGCTAACGCGAACTGTTTATCACGTGGCAGCCTATGCTGACTAGCGTCGCTAGCAACTAGCTAACATGGATAAAGTCTAGTCGTGGGTCCACAAAATCAAACAAATGGTACTGACCTGATGACAAAATCATGTTTCGAAATTGTAGTAGCTATTTATGTTGTTGCTTAATGACATTGCGAATATAATCATTTTTGACATTTAACTACCGGTATGTATTTAATCCGGTTTCGGCATGAGAAAAGTATTAATCGCAAATTCCAGCACTAACGGATACCGGGAAATAGAAATAAGAGAACCGGTCACGAATGCGGAGCCACGCCCTAAAATAACATGTGACCACAAGGCGTTTGTGACACATTCATGCGTTCCAATTTTGTCATAATTGTCTGTAGGTTCTAAATTGCTTATGAGCTTGGCTTCCCTTCAGAAAGTAGCTGATTCTTGTACTCTACAGCTGTATTTCCCTACAGTTAATAATAATACTAGCAACAAAACAGATTTCATTACTTTAAATGATTTTGCCAGATGGAAGAAAATAATAAGGTAGGCCTAAACTGTAATAAGATATACCTTAAAGACTGCTTGTGTTTAATCCTGAATCCAGTTGCCCCTCTTGTACTGGGATAAAACAATAGGGAACCCATGAACCTTATGGAGGAGTACATGTGTTTTGTAGACACACCTGGGTTCTAAACTGGCTGAGGTAAACATTTTAGGAAAGCCTGGGTTTTTAAATCCTGGTGAAAGCAGATATGTCAAAGTTTGTCAATGTCATGTTGCCCTTCTATTTAGATGAAACTAGCGAAAAGGATCATTTTTCTTCTCTTAATCCACATTTTCTTGCAAAAAAACATGTTCATGCTTTAGGGCTGGTGGCTCCATATATATTGGTCAAATATAAAGTTGTGTGTGTGGGGGGGTCGTGGATAAAATGGGGTATAGGCCTACACTGTCTTCATCCTCTAAACTCTGGATGTTTACTAACTTTGGGAAGTTGGAAACACAAGCATCTTCATATACAATAGGTTTGTTTCAAAATTAGCATGTTTCTGGTCAATTTGTATTTTTAATCAGCTCAAGGTATCGGTTGTCTTAAACCACAGGTTTAGGATCAGATGACCCATTAGGGGGGTGAAAGAACAGTTGACCCTGTACCAGTGGTTAGTGTTATCTTCTACTAACACGTTACAGCGCAGGCATCCCACTGGGCACAAACTGGTTGAATCAACGTTGTTTCAACGTAATTGACAAAGCAAAAACATTTTAGGAAATTTTTTTAAATCACGCAGAAATGTTTGACATGGAGATCTTCATTTTGCTTCTCTTAATCCACATTTTCTAGAACAATGCTTTACATATATATTGGTAAAATATAAATCATATCATACATGGGGTATATAACTGTTGTTTTGAGGGTGAAATTTCAACCACAGGATGATGTCATCATTGTAAACTAAATTCAGCATAGCCAAACCTTGTTAGAAAATAGCTTGAATTTGTACCTTTGAAACCATGTCAGATTTTCAACATTATATACACTTTCAGAAAAAAACAATAGGCAGCACCTCAGCCCGGGATCGAACCCCATCCAGGGTTTTAACTACACCCAGCCCTGCTTTAAGCTTTAATATGTCACTGACTACTACCAATATGCTATTGTGAGAATTATTATTGAGAGATGTCTTAATAACAAAATATATTCCGTGTTAATATCGAAGTCATTCTAAGGGGTAGGTTTGACAAAGCAAAGGAGTGAGTGAGTCTTTGACATGAAGACAGTGGTTAGATTCTGCCATTGGGACTGCTCTGATGTTGTTTCCATTCTCTCCTGGTTATGACCATAGAGCCTTGTCCCAGTCTCTAGACCTGCCTGTCTGTGTGATGGATGACCACCTGACCTCTGAAGCTGTCAATGAGATGGTAAGTTGACCTTGTCATTTCATATTACAACATTAATCCAATAAAATGTTATAGTGATGCTATCATTGGCAATGTTGACGTACCACAACCATCTCTGTTGTGTTTCAGTTGTTTAAATTTGTCCAACGTTGCCAATGCTCCTCCACTCTCTAACGGTTCATAAGTTCTTTCAGTATGATATTTGTTGTATATGTTAAGTTTGACTCTGTTGGTGCCATTATTTGAGACTCATAATGTTTATTTCTACCAGAAGCAAAGCAGCACTGTGGAAACCACAGAAGAAGAGAGCCTCAACAGTGCGAAAAATCTTGAGTCTTTTTCACTGATCATCAACTTCCTGCAGAACCTAACTGAGGAGTATGTTCTATTTTCTTTGGTACAGTACTACTATCAAACCTGTAAAGGATTGTATGAAAGCAGATTCATCAACTACATTTCCATTGCGGAAAAAGTTACATCACACCACAATGTTGTCAAAACAATTGCTACAAAGCATGTGTAAAATACTGTTTAATCTGATGACTCTACTGACCGACATTTCTGACAATATTAATACTATTAATATGAATAATTCATATGAATAATTTTCAGGCAATGGAGTAGGATTCGTAATGGCATTTCTGACCCGGTAAGATCTGAAAGCTTATTTAGAATACAATGATCACTGAATGTTTAGCCTTGTTCATAAGCTTTTGAAAGACGCACTATGCAACATTTTAAAACACTTCTTCTGTTTCTGGAATACAGCTGACAAAACAACAGCTTGCCGGCTTGTGTCTGAGGATTGTCCAGTTTTTATCGGACAAGCTGATGCAGATCATCATCCCAGGTCTTTACGAACTACTGGGCATCCAAGATGCTGCCTCTCCATTGTCACAGAGATCTCTCACAGCGTCACTCACCAGTCTGTTAGACGATAAGGTTAACACCAAGTCCCGCGTGAGATTTACTGAGGCTGGTGTACCTAAGAGGCCAGGCAGTCGAAAGTCTTACAATAGCTTTCGCATCCCGACTCCCTACCCTTCCTCCAACTGTATGGATCAGGAAGAGGAAGAAGAGCAGGAATCACAACAACTTAAGTTCAAGGAGATTTACCTGACTAAGGAGATGGGCAGTCTGGGCAGTGGAAGCTACTGCCCAAAACCATTGCCCAAGCCAGCCATGAGGTATGTCTGTAACCATTCTTCAATACTGCCTTTTATTTATGATTGTCCTTAAACAGTATTTGATGTTTATAGCAATTTCACTTTTTTTTTTAGAGGATAGATATGGCCATATAAAGTTGAATTCGGAGTTTACATACACCTTAGCCAAGTACATTTAAACTCAGTTTTTCACAATTCCTGACATTTAATCCTAGTAAAATTTCCCTGTTTTAGGTCAGTTAGGATCACCACTTTATTTTAAGAATGTGAAATGTCAGAATAATAGAAGAAGAAAGAATAATTTATTTCAGGTTTTATTTCTTTCTTCACATTCCCAGTGGGTCAGAAGTTTACATACACTCAAATAGTATTTGGTAGCATTGCCTTTAAATTGTTTAACTTGGGTCAAATGTTTTGGGTAGCCTTCCACAAGCTTCCCACAATAAGTTGGGAGAATTTTGGCCCATTCCTCCTGACAGAGCTGGTATGACTGAGTCAGGTTTGTAGGCCTCCTTGCTCGCACAAGCTTTTTCAGTTCTGCCCACAAATGTTCTATAGGATTGAGGTCAGGGCTTTGTGATGGCCACTCCAATACCTTGACTTTGTTGTTCTTAAGTCATTTTGCCACAACTTTGGAAGTATGCTTGGGGTCATGTCCATTTGGATGACCCATTTGCGACCAAGCTTTAACTTCCTGACTGAAGTCTTGAGATGTTGCTTCAATATATGCACATAATTTTCCATCCTCATGATGCTATCTATTTTGTGAAGTGCACTAGACCCTCCTGCAGCAAAGCACCCCCACAACATGATTCTGCTACCCCGTGCTTCACGGTTGGGATGGTGTTCTTTGGCTTGCAAGCCTCACCCTTTTTCCTCCAAACATAATGATGGTCATTATGCCCAAACAGTTCTATTTTTGTTTCATCAGACCAGAGGACATTTCTCCAAAAAGTACGATCTTTGTCCCCATGTGCAGTTGCAAACCGTAGTCTGGGTTTTTTATGGCGGCTTCCGGAGCAGTGGCTTCTTCCCTGCTGAGCTGCCTTTCAGGTTATGTCGATATAGGACTCGTTTTACTGTGGATATAGATACTTTTGTACCTGTTTCCTCCAGCATCTTCACACGGTCCATTGCTGTTGTTCTGGGATTGATTTGCACTTTTCGCACCCAAGTACGTTCATCTCTAGGAGACAGAACGCGTCTCCTTCCTGAGTGGTATGACGGCTGCGTGGTCCCATGGTGTTTATACTTGCGTACTATTGTTTGTACAGATGAACGTGGTACCTTCAGCCATTTGGAAATTGCTCCAACCAATTCTTTTTCTGAGGTCTTGGCTGATTTCTTTTGATTTTCTCATGATGTCAAGCGAAGAGGCACTGAGTTTGAAGGTTGGCCTTGAAATACATCCACAGACTCAAATGATGTCAATTAGCCTAACATAAGCTTCTAAAGCCATGACATCCTTTTCTGGAATTTTCCAAGCTGTTTAAAGGCACAGTCAACTTAGTGCATGTAAACTTCTGACCCACTGGAATTGAGATACAGTGAATTATAAGTTAACTAATCTGTCTGTAAACAATTGTTGGAAAAATTACTTGTGTCATGCACAAAGTAGATGTCCTAACCGACTTGCCAAAACTAGAGTTTGTTAACAAGGAATTTGTGGAGTGGTTGAAAAACGACTTTTAATGACTCCAACCTAAGTGTATGTAAACTTCCGACTTCAACTGTACAAGCCAGTTTCAATACAAATTACTTATACAAAAAAAGTACTCTAATTTATCATATTATTTGACTTTAAAACAGAATAATTTAGTCTTTTTTTTTCTTCTCCAAACCGGCAGAAGCTTTTCTCTTTTATCTTTCTGTAATGAAAAGAACTATAGAAGTTGAATAAATTATTATTTTTTATTATTAGATGTGGTTGACACACCTCCACCACACTAAGGTGTTTTCCCAGAGCAAAAGCAACGATTCCCCCACTATTTTCAATGGTGCAGATGTGTTTGACACACCTCCACCAGAGCAACGTTCCTCACAGCATTACATATTATTTGTTTGACTGTGATGATTTCTGTTTTTTTTTCAAGAACCTCTCTGTCTGATGTGCAGAAGAAGACAACCAACTCTGACTCGCTACAAGTCCTCTTAGGTGTCTCAGAGGACACCCTCGTCACCTGTGTGCAGGACAGCCTGCAAGGTTCTCTCTCCAAACTTGCATGCATGTCCAATTCTCCATCTGGAAGTGCAGGCTCTCCGAAGATGACCCCTGCTGTAATGGCAGAAGTGATTAAAGATGTCAAGTCGGCCGTATCAGTGGTCGTTAAGAGTGCCT